>NW_027459378.1:55000-672500 GCF_050624435.1 Tenrec ecaudatus | reverse complement strand
AAGCGGTATATAAGCAAATGTGGTAAAGAAAGCTTAAGATGACCAGGTATCAAAAGATAAAACATCTGGGTCTCAAAGGCTTGAAGATAAACAAGCTGCCATCTAGCTCAGAAGCAATAAAGCCCACATGGAAGAAGCACACCGGCCTGTGTGAACACAAGCTTTCAGTGGAATTAGGTATCAGGAATCAAAGAGGAAAAATCATATCATTGTGAATGAGGGGGAGTTCAGAGTGGAGACCCAAGACCCATCTGTAGGCAACTGGACATCCCCTTACAGAAGGGTTATGGGGAGGAAAGCAGCCAGTCAGTGTGCAATATACCACTGAAGAAACATACAACTTTCATCCAGCTCTTTGTTCTTCCTCCCCCCTACTACCATGATCCCAAAGCTACCTTTGAAATCTGGCTAGACCAGAGGATGTACACTGGTACAGATAAGAACTGGAATCACAGGGAATCCAGGAGAGATAAACCCATCAGGACAAATAATAAGAGTAGTGACACCATAAGGTTAAGGGGAAAGTGGGATAAAAAGAGGGAACCAATCACAATCATATGGGTCTGGGTCTCCACTCCTAACTCCCCATCATTCACAATGATATGATTTTTCCCCTTGGCATCAGCTGTTCATTTTTTCCCTCTCTCCCTGCTCCCCCCTCCCTCATGAGCCCTTGATAATTTATAAATTATTATTTTATCTTCTCTTACACTGCCCAGTGTCTCCCTTCACCTACTTTTCTGTTGCCCATCCCCCAGAGATAAGGTTATATGTAGATCTTTGTGATAGCTTTCCCCTTTCTACCTCCCCTTCCCTCCCGGAATTGCCATTCTCTCCACTGGTCCTGAGGGGTTCATCTGTCCTGGATTCCCTGTGTTTACAGTTCAAATCTGCACTGCTGTGCATCCTGTGGTCTAACCAGGTTTTCAAGTTAGAATTGGGATCATGATAATGGGGTGAGAGGAAGTGTTTAAGAACTAGAAGAAGGTTGTGAGTTTCATTATTGCTACAGTGAAAAAAAAGGTTTTTATTTTATTTGGATCCATAATCCGTGGCAAAAACTATCAATAAATCCAAAAACATATTTTTTGGAGAAAATCTTCTATAAAGGATCCACTTGAAGTGTTGAAATCAACATGGGGAGCTTGGCTCAAGTCAGACCATGGTATATTCATTACAACATATCCATTTTTTAAAAGTGGACAATGAGTAAAATTATATATTAATTTATTTTATTTTTTATTTGTGCAGAATATTGAATATACCACAGATAGGAAGAAGAATAAAAAAATTATCTTGGAAGGAGCACTAATGAAACATTTGGCTGCTAACTGCTCAGTCAGTAATTTGAAACTTCCAGCCACTTCACTGGAGAAAAATAAGGCTTTCTATTCCCACACATAGTTCCAATGTAAGAAACCCACTGGGACAGCTCCACCCTCTCCTATTAGGCTGTTATGAATTTCAGTCCTCTCTATCACAGTGAGTTTGTACTTTTTTGTTTTTAGTCTCTTCGAAGAAGTTCAGGAAAAATGTCATTAAAATCAAAGACGTTGAGGTATCATTCCCTCAGACATGAGACATATTACAGGAATGGAATAGTCCAGAGAAAAAAAACATGGTTGTTTTTTTTAAGTTTAACCAAAAAATAGAACCACATTCAATGGCTGTATTTTAACCATAGGGTGTAGTTTAACAATACAGGGGCTAATTATGGCAGGCATTGTGGAAATAGTGAAAGACTAGGCAGGATTTCCTTCTGTTGTGCAAAGGGTCATTACGAATGAGGAGTGTGTCTACCAGTCTAAGTATCACCATCAATAAAAAGTAATTCCCACATATTGACCAACTGGATACATTGCCATCAGATTCATTCTGTTAATGAAGTCCTGAGACTATTACATTTCTAAACCGTGAAAGAGCTCAATATCCCATTTTTAGAAACCTATAGAAAATGTTTCACTGCATGAAGTGAATAAAGAAAACTGTAGGGCTGAAGAAATTCTGACACTAGACAATCGGATAACCCATGTCCTCTGGTAGAGCTTTATATCCAGACTCTACACAGGAAGTTCTGTTGCCCATCCCAATGAACCAAGTCCCAAACTATGAGGTTGACGCCTTACATAACCAGGCCTAAATCACATAAGGAAGATCATCCCAGTAATCCAGTGGATTATACCATATATACATTTGATAGCAATAGCTATCACGAAGCTTTATGAAGCCCCGTCTTTGTTCCCCTCCCCTGCCATGCTCTTACATTATAGACAACCCTCAGCTATTGGACATAGTGTTCCCCACAAGTCCTATCTAACCTTTATCTGGGTAATGAAAATACCCTAGGCATCTTTAATACCATTTTGAAGCTCAAGCTTCTTGAAGTCAAATTGATGCATTCTTTACATACAAGAAGCAGAAGTCTAGAAAGTTTGGAGTTGGTTGAACGAATTTGGTTCACACACCAGCCAAATGTTGAAATCTTCCCTTGTCATGCATAAACGTGAAAGATAGTATTCCCAGGTTTTAGCTCCCTCAACTGGACGATATTTCTCTCTGGCAAATCTGTGACCTGAAACTTAGCAGTAGATAATATTGAGTAGGGCAAGTCAGTTTCTTGGCCTGTACTTCTTACCCTAAGTGCTTCCTTGTGGCCTCAAAACCATGCTCCAATCTGAGTGTTTGCATTAAATAGAGGACCCCCTCTAAATTTAGGGTACTCTCCTCTTTTCTTCAGCCCCCTTAGTTGACATTCATGTCAGACAGGAGATATTTCTTTATCTCAGAGGATGAATGGATTCCAGGTCTTCCCAAAATGAAAACAGTGAATCTCAAGTACTGTATAGACTTGGGAGGTAAATGCTTAGGTTGAGTATAGATCTACATTGTTAAAGGTTGTCCTACAGCATTAAACCACACAGATGAATTTGATATTACCTTAGGTGATTTTTCAGGCACAACATATTATTTCAGTCCAAGTCAATGAACTCACTGTGTCAATTGTTTTTGTGCCATTAAAACACTAGTATTGTGCTTTAAAAATAATTTAGAAAAGTGTGATACGTGATCAATGGTTTTGTTGCTGCTGTTATTTATTGTGCACTGTTTCTAGTAACAATTATTTCTCTTTTTAAAAACCATTTTATTGGTGGCTCATACAATTCTCACAATCCATACATACATCCATTTGTCAAGCACATTTGTACATGTGTTGCCATCATAATTCTCAAAACATTTGCTTTCTACTTGAACCCTTTGCATCAGCTCTTCAGTTTTCCCCCTCCCTCCCGTTTCCTCCCTCACTAAAGAACTCTTGATAATTTCGAAATTATTATTGCTTTGTCATATCTTACACTGTCTGTCGTCTCCCTTCTCCCACTTTTCTGTTGTCCATCCCCCAGGGAGGAAGTTATATGTAGAGCCTTATAATCAGTTGCCCATTTAGAATTATTTCTTTCCATTTATGTTTTAGTTTATTTTTATACTTCATTATCTGAATATAACACAAACAAGCCCTTGCTTTCCAGAACTTAGATTTTTAAAGAAAATCCCCCCAATATTTTAATGATCATCTAACTAAAGAATCAGAAATTATTTATATGTATTTTAAGTAGTAGTCACACACTTGTTCATGTTTCTTTTTTCCCACTATCTCATCCAGCTAATTACTGTATGTTTATGTGTTGATACCAATGTAAATGTTTCTCTTACTGTGACATTCAACAGATTCTGAGTATTTCGTCAAAGTTCATCCTGCTTCAAACTCCTTGTATCCCATGGAAACTGTATAATATTTATAGTGTGTGAACAAATGTGTATGGTTAGTGGAGCACATTTAGAAGCCCACAGTAATAGAATGTGGTACCACAGTAGAGTGTGGCAACCAGTGAAAGATGTTTTAGAGGTGAACAACAATAAATAAAATGAAATAAAGCAGGAAATACTAGGGGGACTTGGCTAAGGCAGAGACAACCTTAACAAGAACAAAAGCCCAGAGGGAGGTGTATTTTCTAGTCTCTACAGCTCTTGTGTTTAAGGATGCCCAATGTTATGGCTTTTGTGAAAGACAGCACATTACCAATAAGGAATGACAAGGTGTAGGTAGACAGATGATACTAAGAGTCAAGGTGAATGAGGGAAGAAGCTTAAAAGTACATGAGATGAAGGAAGGTAATGGCTGATGCAGTCACTCTCTTCCTGCCTGTGGAGGAGAAATGCAAAGCCCTAGACTGTAGGCACAAGGTGCACAGCAGCACGGGGGAACTCCAGGGTGAGGTCTTGTGACTAGCTCTCAGAGGGTCTCTGCAAGCCTGGGATTATGACCACTTTTAGACAGCAGATGAAGCAACAGCAATCTAGTTGAGAGGAATTACTAATAGGTGGAAGAAGGACAAGCATGATGGTAGGGTAAGGAGGAAGGTAAAAGGAAACAGAAGAAAGATCTAGGAAGCAAAGCTATGGATAGTGGTATAAGCATAGGTCTGTGCATATGTAAATACATTAATTCTGAAAATAGAGATCTTGACCTACATGCATATATTTATAAGGCAATACACTAAGATAGTAGACGGACTTTGGGACTCTGCTCAAGCCCTCCCTCAATGCAAGAACACTTTGTTCTAACAACCTGACCTTCTTTGATGCTCACCATACCAGCATGATCACTGAAGACAAAATGGGTACATAAGCAAATGTGGTGAAGGAGAATAGTGCCTGGCTATCAAAATATATACTATCTGAGGTTTTAAAGGCTTGAAGTTTAAAAGAGGCTATCTAGTAGAGAACCAATGGACCCACATGGAAGAAGCTCATCATCCTGTGTGATCATGAGGTGTCAAAGAGATAGGGTAATAGGCTTCATAAGACCACAAAGAAGCAAGCAAAACCCCCCAACACATTGCTGAGAATGAGGGGGGTTGTAGTAGAGACGCCACCTCTATCTGTAAACAATGGGACATCCCCTTACAGAAGGGTCACACTGAAAGGATGAGTCAACCTGGGGGCAGGATAGCACTGATGAAACACAAATATTATTAGGTTCCTTGAGGCTTCCTCACACCCCACTATCATGACTCCAATTCTGCCTTTCCCTGTGGGCTAGACTGGAGCATGTGCACAGGTACAGAAAAGAGATAAGAGTTCACAACATACCGAATCTAGGAACAGGAATGGGAGTATTGATACCAGTCGGGGAAGCGAAAGGCAGGGAGGGGAGGGGAGGAAGGGGGAGCCAATCACAATGATAGACACATAACCACACACACACACCCCGGGGATAAACACACAAAACATGGGGGAAGAGAGATAGCAGTCAGTGCAAGATACAAAAATAACAATAATTTAATATTTATCAAGGGGTGACAAGAGTGGGGGGGGAGGAAGAGAGGGGATAAAAGGAGCTGATACCAAGGTCTCAAAGGAAAGTAAATGTTTAGAAATGAATGATGGAAATATATGTACAAATATTCTTGATACAATTGAATTGTGGATTGTTACAAGTCCCCAATAAAATTATCTTTTTAAAAAAGCACATGAAATGGATTAAGGAAAGAGATGACTTATCATCCATTCTGTCATCTTGGACTAGAGCATGGGTTTCAAGCTCTCTAAGTAATGTTGACAGAGGGAAAACGACACAAACAAGGAGACGGCTTATTGTCTTGGGTTCTAGGATATCCCATCCATAGTCTTGGTCTTCTAGGGAGACTGGATTAGCTAGTGTCTGGGCTGGAGTTTGTGAAACATGCTTAACCAGGAACTTGGAGCGAGGAAAACAAAATGAGTGTGGTGGGGAGAGGCTGTGCTTTGATAAAGGAGAGCAGCATTAGTCTGAGTGGCTAGTTGGACATCATTGGCACAGCCCTTTTGTAACCCCCAGGGTGTTTCTGAAGGCAGAGGAGTGTGAGGTTGCAGTCCTAGGATAAAGGGTAAGGTTTAGGGCCCCTCTAAAACTGATCTGCAAGTCATGGTAATAAACAGATGCACAATTTGTTTTAGACTCTCTTATGCCCAGTCACCATGCATTTCTGGAATCTCCACGTCATCATTCCTCTAGGTCTTAGGGACAGCCTTCCAGCACAGGGCTCTGAGACAGGTTGGTTTCAGAGGAAGGTGGGCTTCCAGCTCCCTCCTTGATCAATATTCTTAATCTAAGCTTGACTAAGTATTAACTTCTTCTGGAAAGACTGTCAGCTTATGGAAAATTACAAAAGAACTAAAAGGTGATAATAAGTTCAATAGATGCATTATACTGGATAAATCTGCCTAACAAAGCCTCTTTAGAGTGTTGAAAAACAATGATGTTACTTTGAGGACTAGGTTTATCTGACCCAAACCATGGCATTGCCGATTACCGCATATGCATATATAAGTGGGACATTGAATAAGGGAGAAATAAGAAGAATGAATGTGGTTGAATTATAGTGCATGGGCATTCAAATAGGCAAACAAATCTGTTTTGGCAGAAGTAAGGTCAGGGTGCTAGTTAGAGGGTAGTAAGTGAGAGCTCACATTAAATACTTTGGACATGTTGTCAGAAGTGACCAGTCCGTGGAGAAGGATGTTTTTTTTGTTTTTTTTTTTTGGTAAATTAGAGGGGCAGTGACAAATAGGAATCCCTCGACTACATGGATTGACACAGTGACTGAAGCAATGGGTTCATCCTAAACTGTGAGGATGCTGCAGGGGTGGGCAGAGTTTCATTCCCTTGTGCATAAGGTCCCTGTAAGATAGAATGGACACCATCAGAACTATCAACAACAAGAGCCTCAGAAATTACTAATCAACACCCAAGGCGTGCACAAAATGCTAAATAGTTATGTTTACAAAAGTTATTTCCATGCCATCAAATGCACAAAAGCTCAGGAGACATTCACTGGAATTTAAGTTCTAGTTTAAAAGAAGGAATGGGCCCTGCCCACTCACTGCGTTCTTCCCTCTGCCTTCCTTCCCCGCTGCGGGACGCCTCCTCGTACAGCCGGGAGCCGGGAACCCGGAGCCATGGCCTCGGGCAACACCCTCTACAGCGCCATGGATGGCCCGGAGATGCCAGCCGAGATCGTGGAGCTGTGTGAGATCGAGGTGGAGACCATCCAGGTGGAGACCATCGAGACCACGGTGGTGGGCGAGGAGGACGTGGACTGGGACGATCGCGGAGGCGGGAGCGGCCATGGGCACACCGGCTACCACCAGCAGCAGCAGCAGTCCATGATCGCGCTACAGCCGCCGGTCACCGTGGACCCGAGCCAGGTGCACCACCACCAGGAGGCAATCCTGGTGCAGACACGTGAGTTGGTGGTCGGCGCCGAGGAAGGCTTCGAGGGCCAGATCCCGATCCCAGTTCCAGCGCCGGCCAGCATTGGCGAAGAGGACGACGATGACTACATCGGCCGCAAGAGCAGCGGTAGCGACAGCTCTTGTGGGGCGGCGGCACCGGCAGGGGCGATGCGGGCAACAAGAAGTGGGAGCATGAGCAGGTGCAGATCAATCAAGACGCTGGAGGACCAGTTCTCTGTCACCCTATGGTCGTCAGATGAAAAAAAAGGTCTTGACCATGAGACTGGCTGGGGAGCAGATCATTGGGGAGAACTCCCCTCCTGACTAATCGGAGTACATGATGGGAAAGATGCTCCCGCCCGGAGGGATCCCCGGCATCAACCTCTTGGACCCCAAACAGCTGGCAGAATTTGCCAGAATGAAGCCAAGAAAAATTCAAGAAGATGATGCTCCGAGAACAATAGCTTGCCCTCACAAAGGATGCCCGAAGGTGCTCAGGGACAGCTCAGCCAGGAGGAGGCACCTGGACACCCACGGCCCTGCGTCCACCTCTGTGCCGAGTGCGGCAAGGCTTTTGTCGAGAGCTCAAAGCTAAACGACACCAACTGCTTCGCACTGGAGACAAGCCCTTTCAGTATAAGTTTGAAGGCTGTGGGAAGCGGTTTCCCTGGACTTCAATTTGTGCACAGACGTGCAGATCCACGCGGGAGACAGGCCCTAGGTGAACAAGAAGTTTGCTGAGTCTACTGACCTGAAATCTCACATCTTAATACACGCTAAGGCCAAAAACAAGCAGTGAGAAACCGTGAGAAGGTAGCTCCTTCTCAGCTCCAGAAGCCTTTTCCAGAAGTGACTGGCAGACAACGCGCCTCTCCTTTGTAGATTGTTTCCAGGAAAGAATTTTAAAAATGAATCCTACATACCTAAGGGACATGTTTTGATAAAGTAGTAAACATTTTAAAAACACAAACTTTATTAAGATGACATTGTTAAGATACCCTATCTTGCTCCGTAATCTCGTTTCAAAAAAAAAATAGTGTTTTTGTAAAGTGTACTCCCAGCAGGCGAACAGTTCATGAACTTCGCATCAAAAGACAATTCGTTATATGACAGTACTAAAAACGGAACTTCTTTTCACATTTTTATAAATATGGATCTCACCTGTTGCTTACAATTTTTTAAATTTTGTATTCTCCAAGTGTGCATATTGTACACTTTTGGGGGATATGCTTAGTAATGCTGTGTGATTTTTCTGGAGGTTGATAACTTTGCTTGTAGTATATTTTCTTTAAAAGAATGGGCAGTTACATGCATACTTCAAAAGTATTTTCCTGTACAAAAAATATTATATAGGTTCTGTTTGCTATCTTAATTTTGGTTGTATTCTTTGATGTCAACACATTTTGTATAATTGTATAGCTGTATTGAATCATGTAGTATCAAATATTAGATGTGATTTCATGGTGTTAATTTAAACCCATTTTAGTTACCTTTTTTCCTCTCCAAAAAATACTGCCAGATGCTGACGTTGCGTGTGCTCCCTTTGCTTGTTGAGTTACAGAATGTGGTGCTTGGTTGTAGAGTATACTGTACTTTGACTATCAGATGTGCATGCACACCATGTCACAGGGAGGGCGACAATTAAACGGTGGTCCTACAGACAGGAATGGCAGAACGAGCTCTGTAAGCACAGTCTTGTTGTCTTCTGTTGTCCAGAATTATCCTAATTCTTGAGCCTCCCAGAAATTGGAAGCTAAATAAAGCAAGTCAAGTTTTCCTTAAAAAAAAAAAGAATGGGTTTCTTTTATTTAAAAAAAAACTAATAAAATAAAGGTGATGCAAAACTCACTGAGAAATTGCTGCCCCTCATTGATTTATAACATTCTTCTGGAGGTGAGCTGTAGGACATTTTCTAAGATCCATACAGCATGTCATATGGCAGAGTATTTTCCCAAACTGGGGCTCTGTTTTGCAGGCATCACACAATGATTAGGTGTTAGTCACTATTTTCCTGGCAAGGGGAGTGTAAATCATGTAGTCCTCTAGAATGAGGAGTCAGCTGGAAGATCAGAGGGTCCAGCCAGTTCCTGGAATCAATGGTAGTTGAATGAGTTTTAGGTTGCTTGCAAGGGCTATAATCAATTGAATTGAAGTAAAATCCCAGGAGAAACTTCTAGCATAAACAGACCATAGATTAAAGCTTAATACGGAGTACTGAGATGGTATGAATAAACACCGCTTTAGTGTTTTGTAGTTTAAGTTCAAGTTATTGAGTGTAGATATAACAATGGTTGTGAGAGGACACTTACCACTACTTCAATACTTTCTTTTTAAAAAAAATCATTGTATTGGGGGTTCGTACAACTCTTATCACAATCCATATATACATCCACTGTATCAAGCACATTAGTACAGTTGTTGCCATCATCATTCTCAAAACATTTTCTTTCTACTTGAGTCCTTGGTAACCAATACTTTCTATCAGACCAGTAAATACTCTGACACCAATGTTAGATAATGATACTGCAAGAAAACTGTAACCCAATACTGATAATGGATATACACTAAAATTTCTTTAAAATATTTGGAACAGATTCAGACAACATATTAAAATGATTATATACCACGATGAATTGAAATTTGTCCCAGAGCCCATTTTACATGAGAAAATTAGCACTGTAATAAGCCCATTGACAGAAAAGAGGGTCAACTGTCTAAGTAGGCACAGAAACAAAATAGGAACATTTAAAAATCAAAGGCATTGGGCCTCTTCTCAAGTCCTCCCTCAATGCAAGCTAATAACCTGGCATTCTGTGATTCTCATCTTCCCAGCAGAATTGCTTGAGTCAAAAAGGGTGTATAAGCAAATGTGAAGAAAGCTGGTGATGCCTGGCTATCAAAAGATATAGAGACTGGAATCTTAAAGGCTTGAAGTTAAACAAGAGGCCGTCTATCTGAGAAGCAGCAATGCCCACATGGAAGAAGCACACCAGTCTGTGTGACCACAAGGTGTTCATGGGATCAGGTATCGGGCATCAGAATACCCCAAACAAAAAATCATATCAATGGGAACAAAGGGTGTCAGATTGGCGACCCAAAGTCCATCTGTAAACAATTGAACATCCTCTCACAGAAGGGTCACAAGGAAAGGATGAGCCACCCAGGGTACAGTATAGCACCTATGGAACATATAACATTCCTTCCGTTTTTTAAAGCTTGCTCCACCTCACTATGATGACCCCAGTTTTACATTACAAATTTGGCTAGACCAGAGTATGTACACTGGTACAGATAAAAGCTCTCAACATAGTACATGGAATCCAGGAGAGATAAACCCCTAAGAACAATAATGGGAGTAATGATACCATGAAGGTAGGGGAAAGATGGGGCCACAAGGGGGAGAAAGGGGAACCGATTGCAAAGATCATCTTATAACATTCCCCCAGGGGAATGAACAACAGGAAGTGGGTGAAGGAAAATAGCAGATTGTGTAAGATATGAAAACAATAATAATTTAAAATTCATCAAGTGGTCATGAGGGAAGAAAGGTGGTGGAGGGAGGGAAAAAAAGAGGAGCTGATACCAAGGGCTCCAGTAGAACGAAAATATTTTGAAAATGATGATGGCAATGTATATACAATTGTACCAGTTATAATTGATGTGTGGATTGTAATAGGAGCTGTAAGAGCCCCAATAAAATAATTTAGTTTTAAAATGTCAAAGGCTTTTCATGTAAAAAAACTACAACTGTGACATGAAACAGGTATAGTTCGATGTGCTAATATATTCATTAAAAAAACACCCCACTTAAGAAGCAGGACAAACATACATTTCCACTTTCAATACCGTATTAAAAATTCTATAGTATTTTCTAGATGGACCAATCATAAAAGGAATACTTTTTAAAAGGAAGAAAAGAGGCTTCCAAAGAGAAGAAATAGTAATTCCTCGAATCATCATAAATTAATGATACTTTACGTAACAGATTCCAAATATACCATAAATGCTACAGCTATTAAATATTTTTAAAGTTGTAGGCTACATTTCAACACACAAAAATAATTTTTGGCATTGAACACTCTAACCATTAATTGCTAATCTCCAACTGCCAAACCATTAACCCTTACACATTAGCATGCTGAACTTCCTTACTAACAACTTCCTAAAGCACTGACCCCCCCTAAGTAAATGAAAAAGCCCCTTACCACCAGAACTTCTACTAACACCCTGAGCATATCCTGATACCCACAATAGTCTTAACATGCTTAACCAATCCGACCACCATACTCTCTTAACCTATAATGCATTTATCCCAGTTTTTAAATCAGGTAACAGGGTAAATTTTATTTTATAACCTTAAACCTAACTTAATGATCCTAAATCTCAAATTGAGAAACCCAACTCCGAAAATAAGAATCTTAAAACCTTAGCTCTACATCCTTATACCTTAACACATAAGCCTCTAATCAACTCCAAATACAATATGTTAGGCATTAAACCTTCAAAACATAAAGCCCTTTAATATGTCCACGAACATCTGACTCACGACACTTAATTCCTATTTCTATTCCTCCGCAATTGTTCTTGAACCTGGAACACTGATTAATCCCAGGATATAGGTTCTAGTCTTAAATACAGACTCTGAGTCTAATACACTTACAAGCCTAAACAGAACCCCAAATCTAATCCATCAAAAACTCATCTTGCTAATTATGTGTGTGGAGCTATTTTCTCTCTCAGATTTTACGCAAGCAATAAGAACTTGAGTAGGTTGGCAGACAAACCTAAGAATCACAAAAATATTTTCAGTTAATTTTAAGTTATTTGAATCTGGTTCAAGGAACTTAGAAAAATAAAGAAGTTATATAGAGTTTAAATATGACAAACAACGTCATGGTCAAGGGCTATCACGGGCCCCTTGTTGATTTCTGATCTTTGCGTCTTGGTCTCAAGGAGTCTTTTCTAACATATGTAGGGATGTTACCCAATAAGCAAGATGCTGAGGGTGCAATAGCACTTATTCACTAATTTGTAGATCACCATTTAACCTGGTTTATCCCCGGAGGATAGGGTGAAACCCACATTAAATAAAACAAATTAATTACTGGTTATTCTGTCATCGACCCCCTTGTTCCCCTCATTCCCAGGGGACATGCATGTCACCAGAGATGGAGGAGGTAGCAAATTAAGGAGCTTACATTGGAATCCATGACTCCACTTTTCAAAATTGATCTTGGCCTTTCTCTCAGCCCTAGGTAAAAAGACTCAGAGGAAGAATTTGCACACCCCCTTTAATAGTGAGAGCTGGCAACTCTAAAATATTTGGGTCCATGTCTCTTTGAGAGTCTTGTCAGCTAACATCTTAAGCTCACAAGACATACTGCAAGTAGGAACTCTATCTTCACCCCCAAGCTGGAAAGGCATCAATTCCAGGGGCACCCTGTATGTCCAGTGCCAGGAACCCCCACACACAGCACACTGGGCTCTTCACTTCTGAAGACCTAAGTCCTCGAAGAGTTACTCCTGATAACAACAGCGGCCTAAGCTCTCTCTGATGCTGGCCTGGACATTAATACCTTTGAGTTCAACCCCAGGGACTTACAGAGGCAAACGCATTGTTCCTCCCTGAGCCTGTCTTACAGGTCTACTGGCTGAGGATACCTGTTATAATATAGATCCCCCTGCTCAGGTTCCAGGGTCTCTTACCTTTAGGACACACAAAACATTCAAGCACGGATGATCCACTGGCTTTCCACACAACACAGCCTGATCTGAGATCGATCCACCCCAATTTCAGCACCTTGAATTATCTGCCTCACTGGGTCCTGAGAGTGAGCTGGGAAATAAAGCAGTTAAATCACAATCCCCTGTAATTACTTCAGCATGATTAGTAAATCAACATAATGTAGCCATCCTTGGTTTAGTCCAGCTGAAGGCAGATTAGACCCTAGGTAGATTCCTCTAAGTTGCTGTAGGGAGGCATTCTTAGCTAATGCTTGGGAGCTCCAGGAACATCTTTGCTCACACATACACATGCACACGCGTGCACACACACACAGATGCACACAGGCAAATATTCATTTAAATGGTAGCAAGTAAGAATTTAACCTAAAGAGAATGGGGAACCCGAAGAAAAATAAGAGACAATGGGATGATATTTAACATCAAATGAGGGTACACTTACAGCCCACAGCCTGCCATTGTGTTCTCTGTATTTGCTCCATTAGAAAATGTAATAATTGATGACACTTTTTGTGTTAATCTCAATTATCAGACCAGGTTTGTTCATTAGTAAATTACTTCTTTGGCTAACTTCACTTTTCATTGATCAACCATGATCATCCTTTACGTTTTAAATATGTTTTCTCTCCAGGTTTTAACTGCTTAAAACTTCACGATTTTAATTTATGCGTACTCAGAGGGCACTATAACATTGTGGCAGAGCATAATGACCAATGAAAACCAATTGACTATATGGGTCTTAAAGGCTTGAAGATAAACAAGTGGCAATCTTGCTCAGAAGCAACAAAGCCCACATGGAAGAAGTACACTAGCTTGTGTGATCACGAGTTGTCGAAGGGATGAGGTAGCAGGCATCAAAGAACAAAATATCCTGTCATTGTGAATGAGGGGGAGTTCGGAGTGGGGAACCAAAGCCCATCTGTAGGCAACTTATGATACCCTAATGGAAGGGTCAAGGGGAGGCGACAAGCCAGTCAGGGTGCAGTGTAGCAACAATGAAACATATAACTTTCCTCTAGTTCCAAATTCTTCTCCCCCCCACCCCCCCTGCGCCCAATGCACACTATCATAATCCCAATTCTACTTTACAAATCTGGGAAGAACAGAGGATGTACACTGGTAGAGATAGGAACTGGAAACACAGGGAATCCAGGGCGGATGATCCCTTCAGGACCAGTGGTGTGAGTGGTGATACTGGGAGAGGGGAGGGAGTGGGGGTGGAAAGGGGGAACCGGTTCCAGGGGTCCACATATAACCTCCTCCCTAGGTGATAGACAACAGAAAAGTGGGTGAATGGAGACTTGGACAGTATAAGATATGACAAAATAATAATGGGTTCATGAGGGAGGCGGGAAGGGAGGGGAAAAATGAGGAGCTGATGCCAGGGGCTGAAGTGGAGAATATATGTTTTGAGAATGATGAGGACAAAGAATGTAAAAATATGCTTTGCACAATTGATGTATATGTGGATTGTGATTAAAAGTTGTATGAGTCCCAATAAAATGATTAAAAAAACAAATATAAAGGTATTGGTTTAATTATATCTTTTTAATGTATTACTCATTTGAGGATATTTTAATGCAATGGATTCACAACGGATGGTAAGTGATTTTGCATTCATAGTTAATGGCAAAAAAAAAACCCCGATTGACAGTGTCTAGGAGTTATCTGATACTTTTTGCTGGGAAAAAATGAGTATGTTTATTTATAAGGTATAAAATAAGTAAGTAACGTGTAAATATTGTGGAGTTTTCTATATAAAAATGTAGCGAATTGCACATTTTCAGTAAAGCATACATTTTCATCTGTACAGTTTCCATGTTAGAACAAGACTTTCCAAATTAGAGATAAGTTATTTTAGTTGTATCAATATTATTGGCCTGTTCAAGAAAGTTTTGCGTCAATACATACCAGTGCCCAGTTTGAAAATTTTGAAGAAGATTGATTTCTGGATATTTTCTCAAGCTTACATTTATTGGAATTAGGAAAATCTGTGGGTAACTTTTTATCCTCACATTCTTTGGCTACAAAATATGAGTATATTTTTGCACATACAATAAGTACAATATTACAATGAATAAAATAATATTCAACTGAGGAAAGCCCTTTGAGCATCCCTGTCAACAAGTTTAACCATGTTAAACCAACCCAATGACTCTCTTCAATGATACATTATCAAGTTTATGAAATTGAATGTCTCATTTATGAAAACATCTTTGCATATGTTCAATTTTAGACACTGTACCCTATCTCTTCACATGGCAGCAAATAATGATAGGTCTATCGTCCTACACTCTTGAGGTAGTTAATTTATTGTGTCTACCTGGCCGATAAACACATGTGGGATTAATTAAAGGGCAGAGAGATAAATGGCTTGGTGAGCCTCACCTTTCTTGTTTCTTGCTCTTTGATCATTAGACCAGTGTGCGGCTGCCTTGCTTGTTCTGTGCCTTAATTTGTAATCTACACTACCTGTGGGACATCTATCCCATCGACTGTGTCGCTGTAATTTGAGGTATCTTCAAGACCTGCTCTGCCACACTATTGGAATATACAGCTCTTGAGCTGTTGGACCCTGTCATCTGGCTGTTGGTGACCTACCTGCCTTGCTGTTTGCTGCCTGTGGCCGGACAGCCTGAATTACTCTATAGGCCCTCAGGATTAGAAGTACTGCCACTGTCTCACAGCTGTCTCATGGGAGTGAGTTGCACTGAGCCATTTGTACTGCTTTATAGATTATTTATTTCTTATGTTATCTCTCTATCTATCTATCTATCTATCTATCTATCTATCTATCTATCTATCTATCTATATATAATTATTAGCATTATGGTTTTGTTTCTCTGGAGAACCCTGTATAACATAATTGTTAATGCAAGTGTGTTCATATGGTCAAAAAATAAATGCTCACCTCAGCCCCATGATGCAAAGACCAAGGTTTATTAAGTGCATACACTTCATTGGGGGAAATGTTTGTAAAAGAGAAAGTGCAGAGAAGCCCATGGAGGCTGGAAGATCACTCAGCTAAGATGCACATCTTACCCTGAGAGAAGGAAAAAAATGAGAGGTAGGAAAAACTTTCTTAAATGTCAGTGTAACCCAGCAGATGCCCAGTAAGTTGATCAGGTTACCTCAATACAAAATCACCCATTAGAGAATCGCCTTCTTTCTCATAGACAAATGTTTGTGCTTTGTTCTTCTTGCACTTGGCTTGGGCTAGCCCTTAGAACTCTGTCTTATGTACAAACCTTGTGGTAGAATTCAAAAGCAATGTTTCTACCTTGTCTCATTATGCTCATTGTGTTGGAATGGAATGACCTTCTTAGATTTGATTGTGCTGTTATATGTTTATATATGAAAACATGTTCATATTTTCTAGTAAGATACATTGATTATAGGATGTTTTTTATTTATGATGAGATTGAAAGAAATGTGATATTCAATCTCATTAGTGATATTCTCATAGGTAATAATTTCACATTTCAACCTCATTAGTGATATTCTCATAGGTGATAATTTCACATTTGGTTTCCAAACAATATCCTTCTCTTGTTTGCTTAGGACTTTCATTATATTTCCTGAAGACTGTGTCACTCTTCTCTCTTTAGTTCTTTTCAAAGATAAATTTTCAGTTTGTTTTTGGAGTTAGTTATCTCAGCACATTAGATCCCCATTTGACATTTTCCTCAAATATTTTTCAGGGACAGTAATTGTATATATACTTACCATGTTACTATTATTTCTTGCTACTCTCCACAGAGTCAAAGATGTTGACTACTGCTGTACATTCTTCTCTCGCATACGGATCCATATCCTGTGTCCTTATCAGGATATTTTTTAGAGATTGCCAGTCCAATCTAATTTTTCTCATCTCATCTACTGATAGCAGAGTGAGTTGTTTAATCACATCAACTACTATGAGGAAGGCAGATGAAGCTGCTTATTTGCTTAAAGACTTACAGTCTACAAAACCATAAGGATTTCTACTCTGTCTTGCAGGGACACTATGAACTATAATTAACATAACAATAGGGGGTAATTGAGTTTGTTGATTTGATTCTTATTTTATTTAGTTTCATTTTCCTCCCCTATATGTAAACACAACTCTGATGGAATCTAGGGGAGGCTTGAGTAAGCCTTGGTGGTCTCTGGAATTCTCCCCTTCAGGCTCTGTACTCACTTTCAGTAACAACTGGTGTGTCCAATGTGTGTCAGTTTCCAGGGGAGGGCTTTCAGTGGGTTGCACAATTTTATCTGATGGTGGCACAAAGACCTATGCTCCATGAAGAGCTGATTTGCCATCTCCAGAAGCAGGATGAACTGAAAGTACGGGGTAGTCCCTGTGAGTCCAGGCACAAACCTCCCTGCAGGGAGAGGACTGTGCTGTTGAAGGGGGCACTCAGGATCCAGTGAGCACAGGAACCAGCGTCTGATGTCAGTGCTGGTTGACTGTCAGGGTGGGTTTCCTGTTGTGTTTTTTTTGTTGTTTTTTTTTAACTTTTCATTAGGGGCTCATACAATTCTTATCACAATCCATACATATACATACATCAATTGCATAAAGCACATCCGTACATTCTTTGCCCTAATCATTTTCAAAGCATTTGCACCCCACTTAAGACCTTTGCATCAGGTACTCTTTTTCTTTTTCCCCTCCCTCCCCGCTCACCCCTCCTTCATGAGCCCTTAATAAATTATAGATTGTTATTTTGTCATATCTTGCCCTATCCGGTGTCTCCCTTCCCCGCCTTCTCTGCCGTCAGTCTCCCAGGAAGGAGGTCACATGATGATCCTTGTAATCAGTTCCCCCTTTCCAAACCACTCACCCTCTACTCTCCCAGTATCGCCCCTCACACCGCTGGTCCTGAAGACATCATCCACCCCGGACTCCCCGTGCCTCCAGCTCCCACATGCACCAGTGCACAACCTCTGCCCCATCTAGTCCCTCAAGGTAGAATTCGGATTATTGTAATTGGGGGGGGGGGAAGCATCCAGGATCTGGGGGAAAGCTGTATTCTTCATCGGTACTACATCGCACCATGAGTAACCCATCTCCTCTCCTAAACCCCTCTGTGAGGGGCTCTCTAGTGGCCGACAAATGGGCTTTGGGTCCCCACTCTGTACTTCCCCCTTCATTCACTATGGTAAGATTTGTTTTGTTGATGATATCTTGTTCCTGATCAATTTGGCACCTCATGATAACACAGCCTGGTGTGCTTCTTCCATGTGGACTTTATTGCTTCTGAGCTAGATGGCCGCTTGTTCACCTTCAAGCCTTTAAGACCGCAGACACCATCTCTTTCAATAGCCGGGCACCATCAGCTTTCTTCACCACATTTGCTTATGCACCCGTTTCTCTTCGGCGATCATATCATGGAGGTGTGCAGCAAATGATATGATTTTTTGTTCTTTGATGCCTGACAACTGATCCCTCTGGGACCACGTGATCACACAGGTTGGTGTGTTCTTCCATGTGGGCTTTGTTGCTTGTGAGCTAGATGGCCGCTTGTTTATCTTCAAGCCTTTAAGACCCCACACACTATCTCTTTTGATAGCCGAGCACCATCAGCTTTCTTCACCACATTTACTTGTTCGCCCGCTTTGGTTTCAGCCGTTGTGTCAGGAGGGTGAGCATCGTAGAGTGCCAATTTAATATAAGAAACTATTCATGCATTGAGGGAGTGCTTGAGTAGAGGCCCAAGGTCCTTCCGCCACCTTAATTCTAAACCTATAAATATAGACACATAGATCTATTTCCCCATCCTCATATATATATATTTGCATGTACATGTCTTTGTCTAGACCTCTATAAATGTCCTTTGACTCCTAGCTCTTTCCTCCTTCTCCCTTGACTTTCTTCCTGCCCTACTACCATGCTCCGTCCCCACCTGGGTTACAGCTATGCCTCTTCTTTACGTAACCTTGCCCTTGATCATTCCCTACCAGGCCTGCCACTCCCCCCTCACTACCATTTTGGGTTCCTGTTGTGATTTTGAGATTCTTTTCCATCTCTTACTTTTCCCGGGGGATCTCTCTCTATGATTTATTCTGTGTTCACCCCTACTATGTATAGATTCAAAAGTTGCATTGAATAACAAGTAAATAGCTTCACTTGCAGGAAAACTAGTCCATTAACAGAATGGAAACTGTTTTTCTGGCATCACAGATTGAGTATTCTGATGAACCGTTGAGAAACCCCAGTAGAATTTTCTATCAGACTCGAGTCAGATGAGGTGAAGGGGGGCCATAAAATCATGTGTTTGAGTACTGACTTTTCAAACCAACAAAGAGATGCCTTTGGGAAAGACCTGTGATTTGATTTGATTCTGAAATAATAGACTCATGGCAAAGACTACAGTGCAATTCTCTAATTCCAAAACTCTGAGTTTTGAAGTATAGACTACTGAGTGGGTAATGTATGGACAGTGACATATAAAAGCATAATCTGGTTCACATCTGACCCTCTCCTTCCTGCAGAAGTGTGTCAAACCCAACAATGGTCTGAACCCTTATTTGTCCTTTTCTATTTTCTTTCTTTCCTTCTTTTTTTTTTTCAACTTGAGCAACTTATGATCCATGCGTTATCATTTATATCTCCAAAGGAGCATGGCCACAATATCAATCACTCTGTTAAAGAGCATGTGTTAATTTCAATCCTGCAAGATGCAGAAACCAAGTCAGGAGAAAATCTGTGCAGATTTTCCAGGGGAAACACCTGTGTGAGAGAAAATCCAGAAGAGGCCAGGGGAGAGAGAAGGACTGTCAATCTATAACAGGAGGCAAAGGTTTTTTTGTTTTTTTTTCCAAAAAGTTCATGGAGAAATGTAATTAAATGATAATGGATTTTTTTCTTTAACTTTTGGAAGACTACTTGTATGGTCTTGAGATAAGGAGAGAGAGGGAGTATGTTGGGCAGAAATTGTATTAACTATTGTTCAGTTCAAAGGAAGTTCAGTATGGCCATTGGATGTTCTAATTGTATGGGTTCCGTGATCCTTTGTGACCACTCTAGTTTTACAAAATGTAAGACGCATTCTCAGGCCTGACAGATTCTTGATAAATTTTTATGAAGATAACCTGGTGTTATTTTTTTCTCTTAGCATACACATAAAATGGTTGGATTATATTTATTCTATTGGTTATATGGACTTGGATATTTCCCATTCCAGAGAGATTCACACGTGTGATGACTTTCAATCCTGTTTAAGACTCATGCCTCTATCATTTTTCCTGGGAATTTTATTACATGCACTAGAGACATTAAAGCTCGGTGTCATTTAACATTATGTATCTGTTGTACATTTTATCATGAATGTTGGAGTTTTACTAAGGGCATACCAGAACTAATTTTATTTTTTTTCAATCTTCAATCTTGGTTGGTCAAATCCGTGTTTTCTACAGAAAGCGAACATACTTCTCTTAACAAACACTTTCTTAATTAGTAGAGTGATAGACACACCAATATCTAGCTGTTGAAATCTATTACGTGGCTTCTTTTACTTAAGCATAAATATAAAAGTAAGACAAGTGTATGAGCACACAAAGTTGAAAATAATGAAGTCATTTTTATGAAAGTCACTGAAAGCATGTTTATCCTTTATTCCTTCTTACAACTCAGAAATGAGGTTGAGGCTTCTCAGCGCAGGTTAAGAGGGTGATAGGACTGAGATTGGAAAATGCTTGCTTAGTGTCAATGAAAACATTTTACACGTTCATTAAATATATTTTTTTAACTTGAGTTTCTTCCTATCTTTGTAAGTTATGACATAGCAATCCCTGTGCCTCAATGTTCAAGCTCATGGATGCCATTTGAAAGGTGAGCCATTAACACCAACCATCAGGTCCCTGTGCACACGAAAACTGACAAGCTGCATCCACAAAGATTACAGTCTAGGGAACCATATGGGTTCAGTTCTAGTCTGTAGTAGACCTGGAGTCAAAATGGTCAATACATTTAAAAAAAATGTCACGGTATATATTAAAGTTAATGTTTCCTCCAATTTCAAAAGTAAAGTTAACTATGACATTGGCAACTAACTAATAAGGAGAGTTCTGAATTAATGTTGGCAGTGACTTAATTCACACATTATGCAGAATGGACTATAAGTCAAATATAAGCAATTCACAACTTAGATCTAGAGAGACTGACCTAGATATGCCTGTAGGAATTGGGTCCAGGAGCAAAGAAACGTCTCATTATCAAGTGTGATGCAGTCTGGATTCTCCCTAAATAATAGTAACCTCATGTCATTTTTCTGGTGCTCAGTATTCTGAATTCTAGTCTTAGTCAACTGTTTATTGACTGAGTCAACCAATTAATGGCAAATTTGCTCGTTATAATGCTACTTATGTATCATAAACACTTTTCACTTTGTTTTTAAAGCTTGACAGATTTTACTGAGACATCTGGCTTCAGGCATTACTTTCATTATGTTTTTGAAATAAATTAAGTGCTATTTATGTTAGCTTTATTCACTGCTGCACCTGCTTTACTCTATTAGAATGCGATCTTCTCCTAAGTCTTCTCACTCTTTGTTTGCAGATTTCAATGTGCTCTGCAGAGCATTTTGTCCCATGTTCTCCTCTCATATGAAAAAGGACTCTGTTTCATTCAGCACTCCATTTCCACAACCATGTGTCCTGTCACTTCAGTTGGACAAGCTACAGCAGTTTGTTAAAAAATGTTGATTGGTTGTGTGACTGAAAAAATCACTCTGTTCAGTTTTTCAATATAAAATGAATCATGAAAACTTTCAAAGATGCTAATGAATTAAATTTGAGATGTCACAATGTGCTACACAGACTAAAAACTAACTGCACAGAAAGGTCATAATCAAATGAGATTGATGTATTCAGATAAATGAGAATTTCATCTTATTATTTACTATTTCTGCACGGTGGAAACATTTATTGCCCTTGTTCTCATATCTGAGTCTTGTGAGGATTTATCCTAATCTGACAAGAGGTAGAAAATGTTAATGTTCACTATACATCTATATTTTTACTCCTCAGAGGAGCAGAATTTTACCTTTCTAAATTGTAATCCACAATTGTTATGCTGGGAATCTGGATGGTGATGAAGTGAGAGAATAGGAATTTTCTGTGTGATCATCTAATTGAGCCTGAATCTGTTATGGGACCTTCGTAGTGGGGCTCTGACCTTCATGCCTGTGCTGTAGTTTATATCTTCACTGGCTGGTGTTCCTTTGCTTCACGGCAGTATCCATATTCTTTACCTTTGACTGTTTATCCCTGTTGACTATTCCTCTTTCCCCCCTTACACCCCCCCCCGACTCTCAACGTAGGCATCATGGGTAAGATGTGTGGTGGGTGGTTGATAGGAGAAATATTTCACCCCCCAGCTATGGAAAGACAATACAAATGACCTTCCTCTGGTGTGAAATATTTCAAGTTGAGAATGGTCTTCTTCTCCAGGGCCAGAAACACGATGACTTGTTTTGAATGTTCACTGGAGAACCTCAACAGGTTTTACAGTTAGATCATGAGCTCCACTAATGACCGGCCCCAGTGGTTTCTCACAGTCTCAGTAATCAGTACTCAGCCTCTAGAAATTTATCACATTTTAATTTATATATATACATATATTTTTTAAAATACATGGTTTCAGTGGTTTCTGATCCAGGTAAGCAGATTACTGCTGTGCCTCTCTGAATGCACCTCTCTCTAGATTTTTGGAGGCATTTTGATATGTCAATCCATGTCAGTTCTCTGATGCCCGCATGTAGGGACTCCCAGCATCCGTGCATCCGTGACTCACATTGCAGAAAACGGAGCTTATGACTGACTCAGAGGAGGAGACAGGCCAAGAGAGAGAGTGCAGGGGTCCATAGCGGAAATGGAGTTGGAGGGGTCCAGAAAGGACCCAACGTGGGCACACAGGCACAGAGCTGTGGTAATCTCCATGTGAATAGATGTTATGGGGGATGAGTGCAAGCGGTGCCTCATGGCCCAACATCAAGCAAACCTGATCAACATTTTATCACCCCTTCTGCTTTGTACCCAAGTTCTTCCAGCTGAAACCTGGAAACCAGTCCCCTGGACTTTAAATGAAAACCATCCAGAGGTTAGTGGGTCTTATGAGCTCTTAGCTCTTGGATTGTTTTAGGACCATTCAGAGAAGGCAGTATTTTCATAAAAATGTGTACTATACTCTTCACATTTTGCCAATTTTGTAGTGATATATCCTGATATTATGGGTTTTCTCTCTCTTTTTTCTTTCACAGTGCTGATATTATTTTTTAATTAAAATGTACAACTTTTGTTAATCCTGTTAATGTATCTTAAATATATATTGCAAAATAATTGAATTTATTTATGGAATAATATCAGACTTACTGTGATAAAGATAATTTCCTTTATATTTTAAAAGATGTTTTGTATGATTTTTGAAGTTTACACACTTTTATATTATTCAATTGGTTGCCTTTCAATTTTTCTTCCATTGTGTTTTGTGGACCTTTTAAAAAATTTTATTCCCTGCCTTTTTTAAATCATTTCATTAGGGGTCCATACATCTCTTATCACAATCCATACATATATCAACTGTGTAAAGTACATTTGTATATTTATTGCCCTCATCATTCTCAAAACATTTGTTCTTCACTTAAGCCCCTGGAATCAGCTCGTTTTTCCCCTTCCTTCCCACTCTACCTCCCTCATGAACCCCTGATAATTTATACATTATTATTGTGTCATATCTTGCACTCTCTGAAGTCTCCCTTCGCCCACTTTTCTGTTGTCCATCCTGTAGGAAGGAGGTCACATGTAGATCCTTGTAATTGGTTTCCCCTTTCCAACCCACCCTCCCTCCACCCTCCCAGTGTCGCCACTCACACCAGTGGTCCTGAAGAGATCATCCACCTTATATTCCCTGCATTTCCAGTTCCTATCTGTACCAGTGTACATCCTCTGGTCTACCCAGATTTGTAAGGTAGAATTGGGATCATGATAGTGGGGGAGGAGGAAGTATTTAGCAACTAGAGGAAAGTTGTATGTTTCATAGTTGCTACATCACACCCTGACTGGCTAGTCTCCTCCCCAAGACTCTTCTGTAAGGGGATGTCCAGTGGCCTACAAACGGACTTTGGGTCTCCATTCCACACTCCCCCACCCCCATTCACTATGATTTTTTTGTTCTTGTGGACTGGTTTTTATGTGAGTAGTGGAAATAAGCATATGCCTGCTAAAATGATACATTTGTTTCAATTCTTTTCAACGAGTAAGAAAAGCTAAGTTCATGGAAGACATAGGTGGCTATTTAGGAATACACGCTCATTACATTAAAAGTGAGAGAGAGGAGGATACAGTAAAATGAGTAAGACTCTCCCAACCCCAGGAGTCGGTGAGAAATCACTGCACTTCACAGACCAGAGGAATAGCCGTGGTGGCAGTTACATAATTTCATGTTAACTTGATAAATAAGTGTAGGGGGGAGTCTAGCCTGTCAATCAGCTCACAGCCTGAAGATGCTTACTTGTGTGTGTGGCCTTCTCATGACGATTCTGAGAATTTCCTCTCTCTTGGGAGGCGGGACACACCTTGTCTGTGCTTCATCTCCCTGTGGGGAGGCCCATGCAGAAAGCTGGAGGAACCACATGGATACACACACCAGCACCAAGAGGCTTCCACTGATATTGGATCCACAAGACTTTCCAGCCACTAGACTGTGATCTTCCTGCACTCATCATCACTGAATACTCTGTGAGTCAAGAGAAATGTACGGACTAGTATTGGACATATGGCCTAATATCAGGCTTATGGATTTGATCTGGACTGGGCTTGGATGTTTTCTCAACGTACAATTGCTATTTGATAGAAAGCTCTCTCTTAACCTCTCTGGGTTTGTTTTTCTAATCAACTTCACCTAAAACAACCCCCTTGAATGGTCAGTGTTAGTGTTTGGGAAGTTGATTTTGTCACCTCTCACCTATGAAGTGAATGAAATTATAGGAGACGTGTGTACGTGGATACGTCTGTACCAGTCATGACCAGCTGTGAGTTCACTTGGTGAGATATTCCCACAATTAGCCATCAGTATTCCAGAATGCACTTGAGATGAACAGCTCAGCTATCACTATGTGTGATGCTCTAAAGCAGCAGTCTCAATGGGGTCAAAACCCCTTTGGGGGTCGAACAAACCTTTGACAGGGGTCATCTGATTTATAAAAGCAGCAAAACTACAGTCATGGAGTATCAATGAAAAATAATTTCATGGTTGGGAGGTCACCGCAATATGAGGAAGTGTATTAAAGGGTCGTGGCATTAGGAAGGTTGAGAATTGCTGCTCTAGAGTTATCAAGGCTTCTTATTATTTATCACTGATTTAGACCAGGAATACATTCATGAATGTGAATTATATGCACATACGAGAGCTCTATAGATTTGAAGGCTGAAGCCATTCCCCTGGGGAAGCATTAAGCAAAGATATTGCCACATAGGTTATTCCTAAACCACTGACAACAAAGCGCACTCATGAAGGGGTGACTGTGGAGCTTCGTTTTCCTATTGGCAGTCGCCCTGGGTAAGATAAGACATGGGAATGGAGCGAACACTGTGGCAGCTCCAGAGCCCTCACTTTCTGGTTTACGTCCTCACACACAGGTGTGCATGCCTAAATGCAGTTAGTGCAGTCTGGGGCTGAGGTGAAAAAGTTGGGAGATTCGTGAAGGTGTCTTGTAGGACTTCTGTGAGCCCCTTCACCAGTGATGGAATGAATAGGGTTTGACAAGTACCCGGAAGAGGCTTTCAGTTGATGGCTGGATCAACACCCACACTGGGAAATCAACATATATCCAGGGATTCACATAGGGCTCTGTCTTCTCCTTGGATGCCCCCATCAGCACAGCTTATCTACGGATAAGCAGCCTGAAGTCCAAGGACACTGCAACCTGACTGTGTGAGACAAGCGCTGTGAAACCCATATCCTGAGAGTGTCAGAAAACCCGGGGGAATGGCAGCTGTGCTCACTGAGGCAGGGACTCCGAATATTTCGCTGAATCCTTTCTTTACTTGTTACGCATTTCAAGATGGGAAACAAAGACAATTACTTCCTGAAAATAGCATAACGTTCCTGTGAAATGAAATCACTCCTCAAGAGAGGAGGATAAAGATACCTTGGTATGTAAGCTTTGTTCATCAATTTGTGTAAATAGTTCCTTTACAGCACTAAGAACTATGCAGACTCTGGAGGGTTGATTCAATATCTGCAGAGACAATGACATGAACACAGTTTATCTGCAAATGGACGGTAAGAAAATGAAAGACAAGACCCTCTGTTACTCTGTGAGAAAATGAGAGGAAGTGAGTGTGATCCCAGACACAAACTCCCTGCTGGGAGGGAGCTGGGCAGCAGGGGGCGCTCAGGACCCACAGATCACAGGACACACTCAGGAGCAGGTGCAGAGGGACAGTTTCAGGGCTGGTTTCCTTTTGTGGTCTGGTTATGCATCTCCATCTCGCTGTTTCCCTCAAGGGTTTTCTCTATTTTTATGACATAGGAATACAATGTAAATGTATAAAAATATTTAAAATCAGACCTATTGCATGTAGGATGTATAATAATGGAATTGAAATCTCAGCAAAAAAAGTGGGGAGTAAGAACCAAATAAAAATATAATTTTTATTTATTAGTGTTATATTGATATTCTAAAATTGGCAGCACTTGCATTGTTCAAGTAATCCTTGATAATAGTTGTATTGATTGGATTTCCTTGAAGGCAAATATAATCTTATCACAGCGAGTACTGTATTTCATGATGGGTTTAGCAAAACCTTTCTGACAATTCCATGCCATTCTCTTGACTGTGCTGTTCCCAGCATAGTAACTCCTATGATTTTCTGATCAAATTGGCCAATACTGGTCAGTGCACTTATGCTCACTAATGC
Organism: Tenrec ecaudatus; assembly: GCF_050624435.1. Classification (NCBI taxonomy): domain Eukaryota; kingdom Metazoa; phylum Chordata; class Mammalia; order Afrosoricida; family Tenrecidae; genus Tenrec; species Tenrec ecaudatus. The sequence goes on along the minus strand of NW_027459378.1, from coordinate 645,578 downwards.
CTAGGATATCAATCAATACACATGTATACCATTTAATATTTGACCACTTCCAATTTCCCAACATCCGTAGTATGCAAATTACAAGTTCTGTTCCTAAGAAGACTTCTGCAGCTGTTTCTCTTTACCTTGAGGCATGCCCCATCAGCAAATGGAGATCCTAATGACTCAACTCCCAAATCACATCATCATGGAAATCAAGATGACTTCAAGAAATCAGCTCCTCTTCAGTAACATTTTGAGTGCCCTCAAACCTGAGTGGCCCATCTGGCAGTAGCTTCAACAATTTCCTACTTCCTTTGCCTAGGCTTTCAGTATTCAACCATGCTTCAAAGTTATGCATAAGGTTTTAGCAGCTTCTTCCTCTGAAGAGGGAGAGGGGTCCTTCTGCATTGTCTGTTCTTAGTCTGGAAGCTTTGCTGAAATCTGCTCACTTTGGGTGACCCTTCTGGCATTTGATATAAGAGTGACATATCTTCCAGCATGTCAGCAAAACACAAACCACCACAGTATAATTAACTACCAGACAGGTGGTGAGAATATGTCATTAATTCTTCAAAATATATCAAACAACTTCTGGCTAATATTTTAATGCAATAAATAAATAACAGCATAATGCAACCAAATAATGGAGTAATTCAATTTAACATGTTCAATTATTGACTTAACATTGAAACAGAAGATCCAAAAGGACATCAAGAATCAAATAAGTAAACAAATAAATGAGTCTACTAAACTAAAATCAATGACCTACATATAACATACTCCACCAAGAACAAAACAAATATACTCCCATTAAGCCGAGGTTTATTTCAGAAATAAAGTTAAGCATGAAATAGATGGAAATAGGAAAGGAACATAGCTAGATAAATACAGATAGATGATAGATACAAGATATGGACAGTATATACAGAGAAAATAGATGATAACTTAATCAATTGTTCAGTAGATTGGTAGACAAATTAACAGATTTATGATAGATAGATAGATAGATAGATAGATAGATAGATAGATATAGAGCAGAGATTGGAAATGTATAGAAGGATGGAGAGGGAGATAAAGAAACTCGATCAACAAACTCCAGTGTCATTGTGTATTCAGATTCGGGGATTTGGGCTGAGTCCAGGCAGAGGGTGTTCAGATAACACTTTTTTCTATTTGAGATAAATTGAAGACTAAATGCACAAACTACAACATGAGGTGTGTCATAAGGAGTTGTACATGGATGTTATACAACAATGACTCACTCTTCAAGAGATTTTCTTAAGAAACTGGGTCTCCACAACAGGAATATATCACTTATTTGATGCGTGTGGTGATGCAGATAAAAGTAGGTAAGGAAAGTTATGTGAGACCAGATTGTAAGCACCATGAAGGGAAGGTTGGGATGCATGGCACAGGGTCTCAGGCCAAACGGGCACATGATCCTGATTCAAGACTCAGTGTGTGATGAGGAAGATACAGGTTTCCTAGCAGAATTGGAGCCTCCCCTATCTCATTTTTCCCTGTGTCGTGGTTTTTAGTCCTCTTCCTGCCTCTGAGAACCAAGATTAAGATGTTTTTAGCATGACCGTCAACTCCAGAGAACAGAGGGAGGAGAATGAGGCATGGAAGTAGGACACATTCTCTGGGTCCTTGTTTGTTTCTTGGGAGACCCCAAGTGCATAAACCACAACCTGGGGTGCTCTCTCCTCATCAGGAGAAAACTGAGGGGAAATGCTTTAATTTTATTTTCTCTTTATTTTTTTTTTGTGGATTGCATGAAGGTATACTGAGAAGATTAGTGTTCATTCAAAAATGCATGCACTTTTGTTTCATTTCATTGACTGCAATGCACACAAACTCCTGTTACAATTACCTTTTCTTTCCAAACATTATGAATTTTTCCCTGGATAAATGTTGCCCTTTTAATCACAGAAGTTTGATTGTTCTAAAGTCATTGTATCTCCCCAGGACTATTGCTCCCTTGTAGGCTTCTCAGTTATTTGGCTGGAAGTTTTTCCAAGGGCTGAGTTCTGTCCCAGACCTGAAGGGAGGCTGACAACCACAGTCTCAGGACTTCCACAAGTCTACCAACCAGTAAATCTATTCTTTTTTTCTCTTTTCTTTGTGTGTGTGTGTGTGTGTGTATGTTTCTCTCTGTGTGTATTGTTTCACTTTTTATCCCACTCTTCCTAAGACCTTCTAATGCTATCTTTTCCAAAGAAATGGGTACTGATAGTAAGAAACCATATGTTTCTTCTGGTCTGAGAGTTCAGGAGACTCGAATCTATGATTGATTACAGCATTGGACTAATGGTTTCCATCTGTCTTCAATTATCATCACTCTGGAAAGGGAGAAACAATTAGCTGCACTTCATATGTTTTAATGTCCCCAGTCACTACTCTCAAAACCCAGACGTAGGACATTGTCTTTGTGGGCTGTTATGTCAGTGGTTCTTTGTGTTCCCCGAACCCCAAGGCCTCCTCCTCAGAGAGAGAAAAAGTTAACCCACTGATTGTTTTCTTTAGTTTAGATCAGAGTAGGTCAGAGAAATGTTTAGGGACAGATTATATTTCTTCTCAGGCAGCAGGAAGCACAGGGCAGACCTGGGTACTAGGAGGTACCTGAGAGTTTACTAAGAAGGGACCATTTGGGAAATCAGATTCTGCAAAGTCTTCACTAAGGAGACAGAGGTACTCTCTATCTGGACATCATTCCCCACAGACAGTAAGGAGGGACCCTTTGTGACGCCCCAGGCTCCTTGGGCTGCAGATTCACACTGGGTTTGAAACAACTCCTCCCCGGGTGTGGACTAAGAGATACACTGAGTGGAGAGCCACAGTGCAAAACTCTCCATGCGTGAGGTGTCAGTGCCGGGTGGTGGTGGTGGTTGTGGTGATGGTGGTGGTGGTGGTGGTGGTGGTGGTGGTGGTGGTGGTGGTGTGTGTGTGTGTGTGTGTGTGTGTGTGTGTGTGTGTGTTTTGCAGGATGTTACTAGGATCAGGTTCTGTCCCTCCCAGCAGTCCCAACACACGCACCTCCTCCTACCTTGGGTTTCCAGGGTTATAAGACTGGAGGAGTCTGACATGGAGAGCAGGGAAGAAATATGCAAAGTGAAGACATCCATTTTAGATCCACAGGCCACCTCCACAGGGGAAGCACCCTCATCATCCAGCTGGGGACCACAGTGTGATCCCTTTCCATCCTCCTTGCAAGATGGGCTCTGCCAGCCTAGCTCTCCTCATTGCTCTTCTCCAAGGTCAGGATCGTCACAGGATTTGAGATTAATGGGGTGGTGGGGTGGTGGTGGTGGTGGTGGTGGTGGTGGTGGTGGTGGTGGTGGTGGTGTGTGTGTGTGTAGAGGGAATATCTGATCTCTGAATCCTATCTCCACTGGTGTCTGTGCTCAGGTGACCTGGTGCAGTCTGGGGCAGAGGTGAAAAGACCTGGGGAATCTTCGAGGATCTCCTGTAAGGCATCTGAGTACAGCTTTACTGGAAGCTGGAGCCACTGGATTAGGCAGCCACCTGGAAAGGGCTTGGAATGGGTAGGAATGATTTATCCTGTTGACTCTGATACCAGGTACAACCCATCCTTCCAAGGAAAAGTCACCATCTCCACAGACAACTCCATCAGCACCACGTACCTGCAGTGGAGCAGCCTGAAGAACATGTATTACTGTGCAAGAGACACGGTGAGAGAACCCCCTTCCTGAGAGGGGCAGAAACCCTCAGCCTGATGCAGCTGCAGAGCAGGAGTCTCAGAGGCATCTCTCAGTCCAGCACCAGAGGACACAGTGTCTGTTGTCTCCTAGAGAGTGAGAATAAAAACACAGGTCACTGACATGACAGGGAGACATCTCACCACATGGGGCACTGACGCCTCTTACTGGATTGGGTTTCTCTTAAGTGGCTCACTGTGTAACATATGATTAACCGTAGGGCTATAGAGCAGATTAAGTACAGTTTCTTCATGAAATTCTCAGAGTTCAGTCCTTGATGCCCTTGAAGAATGAGCAGGTGCATTGTCAAAATTGAAGAAAATGCTCAGCTCAAATTTTCTGGCCCTTTCTCAACACATCCATTCCCAATATTATTAGACCTTCTTTCCTTCTTTCTAATAAGTAGACATGTTATTTGCTTGCTTTCTAGCTTCATTCACTTGCCTGCATTCAACTTGATGTGGGAAACAGTTCTGGAGAAATCTCTTGGTGGAGCAGTAATGCTGTGGCATTCGCAAACTACTCATGGGTTCCAGACCTTATAACAGTCAGTTATACTCATAAGAAAATGATTGGTATAGTTTCCTGGTTAAAAGTGGCCTCCTCAGGAGGAGACTCCAAAGCCTCTTGAGATAGGACGACCTTGGTTCAGGGAGAGGGTATTTGGGATTGATTGGATTCAGGCAGCAGCCAGGGAGAGGCCATGGTGAACAGGGATCTCCTACTATAAATCTCTGTAGTATTGACCTTGATTCTTCCAGGAAACAGTTCTCCCTACCCCTGACCTCTGTGAGCACTGAGGACCCATCTGTCTATTTCAGTGCAGGTGGACATAGACAGGGCAGTCAGTGTGACCCTCACAGGACAGCTCTGGGGCTGGACTGCATGGGGCTTACTGACCAGCAGGGGGAGCTCAGGACAAACAACAAGCACCGGATCCAGGAGCAGGTTCAGAGCTGAGCACAGGTGGGCCTTTCTCCGGAGGCTTGAGTTGGTTTTGTTCCCACAGCTCTCAAACAGATTCAATGGAAACCCTGTTTACAATCGTAGAGAGTGTACTAGTGTCTTCTAAATTGTACATGGAAACTCTCACTGTCAAATAGTTGATTGTGACCCAAAGTGACTCTATCGGACAGGTTTGAACCTGTAAAAGGTATTTGCATAGAAGTGGTTGGTCTTGCAACATTCTGTCCTGTGATCGACAATTTTAATTTTTAGTTTCAACTCAGTTGAAAGTGTAGAAAATATGAGTAAAAGTCAGCATAGCTACTCCCACAACAAGCTGCCAGGAAGAGCATTCACTCTCTCTCCCAATATCTAAAGTCAAAGCAAAGCAAATAAAAATTGTTACATGACTCAATCATTATATAGTGTCCTTGATATTGCCTTGTCCATTTGAGCCAAACGTAGTAAAGATCAAGGGATTGGAATAATCTTTTAAGTTTCAGGATCCTTCTGCATTTAAACTCTGAAAATTTACTTTTACGGTGGGACTTTGTGAATCCTTACAATTATTATTGTCCATTCCTCGATTGTTTTGTTCCTTCAATAAACTCTTTAATTTTTTAGTGAAGCTCCAGTTTGATCTTTGGAAGGTGGAACAAAAAGGGAAGTAATATATACTTTTCTTGCCCATATATATCTACCAATCACTGACAAATTCCTAAAAAAGAAAGAAAGAAAACAAACAATACATATGCAAATATATTAATGTATGAGGATGGGGAACTATATCTATGTGCACATATTTATAGGTTTAGAATTAAGGTAGCAGAAGGACATTGGGCCTCCACTCAAGTACTCCCTTAATGCAAGAATACTTTCTTCTACTAAATTGGCATTCTATGATTCTCACCTTCCTAACACAACCGCTGAAGACAAAGTGGATGAATAAGCAAGTGTGGTGAATAAAGCTGATGGTGCCCAGCTATCAAAAGATAAAGTGTCTGGGGTCTTAAAGGCTTGAAGGTAAACAAGCGGCCATCTAGCACAAATGCAACAAAGCCCACGTGGAAGAAGCACACCAGCCTGTAGGCTCACGAGGAGCCAAAGGGATCAGGTATCAGGAATCATCAGAACAAAAATTTTTACCATAGTAAATGAGGGGGGCAGTGCGGAGAGGAGACCCACAGCCCATTTTTAGGCCACTGGAGACCCCTTGCAGAGGGGTCTTGGGGAGGAGACGAGCCAGTCAGGGTGCGATGTAGCAACGGTGAAAAATACAACTTTCCTCTCGTTCCTAAATGCTTCCTCCATCCCCCCATCCCCCACATATCATGATCCGAATTCTTCCTTGCAAGTCTGGCATGACCAGAGGATGTACACTGGTACAGATAGGAACTGGAAGCACAAGGAATCCAGGGAGGATGATCCCTTCAGGACCAGTGGTATGAGTGGCAATACTGGGAGCATAGAGGGAGGGTGGGTTGGAAAGGGGGAATCGATTACAAAAATCTACATGTGACCTCCTCCCTGAGGGATGGACAACAGAAAAGTGGGTGAAGGGAGACATTGGACAGGGCAAGATATGACAAAATAATAATTTATAAATTATCAAGGGCTCATGAGGGAGGGGATAATGGGGAGGGAGGGGGCAAAATGAGGACCTGATGCCAGGGGCTTAAGTGGAGAGTAAATATTTTGAGAATGATGAGGGCAATGAATGTACAAATGTGTTTCATACAATTGATGTATGTATGGATTGTTATAAGAGTTGTATGAACCACTAATAAAGTGATTAAAAATAACAATAGATGTACCATTTCTGGGAAAAAGTTATCATTGATAACTAATCCCTTGTGACAAGATTATATTTGTTGTGAATATAGTAGCTAAGGAGTACAGTATAAGATGAACTTTGGACATTGTCTTAGAGATTATTTCCCAAGCTGCTTAAGGTTGTGTCACAGTGTAAATTCCATAGCTTGTCCAAGGAACTTCTCCTTAAGATATGAGATGTTGCCACAGGATGTTGGAGTGCCTCATTTATTGCCTGCAATTATTCTGTATTTCCCTTCCTGATATCCTGTATCTGTTGAGCTCTTTCCTCACAAAAAAAATATCCCACTACACCAAATGAGTATCCATTCTGGCCAGGCAAACATGTCCACCAAGACATTCCCAACCTTCAGGTCACAGGTCACATGGAACATAAGAATTTTGGTCAAGGAACCAAAAGTCACCCAAAAGGTCAAATAAGACACTTGGAACCAAGAAGTACAAGGAGCTGTGTCTTGCCCGGCTACTGAGAGATATAGCATCTGGGGACGTAAAGGCTTGAAAGCAAATAAGCAGGCATCTAGCCCAGAAGCAACAAAGCCCACACAGAAGCAGCTCACCAACATAGGTGATCGTGAAGGGCAGAGGAAACCAGGTCCCAAACAACAAAGGTGGGGTGGTGGCGAGAATCACATCACCGTGAATGAGGGGGAGTGCATGATGGGGACCCAATGCCCATCTGTAGACAGCTGGACATCCCTTCCAGAGGGGTAGTGTGGAGGAGATGAGTCACTCAGGGTTCACTGTAGCAACAATGAAACTCAAAACCTTCCTCTAGTTCCTGAACGCTTCCTCCCTTCCCAATTATCATGACCCCAATTCTACCTTGCGGACCTGGTTATACCAGAGGATGTACAGCGGTGAAGTAGGTATCTGGAAACACAGGGAATCTAGGACAGATGAACCCCTCAATACCCGCGGTAGGAGTGGCTACACCAGGATGGAAGGGGGTGCAGAAAGGGAGAGCCAATCTTGGAGATCTATGTGTAACCTCCTCTCTGGGAAATGGGCAATGGGGAGGTGGGTGAGGGGAGACACCGGGGAGTGTAAGATAAGATATAATAATTATTTATAAACTATCAAGGGACCAGGGGGAAGGGGGGAGCAGGGAGGGAGGGGAAGGGGGAAAAATGGGAAACCGGGCTGATTCCAGGAACCCAAGTGGAAGGTGAATTTTGAGAATGACGAGTGCAAAGAATGTATAAGGGTGCTTTGCTCAATTGATGTATGTACGGATTGTGATAAGAGTTGTATGAGCCCAATAAAAAGATTTATTAATTAAAAAAAGAATCTTAACCTCACCCTAATGCATATTCGTAACCATCCCTGTGAAATATGTTTCACATCCTTAATCCTATACATTTACTTGTTGGTATATATTTCCAAACCTTTAAGCCATGCCTACCATCTTTTTCAGAGGCTTTATTTGGGGAATCTTCTGCCTCAGTCCTTGCTTGATCCAAGGAGAGCGGGTCCCTTTCACTGTCATGCAGCCCTGTGTTTGTTTCTAGCAGGAGTCATGTTGGTAACACAGTTCCTTTCGTCGAGTGTGCTTTTCAACATGATGGAATACACTGTCATATAGAGTCTCTATGAGTCGGAATCCACTGATGGCAGTGAGTGTGGTGTTGGTGTTAGCACAAAGAAGATGATGGGGTCAGACTTGCAGTTTCTGAGAAGATTGGGAACTTCTCTTCTTTATTCCTGGGCTTCTAATATGCAGAGCACTTCATCAATTTCCAGGTAAAGTCTCAAACCTAGTGAAAAACATTTCATCATAGAAAGGGTTCTCTAGGATCCATAGACCTTTTCCATAGGACATCAATGTCCTGTGGAGATTCCTCTGCCTAGCTATTACTTCTCTCTAGCAGTGTCAAGATTCCAAAAATGGGCTGGATTACTGAGGCTTCCATTACTTGTCATCAGTGATTATTTTCCCTGTTCCTAGTTGTCCAAGAGTGAGAAATCATCACAGATCCTCTGCATAGGCTTTGCTGTCTCTGATGCCTAGATGCTGCTGGAGCTGGAGCTGCCAAAACCTTCAGAAAATGTTGCAGTAGTTGTGAGCAATATATTTCAATAGCAGAAAACAACATCTCATCTTTAAGGAACTGATGATGCTCAAGCTCCAGAAAAATATACAGACTCAAATCTGTTCTCCCTGCATCTGAGCTCAATGACACTGAGGACGTGGCTGTCCATTAATGTGTGAGGGAAACAGAGGACTCACTACCATCACAAACACAAACGTCCCTGTGATGATGGTATTGGTCTATGGGGATAACTTGGGTTGTGGAAAGGACAGGGGCAAGAATTCTGAGACCATAGAAATGGGGGAGGCATGGGAACAAGGAGCATCCTATTAGCATCTAGAGTTTCAGTTCCCTCCAAAATGACCACTCTGTGAATATTTATTACAAAACCCCACAGATATTGCGCTGTTTATACATTTGTAGATTTTATGCTGTGGTAGTTACACAATTTCATGTTAACTTGATAAAAGACTGAAGGTGAAGGGGTGGATTCTAGCCCATCAATCAGATCAAAGCATGGTGATCCCTTCTTGTGCATGTGGCCTTCTTATGAGTCTTCTCGGAAGTGTTTTCTTGAATCGCCCATTAGAAGAGGTAGATATCTCTCTCTCTCTCTCTCTCTCTCTCTCTCTCTCTCTCTCTCTCTCTCTCTCTCTCTCTCTCTCTCTCTCATTTTCATGTTGACAAGCCACGTGGAGCCACAGTGATGGCAACCAAAGCCCTGAAGATGCGTCCACTGCCATTGGATCCCCAGGACTTTCCACTTGCCTGCGATCATCCTGCATTCAGCATCATTGCATGTGCTATGTGACTTAAAAGAGGAATTCAGACATATGGGCTAATATCAGACCTATGAGCTAATATTGAACTTATAAATTTTATCTGTACTGGCTGGGATGTTTTATTGATGTGTAATTACTTCTTGATATAAAGTTATCTTTTACACATATATGAGTAGCAATGGACTTGTTTCGCTAGACAACCTGGTTTAACACATATGCAAATATGACATTGTATGTATTCATGAATACCTGTTTTATATACAAATGCTATTTGTATCATTGATAGCTAGTACATGTAGTTAATGATTTTCATAGCCTGAATGGCTGTGTTGGACTGAATTAATTAATGACTGCTGTTTCCATTTACTGGAACCAGAAAACGATGAGTATGCTATATCATAAGTTAGGAGGGCAGGGGGTGGGGGAGGAAACTAATAAATATAAGAACTCAAATGAAGTGGAAGGAACACATTAAGTAAGCCAATTAAAAGAAAAGTGACTTTTAGGAGATAAAGTTAAATAATCAATATCGAGTTTTCCTGATCATGACAAAAGAAGTAGGTCCAGGGAGGAGATTTCATTCTTCATGTTTTCTGTACACATTCTATGATCAACTTCAGGCCCAAAGTTAAAGCGTATCACTGAAATGTAGAAATTCCATGGAAAGCAAAAAACAAGACAAAACAAAACAAAAAACATCTAATAAGGTTCCCTTGTAATACAAGAAACAGATTATAGAGTTACCCATCATAATCATGTGTACCCATCTCTTAAAAGGGATGGGAGAGGATGCAGTAGGAGCTCTTATGTCACAAAGGTTGTTGTGTCTGTAATATAAGGTTTATAAATTAGAAAGTACTTTTCAAAAATATTGATAATATACAATGATTAAAGCAATGCTTGATAAAAATCCTAACTAAGAGTTCTGTTTTCCCTTGAGAGTGCTTGTGTTTCTTTGAGTCTGAGGGAGAACTCTGGCCCATGATCTCTACTCATCTGCTTCAAATTTCAGGGGACATGCAAATGTAGCTCTCTGCCTGCTGATAAGCCGGCCACAGTCCCTGATGTGGGAGATCTCAGAGGACAGCCCCAGTCTCTGGGGTCTCTGATATTTCCATTTGTGCCCAGGAGCTAGTCCATAGGACACACCATGAATTTTGGCCAGACTTTGGCATTCATTTTTGGCTATTTTACATGGCAATTGTGATAGACTTTGCTCTGTGTGTTTAAAATTGTGAGGGCAATTGTTTGTATGTGGGTTGTATAATCAGAGTGCCTCTGTGTTTGCAGGTGTCCAGGGTAAGGTGCAGCTAGCGGAGTCTGGAGGTGAACTAACAAAGCCTGGTGCCTCTCTGAGACTCTCCTGTGCAGACTCTGGATTCACTTTCAGTGACTCTTACATGCACTGAATCCGCCAGGCTCCAGGAAAGGGCCTGCAGTGGATCGCAGCCATTAGTGGTGATGGTACATATTCTACACCAACTCCGCGAAGGGTCCATTTACTATCTCCAGAGATAACTCCAAGAACACACTCTTATCTTCAAATGAATAATCTGAAAGTTGAGGACATGTCCATGTATTACTGTACAACAGACACAGTGAGGGGAACTCAGTGAGAGCCCAGACACAAACTTCCCCTGTAGGGAGGAGACTGGTCTCCAGGGAGGTGCTCAGGACCCACAGAGCATAGGACTCAGCCCCAGAGCAGGAGCATCTGGAGTTTCAAGGCTTGTGGTCACATATGGATTCGTCTAAATCTCACAGTTCCCTAGGGAATCTATCTCTAATTTAAAAATATTAATTATATGCCTACTCCTTATATCTTTGATTTCAAAAGTTATGTTGTAACACGAGAATATATTCTGTCTTACAGCAACAGTCTGTCCCTGAAGGACAAGAAATGACACTCTCAGGGGTCCCTGTGTCAGAATTCTCATGACGCTCAGATAAATACTTTTCAACTAGACTCAGGGGAAATGGAGGGATGGAGGTCTGGGTAAAGATAACCATTAATTGTTTTTGTATTGGCTGGAAATTTAATAGTATATCCTTCCACCACACTTTGAGAAGTATTCCGACAATCATTTAGTTAATGATTTAGTTGAAATTTAAGCAGTTATCCTATGTTTTAAATTTAATTCTTCAGAATATGCAGGGTTTTGTATTTGGTTTGGTTTGGTTATTTTTCCAAACCATGGTGGCCTAGTACTTTTTTCTTTCTTTTTTGATTTTCTGTTTTGCCTTTTTAACATGCATATGAGGCCATAGAAAATGTTTGGCATGGTTAAAGCACATCTTTTTGGTCACAGGACCACTTTATCTCCAGGAGTCATGGGGCAGGCTGCAGTTGACTTCCTACCAGTATCACAGTTTCCAGCACTCCACTCCTGTCCCTGCCTCCCCATTCACAACCCTGCTATCTCTCTGTTCTACTCCAAGAACAAGGGAATCCCCCTCATCCTGGATATCCATGTTCCCCCTTCCCTAAGTTTATTCCTACTCATTCTCACCACGATGTCTTTGCACATGAAAGGAACTGGAAGTTTCCATCACAGTAACATCTTCCCTGATGGTAGGTCCTAAGATGAATGATGCAGAAAATAACAAACTGCTCATTACTGCACTGTCCTGACAGCCTCCGTCTCCTCTAATTCACCAGCAACCATCTGACATAGCCTTGTCCCTGCCTTCTGCCACACCATAATGTGCCTTTTCTCTAGAGCCATGTTTTCCATGCAGATACACTGTGCAATTGCTTGTCCCAGCTCAGCCTTCTGTGACATGAAGGAATGACGTCCATAGAAAGTATCTACACCATTCAAGTGTTCCTTTGCAAATGCTCAGAAGCAAAGCCTGAGCTCCTCACAATTAAAAAGCAAGCCAACGGACAAAGAACAAAGAAACATATTTGAAATGCTTCATTATATTGTTTGTACTTTTTCTGCCAATTCTCCTAGATAATAAATTTTAAACTGCCAGGTTTCCCCCTCAAAACTTATGAATAAATTTCTCCCTCATTTGTCCTTAATTATCTGTCCCCCAGACAGCTCAAGCATAGGATCTTGAGAACGGACGGTGCAGGACCAGACAGTGTTCTGTTCTGCTGTGCACAGGGTCCATGTGGGTCAAAACTGACTCAATACCATCCATCCACAACAACCACATGACCCAGAACTCTAATCCTGCCTTCATTCAGAACACGATGCTTTAGTGGGAAGAAGACATGCTAACTGCCCAATAATTGGTCTATTGCCTGTAGGACCCCTGTCCTGTAGCAATTTTAAAAGGCTTCAGCATAATGACCAGGGCTCATATGAAAATGTTTTAAGAAAATGGAAAACTGCAATGATAAGAAAAAGGGCAAAGAATTTGTGCCACAATTCCTTTTTCCCTTTTAAACTCTTTAGGGCTTTGTACCTACTTATTCTTCAAGGGTAGCAAGAGCAGTCTTAAGAATTAATTTGGAAATTTTTGCTCATCCATCTTACAACACTGACTTTTTTAAAAAAAATCACTTTATTGGGAGCTTGTACAACTCTTATCAATCATAATAGATACATCCATCCATTATGTCAAGCACATTTGTACATTTGTTGTCATCATCATTCTCAAAACATTGTCTTTCTACTTGAGCCTTTGGTATCAGCTCATTTTCCTCTTCCCTCCCAACTCACCCCTCCCTCCTGAACCCTTGACAATTTATAAATTATTATTTTGTCATCTCTTACATTGTCTGATATCTACCTTCACCCACTTTTCTGTTTTATAACCAGGGAGTGGGTTACATGTAGATCATTGTGATCAGTTTCCCCCTTCCCCCCCAACTTCACCTTCTCCCCCACCTTCCCCTTGCCTTCCTTGTATGACAACTCTTATTATTAGTCCTGAGGACAACCTCAACCTTGCCTCTTCCAAAATCTCAAGGGACATTAAGAAGGAAATGCTGTGAATCCTTCATAGATATAAAAAACATTTTTACATCTCTGTATGTAGTATTATTCCTAAAAACCAGAAATCTATAAATATAATCTTATGTGTTGTGTTAGTAGAAGAATAAAATGAATTATATATGATAACAATTTAGCATAGAACAGTAATATAATACATGTTACCAAGGATATTATCAGCATGCCCTTTCCAACACACTTAAAACACTCATATCTGTTCTAGTAACAGAACCCTCGGATCTCAGAAGTCATGCAACTTCATTTATTGCTATGTAGTAGGAGGGAATGCAAATCCACCCCTCCCTCTGCTGATGAAAGCCAACACAGCCCCAACCCTGCAGCTCTGGAAGTGCTCCTGGATTCTCAGGAGTCCCAACTCAGTGATCAGGACTGAGCACAACACAGAAAGCCTGGCCTCTTAGTTGAAAGGGGCTTGTCTTTGTTGCTATTTTAACAGGTGATTTTGTCATGAACCAGTTTGTGTGCTTGGGTGTGAGTGGGAGACACGGTGAACATGTCTGATGGTTTTCCTGCCATGGATATCTGTGTTTGCAGAAGTCCAGAGTGAGGTGCAGCTAGTGGAGTATGGGGTTCCTTGGGGGTCTCTGAGATTCTCCAGTGCAACCTCAAGGTTGCCCTTCAATAGCTATGCATGATCTGTGTCCACCAGGCTCCAGGGAAGGACCTGTAGTGGGTGTCAAGTGGTGATGGTGCATACTACAAAGACTTCTCCAAGATGTTTTTGTATCTCCAAGAACTGCTGCATCTGCATATGAACAGCCTGGAATTCGAGGACATGCCTTTTTATTTCTGTGCTACCATCACAGTGAGGAGAATTCAGACTGAACCAGGACACAAACCTCCCCTTCAGGGAGGAAACAGGCCCCCAAGGGGTGCGCAAGACCCACAGAGTCAAGCCTCAGGTCCAGGAGCAGGTGCAGATGGGGACATTCAGGACTGTTTTTCTGTTGTGATATTGGTGTTCTTCTCCATCTTGCAGTTTCCCTCAGAGAATCTCTTAATGATTATACTACCAGCTTTGCCTATCCTGTTTATACTACCAGCTTTGCCTATCCCTGATATTTCATACACTTAAAGAGCTGTATCATAACAAAGAAAATATTCTTCAGAAATATCAGCCTTTTTTCGTGTGGAGTAAAATGATTTTGCCAGGCAGTCCTCAGGATCGAGGTCCAGATGAAACTCATGGAAACTTGGTGATTTGGATCTAATGAAATTGAGGGAAGATGGAGCGACAGGGTACTACTGCCAGAGGTGAGCTATTTGAATTAAATCAGAAAGACTGGCTATTCAAACTTACCAAGTGATGCCTGAAGAGAAAGACTTGGTGATGTTACTTCTGAAGGGACAGACTGAGAGCAGAGGCTTCCATAGAATTTCCTGATTGTGACATTGATTTCCCGGCTATAGTTATGTAGGCAGCAAGTTAGGGAACAAACCATATGAAAACAGAACGTGGCTCCCATATGACTCTCATCTTTAGTAGGAAGTGTGCAGGTCGAACTCAGCACTGGTCCAAAGCCTCTTTGTGTCTTCTCTATTTTCTGTCTCTCTTGTTCAGCAAGATGCCATGATTCAGGAATGTTTATGCTTCCCAATGCAAGTCTGTTCACATTCTCAATATGCCATGTTCATGGATAAAGAGGCCCAATACCAAGGAAATGTTAAAACTACCCAGTACTGTCACTAAGTACAATGTAATCGTGATCCAAATGCCAATTTAACCCTTTAAAGAACTGGAAAATAATTACTCACTTTATATGGAGAATCCTAGGAAAATATAGGGACCCAAAAATATTTGGATCAAGTTAGGGGGACTCACACAAACTGACCTCAAAAGTATTACACCGCCACAGCAGTAAAAACAGCCTGGTACTCATACAATGATAGATATGTTGACCAATGAAATAGAATAGAAAACTAATAAATAATCCATCCACATACAGGCAACTCTTCAACAAAGGCCATAGGAACTGTATAAGGGAGAGCGACGTTATCTTCAACAATGGGGTTGGCACAATTGACTCGTCACCCTCAGAAGAATGAAAGACAACCCAAACCTCAGCCATGTACAAAAATGAATACAAGATGGGTCAAGGACCTAATGTAAATCCCAGAGCTATAGAGACCATCTATAAGGAGGCAGGGACACATGCAAGTGCCCCACTGCAGGGCATCCATATACTATCGAACACAGCAAAGGACATACACACAAAGAAGACAACAGAGATGAGAGTGTCCTCTGAAATCATATATGTGCATTATAAGAGTAAATAGGAAAGTCAAGCAACAAATGAAAAACAAAAAGATCTTGTGATTTTAAGCTACAAGGTTTCATGTCTGTTTAGTGTACAACAATAGACAACTGGAGAAAAAATCTATTGCATTTTCCTTGAGGCCATATTTTCTATCATTTCCATATTTCAGTATTTTGAAAGATGCAGTACACCTTGATTAAGCGACCGGTCAAGCCCAACCCGAGGAGATGGGGACTACAAACAAATCCAGAAATCTGAGTCTAAAAGACCTCAATGTTTCTTCTTCAGAGTGCAGGGATCACTCGGGAGCTGAGGTTGTTAGTTTATTGTGCCAACCTGGCTAATAAAAACATTAATTGAAGTGCGGAGAGATAAATAGCTCGGAGAGCCTCGCCTCTCTTGTCTCTTGCTCTTTGATCATTGATCATCGGACCAGTGTGCAGCTACCTTACTTTTTCTTTGCCTCAATTTGCAAGCTACACTACCTGTGGGACACCTAATCCATGGACTGTGTCGCTGTAATTTGAGGTTCCTTCAAGACCTGATCCTCCACACCATTGTAATCTACATCTTTTGAGCTGGGGACTGTCGGACCCTGTCATCTGGCTGACTGTTGACCTGACTTGCTGTGTGCTGCCTGTAGCCAGATAGCCTGAATTGCTCTACAGAGGACTACCCAGCAGCCATCAAGACTTGAAGGACTGCCAGTGTCTCACAACTCTCTTATAGGAGTGAATGGCGATGAGCCATATGTACTGCTTTATAATTTAATTAACTGTTTATTTCGTATGTTATCTATCTATCTATGTAAATATGTAAGATGACATTGCCTATTCCTGTAAATAATTATAGTCAGAAGAAGCTCAATGAGTTCTAATCAGTCTTATAGGGTTCCTATGAGTCAGAATAGATTTGGTTTTGAAAGAAGAGATTGTTCATTTCTAGCTCAGTTGCTTGGTTTTCTGATTTTCCCTCAGTCAGAAGAATATCTGGCGTGTTCATAACTCTCAGACCTCACAAAGAAAAATTAATTCATGAGTTAGTGGATGCATATGTTCAAATCAAACAACACTGCTACCTTGGAACTCTGATTTTGTAATTTCAAATATTGGAATTTGGAGAGCCTACTAATTCAAGGTATGCCTGTTGGTCACATCACTCCCATCTCTGTCATCCAACTTTATTCAAGAATCATCCCTGGAGACACTTTCTTGTGGAACTGAGGTGCCTGCACCTTAGTATGCTATTCATAGCCCCAAACTCCTATAACAGCCAGGAACACTCCTAGACAAATGCCTGTTGTGGTTTCTTACTTAATGAGACCACCCCCATCACCGCCCTGCAATCAGGGGATTCCAAACCCTTCTGAGTCAGGGAGCCTTTGATACAGAAATGTCTGCCTCCTATCTCTTCCTCCTCCTGATGGTGCTGGGTCTCCCATCGGGTCAGTGGCAGGGAGATGCAGTGAATGACAGCACATTCAAAGACATATGGGGCCTTTAATGCTTATTTCATAAGACTCCAGGGGTCCTGCACCACATGCAGCTACAGGAGTCAAGCAATCAAGTGGTGAAGCCTTTACAGACTCTCCCTCTCACCTGTACCATCGCTAGGGACTCCATCTCCAGCAACAATGTTACTTGGGACTGGATCAGACAGAGCCCTGGGAGAAGCCTTAAGTGGATGGGAAGGAACTTCTATTGGTCAGAGTGGTTTAGCGAATACACACCATCCCTGAGAGACCATAGTCATTGACCAACACACATCCAAGATCCAGCTCTCCCTGCAGCTGAGCTCTGTGACCACTGACAAGCACTGTGCAAGGAGATAAGGAGAGGGAAAGTCGATGTGAGTCCCCACACAACCTACCATGCA
Source organism: Tenrec ecaudatus (assembly GCF_050624435.1). Taxonomy (NCBI): domain Eukaryota; kingdom Metazoa; phylum Chordata; class Mammalia; order Afrosoricida; family Tenrecidae; genus Tenrec; species Tenrec ecaudatus. Next base: position 628,183 of record NW_027459378.1, on the reverse strand, counting down.
GGACAGCTGGAGGCTGAACTAAGAGAGCTCTTATACCAGCAGGGGTAGCTCAGGCCCAGGAACCAGAAGCAGGTGGGTGTGTGAGCACAGATGAAATCTTCTGCTGTGTCTTGGGTTCATTTTGTTCCCACTGCTTAGGAGCAGATTGAGAGGAAACTCCAGTAGAAACTGTTCGGGAGAGTATGGGGGTGGGGGTCATTTTGACATTGTATGCCAGGTTTTTTCTCTTTTTTTAATTTGAGTAATTTCTTTTAAAATTTGGTTAGTAATCTCCATGTCCTTAAATATAGACACTGGTATCTTGTTCAGAATTGCATTAAAGTGATAGATCGCTTAGAGTGTCTTATTTTCACAAAGTTAAGGCTTACTACTTACTCATGATTACGACCCATTATTTGAATGATGTGTATGTCTTTTGGTTTCTTGGAATAGTGTTTTCTTTCTATGAGACTTTTGTTTCTCTGCTTAGGCTTATTCCAATTTGTTTTATGCTTGAGGTGGCTATTGCAAATTGTATTATTTTCTGATTTTCTTTTAAGAGCTTTCTCTATTGGTATGTGGGAACCAAACTGATTTTCTATGTTTACCTTATAACTTGTGAAGTGGCTTACCCTTCCAACTAGTTGCAATAATTTTCTTCTCAAGCTTTTGCGTTTTCTATGTTTAGAGAGTTTTACTTCTTTATTACCATTTGGATGCCTCTGTTTTTCATTTGTTGGTTGATAGCTATAGTTAAGATTTGCAGCATGATATGAAATAAGATTCGTATTTAATGGTATCCTTAATCTGGTTCCAATTAGAAAGTTGAATGAGTTCACTTCCTCTCCATGGAGTGCAATGTTTGCCATTGGCATTGCATTTTGCTGTTTTAAGACCTATCAAATCAGTTTGAACTCACAGAAACACTAGAGAAAACAATTAAACACAGGTCTTGCCTCATCCTCACAATTTTCATGTATGAGGCCTTTGTTGTGGTTACTGTGGCAATGTATATTCTTAAAGGTCATCCTTTTAAAAATGACCTTATGCTTTATCAAGCAGGATGTCCTCTTCCAAGTTCTGATTTCCTTGACACATGTTCAAAGTACTTGAGATGAAGTAATAACATGCTCACTTCTTTCTACTAATGATTACAAGTGTACATCATCCAATATATGATTGTTTGTTCTTCTGGCAGTCCATCACACCATGAAATTATTCACCAGTACCATAATTCAAATACATTGTTTAATTTTAGATCTTTCTCATTCATTCTCCATCTTTCACGTGCATATGAGACAATTGAAAACTTCATAGCTTGGGCCAGGTGTATCTCAGTCCTCAAAGGGACATCCTTGCTCTTCAATCTTTGAAGAGTTCTGTGCAACAGGTTTGCTCAAAGAAATGCATCATTGACTGGGGTTTCCATGAATATTAATTGTAGATCCATGCAAAATGAACTCCATCCCAACTTTAATCTTGTCTCTATTTCCCATATTTTCCATTGTCCCATAGATTCATTTTGTTTACATTGAATTGTGGTGTACAGAGAAGGCAGAAATTCCTGGACTTCATCAGTAAGTTTTCAAATCCTGCTATCATCTTAGAACATGTTTTCAAATCCTGCTATCTTAGAACATGTAGCTTTATGTCACCTGCATATCACAGATTATTAGCGGAGTTTCCTACAACCTTGATGTGTTTTCCATTTAGTACAGCTTCTCGTGTTATTTGTCCCATTTAGCATGTTATGCAGAGAAACTGCTGACATGTTCTATGATTCTGTATTTCTGTGATGCACAATGAACACCCATGGAAGCAACAAACCAAAAATCACACCACATTGAGCTTAGATATGAAAAATGACTTCATCAAAGTGCTTAAAATGCTTTCCAGATAATATGGCTATTCTATAACCACCCATTCCAAGAAAATATCTACAAAAAAACCCCAATGCCAATCAAACAAACAATAATAGCAGCAATGATTAATGTGAGTTAATATATTTGTATTTTTGCAACTTAAATGTCTCCTTCAGTCAAGTTCCATTTCATACCCTTTGCCTATTTTGAGTCTCAAAACCCTACATGTTCCACTGTCATTACTGGCAGTAAGTGAGATGGCATGATAAAGAGAGAGAAGTTAACTCTGCAGCAAATATGCAGAGGAATGAGAAAACATGGTAAAATAAATGTCCACTCTTAACTGAGGTTTTTAAAATATCAGAATCTCTTAACATTCTCTGTGCTTCCTGTGTCCCAACAGTTTCTCTGATTTTCAGCCTAAGGAGATTGATTCCTCAATAGATGGAAGCAAATCTTAAGAAAGAGGAGGAACAGTGCATGAATACTTTCTTTTATTAAATTGGCACTCTATGATGCTCACTCTCCCGACACAACTGCTGAAGCCAAAGCGGGTGAACAAGTAAATGTGGTGAAGAAAGCTGATGGTGCCCGGCTAACAAAAGAGATAGTGACTGGGGTCTTAAAGGCTTGAAGATAAACAAGCGGCCATCTAGCTCAGAAGCAACAAATCCCACATGGAAGAACACACAAGCCTGTGTGATCGAGTGGTCCCAAAGGGATCAGTTATCAGGCATCAAAGAACAAAAAAATCACACCATTGACTGCACACCTCCATGATAGGATCGCTGAAGACAAATGCGTGCATAAGCAAATGTGGCGAAGAAAGCTGATGGTGCCCAGCTATCAAAAGAGATAGTGTCTGGGGTCTTAAAAGCTTGAAGGTGAACAAGCGGCCATCTAGCTCAGACGCAAAAAAGCCCAAATGGAAGAAGCACACCAACCAGTGCGATCACGGGGTGCCAAAGGGACCAGGTATAAGTATCATGCAAAAAAAAGACGTATATGTGTGTGTATGTATGTATGTATATGTATGTATGTATGTATATGTATGTGTGTATATATATATATATATACATACCATATTGAATGAAGGGGGAAGTGCAGAGTGGAGACCCAGGGCCCAAGTGTCGGCCACTGGAGATCCCCTCATAGAGGGGTTTAGGAGAGGAGACGAGTCAGTCAGGGTGTGAGGTAGTACCAATGAAGAACACAGCTTTCCCCCAGATCCTGGATGCTTCCTCCCCCCAACTACCATGATCCGAATTCTACCTTGCAGGACTGGCTAGGGCAGAGGTTGTACAATGGTGCATATGGGGGCTGAAGGCACAGGGAATCCAGGGTGGATGATACCTTCAGGACCAAGGGTGTGAGGGGCGATGCTGGGAAAGTGGAGGGTGAATGGGTTGGAAAGGGGGAACTGATTACAAGGACCCACATGTGACCTCCTCCCTGGGAGAGGGACAGCAGAGAAGGGGGGAAAGGGATACTCTGGATAGGGCAAGATATGACAAAATAACAATGTATAAATTACCAAGGGCACATGAGGGAGAGGGGAGCGGGGAGGGAGGGGGAAAAAAAGAGGACCTGATGTAAAGGGCTTAAGTGGAGAGCAAATGCTTTGAGAATGATTGGGGCAGGGAACGTGCGGATGTGCTTTATACAATTGATGTATGTATATGTATGTTTGTGATAAGAGTTGTATGATCCCCTAATAAAATGTAAAAAAAGAAAATGATTAGGGCAAAGAATGTACAGATGTGCTTTATACAATTGATATATGTATATGTATGGATTGTGATAAGAGTTGTATGAGCCCCTAATAAAATGTTTTTTTAAAAAAGAAATATAAAAAAAAAGAAAGAGGAGGACATTAGACTTTTTCTTTTCAGTTTCTGAGAAAAGATTGGAAGTTTCTCTACTTTTTTTCTTCTTTCTTCTGGGGTTTCTAACATTCAGATCACCTCTTCAATTTCCAGGTTAAGTTTTAAAACTTAGTGAAAAACATCACGTTGTGGGAAGAGTTCTCGATGAACTGGAGCAGGGTTGCCCCCCGGCACTAGGGCTCTCGGGCCTCAACATTGTAAGCAGAGTTCACTGAAGTCCCTGAGTGAAGTTTTCTCCAGTATCCTATGTCTACGTTCCTAAAATTTACTCTGCGGTTTCTGATGACTCTGGGTTACGAACGGCCACCATTCACCGTTCTCCTTACACTCGTGCGTCTCCATCGACCTTAAAGGAAAGGGAGGACACGCAGATGCTGGCAGCTAAATTCAGCAGAGTTAGTGTCAAAACAAAAGAGACAGCTCTGTGGTGACCCATCTTCCATGGTAAAACATTTCCTAACGAATAAGAAATCTTCTCATCGCAATGACAATATGAGAGAATTGCCACCGGTGGATTTGCCGATGTGTCTATAAACATCTTCCTCAGGCCATGAAGTAGTGAAGCACGGGAACCCAGGCACTTCACCATTTTCCCTATAGCAGAGAAACTTAAAGAGCCACTATTGACCTGTGAGACATGACGTTGCTGGAAGCATCAGTGTACAGAGGCATGGGAACCTCAAAGGAGTTTCTTCCGTGTGAAAATAACAACCAGGCTGAACTTCATGGCAGGGTTCCAGATTCCCAGGAATTCCACGGGCTGTATTGCTCAGAGATAGAACCTACTGCTTGGGGCACACTTAATCTGAAAAACTTGCTGGACACACGGCTTTCACAAAGACCCAAGATTCTCAAAGAGCGAGAGTAAGTTTGACGGAAAAACAAACTGCCGGTGGCGCCTTTTGACCTTGAAACTGGCAAGAAGCAAGATTTCCCTTAAAACATGAATCTCAGAAACATTGTGACAGTGAAGGAAAACCAGTGAGAGCAGATGTACTTCCAATAATCCAACACTTAAATTAGACCTCATACGTAAATCCTATCCGAAAAACAACCCTAATCCTAACCCTAAAGTAGGTGAAAAGCTAACCCTAGGTGTAAACCTAAACAGAGATGTAACCCTAAGCCTAGGTCTAACTGTATTCTCCTAATCTTAAACTTAACCCTAACCTAAGGCTCACCCTAAAGCAAGCCCTAACCATAACCGTATGTCTACCCTAAGGCTAACCCTAATCCTAACCCCAAATCTGATGTGAACATGCAGCTCCCCCTACAACTAACCTTACTCCTCACCGTCATCCTTCGCCTGAACCTAACTTAACTCTATCCCTCACCTTCAATGAAAGCCTCCATAGCACCGTTAATGTAATCCAATCCCTTAAACTAGACAGAGAGCTAAACTTAACCATAACCAAAACGGACGAAACACACAAACCGTAAGCCTGAACCCAACTCTTAACCTCGCACACTGTCTAACCCTCACACATATATTAACCCCAACCCATATCTAAACAGTCAAGTTTACCATAGGCCTAAATGAGACAATAGGTTCGCTCATCCTTAAGCACTAAACCCTACTCTTACCTTCCACCTCACACTGCCCCTACATTTGATCCTCAGACTTACCATAACCCGAATCCTCACACAGCCGTAACTCTAACGTGAACTCTAACTCTGTCCCTAAACATGCCCAAATGCCTGTACCTATGCCCGTCTAAAGTTAAACCTAAACCGAAATCTTCTGTGCCACCATTTTGCAGCAGTTTAAAGAAGTACACTGGGAAAGATTTTTCTGCAAGAAAGAAACTGCAGGCGTTGTGCCTGAACTGAGAATATCAAGCTGCACGAGCTCTTTGGCCTCAGATGCTAGAAGTGCCATGAGTGGGCACTATAAAGAAAGGGGACTTTACTTTCTCCATGATCATCAACCTTTGTGGATTCTCTTTGTTCTAGACGCCTGAAATAAAGACAGTTGCCCTGAGTCACCTAAACATCCACCGAGTGGTCTTAGTGAGGCGCGGGAACTTGCCGGTATCAGAGAATTCCGAAGAAGGCTGAACGTCCGCAATTAAATGGTCATTGCCCAGAAGTGAAGCGCCAGCCGGATCAGCCTGGGAAACAAGCTTCCATTAGACAATGAAGATGTGAGGATGTGAGATTCTGGTATGGCCACACTTCATGGTTTCCATAGATCCATGCAATTCCGTGTTGAATTTCAGTCCGAAAATGAAACCGCTGGAGCCTCTGTTCAGCAGGCCCTGGTGTAGTTCCCAGAGGCACAATGGTGCTCCTCTAGAATTTGGACGAAAAACGTTTTCACGGGAATAAGCAACCTTGATCAAGCCAGGTGGGTCTTGGAAAAACGAAATTGCTGCGTGTGCCTGCAATACTGACAAGCACACACCTGTGTCACTCCATGGCGCATTCAGCACAGGAATCTGCATCGATTGAGCCAAGACAAAGGAAAGTTCAGGGAGGCAGCACCCGTGTAGAAAAGCATTTGTTCTTTAAAGAGGAGGCCAATATTGTGAAACGACATACCCATGGCAAATAGTTTTCATCGGCAGAGTTTCATGGAGCAATATTGCGGGGAGAGAAAAGGCACCACCTGAGGGAGGCACGCTCAAAAAAACTACCTAGGGCAGGAGACGGGTCTCCCCCGGCACTAGGGCTCTCGGGCCTCAACATTCTAAGCAGAGTTCACTGAAGTCCCTGAGTGAAGTTTTCTCCAGTATCCTATGTCTACGTTCCTAAAATTTACTCTGCGGTTTCTGATGACTCTGGGTTACGAACGGCCACCATTCACCGTTCTCCTTACACTCGTGCGTCTCCATCGACCTTAAAGGAAAGGGAGGACACGCAGATGCTGGCAGCTAAATTCAGCAGAGTTAGTGTCAAAACAAAAGAGACAGCTCTGTGGTGACCCATCTTCCATGGTAAAACATTTCCTAACGAATAAGAAATCTTCTCATCGCAATGACAATATGAGAGAATTGCCACCGGTGGATTTGCCGATGTGTCTATAAACATCTTCCTCAGGCCATGAAGTAGTGAAGCACGGGAACCCAGGCGCTTCACCCTTTTCCCTATAGCAGAGAAACTTAAAGAGCCACTATTGACTTGTGAGACATGACGTTGCTGGAAGCATCAGTGTACAGAGGCATGGGAACCTCAAAGGAGTTTCTTCCGTGTGAAAATAACAACCAGGCTGAACGTCATGGCAGGGTTCCAGATTCCCAGGTATTCCACGGGCTGTATTGCTCAGAGATAGAACCTACTGCTTGGGGCACACTTAATCTGAAAAGCTTGCTGGACTCACGGCTTTCCCAAAGACCCAAGATTCTCAAAGAGCGAGCGTAAGTTTGACGGAAAAACAAACTGCCGGTGGCGCCTTTTGACCTTGAAACTGGCAAGAAGCAAGATTTCCCTTAAAACATGAATCTCAGAAACATTGTGACAGTGAAGGAAAACCAGTGAGAGCAGATGTACTTCCAATAATCCAACACTTAAATTAGACCTCATACGTAAATCCTATCCGAAAAACAACCCTAATCCTAACCCTAAAGTAGGTGAAAAGCTAACCCTAGGTGTAAACCTAAACAGAGATGTAACCCTAAGCCTAGGTCTAACTGTATTCTCCTAACATTAAACTTAACCCTAACCTAAGGCTCACCCTAAAGCAAGCAAAACCATAACCGTATGTCTACCCTAAGGCTAACCCTAATCCTAACCCCAAATCTGATGTGAACATGCAGCTCCCCCTACAACTAACCTTACTCCTCACCGTCATCCTTCGCCTGAACCTAACTTAACTCTATCCCTCACCTTCAGTCAAAGCCTCCATAGCACCGTTAATGTAATCCAATCCCTTAAACTAGACAGAGAGCTAAACTTAACCATAACCAAAACGGACGAAACACACAAACCGTAAGCCTGAACCCAACTCTTAACCTCGCACACTGTCTAACCCTCACACAAATATTAACCCCAACCCATATCTAAACAGTCAAGTTTATCATAGGCCTAAATGAGACAATAGGTTCGCTCATCCTTAAGCACTAAACCCTTCTCTTACCTTCCACCTCACACTGACCCTACATTTGATCCTCAGACTTACCATAACCCGAATCCTCACACAGCCGTAACTCTAACGTGAACTCTAACTCTGTCCCTAAACATGCCCAAATGCCTGTACCTATGCCCGTCTAAAGTTAAACCTAAACCGAAATCTTCTGTGCCACCATTTTGCAGCAGTCTAAAGAAGTACACTGGGAAAGATTTTTCTGCAAGAAAGAAACTGCAGGCGTCGTGCCTGAACTGAGAATATCAAGCTGCACGAGCTCTTTGGCCTCAGATGCTAGAAGTGCCATGAGTGGGCACTATAAAGAAACGGGACTTTACTTTCTCCATGATCATCAACCTTTCTGGATTCTCTTTGTTCTAGACGCCTGAAATAAAGACAGTTGTCCTGAGTCACCTAAACATCCACCGAGTGGTCTTAGTGAGGCGCGGGAACTTGCCGGTATCAGAGAATTCCGAAGAGGGCTGAACGTCCACAATTAAATGGTCATTGCCCAGAAGTGAAGCACCAGCCGGATCAGCCTGGGAAACAAGCTTCCATTAGACAATGAAGATGTGAGGATGTGAGATTCTGGTACGGCCACACTTCATGGTTTCCATAGATCCATGCAATTCCGTGTTGAATTTCAGTCCGAAAATGAAACCGCTGGAGCCTCTGTTCAGCAGGCCCTGGTGTAGCTCCCAGAGGCACAATGGTGCTCCTCTAGAATTTGGACGAAAAACGTTTTCACGGGAATAAGCAACCTTGATCAAGCCAGGTGGGTCTTGGAAAAACGAAATTGCTGCGTGTGCCTGCAATACTGACAAGCACACACCTGTGTCACTCCATGGCGCATTCAGCACAGGAATCTGCATCGATTGAGACAAGACAAAGGAAAGTTCAGGGAGGCCGCACCCGTGTAGAAAAGCATTTGTTTTTCAAAGAGGAGGCCAATATTGTGAAACGACATACCCATGGCAAATAGTTTTCATTGGCAGAGTTTCATGGAGCAATATTGCGGGGAGAGAAAAGGCACCACCTGAGGGAGGCACGCTCAAAAAACTACCTAGGGCAGGAGACGGGTCTCCCCCGGCACTAGGGCTCTCGGGCATCAACATTGTAAGCAGAGTTCACTGAAGTCCCTGAGTGAAGTTTTCTCCAGTATCCTATGTCTACGTTCCTAAAATTTACTCTGCGGTTTCTGATGACTCTGGGTTACGAAGGGCCACCATTCACCGTTCTACTTACACTGGTGCGTCTCCATTGACCTTAAAGGAAAGGGATGACACGCAGATGCTGGCAGCTAAATTCAGCAGAGTTTGTCTCAACACAAAAGAGACAGCTCTGTGGGGACCCGTCTTCCTTGGTAAAACATTTCCTAACGAATAAGAAATCTTCCCTTCGCAATGACAATATGAGAGAATTGCCACCGGTGGATTTGCCGATGTGCCTATAAACATCTTTTACAGGCCATGAAGTAGTGAAGCACGGGAACCCAGGCGTTTCACCCTTTTTCCTAGACCAGTGAAACTTAAAGAGCCACTATTGACCTGTGAGACATGACGTTGCTGGAAGCATCAGTGTACAGAGGCATGGGAACCTCAAAGGAGTTTCTTCCGTGTGAAAATAACAACCAGGCTGAACTTCATGGCAGGGTTCCAGATTCCCAGGAATTCCACGGGCTGTATTGCTCAGAGATAGAACCTACTGCTTGGGGCACACTTAATCTGAAAAGCTTGCTGGACTCACGGCTTTCCCAAAGACCCAAGATTCTCAAAGAGCGAGCGTAAGTTTGACGGAAAAACAAACTGCCGGTGGCGCCTTTTGACCTTGAAACTGGCAAGAAGCAAGATTTCCCTTAAACCATGAATCTCAGAAACATTGTGACAGTGAAGTAAAACCAGTGAGAGCAGATGTACTTCCAATAATCCAATACATAAATTAAACCTCAAACCTAAATCCTATCCTAAAACCAACCCTAATCCTAACCCTAACCTAGGTGAAAACCTAACCCTAGGTGTAAACCTAAACAGAGATGTAACCCTAAGCCTAGGTCTAACTCTGTATACTCCTAAACTTAAACTTAACCCTAACCTAAGGCTCAACCTAAACCAAACCCTAACGCTAACCGTATGTCTACCCTAAGGCTAACCCTAATCCTAACCCCATATCTGATGTGAACATGCAGTTCCCCCTACAACTAACCTTACTCCTAACCGTCATCCTTCGCCTGAACCTAACTTAACTCTATCCCTCACCTTCAATCAATACCTCAATTTCACCGTTAATGTAAACCAATCCCTTAAACTAGACAGAGAGCTAAACTTAACCTTAATGAAAACGGATGTAACACACAAACCGTTAGCCTGACCCCAACTCAACCGCGCACACTGTCGAACCCTCACACAAATATTAACCCCAACCCATATCTAAACAGTCAAGTTTATCATAGGCCTAAATGAGACAATAGGTTCGCTCATCCTTAAGCACTAAACGCTACTCTTACCTTCCACCTCACACTGCCCCTACATTTGATCCTCAGACTTACCATAACCCGAATCCTCACACAGCCGTAACTCTAATGTGAACTCTAACTCTGTCCCTAAACATGCCCAAATGCCTGTACCTATGCCCGTCTAAAGTTAAACCTAAACCGAAATCTTCTGTGCCACCATTTTGCAGCAGTTTAAAGAAGTACACTGGGAAAGACTTTTCTGCAAGGAAGAAACTGCAGGCGGCGTGCCTGAACTGAGAATATCATGCTGCACGAGCTCTTTGGATTCAGATGCTAGAAGTGCCCTGAGTGGGAAGTATAAAGAAACGGGACTTTACTTTCTCCGTGATCATCAACCTTTGTGGATTCTCTTTGTTCTAGACGCCTGAAATAAAGACAGTTGTCCTGAGTCACCTAAACCTCCACCGAGTGGTCTTAGTGAGGCGCGGGAACTTGCCGGTATCAGAGAATTCCGAAGAAGGCTGAACGTCCACAATTAAATGTTCATTGCCCAGAAATGAAGCGCCAGCCGGATCAGCCTGGGAAACAAGCTTCCATTAGACAATGAAGATGTGAGAATCTGGTACGGCCACAGTTCACGGTTTCCATAGATCCATGCAATTCCGTGTTGAATTTCAGTCCGAAAATGAAACCGCTGGAGCCTCTGTTTAGCAGGTCCTGGTGTAGCTCCCAGAGGCACAATGGTGCTCCTCTAGAATTTGGACGAAAAACGTTTTCAGGGGAATAAGCAACTTTGATCAAGCCAGGTGGGTCTTGGAAAAGAGAAATTGCTGCGTGTGTCTGCAATACTTAAAAGCACACACCTGTGTCACTCTATGGCGCATTCAACAGAGGAATCTGCATCGATTGAGCCAAGACAAAGGAAAGTTCAGGGAGGCCGCACCCGTGTAGAAAAGCATTTGTTCTTCAAAGAGGAGGCCAATATTGTGAAACGACATACCCATGGCAAATAGTTTTCATCGGCAGAGTTTCATGGAGCAATATTGCGGGGAGAGAAAAGGCACCACCTGAGGGAGGCACGCTCAAAAAAACTACGTAGGGCCGGAGACGGGTCGCCCCCAGGCACTAGGGGTGTCGGGCCACAACATTGTAAGCAGAGTTCACTGAAGTCCCTGAGTGAAGTTTTCTCCGCTGTCCTTCGTCTACGTTCCTAAAATTTACTCTGCGGTTTCTGATGACTCTGGGTTACGAACGGCCACCATTCACCGTTCTCCTTACACTCGTGCGTCTCCATCGACCTTAAAGGAAAGGGAGGACACGCAGATGCTGGCAGCTAAATTCAGCAGAGTTTGTCTCAACACAAAAGAGACAGCTCTGTGGGGACCCGTCTTCCTTGGTAAAACATTTCCTAACGAATAAGAAATCTTCCCTTCGCAATGACAATATGAGAGAATTGCCACCGGTGGATTTGCCGATGTGCCTATAAACATCTTTTACAGGCCATGAAGTAGTGAAGCACGGGAACCCAGGCGTTTCACCCTTTTTCCTAGACCAGTGAAACTTAAAGAGCCACTATTGACCTGTGAGACATGACGTTGTTGGAAGCATCAGTGTACAGAGGCATGGGAACCTCAAAGGAGTTTCTTCCGTGTGAAAATAACAACCAGGCTGAACTTCATGGCAGGGTTCCAGATTCCCAGGAATTCCACGGGCTGTATTGCTCAGAGATAGAACCTACTGCTTGGGGCACACTTAATCTGAAAAGCTTGCTGGACTCACGGCTTTCCCAAAGACCCAAAATTCTCAAAGAGCGAGCGTAAGTTTGACGGAAAAACAAACTGCCGGTGGCGCCTTTTGACCTTGAAACCGGCAAGAAGCAAGATTTCCCTTAAACCATGAATCTCAGAAGCATTGTGACAGTGAAGGAAAACCAGTGAGAGCAGATGTACTTCCAATAATCCAACACTTAAATTAGACCTCATACGTAAATCCTATCCGAAAAACAACCCTAATCCTAACCCTAAAGTAGGTGAAAAGCTAACCCTAGGTGTAAACCTAAACAGAGATGTAACCCTAAGCCTAGGTCTAACTGTATTCTCCTAAACTTAAACTTAACCCTAACCTAAGGCTCACCCTAAAGCAAGCCCTAACCATAACCGTATGTCTACCCTAAGGCTAACCCTAATCCTAACCCCAAATCTGATGTGAACATGCAGCTCCCCCTACAACTAACCTTACTCCTAACCGTCATCCTTCGCCTGAACCTAACTTAACTCTATCCCTCACCTTCAATCGAAGTCTCCATAGCACCGTTAATGTAATCCAATCCCTTAAACTAGACAGAGAGCTAAACTTAACCATAACCAAAACGGACGTAACACACAAACCGTAAGCGTGAACCCAACTCTTAACCTCGCAAACTGTCTAACCCTCACACAAATATTAACCCCAACCCATATCTAAACAGTCAAGTTTATCATAGGCCTAAATGAGACAATAGGTTCGCTCATCCTTAAGCACTAAACGCTACTCTTACCTTCCACCTCACACTGCCCCTACATTTGATCCTCAGACTTACCATAACCCGAATCCTCACACAGCCGTAACTCTAACGTGAACTCTAACTCTGTCCCTAAACATGCCCAAATGCCTGTACCTATGCCCGTCTAAAGTTAAACCTAAACCGAAATCTTCTGTGCCACCATTTTGCAGCAGTTTAAAGAAGTACACTGGGAAAGATTTTTCTGCAAGGAAGAAACTGCAGGCGGCGTGCCTGAACTGAGAATATCATGCTGCACGAGCGCTTTGGATTCAGATGCTAGAAGTGCCCTGAGTGGGAAGTATAAAGAAACGGGACTTTACTTTCTCCGTGATCATCAACCTTTGTGGATTCTCTTTGTTCTAGACGCCTGAAATAAAGACAGTTGTCCTGAGTCACCTAAACCTCCACCGAGTGGTCTTAGTGAGGCGCGGGAACTTGCCGGTATCAGAGAATTCCGAAGAAGGCTGAACGTCCACAATTAAATGTTCATTGCCCAGAAATGAAGCGCCAGCCGGATCAGCCTGGGAAACAAGCTTCCATTAAACAATGAAGATGTGAGAATCTGGTACGGCCACAGTTCACGGTTTCCATAGATCCATGCAATTCCGTGTTGAATTTCAGTCCGAAAATGAAACCGCTGGAGCCTCTGTTCAGCAGGCCCTGGTGTAGCTCCCAGAGGCACAATGGTGCTCCTCTAGAATTTGGACGAAAAACGTTTTCACGGGAATAAGCAACTTTGATCAAGCCAGGTGGGTCTTGGAAAAACGAAATTGCTGCGTGTGCCTGCAATACTGAAAAGCACACACCTGTGTCACTCTATGGCGCATTCAGCACAGGAATCTGCATCGATTGTTCCAAGACAAAGGAAAGTTCAGGGAGGCCGCACCCGTGTAGAAAAGCATTTGTTCTTCAAAGAGGAGGCCAATATTGTGAAACGACATACTCATGGCAAATAGTTTTCATCGGCAGAGTTTCATGGAGCAATATTGCGAGGAGAGAAAAGGCACCACCTGAGGGAGGCACGCTCAAAAAAACTACGTAGGGCCGGAGACGGGTCGCCCCAGGCACTAGGGGTGTCGGGCCTCAACATTGTAAGCAGAGTTCACTGAAGTCCCTGAGTGAAGTTTTCTCCGCTGTCCTTCGTCTACGTTCCTAAAATTTACTCTGCGGTTTCTGATGACTCTGGGTTACGAACGGCCACCATTCACCGTTCTCCTTACACTCGTGCGTCTCCATCGACCTTAAAGGAAAGGGAGGACACGCAGATGCTGGCAGCTAAATTCAGCAGAGTTTGTCTCAACACAAAAGAGACAGCTCTGTGGGGACCCGTCTTCCTTGGTAAAACATTTCCTAACGAATAAGAAATCTTCCCTTCGCAATGACAATATGAGAGAATTGCCACCGGTGGATTTGCCGATGTGCCTATAAACATCTTTTACAGGCCATGAAGTAGTGAAGCACGGGAACCCAGGCGTTTCACCCTTTTTCCTAGACCAGTGAAACTTAAAGAGCCACTATTGACCTGTGAGACATGACGTTGTTGGAAGCATCAGTGTACAGAGGCATGGGAACCTCAAAGGAGTTTCTTCCGTGTGAAAATAACAACCAGGCTGAACTTCATGGCAGGGTTCCAGATTCCCAGGAATTCCATGGGCTGTATTGCTCAGAGATAGAACCTACTGCTTGGGGCACACTTAATCTGAAAAGCTTGCTGGACTCACGGCTTTCCCAAAGACCCAAGATTCTCAAAGAGCGAGCGTAAGTTTGACGGAAAAACAAACTGCCGGTGGCGCCTTTTGACCTTGAAACCGGCAAGAAGCAAGATTTCCCTTAAACCATGAATCTCAGAAGCATTGTGACAGTGAAGGAAAACCAGTGAGAGCAGATGTACTTCCAATAATCCAACACTTAAATTAGACCTCATACGTAAATCCTATCCGAAAAACAACCCTAATCCTAACCCTAAAGTAGGTGAAAAGCTAACCCTAGGTGTAAACCTAAACAGAGATGTAACCCTAAGCCTAGGTCTAACTGTATTCTCCTAACCTTAAACTTAACCCTAACCTAAGGCTCACCCTAAAGCAAGCCCTAACCATAACCGTATGTCTACCCTAAGGCTAACCCTAATCCTAACCCCAAATCTGATGTGAACATGCAGCTCCCCCTACAACTAACCTTACTCCTAACCGTCATCCTTCGCCTGAACCTAACTTAACTCTATCCCTCACCTTCAATCGAAGTCTCCATAGCACCGTTAATGTAATCCAATCCCTTAAACTAGACAGAGAGCTAAACTTAACCATAACCAAAACGGACGTAACACACAAACCGTAAGCCTGAACCCAACTCTTAACCTCGCAAACTGTCTAACCCTCACACAAATATTAACCCCAACCCATATCTAAACAGTCAAGTTTATCATAGGCCTAAATGAGACAATAGGTTCGCTCATCCTTAAGCACTAAACGCTACTCTTACCTTCCACCTCACACTGCCCCTACATTTGATCCTCAGACTTACCATAACCCGAATCCTCACACAGCCGTAACTCTAATGTGAACTCTAACTCTGTCCCTAAACATGCCCAAATGCCTGTACCTATGCCCGTCTAAAGTTAAACCTAAACCGAAATCTTCTGTGCCACCATTTTGCAGCAGTTTAAAGAAGTACACTGGGAAAGATTTTTCTGCAAGGAAGAAACTGCAGGCGGCGTGCCTGAACTGAGAATATCATGCTGCACGAGCGCTTTGGATTCAGATGCTAGAAGTGCCCTGAGTGGGAAGTATAAAGAAACGGGACTTTACTTTCTCCGTGATCATCAACCTTTGTGGATTCTCTTTGTTCTAGACGCCTGAAATAAAGACAGTTGTCCTGAGTCACCTAAACCTCCACTGAGTGGTCTTAGTGAGGCGCGGGAACTTGCCGGTATCAGAGAATTCCGAAGAAGGCTGAACGTCCACAATTAAATGTTCATTGCCCAGAAATGAAGCGCCAGCCGGATCAGCCTGGGAAACAAGCTTCCATTAGACAATGAAGATGTGAGAATCTGGTACGGCCACAGTTCACGGTTTCCATAGATCCATGCAATTCCGTGTTGAATTTCAGTCCGAAAATGAAACCGCTGGAGCCTCTGTTCAGCAGGCCCTGGTGTAGCTCCCAGAGGCACAATGGTGCTCCTCTAGAATTTGGACGAAAAATATTTTCACGGGAATAAGCAACTTTGATCAAGCCAGGTGGGTCTTGGAAAAACGAAATTGCTGCGTGTGCCTGCAATACTGAAAAGCACACACCTGTGTCACTCTATGGCGCATTCAGCACAGGAATCTGCATCGATTGTTCCAAGACAAAGGAAAGTTCAGGGAGGCCGCACCCGTGTAGAAAAGCATTTGTTCTTCAAAGAGGAGGCCAATATTGTGAAACGACATACCCATGGCAAATAGTTTTCATCGGCAGAGTTTCATGGAGCAATATTGCGGGGAGAGAAAAGGCACCACCTGAGGGAGGCACGCTCAAAAAAACTACGTAGGGCCGGAGACGGGTCGCCCCCAGGCACTAGGGGTGTCGGGCCTCAACATTGTAAGCAGAGTTCACTGAAGTCCCTGAGTGAAGTTTTCTCCGCTGTCCTTCGTCTACGTTCCTAAAATTTACTCTGCGGTTTCTGATGACTCTGGGTTACGAACGGCCACCATTCACCGTTCTCCTTACACTCGTGCGTCTCCATTGACCTTAAAGGAAAGGGAGGACACGCAGATGCTGGCAGCTAAATTCAGCAGAGTTTGTCTCAACACAAAAGAGACAGCTCTGTGGGGACCCGTCTTCCTTGGTAAAACATTTCCTAACGAATAAGAAATCTTCCCTTCGCAATGACAATATGAGAGAATTGCCACCGGTGGATTTGCCGATGTGCCTATAAACATCTTTTACAGGCCATGAAGTAGTGAAGCACGGGAACCCAGGCGTTTCACCCTTTTTCCTAGACCAGTGAAACTTAAAGAGCCACTATTGACCTGTGAGACATGACGTTGTTGGAAGCATCAGTGTACAGAGGCATGGGAACCTCAAAGGAGTTTCTTCCGTGTGAAAATAACAACCAGGCTGAACTTCATGGCAGGGTTCCAGATTCCCAGGAATTCCACGGGCTGTATTGCTCAGAGATAGAACCTACTGCTTGGGGCACACTTAATCTGAAAAGCTTGCTGGACTCACGGCTTTCCCAAAGACCCAAGATTCTCAAAGAGCGAGCGTAAATTTGACGGAAAAACAAACTGCCGGTGGCGCCTTTTGACCTTGAAACCGGCAAGAAGCAAGATTTCCCTTAAACCATGAATCTCAGAAGCATTGTGACAGTGAAGGAAAACCAGTGAGAGCAGATGTACTTCCAATAATCCAACACTTAAATTAGACCTCATACATAAATCCTATCCGAAAAACAACCCTAATCCTAACCCTAAAGTAGGTGAAAAGCTAACCCTAGGTGTAAACCTAAACAGAGATGTAACCCTAAGCCTAGGTCTAACTGTATTCTCCTAACCTTAAACTTAACCCTAACCTAAGGCTCACCCTAAAGCAAGCCCTAACCATAACCGTATGTCTACCCTAAGGCTAACCCTAATCCTAACCCCAAATCTGATGTGAACATGCAGCTCCCCCTACAACTAACCTTACTCCTAACCGTCATCCTTCGCCTGAACCTAACTTAACTCTATCCCTCACCTTCAATCGAAGTCTCCATAGCACCGTTAATGTAATCCAATCCCTTAAACTAGACAGAGAGCTAAACTTAACCATAACCAAAACGGACGTAACACACAAACCGTAAGCCTGAACCCAACTCTTAACCTCGCAAACTGTCTAACCCTCACACAAATATTAACCCCAACCCATATCTAAACAGTCAAGTTTATCATAGGCCTAAATGAGACAATAGGTTCGCTCATCCTTAAGCACTAAATGCTACTCTTACCTTCCACCTCACACTGCCCCTACATTTGATCCTCAGACTTACCATAACCCGAATCCTCACACAGCCGTAACTCTAACGTGAACTCTAACTCTGTCCCTAAACATGCCCAAATGCCTGTACCTATGCCCGTCTAAAGTTAAACCTAAACCGAAATCTTCTGTGCCACCATTTTGCAGCAGTTTAAAGAAGTACACTGGGAAAGATTTTTCTGCAAGGAAGAAACTGCAGGCGGCGTGCCTGAACTGAGAATATCATGCTGCACGAGCTCTTTGGATTCAGATGCTAGAAGTGCCCTGAGTGGGAAGTATAAAGAAACGGGACTTTACTTTCTCCGTGATCATCAACCTTTGTGGATTCTCTTTGTTCTAGACGCCTGAAATAAAGACAGTTGTCCTGAGTCACCTAAACCTCCACCGAGTGGTCTTAGTGAGGCGCGGGAACTTGCCGGTATCAGAGAATTCCGAAGAAGGCTGAACGTCCACAATTAAATGTTCATTGCCCAGAGATGAAGCGCCAGCCGGATCAGCCTGGGAAACAAGCTTCCATTAGACAATGAAGATGTGAGAATCTGGTACGGCCACAGTTCACGGTTTCCATAGATCCATGCAATTCCGTGTTGAATTTCAGTCCGAAAATGAAACCGCTGGAGCCTCTGTTCAGCAGGCCCTGGTGTAGCTCCCAGAGGCACAATGGTGCTCCTCTAGAATTTGGACGAAAAACATTTTCACGGGAATAAGCAACTTTGATCAAGCCAGGTGGGTCTTGGAAAAACGAAATTGCTGCGTGTGCCTGCAATACTGAAAAGCACACACCTGTGTCACTCTATGGCGCATTCAGCACAGGAATCTGCATCGATTGTTCCAAGACAAAGGAAAGTTCAGGGAGGCCGCACCCGTGTAGAAAAGCATTTGTTCTTCAAAGAGGAGGCCAATATTGTGAAACGACATACCCATGGCAAATAGTTTTCATCGGCAGAGTTTCATGGAGCAATATTGCGGGGAGAGAAAAGGCACCACCTGAGGGAGGCACGCTCAAAAAAACTACGTAGGGCCGGAGACGGGTCGCCCCCAGGCACTAGGGGTGTCGGGCCTCAACATTGTAAGCAGAGTTCACTGAAGTCCCTGAGTGAAGTTTTCTCCGCTGTCCTTCGTCTACGTTCCTAAAATTACTCTGCGGTTTCTAATGACTCTGGGTTACGAACGGCCACCATTCACCGTTCTCCTTACACTCGTGCGTCTCCATCGACCTTAAAGGAAAGGGAGGACACGCAGATGCTGGCAGCTAAATTCAGCAGAGTTTGTCTCAACACAAAAGAGACAGCTCTGTGGGGACCCGTCTTCCTTGGTAAAACATTTCCTAACGAATAAGAAATCTTCCCTTCGCAATGACAATATGAGAGAATTGCCACCGGTGGATTTGCCGATGTGCCTATAAACATCTTTTACAGGCCATGAAGTAGTGAAGCACGGGAACCCAGGCGTTTCACCCTTTTTCCTAGACCAGTGAAACTTAAAGAGCCACTATTGACCTGTGAGACATGACGTTGCTGGAAGCATCAGTGTACAGAGGCATGGGAACCTCAAAGGAGTTTCTTCCATGTGAAAATAACAACCAGGCTGAACTTCATGGCAGGGTTCCAGATTCCCAGGAATTCCACGGGCTGTATTGCTCAGAGATAGAACCTACTGCTTGGGGCACACTTAATCTGAAAAGCTTGCGGTACTCACGGCTTTCCCAAAGACCCAAGATTCTCAAAGAGCGAGCGTAAGTTTGACGGAAAAACAAACTGCCGGTGGCGCCTTTTGACCTTGAAACCGGCAAGAAGCAAGATTTCCCTTAAACCATGAATCTCAGAAACATTGTGACAGTGAAGGAAAACCAGTGAGAGCAGATGTACTTCCATTAATCCAACACTTAAATTAAACCTCAAACCTAAATCCTACCCTAAAACCAACCCTTATCCTAACCGTAACCTAGGTGAAAACGTAACCCTAGGTGTAAACCTAAAACAGAGATGTAACCCTAAGCCTAGGTGTAACTCTGTATACTCCTAAACTTAAACTTAACCCTAACCTAAGGCTCACCCTAAACCAAGCCCTAACGCTAACCGTATGTCTACCCTAAGGCTAAACCTAATCCTAACCCCAAATCTGACATGAACATGCAGTTCCCCCTACAACTCACCTTACTCCTAACCGTCATCATTCGCCTGAACCTAACTTAACTCTATCCCTCACCTTCAATCGATACCTCAATTTCACCGTTAATGTAAACCAATCCCTTAAACTAGAGAGAGAGCTCAACTTAACCTTAATGAAAACGGATGTAACACACAAACCGTAACCCTGACCCCCTCTTAACTTCGCACACTGTCTAACCCTCACAAATATTAACCCCAACCCATATCTAAACAGTCAAGTTAACCCTAAGCCTAAATGAGACAATAGGTTCGCTCATCCTTAAGCACTAAACCCTACTATTACCTTCAACCTCACACTCACCCTACATTTGATCCTCAGACATAACATAACCCGAATCCTCACACAGCCGTAACTCTAACGTGAACTCTAACTCTGTCCCTAAACATGCCCAAATGCCTGTACCTCTGCCCGTCTAAAGTTAAACCTAAACCGAAATCTTCTGTGCCACCATTTTGCAGCAGTTTAAAGAAGTACACTGGGAAAGATTTTTCTGCAAGGAAGAAACTGCAGGCGGCGTGCCTGAACTGAGAATATCATGCTGCACGAACTCTTTGGCCTCAGATGTTAGAAATGCCATGAGTGGGAAGTATAAATAAACGGGACTTTACTTTCTCCGTGATCATCAACCTTTGTGGATTCTCTTTGTTCCATACTCCTGAAATAAAGACAGTTGTCCTGAGTCACCTTAAACTCCACCGAGTGGTCTTAGTGAGGCGCGGGAACTTGCCGGTATCAGAGAATTCCGAAGAAGGCTGAACGTCCACAATTAAATGTTCATTGCCCAGAAATGAAGCGCCAGCCGGATCAGCCTGGGAAACAAGCTTCCATTAGACAATGAAGATGTGAGAATCTGGTACGGCCACAGTTCACGGTTTCCATAGATCCATGCAATTCCGTGTTGAATTTCAGTCCGAAAATGAAACCGCTGGAGCCTCTGTTCAGCAGGCCCTGGTGTAGCTCCCAGAGGCACAATGGTGCTCCTCTAGAATTTGGACGAAAAAAGTTTTCACGGAACTTGGACTAACTAGGTTACCTAGCGGGCACTTGGACTATCTAGGTTAACTAGCGGACACTTGGGCGAACTAGGTTAACGAGCGGGCCCTTTGACTATGTAGGTTACCTAGCGGGCACATGGACTATCTAGGTTAGCTAACAGGAACTTGGACTATCTAGGTTACCTAGCGGGCACTTGGACTATATAGGTTAGCTAACGGGCACTTGGACTATGCAGGTAACCTTGCGGGCACTTGGACACTCTAGGTTACCTAGCGGGCACTTGGACTTCTATGTTAACGAATGGGCACTTGGACTATGTAGGTTGCCTAGCGGGCACTTGGACTATCTAGGTTAGCTAACGGGCAATTGGATTATCTAGGTTACCTAGTGGGCACTTGGACTATGTAGGTTACATAGCGGGCACTTGGACTATCTAGGTTACCTAACGGGAACTTGGAAAATCTAGGTTAACTAGCGGGCACTTGGACTATCTAGGTTAACTAGCGAGCACTTGGATGATGCAAGTTCCCTAGCGCGCACGTGGACTTTCTAGGTTCCCTAACGGGCACTTGGACTATGTAGGATCCCTAGCGGGCACTTGGACTATGTAGGTTAACTAGCAGGCCCTTGGACTATGTAGGTTAACTAGCGGGCACTTAGACTATCTAGGTTACCTAGCGGGCACTTGGACTATGTACACATCCTAGCGGGCACTTGGACTATCTAGGTTACCAAGAGGGCACTTGGACTATGTACGTCCCCTAGTGGGCACTTGTACTATCTAGGTTACCTAACGGGCAATAGGACTATCTAGGTTACCTAGCGGCACTTGGACTATCTAGGTTACCTAGCGGGCACGTGGACTATGTAAGTCAACTAGCGGGCCCTTGGACTATCTAGGTTAGCTTACGGGCACTTGGACTGTGTAGGTTATCTAGAGGGCACTTGGACTATGAATGTTAATAGAGGGCACTTGGACTATGTAGATTAACTAGCGGGCACTTGGACCATCTAGGTTAACTAGCGGGCACTTGGACTATATAGGTTAACTAGCGGGCACTTGGATTAGCGAGGTTACCTAGCGTGCACTTGAACCATGTAGGTTAACTAGTTTCCCTTGGACTATCTAGGTTAACTAACGGGCACTTGGACTATGTAGGTTAATTAGCGTGCACTTGGTTTATGTAGGTGCCCTAGTGGGCATTTTGACTCTATAGATTACCTAGCGGGCACTTGGACTTGTAGGTTACCTAGCGGGTACTTGGACTATCTAGGTTACCTAGCGGGCACTTGGACTATCTAAGTTCCCTAGCGGGCACTTGGACTATATAGGTTCCTTAAAGGGCACTTGGACTATGTAGGTTCCCTAGCAGGCACTAGGACTATGAAGGTTCCCTAGCGGGTACTTGGACTATGTATGTTCCCTAGCAGGCCCTTTGACTATGTAAGTTCCCTAGCGGGCACTTCGACTATGTGGGTTCCCTAGCGGGCACTAGGACTATGTAGGCTACCTAGCGGGTCCTTGGACTATGTAGGTTAACAAGCGGGCACTTTGACTATCCAGGTTAACTAGCGGACCCTTTGACTATCTAGGTTAACTAGGGGCCTTTGACGATCTAGGTTAGCAAATGGGCACTTGGACTATGTAGGTTACCTAGCGGGCTCTTGGACTATGTGGGTACCCTAGCGGGCACTTGGACAATGTAGGTTAACTAGTGGGCGCTAGGACTATGTAGGTTACCTAGCGGGCACTTGGACTATGTAGGTTAACTAGCAGGCACTTGGACAATCTAGGTTACCTAGCAGGCACTTGGACTATGTACGTTTCCTAGCGGGCACTTGGACTATCTATGTTAACTAGCGGGCACATGGACTATGTAGGTTCCCTAGCGGGCCCTTGGACTATGTAGGTTAACTAGCGGGCCCTTGGATTATATAGGTTACCTAACGGGTACTTGGACTATCTAAGTTACCTAGAGGGCACTTGGACTATTTAGATTAACTAGCGGACACTTGGAGGATCTAGGTTTAATAGCGGGCACTTGGACAATCTAGGTTACCTAGCTGGCCCTTGGACTATGTAGGTTAACTAGCAGGCACTTGAACTATCAGGTTAACTAGAGGTCACTTGGACTATGTAGGTAACCTAGCGGGAACTTGGACTGTCTAGGTTACCTAGCGGGCAAATGGACTATCTAGGTTACCTAACAGGCAATTGGACTATCTAGGTTACCTGACGGGCCCTCGTACAATCTAGGTTACCTAGCGGGTCCTTGGACTATGTAGGTTACCTAGCGGGCATTTGGACTATCTAGGTTAACGAATGGGCACTCGGACTATGTAGGTTACCTAGCGGGCACTTGGACTATGTAGGTTAGTTAACAGGAACTTGGAATATCTAGGTTACCTAGCGGGCACTTGGACTATGTAGGTTACCTTGCGGGCATTTTGACGATCTAGGTTAGCAAACGGGCACTTGGACTATGTAGGTTACCTAGCAGGCACTTGGACTGTCTAGGTAACCTAGCGGGCACTTGGACTATCTAGGTTAACGAACGGGCACTTAGACTATGTAGGTTACCTAGCGGGCACTTGGACTATCTATATTAGCTAACGGGCACTTGGACTATCTAAGTTACCTAGCAGGCACATGGACTATGTAGGTTACCTAGCGGGCACTTGGACTATCTAGGTTAATGAACGGGCACTTGGACTATGTAGGTTACCTAACAGGAACTTGGACTATCTAGGTTAACGAACGGGTACTTGGACGATGCAGGTTCCCTAGCGGGCACTTTGACTATGTAGGTTCCCTAGCGGGCACTTGGACTATGTGGGTACCCTAGCGGGCATTTGGACTATGTAGGATACCTAACGGGCATTTGGACTACGGAGGTTCCCTAGTGGGAACTTGGATTATGTAGGTTCCCTTCTTGCACTTGGACTATGTAGGTTACTAGCGGGCATTTGGACTATGTAGGTTACCTAGTGGGCACTTGGAATATGTAGGTTCCCTATCGGGCACTTGGACAACGTAGGTTAATTAGTGGGCGCTCGGACTATGTAGGGTACCTAGCGGGCACTTGGACTATGTAGGTTAGCTAACAGGAACTTGGACAATCTAGGTTACCTAGCGGGCACTTCGACTATGTAGGTTACCAAGCGGGCATTTGGAATATGTAGGTTGAGTAGCGGGCACTTGGACTATCTAGGTTACCTAGCGGACCCTTAGACTATGTAGGTTAACTAGCGGGCACTTGGACGTACTAAGTTAACTAGCGGGCACTTGGATGATATCGCTTAACTAGAGGGCACGTGGATTATCTAGGTTAGCTAGCGGGCACTTGAACTATATAGGTTAACTAGTGGGCCCTTAGACGATCTAGGTTAGCTAACGGGCACTTGGACTATGTAGGTTAATTAGCAGGTATTTGGATTATGTAGGTGCCCTAGCGGGCATTTGTACTGTATAGATTACCTACCGGGCACTTGTACTTTGTAGGTTAACTATCGGCACTTGGACTATATAGGTTAACTAGCGGGCACTTGGATTACGAGGTTACCTAGCGTGCACTTGAACCATGTAGGTTAACTAGTTTCCCTTGGACTATCTAGGTTAGCTAACGGGCACTTGGACTATGTAGGTTAATTAGCGTGCACTTGGATTATGTAGGTGCCCTAGTGGGCATTTTGACTATATAGATTACCTAGCGGGCACTTGGACTTGTAGGTTACCTAGCGGGTACTTGGACTATCTAGGTTACCTAGCGGGCACTTGGACTATCTAAGTTCCCTAGCGGGCACTTGGACTATGTAGGTTCCTTAAAGGGCACTTGGATTATGTAGGTTCCCTATCACGCACTTGGACTATGTAGGTTACTAGCGGGCATTTGGACTATGTAGGTTACCTAACGGGCACTTGGACTATGAGGGTTCCGTATCGGGCACTTGAACAATGTTGGTTAACTAGCGGGCACTAGGAATATGTAGGTTACCTAGCGGGACTTGGACTATCTAGGTTAGTTAACGGGCAATTGGACTATCTCGGTTACCTAGTGGGAACTTGGACTATGTAGGTTACCTAGCGGCCACTTTGACTATATTGGTTACCTAGCGGGCACTTCGACTATGTAGGTTAACTAGCGGACACTTGGACGAACTAGGTTAACAAGCGGGCCCTTGGACTATGTAGGTTACCTAGCGGGCACTTGGACTATCTAGGGAAGCTAACAGGAACATGGACTATCTAGGTTACCTAGCGGGCACTTTGACTATGTAGCTCACCTAGCGGGCACTTGGACTATCTAGGTTAGCTAACGGGCACTTCGCCTATCTAGGTTGCCTAGCGGGCACTTAGACTATGTAGGTTACCTAGCGACCACTTGGACTATCTAGGTTACCTAACGGGCACTTGGACTATGCAGGTAACCTAGCGGGCACTTGGACTGTCTAGGTTACCTAGCGGGCACATGGACTTCTAGGTTAACGAACGGGCACTTGGACTATGTAGGTGCCCTAGCGGGCACTTGGATTATATAGGTTCCCTTCTTGCACTTGGACTATGTAGGTTACTAGCGGGCATTTGGACTATGTAGGTTACCTAGCGGGCACTTGGACTATGTAGGTTAATTAGCGGGCACTTTGACTATCTAGGTTAACTAGCGGACACTTGGTCGAACAAGGTTAACGAGCGGGCCCTTGGACTATGTAGGTTACCTAGGGGGCACTTGGACTATGTAGGTTCCCTATCGGGCACTTGGACAATATAGGTTAACTAGCGGGCGCTAGGACTATGTAGGAGATTACCAAGCGCGCACTTGGACTTTGTAGGTTACCTAGCGGGCACTTGGACTATCTAGGTTACCTAGCGGGCACTTGGACTATCTAGGTTCCCTAGTGGGCACTTGGACTATATAAGTTCCTTAAAGGGCACTTGGAATATGTAGGTTCCCTAGCAGGCACTCAGACTATGAATGTTCCCTAGCGGGCACTTGGACTATGTAGGTTCCCTAGAAGGCCCTTTGACTATGTAAGTGCTCTAATGGGAACTTTGACTATGTGGGTTCCCTAGCGGGCATTTGGACTATGTAGGTTAGCTTACGGGCACTTGGACTATGTAGGTTAAGTAGAGGGCCTTGGACTATGTAGGTTAACTAGCGGGCACACGCACCATCTAGGTTAACTAGCGGGCACTTGGACTATATAGGTTAACTAGCGGGCACTTGGATTAGCTAGGTTACCCAGCGGGCACTTGAACCATGTAGGTTAACTAGTTGGCCCTTGGACTATCTAGGTTAGCTAACGGGCACTTGGACTTGTAGGTTCCCTAGCGGGCACTTGGTCTATGTACATACCCTAGTGGGCAATTGTACTATCTAGGTTACCTAGCGTGCACTTGGACTATGTACGTCCCCTAGTGGGCACCTGGACTATCTAGGTTAACTAACGGGCACTAGGACTATGTAGGTTAACTAGCGGGCACATGGTCTATCTAGGTTACTTGGCGGGCACTTTGTCTATGTAGGTCAACTAGCGGGACCTTGAACTATCTAGGTTAGCTAACGGGCACTTGGACTATGTAAATTCCCTAGCGGGCACTTGGATTATGTAGGTTCCCTATCAGGCACTTGGACTATGTAGGTTACTAGCGGGCATTTGGACTATGTAGATTACCTAACAGGCACTTGGACTATGTAGGTTAACTAGCGGGCACAGGGACTATGTAGGTTACCAACGGGCACTTGGACTATCTAGGTTAGGTAACGGGCCCTTGGACTATCTAGGTTACCTAGTGGGAAAATGGACAATGTAGGTTACCTAGCGGGCACTTTGTCTATCTTGGTTACCTAGCGGGCACTTGGACTATGTAGGTTAACTAGCGGACACTTGGACGAACTAGGTTAACGAGCGGGCCATTGGACTATGTAGGTTACCTAGCGGGCACTTGGACTATCTAGGTTAGCTAACAGGAACTTGGACTATCTAGGTTACCTAGCGGGTACTTGGACTATCTAGCTTAGCTAACGGGCACTTGGAGTATCTAGGTTACCTAGCGGGCAGTTGGACTATGTAGGTTACCTAGCGGGCACTTGGACTATCTAGGTTACCTAACGGGCACTTGGACTATGCAGGTTACCTAACGGGCACTTGGATATGTATGTCCCCTAGTGGGCACTTGGACTATCTAGGTTAACTAACGTGCACTAGGACTATCTAGGTTAACTAGCGGGCACTTGGTCTATCTAGGTTACTTGGCGGGCACTTTGTCCATGTAGGTCAACTAGCGGGACCTTGAACTATCTAGGTTAGCTAACGGGCACTTGGACTATGTAAATTCCCTAGCGGGCACTTGGATTATGTAGGTTCCCTATCAGGCACTTGGACTATGTAGGTTACTAGCGGGCACTTGGACTATGCAGGTTACCTAGCGGGCACTTGGACTATGTATGTCCCCTAGTGGGCACTTGGACTATCTAGGTTAACTAACGTGCACTAGGACTATCTAGGTTAACTAGCGGGCACTTGGTCTATCTAGGTTAGCAAACGGGCACTTGGATTATGTAAGTTAACTAGCGGGCACTTGGACTATGTAGTTTAACTAGCAGACACTTGGACGATCTAGGTTAACTAGGGGCCCCTTGCACTATGTAGATTAACTAGCGGGCCCTTGGACTATCTAGGTTAGCTAATGGGCACTTGTACTATGTAGGTTAATTAGCGGGTACTTGGACTATGTAGGTGCCCTAGCAGGCACTTGGACTATCTAGGTTACCTAGCGTGCACTTGAACTATCTACATTACCTAGAGGGTAATTGGACTATCTAGGTTAACTAGCGGGCACTTAGACTATGTAAGTTCCCTAGCGGGCACTTGGATTATGTAGGTTCCCTAGCGGGCACTTGGATTATGTAGATTCCCTATCAGGCACTTGGACTATGTAGGTTACTAGCGGGCATTTGGTCTATATAGGTTACCGAACGGGCACTTGGACTATGTAGGTTCCGTATCGGGCACTTGGACTATGTTGGTTAACTAGCGGGCACTAGGACTATGTAGGTTACCTAGAGGGCACTTGGACTATCTAGGTTAGCTAACAGGAACTTGTACTAACTAGGTTACCTAGCGGGCACTTGGACTATCTAAGTTCCCTAGCGGGCACTTGGACTATATAGGTTCCTTAAAGGGCACTTGGACTATGTAGGTTCCCTAGCAGGCACTAGGACTATGAAGGTTCCCTAGCGGGCCCTTGGACTATCTAGGTTAGCTTACGGGCACTTGGACTGTGTAGGTTATCTAGAAGGCACTTGGAATATGAAGGTTAACTAGAGGGCACTTGGACTATGTAGGTTAACTAGCGGGCCCTTGGACCATCTAGGTTAACTAGTGGGCACTTGGACTATATAGGTTAACTAGCGGGCACTTGGATTAGCGAGGTTACCTAGCGTGCACTTGAACCATGTAGGTTAACTAATTTCCCTTGGACTATCTAGGTTAGCTAACTGGCACTTGGACTGTGTAGGTTAATTAGCGTGCACTTGGATTATGTAGGTGCCCTAGTGGGCATTTTGACTATATAGATTACCTAGCGGGCACTTGGACTTGTAGGTTACCTAGCGGGTACTTGGACTATCTAGGTTACCTAGCGGGCACTTGGACTATCTAAGTTCCCTTGCGGGCACTTGGACTATATAGGTTCCTTAAAGGGCACTTGGACTATGTAGGTTCCCTAGCAGGCACTAGGACTATGAAGGTTCCCTAGTGGGCACTTGGACTATGTATGTTCCCTACAGGCCCTTTGACTATGTAAGTTCCCTAGCGGGCACTTCGACTATGTGGGTTCCCTAGCGGGCACTAGGACTATGTAGGTTACCTAGGGGGCCCTTGGACTATGTAGGTTAAAAAGCGGGCACTTTGACTATCTAGGTTAACTAGCGTGCCCATTGACTATCTAGGTTAACTAGGGGCCTTTGACGATCTAGGTTAGCAAACGGGCATTTGGACTATATAGTTTACCTAGCGGGCTCTTGGACTATGTGGGTACCCTAGCAGGCATTTGGACTATCTAGGTTACCTAACGGGCACTTGGACTATGAGGGTACCCTAGCGGGCACTTGGAAAATGTAGGTTAACTAGCGGGCGCTAGGACTATGTAGGTTACCTAGCGGGCACTTGGACTATGTAGGTTAACTAGCAGGCACTTGGACAATCTAGGTTACATAGCAGGCACTTGGACTATGTACGTTTCCTAGCGGGCACTTGGACTATCTATGTTAACTAGCGGGCACATGGACTATGTAGGTTCCCTAGCGGGCACATTGACTATGTAGGTTAACTAGCGGGCCCTTGGATTATATAGGTTACCAAACGGGTACTTGGACTATCTAAGTTACCTAGAGGGCACTTGGACAATTTACATTAACTAGCGGACACTTGGAAGATCTAGGTTTACTAGCGGGCACTTGGACAATCTAGGTTACCTAGCTGGCCCTTGGACTATGTAGGTTAACTAACAGGCACTTGAACTATCAGGTTAACTAGAGGTCACTTGGACTATGTAGGTAACCTAGCGGGCACTTGGACTATCTAGGTAACCTAACGGGCACTTGGACTATGCAGGTTACCTAGCGGGCACTTGGACTATGTATGTCCCCTAGTGGGCACTTAGACTATCTAGGTTAACTAACGTGCACTAGGACTATCTAGGTTAACTAGCGGGCACTTGGTCTATCTAGGTTACTTGGCGGGCACTTTGTCTATGTAGGTCAACTAGCGGGACCTTGAACGATCTAGGTTAGCTAATGGGCAGTTGGACTATGTAAATTCCCTAGAGGGCACGTGGATTATGTAGGTTCCCTATCAGGCACTTGGACTATGTAGGTTACTAGCGGGCACTTGGACTATGCAGGTTACCTAGCGGGCACTTGGACTATGTATGTCCCCTAGTGGGCGCTTGGACTATCTAGGTTAGCTAACGTGCACTAGGACTATCTAGGTTAACTAGCGGGCACTTGGTCTATCTAGGTTAGCTAACGGGCACTTGGATTATGTAAGTTAAATAGCGGGCACTTGGACTATGTAGGTTAACTAGCAGACACTTGGACGATCTAGGTTAACTAGGGGCTCCTTGCACTATGTAGATTAACTAGCGGGCCCTTGGACTATCTAGGTTAGCTAATGGGCACTTGGACTATATAGGTTAATTAGCGGGTACTTGGACTATGTAGGTGCCCTAGCAGGCACTTGGACTATCTAGGTTACCTAGCGTGCACTTGAACTATCTACGTTACCTAGAGGGTACTTGGACTATCTAGGTTAACTAGCGGGCACTTGGACTATGTAAGTTCCCTAGCGGACACTTGGATTATGTAGGTTCCCTAGCGGGCACTTGGATTATGTAGATTCCCTATCAGGCACTTGGACTATGTAGGTTACTAGCGGGCATTTGGTCTATATAGGTAACCTAACGGGCACTTGGACTATGTAGGTTCCGTACCGGGCACTTGGACTATGTTGGTTAACTAGCGGGCACTAGGACTATGTAGGTTACCTAGAGGGCACTTGGACTATCTAGGTTATCTAACAGGAACTTGGACTAACTAGGTTACCTAGCAGGCACTTGGACTATCTAGGTTAACTAGCGGACACTTGGACGAACTAGGTTAATGAGCGGGCCATTGGACTATGTAGGTTACCTAGCGGGCACATGGACTATCTAGGTTAGCTAACAGGAACTTGGACTATCTAGGTTAGCTAACGGGCACTTGGACTATGCAGGTAACCTTGCGGGCACCTGGACAGTCTAGGTTACCTAGCGGGCACTTGGACTTCTATGTTAATGAAAGGGCACTTGGACTATGTAGGTTGCCTAGTGGGCACTTGGACTATCTAGGAGAGCTAACGGGCAATTGGATTATCTAGGTTACCTAGCGGGCTCTTGGACTATGTAGGTTACCTAGCGGGCACATGGACTATCTAGGTTACCTAACGGGAACTTGGAAAATCTAGGTTAACTAGCGGCCGCTTGGACTATCTAGGTTAACTAGCGAGCACTTGGACGATGCAGGTTCCCTAGCGGGCACTTGGACTTTCTAGGTTCCCTAACGGGCACTTGGACTATGTAGGTTCCCTAGCGGGCACTTGGACTATGTAGGTTAACTAGCAGGCCCTTGGACTATGTAGGTTAACTAGCGGACACTAAGACTATCTAGGTTACCTAGCGTGCACTTGGACTATGTACACATCCTAGCGGGCATTTGGACTATCTAGGTTACCAAGAGGGCACTTGGACTATGTACGTCCCCTAGTGGGCACTTGTAATATCTAGGTTACCTAACGGGCAATAGGACTATCTAGGTTACCTAGCGGCACTTGGACTATCTAGGTTACCTAGCGGGAACTTGGACTATGTAGGTCAACTAGCGGGCCCTTGGACTATCTAGGTTAGCTTACGGGCACTTGGACTGTGTAGGTTATCTAGAGGGCACTTGGAATATGAAGGTTAACTAGAGGGCACTTGGACTATGTAGATTAACTAGCGGGCACTTGGACCATCTAGGTTAACTAGCGGGCACTTGGACTATATAGGTTAACTAGAGGGCACTTGGATTAGCGAGGTTACCTAGCGTGCACTTGAACCATGTAGGTTAACTAATATCCCTTGGACTATCTAGGTTAGCTAACTGGCACTTGGACTATGTAGGTTAATTAGCGTGCACTTGGATTATGTAGGTGCCCTAGTGGGCATTTTGACTATATAGATTACCTAGCGGGCACTTGGACTTGTAGGTTACCTAGCGGGTACTTGGACTATGTAGGTTACCTAGCGGGCACTTGGACTATCTAAGTTCCCTTGCGGGCACTTGGACTATATAGGTTCCTTAAAGAGCACTTGGACTATGTAGGTTCCCTAGCAGGCACTAGGACTATGAAGGTTCCCTAGTGGGCACTTGGACTATGTATGTTCCCTACAGGCCCTTTGACTATGTAAGTTCCCTAGCGGGCACTTCGACTATGTGGGTTCCCTAGTGGGCACTAGGACTATGTAGGTTACCTAGGGGGCCCTTGGACTATGTAGGTTAAAAAGCGGGCACTTTGACTATCTAGGTTAACTAGGGGCCTTTGACGATCTAGGTTAGCAAACGGGCACTTGGACTATGTAGGTTACCTAGCGGGCTCTTGGACTATGTGGGTACCCTAGCGGGCATTTGGACTATCTAGGTTACCTAACGGGCACTTGGACTATGACGGTACCCTAGCGGGCACTTGGAAAATGTAGGTTAACTAGCGGGCGCTAGGACTATGTAGGTTACCTAGCGGGCACTTGGACTATGTAGGTTAACTAGCAGGCACTTGGACAATCTAGGTTACCTAGCAGGCACTTGGACTATGTACGTTTCCTAGCGGGCACTTGGACTATCTATGTTAACTAGCGGGCACATGGACTATGTAGGTTAACTAGCGGGCCCTTGGATTATATAGGTTACCTAACGGGTACTTGAACTATCTAAGTTACCTAGAGGGCACTTGGACTATTTACATTAACTAGCGGACACTTGGAAGATCTAGGTTTACTAGCGGGCACTTGGACAATCTAGGTTACCTAGCTGGCCCTTGGACTATGTAGGTTAACTAGCAGGCACTTGAACTATCAGGTTAACTAGAGGTCACTTGGACTATGTAGGTAACCTAGCGGGAACTTGGACTGTCTAGGTTACCTAGCGGGCAAATGGACTATCTAGGTTACCTAACAGGCAATTGGACTATCTAGGTTACCTAACGGGCCCTTGTACTATCTAGGTTAACTAGCGGGCACTAGGACTATCTAGGTTACCTAGCGGGCCCTTAGACTATGAAGGTTACCTAGCGGGCATTTGGACTATCTAGGTTAACGAATGGACACTTGGACTATATAGGTTACCTAGCGGGCACTTGGACTATCTAGGTTAGTTAACAGGAACTTGGAATATCTAGGTTACCTAGCGGGCACTTGGACTATGTAGGTTACCTTGCGGGCACATGGACTATGTAGGTTACCTTGCGGGCACTTGTACTATCTAGGTTACCTAACGGGAACTTGGACTATGTAGGTTAACTAGAGGACACTTGGACGATCTAGGTTAACTAGCGGGAACTTGGACTATGTATGTTAACTAGGGGGCACTTTGACGATCTAGGTTAGCAAACGGGCACTTGGACTATGTTGGTTACCTAGCAGGCACTTGGACTGTCTAGGTAACCTAGCGGGCACTTGGACTATCTAGGTTAACGAACGGGCACTTAGACTATGTAGTTTACCTAGCGGGCACTTGGACTATCTATATTAGCTAACAGGCACTTGGACTATCTAAGTTACCTAGCGGGCACATGGATTATGTAGGTTACCTAGCGGGCACTTGGAAGTATCTAGGTTAATGAACGGGCACTTGGACTATGTAGGTTAGCTAACAGGAACTTGGACTATCTAGGTTAACTAGCTGGCAATTGGACGATGCAGGTTCCCTAGCGGGCACTTTGACTATGTAGGTTCCCTAGCGGGCACTTGGACTATGTGGGTACCCAAGCGGGCATTTGGACTATGTAGGATACCTAACGGGCATTTGGACTACGTAGGTTCCCTAGCGGGAACTTGGATTATGTTTGTTCCCCTCTTGCACTTGGACTATGTAGGTTACTAGCGGGCATTTGGTCTATGTAGGTTACCTAGTGGGCACTTGGAATATGTAGGTTCCCTATCGGGCACTTGGACAACGTAGGTTAATTAGTTGGCGCCAGGACTATGTAGGTTACCTAGCGGGCACTTGGACTATGTAGGTTAACTAGCGGGCACTTGGACGAACTAGGTTAACGAGCGGGCCCTTGGACTATGTAGGTTACCTAGCGGGCACTTGGACTATCTAGGTTAGCTAACAGGAACTTGGACTATCTAGGTTACCTAGCGGGCACTTAGACTATGTTGGTTAACTAGCGGGCACTTGGACGTACTAAATTAACTAGCGGGCACTTGGATGATATCACTTAACTAGCGGGCACTTGGATTATCTAGGTTAGCTAGCGGGCACTTGAACTATGTAGGTTAACTAGTGGGCCCTTAGATGATCTAGGTTAGCTAACGGGCACTTGGACTATGTAGGTTAATTAGCAGGTATTTGGATTATGTAGGTGCCCTAGCGGGCATTTTGACTATATAGATTACCTACCGGGCACTTGTACTTTGTAGGTTAACTAGCGGACACTTGGACTATCTAGGTTACCTAGCGTGCACTTGAACTATCTACGTTACCAAGCGGGTGCTTGGACTATATAGCTTAACTAGCGGGCACTTGGACTATCTAGGTTAACTAACGGGCACTTGGACTACGTAAATTCCCTAGCGTGCACTTGGATTATGTAGGTTCCCTATCAGACACTTGGACCATGTAGGTTACTTGCGGGCATTTGGACTATGTAGGTTACCTTACGGGCACTTGGACTATGAGGGTTCCGTATCGGGCACTTGAACAATGTTGGTTAACTAGCGGGCACTAGGACTATGTAGGTTACCTAGCGGGACTTGGACTATCTAGGTTAGGTAACGGGCACTTGGACTATCTAGGTTACCTAGTGGGAACTTGGACTATGTAGGTTACCTAGCGGCCACTTTGACTATCTTGGCTACCTAGCGGGTACTTGGACTATGTAGGTTAACTAGCGGACACTTGGACGAACTAGGTTAACAAGCGGGCCCTTGGACTATGTAGGTTATTTAGCGGGCACTTGGACTATCTAGGGAATCTAACAGGAACATGGGCTATCTAGGTTACCTAGCGGGCACTTTGACTATGTAGGTCACCTAGTGGGCAGTTGGACTATCTAGGTTAGCTAACGGGCCCTTGGCCTATCTAGGTTACCTAGCCGGCACTTAGACTATGTAGGTTACCTAGCGGCCACTTGGACTATCTAGGTTACCTAACGGACACTTGGACTATGCAGGTAACCTAGCGGGCACTTGGACTGTCTAGGTTACCTAGCGGGCACATGGACTTCTAGGTTAACGAACGGGCACTTGGACTATGTAGGTTGCCTAGGGGGCACTTGGACGATCTAGGTTAGGTAACGGGCACTTGGACTATCTAGGTTACCTAGCAGGAACTTGGACTATGTAGGTAACCTAGCGGGCACTTGGACGATCTAGGTTACCTAACGGGCCCTTGGACTATCTAGGTTTCCTAGCAGGCACTCGGACTATGTACATACCCTAGTGCGCACTTGGACTATCTAGGTTACCTAGCGGGCACTTGGACTATGTACGTCCCCTAGTGGGCACTTAACTATGTTGGTTCCCTATCGGGCACTTGTACTATGTAGGTTAACTAGCGGGCCCTTCGACTATGTAGGTTAACTAGCGGGCACTTAGACTATCTAGGTTACCTAGCGGGCACTTGGACTATGTACATACCCTAGAGGGCACTGGACTATCTAAGTTACCTAGCGGGCACTTGGACTATGTACGTCCCCTAGTGGGCACTTGGACTATCTAGGTTAACTACCGGGCAATAGGACTATCTAGGATAACTAGGGGGCACATGGACTATCTAGGTTACCAAGCAGGCACTTGGACTATGTAGGTCAAGTCGCGGGCCCTTGGACTATCTAGGTTAGCTTACGGGCACTTGGACTATGTAGGTTAACTAGAGGGCACTGGGACTATGTAGGTTAACTAGCGGACACTTGGACGATCTAGGTTAACTTGCGGGCCCTTGCACTATGTAGGTAAACTAGCGGGCCCTTGGACTATGTAGGTTAACTACCGGGCACTTGGACCATCTAGATTAACTAGCGGGCACATGGCCTATATAGGTTAACTAGCGGATACTTGGATTAGCTAGGTTACCAGCGGGCACTTGAACCATGTAGGTTAACTAGTTGGCCCTTGGACTATCTAGGTTAGCTAACGGGCAATTGGACTATGTAGGTTCCCTAGCGAGCACTTGGATTATGTAAGTTCCCTATCGGTCACTTGGACTATGTACGTTACTAGCGGGCATTTGGACTATGTAGGTTACCTAGCGGATACTTGGAATATGTAGGTTCCCTATCAGGGACTTGGACAATGTAGGTTAACTAGCGGGCACTAGGACTATGTAGGTTACCTAGCGGGCCCTTGGACTATGTAGGTAAAGTAGCGGGCACTTGGACTATCTAGGTTAACTAGCGGGCCCTTGGACTATCTAGGTTAACTAGCTGGCAATTGGACGATGCAGGTTCCCTAGCGGGCACTTTGACTATGTAGGTTCCCTAGCGGGCACTTGGACTATGTGGGTACCCAAGCGGGCATTTGGACTATGTAGGATACCTAACGGGCATTTGGACTACGTAGGTTCCCTAGCGGGAACTTGGATTATGTTTGTTCCCCTCTTGCACTTGGACTATGTAGGTTACTAGCGGGCATTTGGTCTATGTAGGTTACCTAGTGGGCACTTGGAATATGTAGGTTCCCTATCGGGCACTTGGACAACGTAGGTTAATTAGTTGGCGCCAGGACTATGTAGGTTACCTAGCGGGCACTTGGACTATGTAGGTTAACTAGCGGGCACTTGGACGAACTAGGTTAACGAGCGGGCCCTTGGACTATGTAGGTTACCTAGCGGGCACTTGGACTATCTAGGTTAGCTAACAGGAACTTGGACTATCTAGGTTACCTAGCGGGCACTTAGACTATGTTGGTTAACTAGCGGGCACTTGGACGTACTAAATTAACTAGCGGGCACTTGGATGATATCACTTAACTAGCGGGCACTTGGATTATCTAGGTTAGCTAGCGGGCACTTGAACTATGTAGGTTAACTAGTGGGCCCTTAGATGATCTAGGTTAGCTAACGGGCACTTGGACTATGTAGGTTAATTAGCAGGTATTTGGATTATGTAGGTGCCCTAGCGGGCATTTTGACTATATAGATTACCTACCGGGCACTTGTACTTTGTAGGTTAACTAGCGGACACTTGGACTATCTAGGTTACCTAGCGTGCACTTGAACTATCTACGTTACCAAGCGGGTGCTTGGACTATATAGCTTAACTAGCGGGCACTTGGACTATCTAGGTTAACTAACGGGCACTTGGACTACGTAAATTCCCTAGCGTGCACTTGGATTATGTAGGTTCCCTATCAGACACTTGGACCATGTAGGTTACTTGCGGGCATTTGGACTATGTAGGTTACCTTACGGGCACTTGGACTATGAGGGTTCCGTATCGGGCACTTGAACAATGTTGGTTAACTAGCGGGCACTAGGACTATGTAGGTTACCTAGCGGGACTTGGACTATCTAGGTTAGGTAACGGGCACTTGGACTATCTAGGTTACCTAGTGGGAACTTGGACTATGTAGGTTACCTAGCGGCCACTTTGACTATCTTGGCTACCTAGCGGGTACTTGGACTATGTAGGTTAACTAGCGGACACTTGGACGAACTAGGTTAACAAGCGGGCCCTTGGACTATGTAGGTTATTTAGCGGGCACTTGGACTATCTAGGGAATCTAACAGGAACATGGGCTATCTAGGTTACCTAGCGGGCACTTTGACTATGTAGGTCACCTAGTGGGCAGTTGGACTATCTAGGTTAGCTAACGGGCCCTTGGCCTATCTAGGTTACCTAGCCGGCACTTAGACTATGTAGGTTACCTAGCGGCCACTTGGACTATCTAGGTTACCTAACGGACACTTGGACTATGCAGGTAACCTAGCGGGCACTTGGACTGTCTAGGTTACCTAGCGGGCACATGGACTTCTAGGTTAACGAACGGGCACTTGGACTATGTAGGTTGCCTAGGGGGCACTTGGACGATCTAGGTTAGGTAACGGGCACTTGGACTATCTAGGTTACCTAGCAGGAACTTGGACTATGTAGGTAACCTAGCGGGCACTTGGACGATCTAGGTTACCTAACGGGCCCTTGGACTATCTAGGTTTCCTAGCAGGCACTCGGACTATGTACATACCCTAGTGCGCACTTGGACTATCTAGGTTACCTAGCGGGCACTTGGACTATGTACGTCCCCTAGTGGGCACTTAACTATGTTGGTTCCCTATCGGGCACTTGTACTATGTAGGTTAACTAGCGGGCCCTTCGACTATGTAGGTTAACTAGCGGGCACTTAGACTATCTAGGTTACCTAGCGGGCACTTGGACTATGTACATACCCTAGAGGGCACTGGACTATCTAAGTTACCTAGCGGGCACTTGGACTATGTACGTCCCCTAGTGGGCACTTGGACTATCTAGGTTAACTACCGGGCAATAGGACTATCTAGGATAACTAGGGGGCACATGGACTATCTAGGTTACCAAGCAGGCACTTGGACTATGTAGGTCAAGTCGCGGGCCCTTGGACTATCTAGGTTAGCTTACGGGCACTTGGACTATGTAGGTTAACTAGAGGGCACTGGGACTATGTAGGTTAACTAGCGGACACTTGGACGATCTAGGTTAACTTGCGGGCCCTTGCACTATGTAGGTAAACTAGCGGGCCCTTGGACTATGTAGGTTAACTACCGGGCACTTGGACCATCTAGATTAACTAGCGGGCACATGGCCTATATAGGTTAACTAGCGGATACTTGGATTAGCTAGGTTACCAGCGGGCACTTGAACCATGTAGGTTAACTAGTTGGCCCTTGGACTATCTAGGTTAGCTAACGGGCAATTGGACTATGTAGGTTCCCTAGCGAGCACTTGGATTATGTAAGTTCCCTATCGGTCACTTGGACTATGTACGTTACTAGCGGGCATTTGGACTATGTAGGTTACCTAGCGGATACTTGGAATATGTAGGTTCCCTATCAGGGACTTGGACAATGTAGGTTAACTAGCGGGCACTAGGACTATGTAGGTTACCTAGCGGGCCCTTGGACTATGTAGGTAAAGTAGCGGGCACTTGGACTATCTAGGTTAACTAGCGGGCCCTTGGACTATGTAGGTTAACTAGCGGGCACTTTGACGATCTAGGTTAGCAAACGGGCACTTGGATTATGTACGTTACCTAGCAGGCACTTGGACTGTCTAGGTTACCTAGCGGGCACTTGAACTATCTAGGTTAATGAACGGGCACTTGTACTATGTATGTTAGCTAACAGGAACT
The DNA here is from genome assembly GCF_050624435.1 of Tenrec ecaudatus. Lineage (NCBI taxonomy): Eukaryota > Metazoa > Chordata > Mammalia > Afrosoricida > Tenrecidae > Tenrec > Tenrec ecaudatus. The sequence goes on along the minus strand of NW_027459378.1, from coordinate 589,121 downwards.
TGGACTATCTAGGTTAACGAACGGGCACTTGGACTATGGAGGTTACCTAGGGGGCACTTGGACTATGGAGGTTGCCTAGCGGGCACTTGGACTATCTAGGTTAGCTAACGGGTATTTGGACTTCCTAGGTTACCTAGCGGGCATTTGGACTATGTAGGTTACCTAGCGGGCACTTGGACTATCTAGGTTACCTAACGGGCACTAGGACTATGCAAGTAACCTAGCGGGCACTTGGACTGTCTAGGTTACCTAGCTGGCGCTTGGACTATGTAGGTTACCTAGCGAGCACTTGGACTATCTAGGTTAGGTAACGGGCATTTGCACTATCTATGTTATGTAGCAGGAACTTGGAATATATAGGTTACCTAGCGGGCACTTGGACTATAGGTTAACTAGCGAGCACTTGGACTATATAGGTTACCTAGCGGGCCCTTTGAAAATGTAGGTTACCTAGCGCGATTGGACTATCTAAGTTAACGAACGTGCACTTGGACTATGTAGACAACCTAGCGGGCACTTGGACAGTATAGGTTACCTAGCGGGCACTTGGACTATCTAGGTTAACGAATGGGCATTTGGACTATGTAGGTTACCTAGCGGGCACTTGGACTATCTAGGTTAGTAAACCGGAACTTGGAATATCTAGGTTACCTAGCGGGCACTTGGACTATGTAGGTTACCTTGCGGGCACGTGGCCTATCTAGGTTACCTAACTGGAACGTGGACTATGTAGGTTTACTAGTGGACACTTGTACGATCTAGATTAACTAGCGGGCATTTGGACAATGAAGGTTCCCTAGCAGGCACTTGGACTATATAGGTAAATTAGCGGGCACTTGGACTATGGCGGTTACCTAGCGGGCACTTGAACTGTCTAGGTTACCTAACGGGCACTTGGACTATGTAGGTTAGCTAACAGGAACTTGGACTATCTAGGTTAACTAGCGGACACTTGGACTATATAGGTTACCTAGCGGGCCCTTGGACTATGTAGGTTACCTAGCGGGCACTTAGACTATCTAGGTTAACGAATGGGCACTTGGACTATTTAGGTTACCTAGCGGGCACTTGGACTATCTAGGTTAGTTAACAGGAACTTGGAATATCTAGGTTACCTAACGGGCACTTGGACTATGTAGGTTACTTTACGGGCACTTGGACTATCTAGGTTACCTAACGGGAACTTGGACTATGTAGGTTAACTAGCGGACACCTGGACAATCTAGGTTAACTAGCGGGCACTTGGACAATGCAGGTTCCCTAGCGGGCACTTTGACTATGTAGGTTCCCTAGCGGGCACTTGGACTATATAGGTTCCCTATGGGCACTTGGACTATCTAGATTCCCTAACGGGCACTTGGACTATGTAGGTTCTCTATCGGGCTCTTGGACTATGTAGGTTCCTCAGCGGGCACTTGGACTATGTAGGTTCCCTATCGGGCACTTGGACTATGTATGTTAACAAGCGGGCACTTGGATGATCAAGGTTAACTAGCGGGCACTTGGACTATCTTGGTTAACTAGCTGGCACTTGGACTATGTACGTCCCCTAGCGGGCACTTGAACTATCTAGGTTAACTAGAGGGCCCTTGGACTATGTAGTTTAATTAGCGGACACTTGGACGAACTAGGTTAACGAGCGGGCCCTTGTACTATGTAGGTTACCTATCGCGCACTTTGACTATGTTGGTTATCTAGCGGGCACATAGACTATCCAGGTTACGAAGTGGGCACTTGGACTATGTAGGTTACCAAACGAGCACTTGGACTATCTAGGTTAACGAACGGACACTTGGACTATGTAGGTAACCTAGCGGGCACTTGGACTGTCTAGGTTACCTAGCGGGCACTTGAACTATCTAGGTTAACGAACGGGCACTTGTACTATGTATGTTAGCTAACAGGAACTTGGACTATCTAGGTTAACGAACGGGCACTTGGACTATGGAGGTTACCTAGGGGGCACTTGGACTATGGAGGTTGCCTAGCGGGCACTTGGACTATCTAGGTTAGCTAACGGGTATTTGGACTTCCTAGGTTACCTAGCGGGCATTTGGACTATGTAGGTTACCTAGCGGGCACTTGGACTATCTAGGTTACCTAACGGGCACTAGGACTATGCAAGTAACCTAGCGGGCACTTGGACTGTCTAGGTTACCTAGCTGGCGCTTGGACTATGTAGGTTACCTAGCGGGCACTTGGACTATCTAGGTTAGGTAACGGGCATTTGCACTATCTATGTTATGTAGCGGGAACTTGGAATATATAGGTTACCTAGCGGGCACTTGGACTATAGGTTAACTAGCGAGCACTTGGACTATATAGGTTACCTAGCGGGCCCTTTGAAAATGTAGGTTACCTAGCGCGATTGGACTATCTAAGTTAACGAACGTGCACTTGGACTATGTAGACAACCTAGCGGGCACTTGGACAGTATAGGTTACCTAGCGGGCACTTGGACTATCTAGGTTAACGAATGGGCATTTGGACTATGTAGGTTACCTAGCGGGCACTTGGACTATCTAGGTTAGTAAACCGGAACTTGGAATATCTAGGTTACCTAGCGGGCACTTGGACTATGTAGGTTACCTTGCGGGCACGTGGCCTATCTAGGTTACCTAACTGGAACGTGGACTATGTAGGTTTACTAGTGGACACTTGTACGATCTAGATTAACTAGCGGGCATTTGGACAATGAAGGTTCCCTAGCAGGCACTTGGACTATATAGGTAAATTAGCGGGCACTTGGACTATGGCGGTTACCTAGCGGGCACTTGAACTGTCTAGGTTACCTAACGGGCACTTGGACTATGTAGGTTAGCTAACAGGAACTTGGACTATCTAGGTTAACTAGCGGACACTTGGACTATATAGGTTACCTAGCGGGCCCTTGGACTATGTAGGTTACCTAGCGGGCACTTAGACTATCTAGGTTAACGAATGGGCACTTGGACTATTTAGGTTACCTAGCGGGCACTTGGACTATCTAGGTTAGTTAACAGGAACTTGGAATATCTAGGTTACCTAACGGGCACTTGGACTATGTAGGTTACTTTACGGGCACTTGGACTATCTAGGTTACCTAACGGGAACTTGGACTATGTAGGTTAACTAGCGGACACCTGGACAATCTAGGTTAACTAGCGGGCACTTGGACAATGCAGGTTCCCTAGCGGGCACTTTGACTATGTAGGTTCCCTAGCGGGCACTTGGACTATATAGGTTCCCTATGGGCACTTGGACTATCTAGATTCCCTAACGGGCACTTGGACTATGTAGGTTCTCTATCGGGCTCTTGGACTATGTAGGTTCCTCAGCGGGCACTTGGACTATGTAGGTTCCCTATCGGGCACTTGGACTATGTATGTTAACAAGCGGGCACTTGGATGATCAAGGTTAACTAGCGGGCACTTGGACTATCTTGGTTAACTAGCTGGCACTTGGACTATGTACGTCCCCTAGCGGGCACTTGAACTATCTAGGTTAACTAGAGGGCCCTTGGACTATGTAGTTTAATTAGCGGACACTTGGACGAACTAGGTTAACGAGCGGGCCCTTGTACTATGTAGGTTACCTATCGCGCACTTTGACTATGTTGGTTATCTAGCGGGCACATAGACTATCCAGGTTACGAAGCGGGCACTTGGACTATGTAGGTTACCAAACGAGCACTTGGACTATCTAGGTTAACGAACGGACACTTGGACTATGTAGGTAACCTAGCGGGCACTTGGACTGTCTAGGTTACATAGAGGGCACTTGGCCTATCTAGGTTAACGAACGGCACTTGGACTATGTAGGTTAGCTAACAGGCACTTGGACTCTCTAGGTTACCTAGCAGGCACTTGGACTATGTAGGTTACTTATCGGACACTTGGACGATCTAGGTTAACTAGCGGGCACTTGGACTATCTAGGTTAACTAGCGGGCGCTTGGACTATCTAGGTTTACTAGCGGGCACTTGGACTATCTAGGTTAACTAGCGGGCCCTTGGACTATGTAGTTTCCCTAGGGGGCATTTGGATTATTTAGGTTACCTAGCGGTCACTTGGACTATGTAGGTTACCTAGCGGGCACTTGGACTATGTAGGTTAACTAGAAGGCACTTGGACTATCAAGGATACCTAGCGGGCTCTTGGAATATGTAGGTTACCAGCGGGCACTTGGACTATCTAGGTTAACGAACGTGCACTTGGACTATGTAGGTAACCTAGCGGGCACTTGGACTGTCTAGGTTACCTAGCGGGCACTTGGCCTATCTAGGTTAACGAACGGGCACTTGGACTATGTAGGTTAACTAGCGGACACTTCGACTATCTAGGTTAGCTAACGGGCAATTGGACTATCTAAGTTACCTAGCTCGCACTTGGACTATGTAGTTTACCTAGCGGGCACTTGGACTATCTAGGTTAGTAAACCGGAACTTGGAATATCTAGGTTACGTAGCGGGCACTTGGACTATGTAGGTTACCTTGCGGGCACGTGGCCTATCTAGGTTACCTAACGGGCACTTGGACTATGTAGGTTAGCTAACAGGAACTTGGACTATCTGGGTTAACTAGCGGGCACTTGGACTATATAGGTTAGCTAACAGGAACTTGGACTATCTAGGTTAACTAGCGGGCACTTGGACGATGCAGCTTCCCTAGCGAACACTTGGACTATGTGGGTACCCTAGCGGGCATTTGGACTATATAGGTTACCTAAAGGGCATTTGGACTATGTAGGTTCCCTAGCGGGCACTTGGATTATGTAGGTTCCCTTCTTGCACTTGGACTATGTAGGTTTCTAGCGGGCACTTGGACAATGTAGGTTAACTAGCGGGCGCTAGGACTACGTAGGTGCCCTAGCGGGCATTTGGACTATATAGATTACTAGCGCGCACTTGGACTTTGTAGGTTACCTAGCGGGCACTTGGACTATCTAGGTTAACTAGCGGGCACTTGGACTATCTAGGTTAACTAGCGGGCCCTTGGACTATGTAGGTTAACTCGCGGGCCCTTTGATGATCTAGGTTAGCAAACGGGCACTTGGACTATTTAGGTTACCTAGCAGGCACTTGGACTGTCTAGGTTACCTAGCGGGCACTTGAACTATCTAGGTTAACGAACGGGCACTTGTACTATATATGTTAGCTAACAGGAACTTGGACTATCTAGGTTAACGAACGGGCACTTGGACTATGGAGGTTACCTAGTGGGCACTTGGACTATCTAGGTTAGCTAACGGGTACTTGGACTACCTAGTTACCTAGCGGGCATTTGGACTATGTAGGTTACCTAGCGGGCACTTGGACTATCTAGGTTACCTAACGGGCACTAGGACTATGCAGGTAACCTAGCGGGCACTTGGACTGTCCAGGTTACCTAGCTGGCGCTTGGACTATGTAGGTTACCTAGCGGGCACTTGGACAATCTAGGTTAACGAACGGGCACGTGGACTATGTAGGTAACCTAACGGGCACTTGGACTATGTAGGTTACTTTACGGGCACTTGGACTATCTAGGTTACCTAGCGGGAACTTGGACTTTGTAGGTTAACTAGCGGACACTTGGACTATCTAGGTTAACTAGCGGGCACTTGGACAATGCAGGTTCCCTAGCGGGCACTTTGACTATGTAGGTTCCCTAGCGGGCACTTGGACTATATAGGTTCCCTATGGGCACTTGGACTATCTAGATTCCCTAACGGGCACTTGGACTATATAGGTTCTCTATCGGGCACTTGGACTATGTAGGTTCCTCAGCGGGCACTTGGACTATGTAGGTTCCCTATCGGGCACTTGGACTATGTATGTTAACAAGCGGGCACTTGGATGATCAAGGTTAACTAGCGGGCACTTGGACTATCTTGGTTAACTAGCTGGCACTTGGACTATGTACGTCCCCTAGCGGGCACTTGAACTATCTAGGTTAACTAGAGGGCCCTTGGACTATGTAGGTTAATTAGCGGACACTTGGACGAACTAGGTTAACGAGTGGGCTCTTGTACTATGTAGGTTACCTATCGCGCACTTTGACTATGTTGGTTATCTAGCGGGCACATAGACTATCCAGGTTACGAAGCGGGCACATGGACTATGTAGGTTACCAAACGGGCACTTGGACTATCTAGGTTAACGAACGGACACTTGGACTATGTAGGTAACCTAGCGGGCACTTGGACTGTCTAGGTTACATAGAGGGCACTTGGCCTATCTAGGTTAACGAACGGCACTTGGACTATGTAGGTGAGCTAACAGGCACTTGGATTGTCTAGGTTACCTAGCAGGCACTTGGACTATGTAGGTTACCTAGCGGGCACTTGGACTATCTAGGGTAGGTAACGGGCATTTGCACTATCTATGTTATGTAGCGGGAACTTGGAATATATAGGTTACATAGCGTGCACTTGGACTATAGGTTAACTAGCGAGCACTTGGACTATATAGGTTACCTAGCGGGTCCTTGGAAAATGTAGGTTACCTAGCGCGATTGGACTATCTAAGTTAACGAACGTGCACTTGGACTATGTAGGCAACCTAGCGGGCACTTGGACAGTATAGGTTACCTAGCGGGCACTTGGACTATCTAGGTTAACGAATGGGCATTTGGACTATGTAGGTTACCTAGTGGGCACTTGGACTATCTAGGTTAGTAAACCGGAACTTGGAATATCTAGGTTACCTAGCGGGCACTTGGACTATGTAGGTTACCTTGCGGGCACGTGGCCTATCTAGGTTACCTAACTGGAACGTGGACTATGTAGGTTTACTAGTGGACACTTGTACGATCTAGGTTAACTAGCGGGCATTTGGACAATGCAGGTTCCCTAGCAGGCACTTGGACTATATAGGTAAATTAGCGGGCACTTGGACTATGGAGGTTACCTAGCGGGCACTTGAACTGTCTAGGTTACCTAACGGGCACTTGGACTATGTAGGTTAGCAAACAGGAACTTGGACTATCTAGGTTAACTAGCGGGCACTTGGACTATATAGGTTACCTAGCGGGCCCTTGGACTATGTAGGTTACCTAGCGGGCACTTGGACTATCTAGGTTAACGAATGGGCACTTGGACTATTTAGGTTACCTAACGGGCACTTGGACTATCTAGGTTAGTTAACAGGAACTTGGAATATCTAGGTTACCTAACGGGAACTTGGACTATGTAGGTTAACTAGCGGACACTTGGACAATCTAGGTTAACTAGCGGGCACTTGGACTATATAGGTTACCTAGCGGGCCCTTGGACTATGTAGGTTACCTAGCGGGCACTTGAACTATCTAGGTTAACGAATGGGCACTTGGACTATTTAGGTTACCTAACAGGCCCTTGGACTATCTAGGTTAGTTAACAGGAACTTGGAATATCTAGGTTACCTAACGGGAACTTGGACTATGTAGGTTAACTAGCGGACACTTGGACAATCTAGGTTAAATAGCGGGCACTTGGACAATGCAGGTTCCCTAGCGGGCACTTTGACTATGTAGGTTCCCTAGCGGGCACTTGGACTATATAGGTTCCCTATGGGCACTTGGACTATCTAGATTCCCTAACGGGCACTTGGACTATGTAGGTTCGCTATCGGGCACTTGGACTATGTAGGTTCCTCAGCGGGCACTTGGACTATGTAGGTTCCCTATCGGGCACTTGGACTATGTATGTTAACAAGCGGGCACTTGGATGATCAAGGTTAACTAGCGGGCACTTGGACTATCTTGGTTAACTAGCTGGCACTTGGACTATGTACGTCCCCTAGCGGGCACTTGAACTATCTAGGTTAACTAGAGGGCCCTTGGACTATGTAGTTTAATTAGCGGACACTTGGACGAACTAGGTTAACGAGCGGGCCCTTGTACTATGTAGGTTACCTATCGCGCACTTTGACTATGTTGGTTATCTAGCGGGCACATAGACTATCCAGGTTACGAAGCGGGCACTTGGACTATGTAGGTTACCAAACGAGCACTTGGACTATCTAGGTTAACGAACGGACACTTGGACTATGTAGGTAACCTAGCGGGCACTTGGACTGTCTAGGTTACATAGAGGGCACTTGGCCTATCTAGGTTAACGAACGGCACTTGGACTATGTAGGTTAGCTAACAGGCACTTGGACTCTCTAGGTTACCTAGCAGGCACTTGGACTATGTAGGTTACTTATCGGACACTTGGACGATCTAGGTTAACTAGCGGGCACTTGGACTATCTAGGTTAACTAGCGGGCGCTTGGACTATCTAGGTTTACTAGCGGGCACTTGGACTATCTAGGTTAACTAGCGGGCCCTTGGACTATGTAGTTTCCCTAGCGGGCATTTGGATTATTTAGGTTACCTAGCGGGCACTTGGACTATGTAGGTTACCTAGCGGGCACTTGGACTATGTAGGTTAACTAGAAGGCACTTGGACTATCAAGGATACCTAGCGGGCTCTTGGAATATGTAGGTTACCAGCGGGCACTTGGACTATCTAGGTTAACGAACGTGCACTTGGACTATGTAGGTAACCTAGCGGGCACTTGGACTGTCTAGGTTACCTAGGGGGCACTTGGTCTATCTAGGTTAACGAACGGGCACTTGGACTATGTAGGTTAACTAGCGGACACTTCGACTATCTAGGTTAGCTAACGGGCAATTGGACTATCTTAGTTACCTAGCTCGCACTTGGACTATGTAGGTTACCTAGCGGGCACTTGGACTATCTAGGTTAGTAAACCGGAACTTGGAATATCTAGGTTACGTAGCGGGCACTTGGACTATGTAGGTTACCTTGCGGGCACGTGGCCTATCTAGGTTACCTAACGGGCACTTGGACTATGTAGGTTAGCTAACAGGAACTTGGACTATCTGGGTTAACTAGCGGGCACTTGGACGATGCAGGTTCCCTAGCGAACACTTGGACTATGTGGGTACCCTAGCGGGCATTTGGACTATATAGGTTACCTAAAGGGCATTTGGACTATGTAGGTTCCCTAGCGGGCACTTGGATTATGTAGGTTCCCTTCTTGCACTTGGACTATGTAGGTTTCTAGCGGGCACTTGGACAATGTAGGTTAACTAGCGGGCGCTAGGACTACGTAGGTGCCCTAGCGGGCATTTGGACTATATAGATTACTAGCGCGCACTTGGACTTTGTAGGTTACCTAGCGGGCACTTGGACTATCTAGGTTAACTAGCGGGCACTTGGACTATCTAGGTTAACTAGCGGGCCCTTGGACTATCTAGGTTAACTAGCGGGCCCTTTGATGATCTAGGTTAGCAAACGGGCACTTGGACTATGTAGGTTACCTAGCAGGCACTTGGACTGTCTAGGTTACCTAGCGGGCACTTGAACTATCTAGGTTAACGAACGGGCACTTGTACTATATATGTTAGCTAACAGGAACTTGGACTATCTAGGTTAACGAACGGGCATTTGGATTATGTAGGTTACCTAGCGGGCACTTGGACTATCTAGGTTACCTAACGGGCACTAGGACTATGCAGGTAACCTAGCGGGCACTTGGACTGTCCAGGTTACCTAGCTGGCGCTTGGACTATGTAGGTTACCTAGCGGGCACTTGGACAATCTAGGTTAACGAACGGGCACGTGGACTATGTAGGTAACCTAACGGGCACTTGGACTATGTAGGTTACTTTACGGGCACTTGGACTATCTAGGTTACCTAGCGGGAACTTGGACTTTGTAGGTTAACTAGCGGACACTTGGACTATCTAGGTTAACTAGCGGGCACTTGGACAATGCAGGTTCCCTAGCGGGCACTTTGACTATGTAGGTTCCCTAGCGGGCACTTGGACTATATAGGTTCCCTATGGGCACTTGGACTATCTAGATTCCCTAACGGGCACTTGGACTATGTAGGTTCTCTATCGGGCACTTGGACTATGTAGGTTCCTCAGCGGGCACTTGGACTATGTAGGTTCCCTATCGGGCACTTGGACTATGTATGTTAACAAGCGGGCACTTGGATGATCAAGGTAAACTAGCGGGCACTTGGACTATCTTTGTTAACTAGCTGGCACTTGGACTATGTACGTCCCCTAGCGGGCACTTGAACTATCTAGGTTAACTAGAGTGCCCTTAGACTATGTAGGTTAATTAGCGGACACTTGGACGAACTAGGTTAACGAGCGGGCCCTTGTACTATGTAGGTTACCTATCGCGCACTTTGACTATGTTGGTTATCTAGAGGGCACATAGACTATCCAGGTTACTAAGCGGGCACATGGACTATGTAGGTTACCAAACGGGCACTTGGACTATCTAGGTTAACGAACGGACACTTGGACTATGTAGGTAACCTAGCGGGCACTTGGACTGTCTAGGTTACATAGAGGGCACTTGGCCTATCTAGGGTAACGAACGGCACTTGGACTATGTAGGTTAGCTAACAGGAACTTGGACTATCTAGGTTAACGAACGGGCACTTGGACTATGGAGGTTACCTAGGGGGCACTTGGACTATGGAGGTTGCCTAGCTGGCACTTGGACTATCTAGGTTAGCTAACGGGTATTTGGACTTCCTAGGTTACCTAGCGGGCATTTGGACTATGTAGGTTACCTAGCGGGCACTTGGACTATCTAGGTTACCTAACGGGCACTAGGACTATGCAAGTAACATAGCGGGCACTTGGACTGTCTAGGTTACCTAGCTGGCACTTGGACTATGTAGGTTACCTAGCGGGCACTTGGACTATCTAGGTTAGGTAACGGGCATTTGCACTATCTAGGTTATGTAGCGGGAACTTGGAATATATAGGTTACCTAGCGGGCACTTGGACTATAGGTTAACTAGCGAGCACTTGGACTATATAGGTTACCTAGCGGGCCCTTGGAAAATGTAGGTTACCTAGCGCGATTGGACTATCTAAGTTAACGAACGTGCACTTGGACTATGTAGGCAACCTAGCGGGCACTTGGACAGTATAGGTTACCTAGCGGGCACTTGGACTATCTAGGTTAACGAATGGGCATTTGGACTATGTAGGTTACCTAGCGGGCACTTGGACTATCTAGGTTAGTAAACCGGAACTTGGAATATCTAGGTTACCTAGCGGGCACTTGGACTATGTAGGTTACCTTGCGGGCACGTGGCCTATCTAGGTTACCTAACTGGAACGTGGACTATGTAGGTTTACTAGTGGACACTTGTACGATCTAGGTTAACTAGCGGGCATTTGGACAATGCAGGTTCCCTAGCAGGCACTTGGACTATATAGGTAAATTAGCGGGCACTTGAACTGTCTAGGTTACCTAACGGGCACTTGGACTATGTAGGTTAGCTAACAGGAACTTGGACTATCTAGGTTAACTAGCGGGCACTTGGACTATATAGGTTACCTAGCGGGCCCTTGGACTATGTAGGTTACCTAGCGGGCACTTGGACTATCTAGGTTAACGAATGGGCACTTGGACTATTTAGGTTACCTAACGGGCACTTGGACTATCTAGGTTAGTTAACAGGAACTTGGAATATCTAGGTTACCTAACGGGAACTTGGACTATGTAGGTTAACTAGCGGACACTTGGACAATCTAGGTTAACTAGCGGGCACTTGGACTATATAGGTTACCTAGCGGGCCCTTGGACTATGTAGGTTACCTAGCGGGCACTTGAACTATCTAGGTTAACGAATGGGCACTTGGACTATTTAGGTTACCTAACAGGCCCTTGGACTATCTAGGTTAGTTAACAGGAACTTGGAATATCTAGGTTACCTAACGGGAACTTGGACTATGTAGGTTAACTAGCGGACACTTGGACAATCTAGGTTAAATAGCGGGCACTTGGACAATGCAGGTTCCCTAGCGGGCACTTTGACTATGTAGGTTCCCTAGCGGGCACTTGGACTATATAGGTTCCCTATGGGCACTTGGACTATCTAGATTCCCTAACGGGCACTTGGACTATGTAGGTTCGCTATCGGGCACTTGGACTATGTAGGTTCCTCAGCGGGCACTTGGACTATGTAGGTTCCCTATCGGGCACTTGGACTATGTATGTTAACAAGCGGGCACTTGGATGATCAAGGTTAACTAGCGGGCACTTGGACTATCTTGGTTAACTAGCTGGCACTTGGACTATGTACGTCCCCTAGCGGGCACTTGAACTATCTAGGTTAACTAGAGGGCCCTTGGACTATGTAGTTTAATTAGCGGACACTTGGACGAACTAGGTTAACGAGCGGGCCCTTGTACTATGTAGGTTACCTATCGCGCACTTTGACTATGTTGGTTATCTAGCGGGCACATAGACTATCCAGGTTACGAAGCGGGCACTTGGACTATGTAGGTTACCAAACGAGCACTTGGACTATCTAGGTTAACGAACGGACACTTGGACTATGTAGGTAACCTAGCGGGCACTTGGACTGTCTAGGTTACATAGAGGGCACTTGGCCTATCTAGGTTAACGAACGACACTTGGACTATGTAGGTTAGCTAACAGGCACTTGGACTCTCTAGGTTACCTAGCAGGCACTTGGACTATGTAGGTTACTTATCGGACACTTGGACGATCTAGGTTAACTAGCGGGCACTTGGACTATCTAGGTTAACTAGCGGGCGCTTGGACTATCTAGGTTTACTAGCGGGCACTTGGACTATCTAGGTTAACTAGCGGGCCCTTGGACTATGTAGTTTCCCTAGCGGGCATTTGGATTATTTAGGTTACCTAGCGGGCACTTGGACTATGTAGGTTACCTAGCGGGCACTTGGACTATGTAGGTTAACTAGAAGGCACTTGGACTATCAAGGATACCTAGCGGGCTCTTGGAATATGTAGGTTACCAGCGGGCACTTGGACTATCTAGGTTAACGAACGTGCACTTGGACTATGTAGGTAACCTAGCGGGCACTTGGACTGTCTAGGTTACCTAGGGGGCACTTGGTCTATCTAGGTTAACGAACGGGCACTTGGACTATGTAGGTTAACTAGCGGACACTTCGACTATCTAGGTTAGCTAACGGGCAATTGGACTATCTTAGTTACCTAGCTCGCACTTGGACTATGTAGGTTACCTAGCGGGCACTTGGACTATCTAGGTTAGTAAACCGGAACTTGGAATATCTAGGTTACGTAGCGGGCACTTGGACTATGTAGGTTACCTTGCGGGCACGTGGCCTATCTAGGTTACCTAACGGGCACTTGGACTATGTAGGTTAGCTAACAGGAACTTGGACTATCTGGGTTAACTAGCGGGCACTTGGACGATGCAGGTTCCCTAGCGAACACTTGGACTATGTGGGTACCCTAGCGGGCATTTGGACTATATAGGTTACCTAAAGGGCATTTGGACTATGTAGGTTCCCTAGCGGGCACTTGGATTATGTAGGTTCCCTTCTTGCACTTGGACTATGTAGGTTTCTAGCGGGCACTTGGACAATGTAGGTTAACTAGCGGGCGCTAGGACTACGTAGGTGCCCTAGCGGGCATTTGGACTATATAGATTACTAGCGCGCACTTGGACTTTGTAGGTTACCTAGCGGGCACTTGGACTATCTAGGTTAACTAGCGGGCACTTGGACTATCTAGGTTAACTAGCGGGCCCTTGGACTATCTAGGTTAACTAGCGGGCCCTTTGATGATCTAGGTTAGCAAACGGGCACTTGGACTATGTAGGTTACCTAGCAGGCACTTGGACTGTCTAGGTTACCTAGCGGGCACTTGAACTATCTAGGTTAACGAACGGGCACTTGTACTATATATGTTAGCTAACAGGAACTTGGACTATCTAGGTTAACGAACGGGCATTTGGATTATGTAGGTTACCTAGCGGGCACTTGGACTATCTAGGTTACCTAACGGGCACTAGGACTATGCAGGTAACCTAGCGGGCACTTGGACTGTCCAGGTTACCTAGCTGGCGCTTGGACTATGTAGGTTACCTAGCGGGCACTTGGACAATCTAGGTTAACGAACGGGCACGTGGACTATGTAGGTAACCTAACGGGCACTTGGACTATGTAGGTTACTTTACGGGCACTTGGACTATCTAGGTTACCTAGCGGGAACTTGGACTTTGTAGGTTAACTAGCGGACACTTGGACTATCTAGGTTAACTAGCGGGCACTTGGACAATGCAGGTTCCCTAGCGGGCACTTTGACTATGTAGGTTCCCTAGCGGGCACTTGGACTATATAGGTTCCCTATGGGCACTTGGACTATCTAGATTCCCTAACGGGCACTTGGACTATGTAGGTTCTCTATCGGGCACTTGGACTATGTAGGTTCCTCAGCGGGCACTTGGACTATGTAGGTTCCCTATCGGGCACTTGGACTATGTATGTTAACAAGCGGGCACTTGGATGATCAAGGTAAACTAGCGGGCACTTGGACTATCTTTGTTAACTAGCTGGCACTTGGACTATGTACGTCCCCTAGCGGGCACTTGAACTATCTAGGTTAACTAGAGTGCCCTTAGACTATGTAGGTTAATTAGCGGACACTTGGACGAACTAGGTTAACGAGCGGGCCCTTGTACTATGTAGGTTACCTATCGCGCACTTTGACTATGTTGGTTATCTAGCGGGCACATAGACTATCCAGGTTACTAAGCGGGCACATGGACTATGTAGGTTACCAAACGGGCACTTGGACTATCTAGGTTAACGAACGGACACTTGGACTATGTAGGTAACCTAGCGGGCACTTGGACTGTCTAGGTTACATAGAGGGCACTTGGCCTATCTAGGGTAACGAACGGCACTTGGACTATGTAGGTTAGCTAACAGGAACTTGGACTATCTAGGTTAACGAACGGGCACTTGGACTATGGAGGTTACCTAGGGGGCACTTGGACTATGGAGGTTGCCTAGCTGGCACTTGGACTATCTAGGTTAGCTAACGGGTATTTGGACTTCCTAGGTTACCTAGCGGGCATTTGGACTATGTAGGTTACCTAGCGGGCACTTGGACTATCTAGGTTACCTAACGGGCACTAGGACTATGCAAGTAACATAGCGGGCACTTGGACTGTCTAGGTTACCTAGCTGGCACTTGGACTATGTAGGTTACCTAGCGGGCACTTGGACTATCTAGGTTAGGTAACGGGCATTTGCACTATCTAGGTTATGTAGCGGGAACTTGGAATATATAGGTTACCTAGCGGGCACTTGGACTATAGGTTAACTAGCGAGCACTTGGACTATATAGGTTACCTAGCGGGCCCTTGGAAAATGTAGGTTACCTAGCGCGATTGGACTATCTAAGTTAACGAACGTGCACTTGGACTATGTAGGCAACCTAGCGGGCACTTGGACAGTATAGGTTACCTAGCGGGCACTTGGACTATCTAGGTTAACGAATGGGCATTTGGACTATGTAGGTTACCTAGCGGGCACTTGGACTATCTAGGTTAGTAAACCGGAACTTGGAATATCTAGGTTACCTAGCGGGCACTTGGACTATGTAGGTTACCTTGCGGGCACGTGGCCTATCTAGGTTACCTAACTGGAACGTGGAATATGTAGGTTTACTAGTGGACACTTGTACGATCTAGATTAACTAGCGGGCATTTGGACAATGCAGGTTCCCTAGCAGGCACTTGGACTATATAGGTAAATTAGCGGGCACTTGGACTATGGAGGTTACCTAGCGGGCACTTGAACTGTCTAGGTTACCTAACGGGCACTTGGACTATGTAGGTTAGCTAACAGGAACTTGGACTATCTAGGTTAACTAGCGGACACTTGGACTATATAGGTTACCTAGCGGGCCCTTGGACTATGTAGGTTACCTAGCGGGCACTTAGACTATCTAGGTTAACGAATGGGCACTTGGACTATTTAGGTTACCTAGCGGGCACTTGGACTATCTAGGTTTGTTAACAGGAACTTGGAATATCTAGGTTACCTAACGGGCACTTGGACTATGTAGGTTACTTTACGGGCACTTGGACTATCTAGGTTACCTAACGGGAACTTGGACTATGTAGGTTAACTAGCGGACACCTGGACAATCTAGGTTAACTAGCGGGCACTTGGACAATGCAGGTTCCCTAGCGGGCACTTTGACTATGTAGGTTCCCTAGCGGGCACTTGGACTATATAGGTTCCCTATGGGCACTTGGACTATCTAGATTCCATAAGGGGCACTTGGACTATGTAGGTTCTCTATCGGGCACTTGGACTATGTAGGTTCCTCTGCGGGCACTTGGACTATGTAGGTTCCCTATCGGGCACTTGGACTATGTATGTTAACAAGCGGGCACTTGGATGATCAAGGTTAACTAGCGGGCACTTGGACTATCTTGGTTAACTAGCTGGCACTTGGACTATGTACGTCCCCTAGCGGGCACTTGAACTATCTAGGTTAACTAGAGGGCCCTTGGACTATGTAGGTTAATTAGCGGACACTTGGACGAACTAGGTTAACGAGCGGGCCCTTGTACTATGTAGGTTACCTATCGCGCACTTTGACTATGTTGGTTATCTAGCGGGCACATAGACTATCCAGGTTACGAAGCGGGCACTTGGACTATGTAGGTTACCAAACGAGCACTTGGACTATCTAGGTTAACGAACGGACACTTGGACTATGTAGGTAACCTAGCGGGCACTTGGACTGTCTAGGTTACATAGAGGGCACTTGGCCTATCTAGGTTAACGAACGGCACTTGGACTATGTAGGTTAGCTAACAGGCACTTGGACTCTCTAGGTTACCTAGCAGGCACTTGGACTATGTAGGTTACTTATCGGACACTTGGACGATCTAGGTTAACTAGCGGGCACTTGGACTATCTAGGTTAACTAGCGGGCGCTTGGAATATCTAGGTTTACTAGCGGGCACTTGGACTATCTAGGTTAACTAGCGGGCCCTTGGACTATGTAGTTTACTTAGCGGGCATTTGGATTATTTAGGTTACCTAGCGGTCACTTGGACTATGTAGGTTACCTAGCGGGCACTTGGACTATGTAGGTTAACTAGAAGGCACTTGGACTATCAAGGATACCTAGCGGGCTCTTGGAATATGTAGGTTACCAGCGGGCACTTGGACTATCTAGGTTAACGAACGTGCACTTGGACTATGTAGGTAACCTAGCGGGCACTTGGACTGTCTAGGTTACCTAGCGGGCACTTGGCCTATCTAGGTTAACGAACGGGCACTTGGACTATGTAGGTTAACTAGCGGACACTTCGACTATCTAGGTTAGCTAACGGGCAATTGGACTATCTAAGTTACCTAGCTCGCACTTGGACTATGTAGTTTACCTAGCGGGCACTTGGACTATCTAGGTTAGTAAACCGGAACTTGGAATATCTAGGTTACGTAGCGGGCACTTGGACTATGTAGGTTACCTTGCGGGCACGTGGCCTATCTAGGTTACCTAACGGGCACTTGGACTATGTAGGTTAGCTAACAGGAACTTGGACTATCTGGGTTAACTAGCGGGCACTTGGACTATATAGGTTAGCTAACAGGAACTTGGACTATCTAGGTTAACTAGCGGGCACTTGGACGATGCAGGTTCCCTAGCGAACACTTGGACTATGTGGGTACCCTAGCGGGCATTTGGACTATATAGGTTACCTAAAGGGCATTTGGACTATGTAGGTTCCCTAGCGGGCACTTGGATTATGTAGGTTCCCTTCTTGCACTTGGACTATGTAGGTTTCTAGCGGGCACTTGGACAATGTAGGTTAACTAGCGGGCGCTAGGACTACGTAGGTGCCCTAGCGGGCATTTGGACTATATAGATTACTAGCGCGCACTTGGACTTTGTAGGTTACCTAGCGGGCACTTGGACTATCTAGGTTAACTAGCGGGCACTTGGACTATCTAGGTTAACTAGCGGGCCCTTGGACTATGTAGGTTAACTAGCGGGCCCTTTGATGATCTAGGTTAGCAAACGGGCACTTGGACTATGTAGGTTACCTAGCAGGCACTTGGACTGTCTAGGTTACCTAGCGGGCACTTGAACTATCTAGGTTAACGAACGGGCACTTGTACTATATATGTTAGCTAACAGGAACTTGGACTATCTAGGTTAACGAACGGGCACTTGGACTATGGAGGTTACCTAGTGGGCACTTGGACTATCTAGGTTAGCTAACGGGTACTTGGACTACCTAGTTACCTAGCGGGCATTTGGACTATGTAGGTTACCTAGCGGGCACTTGGACTATCTAGGTTACCTAACGGGCACTAGGACTATGCAGGTAACCTAGCGGGCACTTGGACTGTCCAGGTTACCTAGCTGGCGCTTGGACTATGTAGGTTACCTAGCGGGCACTTGGACAATCTAGGTTAACGAACGGGCACGTGGACTATGTAGGTAACCTAACGGGCACTTGGACTATGTAGGTTACTTTACGGGCACTTGGACTATCTAGGTTACCTAGCGGGAACTTGGACTTTGTAGGTTAACTAGCGGACATTTGGACTATCTAGGTTAACTAGCGGGCACTTGGACAATGCAGGTTCCCTAGCGGGCACTTTGACTATGTAGGTTCCCTAGCGGGCACTTGGACTATATAGGTTCCCTATGGGCACTTGGACTATCTAGATTCCCTAACGGGCACTTGGATTATATAGGTTCTCTATCGGGCACTTGGACTATGTAGGTTCCTCAACGGGCACTTGGACTATGTAGGTTCCCTATCGGGCACTTGGACTATGTATGTTAACAAGCGGGCACTTGGATGATCAAGGTAAACTAGCGGGCACTTGGACTATCTTGGTTAACTAGCTGGCACTTGGACTATGTACGTCCCCTAGCGGGCACTTGAACTATCTAGGTTAACTAGAGGGCCCTTGGACTATGTAGGTTAATTAGCGGACACTTGGACGAACTAGGTTAACGAGCGGGCTCTTGTACTATGTAGGTTACCTATCGCGCACTTTGACTATGTTGGTTATCTAGCGGGCACATAGACAATCCAGGTTACGAAGCGGGCACATGGACTATGTAGGTTACCAAACGGGCACTTGGACTATCTAGGTTAACGAACGGACACTTGGACTATGTAGGTAACCTAGCGGGCACTTGGACTGTCTAGGTTACATAGAGGGCACTTGGCCTATCTAGGTTAACGAACGGCACTTGGACTATGTAGGTTAGCTAACAGGCACTTGGACTGTCTAGGTTACCTAGCAGGCACTTGGACTATGTAGGTTACCTAGCGGGCACTTGGACTATCTAGGGTAGGTAACGGGCATTTGCACTATCTATGTTATGTAGCGGGAACTTGGAATATATAGGTTACCTAGCGGGCACTTGGACTATAGGTTAACTAGCGAGCACTTGGGCTATATAGGTTACCTAGCGGGTCCTTGGAAAATGTAGGTTACCTAGCGCGATTGGACTATCTAAGTTAACGAACGTGCACTTGGACTATGTAGGCAACCTAGCGGGCACTTGGACAGTATAGGTTACCTAGCGGGCACTTGGACTATCTAGGTTAACGAATGGGCATTTGGACTATGTAGGTTACCTAGTGGGCACTTGGACTATCTAGGTTAGTAAACCGGAACTTGGAATATCTAGGTTACCTAGCGGGCACTTGGACTATGTAGGTTACCTTGCGGGCACGTGGCCTATCTAGGTTACCTAACTGGAACTTGGACTATGTAGGTTTACTAGTGGACACTTGTACGATCTAGGTTAACTAGCAGGCATTTGGACAATGCAGGTTCCCTAGCAGGCACTTGGACTATATAGGTAAATTAGCGGGCACTTGGACTATGGAGGTTACCTAGCGGGCACTTGAACTGTCTAGGTTACCTAACGGGCACTTGGACTATGTAGGTTAGCTAACAGGAACTTGGACTATCTAGGTTAACTAGCGGGCACTTGGACTATATAGGTTACCTAGCGGGCCCTTGGACTATGTAGGTTACCTAGCGGGCACTTGGACTATCTAGGTTAACGAATGGGCACTTGGACTATTTAGGTTACCTAACGGGCACTTGGACTATCTAGGTTAGTTAACAGGAACTTGGAATATCTAGGTTACCTAACGGGAACTTGGACTATGTAGGTTAACTAGCGGACACTTGGACAATCTAGGTTAACTAGCGGGCACTTGGACTATATAGGTTACCTAGCGGGCCCTTGGACTATGTAGGTTACCTAGCGGGCACTTGAACTATCTAGGTTAACGAATGGGCACTTGGACTATTTAGGTTACCTAACGGGCCCTTGGACTATCTAGGTTAGTTAACAGGAACTTGGAATATCTAGGTTACCTAACGGGAACTTGGACTATGTAGGTTAACTAGCGGACACTTGGACAATCTAGGTTAACTAGCGGGCACTTGGACAATGCAGGTTCCCTAGCGGGCACTTTGACTATGTAGGTTCCCCAGCGGGCACTTGGACTATATAGGTTCCCTATGGGCACTTGGACTATCTAGATTCCCTATCGGGCACTTGGACTATGTAGGTTCGCTATCGGGCACTTGGACTATGTAGGTTCCTCAGCGGGCACTTGGACTATGTAGGTTCCCTATCGGGCACTTGGACTATGTATGTTAACAAGCGGGCACTTGGATGATCAAGGTTAACTAGCGGGCACTTGGACTATCTTGGTTAACTAGCTGGCACTTGGACTATGTACGTCCCCTAGCGGGCACTTGAACTATCTAGGTTAACTAGAGGGCCCTTGGACTATGTAGGTTAATTAGCGGACACTTGGACGAACTAGGTTAACGAGCGGGCCCTTGTACTATGTAGGTTACCTATCGCGCACTTTGACTATGTTGGTTATCTAGCGGGCACATAGACTATCCAGGTTACGAAGCGGGCACTTGGACTATGTAGGTTACCAAACGAGCACTTGGACTATCTAGGTTAAAGAACGGACACTTGGACTATGTAGGTAACCTAGCGGGCACTTGGACTGTCTAGGTTACATAGAGGGCACTTGGCCTATCTAGGTTAACGAACGGCACTTGGACTATGTAGGTTAGCTAACAGGCAATTGGACTGTCTAGGTTACCTAGCAGGCACTTGGACTATGTAGGTTACTTATCGGACACTTGGACGATCTAGGTTAACTAGCGGGCACTTGGACTATCTAGGTTAACTAGCGGGCGCTTGGACTATCTAGGTTTACTAGCGGGCACTTGGACTATCTAGGTTAACTAGCGGGCCCTTGGACTATGTAGTTTCCCTAGCGGGCATTTGGATTATTTAGGTTACCTAGCGGGCACTTGGACTATGTAGGTTACCTAGCGGGCACTTGGACTATGTAGGTTAACTAGAAGGCACTTGGACTATCAAGGATACCTAGCGGGCTCTTGGAATATGTAGGTTACCAGCGGGCACTTGGACTATCTAGGTTAACGAACGTGCACTTGGACTATGTAGGTAACCTAGCGGGCACTTGGACTGTCTAGGTTACCTAGGGGGCACTTGGCCTATCTAGGTTAACGAACGGGCACTTGGACTATGTAGGTTAACCAGCGGACACTTCGACTATCTAGGTTAGCTAACGGGCAATTGGACTATCTAAGTTACCTAGCTCGCACTTGGACTATGTAGGTTACCTAGCGGGCACTTGGACTATCTAGGTTAGTAAACCGGAACTTGGAATATCTAGGTTACGTAGCGGGCACTTGGACTATGTAGGTTACCTTGCGGGCACGTGGCCTATCTAGGTTACCTAACGGGCACTTGGACTATGTAGGTTAGCTAACAGGAACTTGGACTATCTAGGTTAACGAACGGGCACTTGGACTATGGAGGTTACCTAGTGGGCACTTGGACAATCTAGGTTAGCTAACGGGTACTTGGACTACCTAGTTACCTAGCGGGCATTTGGACTATGTAGGTTACCTAGCGGGCACTTGGACTATCTAGGTTACCTAACGGGCACTAGGACTATGCAGGTAACCTAGCGGGCACTTGGACTGTCCAGGTTACCTAGCTGGCGCTTGGACTATGTAGGTTACCTAGCGGGCACTTGGACAATCTAGGTTAACGAACGGGCACGTGGACTATGTAGGTAACCTAACGGGCACTTGGACTATGTAGGTTACTTTACGGGCACTTGGACTATCTAGGTTACCTAGCGGGAACTTGGACTTTGTAGGTTAACTAGTGGACACTTGGACTATCTAGGTTAACTAGCGGGCACTTGGACAATGCAGGTACCCTAGCGGGCACTTTGACTATGTAGGTTCCCTAGCGCGCACTTGGACTATATAGGTTCCCTATGGGCACTTGGACTATCTAGATTCCCTAACGGGCACTTGGACTATGTAGGTTCTCTATCGGGCACTTGGACTATGTAGGTTCCTCAGCGGGCACTTGGACTATGTAGGTTCCCTATCGGGCACTTGGACTATGTATGTTAACAAGCGGGCACTTGGATGATCAAGGTAAACTAGCGGGCACTTGGACTATCTTGGTTAACTAGCTGGCACTTGGACTATGTACGTCCCCTAGCGGGCACTTGAACTATCTAGGTTAACTAGAGGGCGCTTGGACTATGTAGGTTAATTAGCGGACACTTGGACGAACTAGGTTAACGAGCGGGCCCTTGTACTATGTAGGTTACCTATCGCGCACTTTGACTATGTTGGTTATCTAGCGGGCACATAGACTATCCAGGTTACTAAGCGGGCACATGGACTATGTAGGTTACCAAACGGGCACTTGGACTATCTAGGTTAACGAACAGACACTTGGACTATGTAGGTAACCTAGCGGGCACTTGGACTGTCTAGGTTACATAGAGGGCACTTGGCCTATCTAGGTTAACGAACGGCACTTGGACTATGTAGGTTAGCTAACAGGCACTTGGACTCTCTAGGTTACCTAGCAGGCACTTGGACTATGTAGGTTACTTATCGGACACTTGGACGATCTAGGTTAACTAGCGGGCACTTGGACTATCTAGGTTAACTAGCGGGCCCTTGGACTATGTAGGTTAACTAGCGGGCACTTGGACGATCTAGGTTAACTAGCAGGTTCTTGGACTATGTAGTTTACTTAGCGGGCATTTGGATTATTTAGGTTACCTAGCGGTCACTTGGACTATGTAGGTTACCTAGCGGGCACTTGGACTATGTAGGTTAACTAGAAGGCACTTGGACTATCAAGGATACCTAGCGGGCTCTTGGAATATGTAGGTTACCAGCGGGCACTTGGACTATCTAGGTTAACGAACGTGCACTTGGACTATGTAGGTAACCTAGCGGGCACTTGGACTGTCTAGGTTACCTAGCGGGCACTTGGCCTATCTAGGTTAACGAACGGGCACTTGGACTATGTAGGTTAACTAGCGGACACTTCGACTATCTAAGTTAGCTAACGGGCAATTGGACTATCTAAGTTACCTAGCTCGCACTTGGACTATGTAGGTTACCTAGCGGGCACTTGGACTATCTAGGTTAGTAAACCGGAACTTGAAATATCTAGGTTACCTAGCGGGCACTTGGACTATGTAGGTTACCTTGCGGGCACGTGGCCTATCTAGGTTACCTAACTGGAACTTGGACTATGTAGGTTTACTAGCGGACACTTGGACGATCTATGATAACTAGCGGGCATTTGGACAATGCAGGATCCCTAGCAGGCACTTGGACTATATAAGTAAATTAGCGGGCACTTGGACTATGGATGTTACCTAGTGGGCACTTGGACTGTCTAGGTTACCTAACGGGCACTTGGACTATGTAGGTTAGCTAACAGGAACTTGGACTATCTAGGTTAACTAGCGGGCACTTGGACTATATAGGTTAGCTAACAGGAACTTGGACTATCTAGGTTAACTAGCAGGCACTTGGACGATGCAGGTTCCCTAGCGAACACTTGGACTATGTGGGTACCCTAGCGGGCATTTGGACTATATAGGTTACCTAAAGGGCATTTGGACTATGTAGGTTCCCTAGCGGGCACTTGGATTATGTAGGTCCCCTTCTTGCACTTGGACTATGTAGGTTTCTAGCGGGCACTTGGACAATGTAGGTTCCCTATCGGGCACTTGGACAATGTAGGTTAACTAGCGGGCGCTAGTACTACGTAGGTGCCCTAGCGGGCATTTGGACTATATAGATTACCAAGTGCGCACTTGGACTTTGTAGGTTACCTAGCGGGCACTTGGACTATCTAGGTTAACTAGCGGGCACTTGGACTATCTAGGTTAACTAGCGGGCCCTTGGACTATGTAGGTTAACTAGCGGGCCCTTTGACGATCTAGGTTAGCAAACGGGCACTTGGACTATGTAGGTTACCTAGCAGGCACTTGGACTGTCTAGGTTACCTAGCGGGCATTTGAAGTATCTAGGTTAACGAACGGGCACTTGTACTATGTATGTTAGCTAACAGGAACTTGGACTATCTAGGTTAACGAACGGGCACTTTGACTATGGATGTTACCTAGCGGGCACGTGGACTATGGAGGTTACCTAACGGGCACTTGGACTATCTAGGTTAGCTAACGGGTACTTAGACTACCTAAGTTACCTAGCGGGCACTTGGACTGTCCAGGTTACCTAGCTGGCGCTTGGACTATGTAGGTTACCTAGCGGGCACTTGGACAATCTAGGTTAACGAACAGGCACGTGGACTATGTAGGTAACCTAACGGGCACTTGGACTATCTAGGTTAGGTAACGGGCATTTGCACTATCTAGGTTACCTAGCGGGAACTTGGAATATGTAGGTTACCTGGCGGGCACTTGGACTATAGGTTAACTAGCGAGCACTAGGACTATATAGGTTACCTAGCGGGCCCTTGGACAACGTAGGTTACCTAGCGCGACTTGGACTATCTAAGTTAACGAACATGCACTTGGACTATGTAGGTTAACTAGCGGGCTCTAGGACTACGTAGGTGCCCTAGCGGGCATTTGGACTATATAGATTACTAGCGCGCACTTGGACTTTGTAGGTTACCTAGCGGGCACTTAGACTATCTAGGTTAACTAGCGGGCACTTGGACTATCTAGGTTAACTAGCGGGCCCTTGGACTATGTAGGTTAACTAGCGGGCCCTTTGATGATCTAGGTTAGCAAACGGGCACTTGGACTATGTAGGTTACCTAGCAGGAACTTGGACTGTCTAGGTTACCTAGCGGGCACTTGAACTATCTAGGTTAACGAACGGGCAATTGTACTATATATGTTAGCTAACAGGAACTTGGACTATCTAGGTTAACGAACGGGCACTTGGACTATGGAGGTTACCTAGTGGGCACTTGGACTATCTAGGTTAGCTAACGGGTACTTGGACTACCTAGTTACCTAGCGGGCATTTGGACTATGTAGGTTACCTAGCGGGCACTTGGACTATCTAGGTTACCTAACGGGCACTAGGACTATGCAGGTAACCTAGCGGGCACTTGGACTGTCCAGGTTACCTAGCTGGCGCTTGGACTATGTAGGTTACCTAGCGGGCACTTGGACAATCTAGGTTAGCGAACGGGCACGTGGACTATGTAGGTAACCTAACGGGCACTTGGACTATGTAGGTTACTTTACGGGCACTTGGACTATCTAGGTTACCTAGCGGGAACTTGGACTTTGTAGGTTAACTAGCGGACACTTGGACTATCTAGGTTAACTAGCGGGCACTTGGACAATGCAGGTTCCCTAGCGGGCACTTTGACTATGTAGGTTCCCTAGCGGGCACTTGGACTATATAGGTTCCCTATGGGCACTTGGACTATCTAGATTCCCTAACGGGCACTTGGACTATGTAGGTTCTCTATCGGGCACTTGGACTATGTAGGTTCCTCAGCGGGCACTTGGACTATGTAGGTTCCCTATCGGGCACTTGGACTATGTATGTTAACAAGCGGGCACTTGGATGATCAAGGTAAACTAGCGGGCACTTGGACTATCTTGGTTAACTAGCTGGCACTTGGACTATGTACGTCCCCTAGCGGGCACTTGAACTATCTAGGTTAACTAGAGGGCCCTTGGACTATGTAGGTTAATTAGCGGACACTTGGACGAACTAGGTTAACGAGCGGGCCCTTGTACTATGTAGGTTACCTATCGCACACTTTGACTATGTTGGTTATCTAGCGGGCACATAGACTATCCAGGTTACTAAGCGGGCACATGGACTATGTAGGTTACCAAACGGGCACTTGGACTATCTAGGTTAACGAACGGACACTTGGACTATGTAGGTAACCTAGCGGGCACTTGGACTGTCTAGGTTACATAGAGGGCACTTGGCCTATCTAGGTTAACGAACGGCACTTGGACTATGTAGGTTAGCTAACAGGCACTTGGACTCTCTAGGTTACCTAGCAGGCACTTGGACTATGTAGGTTACTTATCGGACACTTGGACGATCTAGGTTAACTAGCGGGCACTTGGACTATCTAGGTTAACTAGCGGGCCCTTGGACTATGTAGTTTACTTAGCGGGCATTTGGATTATTTAGGTTACCTAGCGGTCACTTGGACTATGTAGGTTAACTAGAAGGCACTTGGACTATCAAGGATACCTAGCGGGCTCTTGGAATATGTAGGTTACCAGCGGGCACTTGGACTATCTAGGTTAACGAACGTGCACTTGGACTATGTAGGTAACCTAGCGGGCACTTGGACTGTCTAGGTTACCTAGCGGGCACTTGGCCTATCTAGGTTAACGAACGGGCACTTGGACTATGTAGGTTAACTAGCGGACACTTCGACTATCTAAGTTAGCTAACGGGCAATTGGACTATCTAAGTTACCTAGCTCGCACTTGGACTATGTAGGTTACCTAGCGGGCACTTGGACTATCTAGGTTAGTAAACCGGAACTTGGAATATCTAGGTTACGTAGCGGGCACTTGGACTATGTAGGTTACCTTGCGGGCACGTGGCCTATCTAGGTTACCTAACTGGAACTTGGACTATGTATGTTTACTAGCGTACACTTGGACGATCTAGGATAACTAGCGGGCATTTGGACAATGCAGGTTCCCTAGCAGGCACTTGGACTATATAAGTAAATTAGCGGGCACTTGGACTATGGAGGTTACCTAGTGGGCACTTGGACTGTCTAGGTTACCTAACGGGCACTTGGACTATGTAGGTTAGCTAACAGGAACTTGGACTATCTAGGTTAACTAGCGGGCACTTGGACTATATAGGTTAGCTAACAGGAACTTGGACTATCTAGGTTAACTAGCAGGCACTTGGACGATGCAGGTTCCCTAGCGAACACTTGGACTATGTGGGTACCCTAGCGGGCATTTGGACTATATAGGTTACCTAAAGGGCATTTGGACTATGTAGGTTCCCTAGCGGGCACTTGGACTATCTAGGTTAACGAACGTGCACTTGGACTATGTAGGTAACCTAGCGGGCACTTGGACTGTCTAGGTTACCTAGCGGGCACTTGGCCTATCTAGGTTAACGAACGGGCACTTGGACTATGTAGGTTAACTAGCGGACACTTCGACTATCTAAGTTAGCTAACGGGCAATTGGACTATCTAAGTTACCTAGCTCGCACTTGGACTATGTAGGTTACCTAGCGGGCACTTGGACTATCTAGGTTAGTAAACCGGAACTTGGAATATCTAGGTTACGTAGCGGGCACTTGGACTATGTAGGTTACCTTGCGGGCACGTGGCCTATCTAGGTTACCTAACTGGAACTTGGACTATGTATGTTTACTAGCGTACACTTGGACGATCTAGGATAACTAGCGGGCATTTGGACAATGCAGGTTCCCTAGCAGGCACTTGGACTATATAAGTAAATTAGCGGGCACTTGGACTATGGAGGTTACCTAGTGGGCACTTGGACTGTCTAGGTTACCTAACGGGCACTTGGACTATGTAGGTTAGCTAACAGGAACTTGGACTATCTAGGTTAACTAGCGGGCACTTGGACTATATAGGTTAGCTAACAGGAACTTGGACTATCTAGGTTAACTAGCAGGCACTTGGACGATGCAGGTTCCCTAGCGAACACTTGGACTATGTGGGTACCCTAGCGGGCATTTGGACTATATAGGTTACCTAAAGGGCATTTGGACTATGTAGGTTCCCTAGCGGGCACTTGGATTATGTAGGTCCCCTTCTTGCACTTGGACTATGTAGGTTTCTAGCGGGCACTTGGACAATGTAGGTTCCCTATCGGGCACTTGGACAATGTAGGTTAACTAGCGGGCGCTAGTACTACGTAGGTGCCCTAGCGGGCATTTGGACTATATAGATTACCAAGTGCGCACTTGGACTTTGTAGGTTACCTTGCGGGCACTTGGACTATCTAGGTTAACTAGCGGGCACTTGGACTATCTAGGTTAACTAGCGGGCCCTTGGACTATGTAGGTTAACTAGCGGGCCCTTTGACGATCTAGGTTAGCAAACGGGCACTTGGACTATGTAGGTTACCTAGCAGGCACTTGGACTGTCTAGGTTACCCAGCGGGCATTTGAAGTATCTAGGTTAACGAACGGGCACTTGTACTATGTATGTTAGCTAACAGGAACTTGGACTATCTAGGTTAACGAACGGGCACTTTGACTATGGAGGTTACCTAGGGGGCACTTGGACTATGGAGGTTACCTAGCGGGCACTTGGACTATCTAGGTTAGCTAACGGGTACTTAGACTACCTAAGTTACCTAGCGGGCACTTGGACTGTCCAGGTTACCTAGCTGGCGCTTGGACTATGTAGGTTACCTAGCGGGCACTTGGACAATCTAGGTTAACGAACAGGCACGTGGACTATGTAGGTAACCTAACGGGCACTTGGACTATCTAGGTTAGGTAACGGGCATTTGCACTATCTAGGTTACCTAGCGGGAACTTGGAATATGTAGGTTACCTGGCGGGCACTTGGACTATAGGTTAACTAGCGAGCACTAGGACTATATAGGTTACCTAGCGGGCCCTTGGACAATGTAGGTTACCTAGCGCGACTTGGACTATCTAAGTTAACGAACGTGCACTTGGACTATGTAGGTTAACTAGCGGGCTCTAGGACTACGTAGGTGCCCTAGCGGGCATTTGGACTATATAGATTACTAGCGCGCACTTGGACTTTGTAGGTTACCTAGCGGGCACTTGGACTATCTAGGTTAACTAGCGGGCACTTGGACTATCTAGGTTAACTAGCGGGCCCTTGGACTATGTAGGTTAACTAGCGGGCCCTTTGATGATCTAGGTTAGCAAACGGGCACTTGAACTATGTAGGTTACCTAGCAGGCACTTGGACTGTCTAGGTTACCTAGCGGGCACTTGAACTATCTAGGTTAACGAACGGGCACTTGTACTATATATGTTAGCTAACAGGAACTTGGACTATCTAGGTTAACGAACGGGCACTTGGACTATGGAGGTTACCTAGCGGGCACTTGGACTATGTAGGTTACCTTGCGGGCACGTGGCCTATCTAGGCTACCTAACTGGAACTTGGACTATGTAGGTTTACTAGCGGACACATGGACGATCTAGGTTAACTAGCGGGCATTTGGACAATGCAGGTTCCCTAGCAGGCACTTGGACTATATAGGTAAATTAGCGGGCACTTGGACTATGGAGGTTACCTAGCGGGCACTTGGACTGTCTAGGTTACCTAAGGGGCACTTGGACTATGTAGGTTAGCTAACAGGAACTTGGACTATCTAGGCTAACTAGCGGGCACTTGGACTATATAGGTTACCTAGCGGGCCCTTGGACTATGTAGGTTACCTAGGGGGCACTTGGACTATCTAGGTTAACGAACGTGCACTTGGACTATTTATGTAACCTAGCGGGCACTTGGACAGTCTAGGTTACTTAGCGGTCACTTGGACTATCTAGGTTAACGAATGGGCACTTGGACTATGTAGATTACCTAGCGGGCACTTGGACTATCTAGGTTAGTTAACAGGAACTTGGAATATCTAGGTTACCTAACGGGCACGTGGACTATATAGGTTACTTTACGGGCACTTGCACTATCTAGGTTACCTAACGGGAACTTGGACAATGTAGGTTAACTAGCGGACACTTGGACTATCTAGGTTAACTAGCGGGCACTTGGACAATGCAGGTTCCCTAGCGGGCACTTTGACTATGTAGGTTCCCTAGCGGGCACTTGGACTATATAGGTTCCCTATGGGCACTTGGACTATCTAGATTCCCTAACGGGCACTTGGACTATGTAGGTTCCTCAGCAGGCACTTGGACTATGTAGGTTCCCTATCGGGCACTTGGACTATGTATGTTAACAAGCGGGCACTTGGATGATCAAGGTTAACTAGCGGGCACTTGGACTATCTTGGTTAACTAGCTGGCACTTGGACTATGTACGTCCCCTAGCGGGCACTTGAACTATCTAGGTTAACTAGAGGGCCCTTGGACTATGTAGGTTAATTAGCGGACACTTGGACGAACTAGGTTAACGAGCGGGCCCTTGTACTATGTAGGTTACCTATCGCGCACTTTGACTATGTTGGTTATCTAACGGGCACATAGACTATCCAGGTTACGAAGCGGGCACTTGGACTATGTAGGTTACCAAACGGGCACTTGGACTATCTAGGTTAACGAACGGACACTTGGACTATGTAGGTAACCTAGCGGGCACTTGGACTGTCTAGGTTACATAGAGGGCACTTGGCCTATCTAGGTTAACGAACGGCACTTGGACTATGTAGGTTAGCTAACAGGCACTTGGACTCTCTAGGTTACCTAGCAGGCACTTGGACTATGTAGGTTACTTATCGGACACTTGGACGATCTAGGTTAACTAGCGGGCACTTGGACTATCTAGGTTAACTAGCGGGCCCTTGGACTATGTAGTTTACTTAGCGGGCATTTGGATTATTTAGGTTACCTAGCGGTCACTTGGACTATGTAGGTTACCTAGCGGGCACTTGGACTATGTAGGTTAACTAGAAGGCACTTGGACTATCAAGGATACCTAGCGGGCTCTTGGAATATGTAGGTTACCAGCGGGCACTTGGACTATCTAGGTTAACGAACGTGCACTTGGACTATGTAGGTAACCTAGCGGGCACTTGGACTGTCTAGGTTACCTAGCGGGCACTTGGCCTATCTAGGTTAACGAACGGGCACTTGGACTATGTAGGTTAACTAGCGGACACTTCGACTATCTAAGTTAGCTAACGGGCAATTGGACTATCTAAGTTACCTAGCTCGCACTTGGACTATGTAGGTTACCTAGCGGGCACTTGGACTATCTAGGTTAGTAAACCGGAACTTGGAATATCTAGGTTACGTAGCGGGCACTTGGACTATGTAGGTTACCTTGCGGGCACGTGGCCTATCTAGGTTACCTAACTGGAACTTGGACTATGTATGTTTACTAGCGTACACTTGGACGATCTAGGATAACTAGCGGGCATTTGGACAATGCAGGTTCCCTAGCAGGCACTTGGACTATATAAGTAAATTAGCGGGCACTTGGACTATGGAGGTTACCTAGTGGGCACTTGGACTGTCTAGGTTACCTAACGGGCACTTGGACTATGTAGGTTAGCTAACAGGAACTTGGACTATCTAGGTTAACTAGCGGGCACTTGGACTATATAGGTTAGCTAACAGGAACTTGGACTATCTAGGTTAACTAGCAGGCACTTGGACGATGCAGGTTCCCTAGCGAACACTTGGACTATGTGGGTACCCTAGCGGGCATTTGGACTATATAGGTTACCTAAAGGGCATTTGGACTATGTAGGTTCCCTAGCGGGCACTTGGATTATGTAGGTCCCCTTCTTGCACTTGGACTATGTAGGTTTCTAGCGGGCACTTGGACAATGTAGGTTCCCTATCGGGCACTTGGACAATGTAGGTTAACTAGCGGGCGCTAGTACTACGTAGGTGCCCTAGCGGGCATTTGGACTATATAGATTACCAAGTGCGCACTTGGACTTTGTAGGTTACCTTGCGGGCACTTGGACTATCTAGGTTAACTAGCGGGCACTTGGACTATCTAGGTTAACTAGCGGGCCCTTGGACTATGTAGGTTAACTAGCGGGCCCTTTGACGATCTAGGTTAGCAAACGGGCACTTGGACTATGTAGGTTACCTAGCAGGCACTTGGACTGTCTAGGTTACCCAGCGGGCATTTGAAGTATCTAGGTTAACGAACGGGCACTTGTACTATGTATGTTAGCTAACAGGAACTTGGACTATCTAGGTTAACGAACGGGCACTTTGACTATGGAGGTTACCTAGGGGGCACTTGGACTATGGAGGTTACCTAGCGGGCACTTGGACTATCTAGGTTAGCTAACGGGTACTTAGACTACCTAAGTTACCTAGCGGGCACTTGGACTGTCCAGGTTACCTAGCTGGCGCTTGGACTATGTAGGTTACCTAGCGGGCACTTGGACAATCTAGGTTAACGAACAGGCACGTGGACTATGTAGGTAACCTAACGGGCACTTGGACTATCTAGGTTAGGTAACGGGCATTTGCACTATCTAGGTTACCTAGCGGGAACTTGGAATATGTAGGTTACCTGGCGGGCACTTGGACTATAGGTTAACTAGCGAGCACTAGGACTATATAGGTTACCTAGCGGGCCCTTGGACAATGTAGGTTACCTAGCGCGACTTGGACTATCTAAGTTAACGAACGTGCACTTGGACTATGTAGGTTAACTAGCGGGCTCTAGGACTACGTAGGTGCCCTAGCGGGCATTTGGACTATATAGATTACTAGCGCGCACTTGGACTTTGTAGGTTACCTAGCGGGCACTTGGACTATCTAGGTTAACTAGCGGGCACTTGGACTATCTAGGTTAACTAGCGGGCCCTTGGACTATGTAGGTTAACTAGCGGGCCCTTTGATGATCTAGGTTAGCAAACGGGCACTTGAACTATGTAGGTTACCTAGCAGGCACTTGGACTGTCTAGGTTACCTAGCGGGCACTTGAACTATCTAGGTTAACGAACGGGCACTTGTACTATATATGTTAGCTAACAGGAACTTGGACTATCTAGGTTAACGAACGGGCACTTGGACTATGGAGGTTACCTAGCGGGCACTTGGACTATGTAGGTTACCTTGCGGGCACGTGGCCTATCTAGGCTACCTAACTGGAACTTGGACTATGTAGGTTTACTAGCGGACACATGGACGATCTAGGTTAACTAGCGGGCATTTGGACAATGCAGGTTCCCTAGCAGGCACTTGGACTATATAGGTAAATTAGCGGGCACTTGGACTATGGAGGTTACCTAGCGGGCACTTGGACTGTCTAGGTTACCTAAGGGGCACTTGGACTATGTAGGTTAGCTAACAGGAACTTGGACTATCTAGGCTAACTAGCGGGCACTTGGACTATATAGGTTACCTAGCGGGCCCTTGGACTATGTAGGTTACCTAGGGGGCACTTGGACTATCTAGGTTAACGAACGTGCACTTGGACTATTTATGTAACCTAGCGGGCACTTGGACAGTCTAGGTTACTTAGCGGTCACTTGGACTATCTAGGTTAACGAATGGGCACTTGGACTATGTAGGTTACCTAGCGGGCACTTGGACTATCTAGGTTAGTTAACAGGAACTTGGAATATCTAGGTTACCTAACGGGCACGTGGACTATATAGGTTACTTTACGGGCACTTGCACTATCTAGGTTACCTAACGGGAACTTGGACAATGTAGGTTAACTAGCGGACACTTGGACTATCTAGGTTAACTAGCGGGCACTTGGACAATGCAGGTTCCCTAGCGGGCACTTTGACTATGTAGGTTCCCTAGCGGGCACTTGGACTATATAGGTTCCCTATGGGCACTTGGACTATCTAGATTCCCTAACGGGCACTTGGACTATGTAGGTTCCTCAGCAGGCACTTGGACTATGTAGGTTCCCTATCGGGCACTTGGACTATGTATGTTAACAAGCGGGCACTTGGATGATCAAGGTTAACTAGCGGGCACTTGGACTATCTTGGTTAACTAGCTGGCACTTGGACTATGTACGTCCCCTAGCGGGCACTTGAACTATCTAGGTTAACTAGAGGGCCCTTGGACTATGTAGGTTAATTAGCGGACACTTGGACGAACTAGGTTAACGAGCGGGCCCTTGTACTATGTAGGTTACCTATCGCGCACTTTGACTATGTTGGTTATCTAACGGGCACATAGACTATCCAGGTTACGAAGCGGGCACTTGGACTATGTAGGTTACCAAACGGGCACTTGGACTATCTAGGTTAACGAACGGACACTTGGACTATGTAGGTAACCTAGCGGGCACTTGGACTGTCTAGGTTACATAGAGGGCACTTGGCCTATCTAGGTTAACGAACGGCACTTGGACTATGTAGGTTAGCTAACAGGCACTTGGACTCTCTAGGTTACCTAGCAGGCACTTGGACTATGTAGGTTACTTATCGGACAATTGGACGATCTAGGTTAACTAGCGGGCACTTGGACTATCTAGGTTAACTAGCGGGCCCTTGGACTATCTAGGTTTACTAGCGGGCACTTGGACTATCTAGGTTAACTAGCGGGCCCTTGGACTATCTAGGTTTACTAGCGGGCACTTGGACTATCTAGGTTAACTAGCGTGCACTTGGACTATGTAGTTTCCCTAGCGGGCATTTGGATTATTTAGGTTACCTAGCGGGCACTTGGACTATGTAGGTTACCAGCGGGCACTTGGACTATGTAGGTTAACTAGAAGGCACTTGGACTATCAAGGATACCTAGCGGGCTCTTGGAATATGTAGGTTACCAGCGGGCACTTGGACTATCTAGGTTAACGAACGTGCACTTGGACTATGTAGGTAACCTAGCGGGAACTTGGACTGTCTAGGTTACCTAGCATGCACTTGGACTATCTAGGTTAACGAACGGGCACTTGGACTATGTAGGTTAACTAGCAGACACTTCGACTATCTAGGTTAACTAGCGGGCATTTGGACAATGCAGGTTCCCTAGCGGGCACTTGGACTATATAGGTAAATTAGCGGGCACTTGGACTATGGAGGTTACCTAGCGGGCACTTAGACTGTCTAGGATACCTAACGGGCACTTGGACTATGTAGGTTAACTAGCGGGCACTTGGACTATATAGGTTAGCTAACAGGAATTTGGACTGTCTAGGTTAACTAGCGGGCACTTGAACTATATAGGTTAGCTAACAGGAACTTGGACTGTCTAGGTTAACTAGCGGGCACTTGGACGATGCAGGTTCCCTAGCGAACACTTGGACTATGTGGGTACCCTAGCGGGCATTTGGACTATATAGGTTACCTAGCGGGCCCTTGGACAATGTAGGTTACCTAGCGCGATATGGACTATCTAAGTTACCTAGCTAGCACTTGGACTATGTAGGTTAGCTAGCGGGCACTTGGACCATCTAGGTTACCTAGCAGGCACTTTGACTATCTAGGTTAACTAACGGGCACTTGCACTATGTAGGTTGCTTAGCGAGCACTTGGACTATGTAGGTTCCCTAGCGGGCACTTGGACTATGTAGGTTCCCTAGCGGGTACTTGGACTGTCTAGGTTAACTAGCGGGCAATTTCACTGTCTAGGTTACCTAGTGGGCACATGGACTATGTAGTTTACCTAGCAGGCACTTGGATTATGTACGTTAACTAGCGTGCACTTGGACTATCTAGGTTACCTAGCGTGGACTTGGACTATGTAGGTTCCCTAGCGGGCACTTGGACTATGTAGGTAACCTAGTGGTCACTTGGACTGTCTAGGTTACCTAGCGGGCACTTGGACTATGTAGGTTAAGTAGCGGGCACTTGGTCTATGTAGGTTAACTAGCAGGCCCTTGGACTATGTAAGTTAACTAGAGGGCACTTGGACGATCCTGGTTAACTAGTGGGCACTTGGACTATCTAGGTTAACTAGCGTGCACTTGGACTATCTAGGTTACCTAGCGGGAACTTGGACTATGTAGGTTCTCTGGCGGGCATTTGGACTATATAGGTTACCTAGCGGGCATTTGGACTATGTAGGTTACCTATCGGGAACTTGGACTATGTAGGTTAACTAGCGGGCACTTGGATTATCTAGGTTAACTAACAGGCACTTGGACTATGTATGTTCCAGAGCGGGCAATTGGACTATGTAGGTTCCCTAGTGGGCACTTGGACAATCTAGGTTCCCTAAAGGGCACTTGGACTATGTAGGTTAACTAGCGGACAATTGGACAATCTAGGTTAACTAGCGGGTACTTGGACTATCTAGGTTAACCAAGCGGGCACTTGGACTATGTAGGTTAACAAGCGGATACTTGCACTATGTAGGTTACCTAGCGGGCACTTGGACTATCTAGGTTACCTAGCGGACACTTGGAGTATGTACGTCCCCTAGTGGGCACTTGGACTATCTATGTTACCTAGCGGGTACTTGGACTATATAAGTTACTAAAGGGCACTTGGACTATGTAAGTTCCCTAGCGGGCACGTGGACTATGTGGGTTCCCTAGCGGGCACTTGGACTGTCTAGGTTTAACGAAAGGGCACTTGGACTATCTAGGTTAACTAGCGGGCATTTGGACTATGTAAGTTCCCTAGCGGGCACTGGACTATGTGGTTTCCCTAGCGGGCACTTTGACAGTCTAGGTTAACGAACGGGCACTTTGACTATCTAGGTTAATTAGCGGGCACTTGGACTATCTAGGTTAGGTAATGGGCACTTGGACTATCTAGGTGACCTAGTGGGAACTTGGACTATGTAGGTTACGTAGCGGACACTTTGACTATCTTGGTTACCTAGCGGACACTTGGACGAACTAGGCTAACGAGCGGGCCCTTGGACTATGTAGGTTACCTAGCGGGCACTGGGACTATCTAGGTTAACTAACAGGAACTTGGACTATCTATGTTACCTAGCGGGCACTATGACTATGTAGGTTACCTAGCGGGCACTTGGACTATCTAGGTTCGGTAACGGGTACTTGGACTATCTAGGTTGCCTAACAGGCACTTGGACTATGTAGGTTACATAACGGGCACTTGGACTATGCAGGTAACGTAGTGGGCACTTGGACTTCTAGGTTAACGAACGGGCACTCGGACTATGTAGGTTCCCTAACTGGCACTTGGACTATTTAGGTTACCTAGCAGGCAATTTGACTATCTAGGTTACCTAGCGGGAACTTGGACTATGTAGGTTCCCTAGCGGGCACTTGGATTATGTGAGTTCCCTATCAGGCACTTGGACTATGTAGGTTACTAGCGGGCATTTGGACTATGTAGGTTACCTAACAGCCACTTGGACTATGTAGGTCCGTATCGGGCACTTCGACAATGTTGGTTAACTAGCGGGCACTAGGACTATGTAGGTTACCAAACGGGCACTTGGACTATCTAGGTTAACGAACGGACACTTGGACTATGTAGGTAACCTAGCGGGCACTTGGACTGTCTAGGTTACATAGAGGGCACTTGGCCTATCTAGGTTAACGAACGGCACTTGGACTATGTAGGTTAGCTAACAGGCACTTGGACTCTCTAGGTTACCTAGCAGTCACTTGGACTATGTAGGTTACTTATCGGACAATTGGACGATCTAGGTTAACTAGCGGGCACTTGGACTATCTAGGTTAACTAGCGGGCCCTTGGACTATCTAGGTTTACTAGCGGGCACTTGGACTATCTAGGTTAACTAGCGGGCCCTTGGACTATCTAGGTTTACTAGCGGGCACTTGGACTATCTAGGTTAACTAGCGTGCACTTGGACTATGTAGTTTCCCTAGCGGGCATTTGGATTATTTAGGTTACCTAGCGGGCACTTGGACTATGTAGGTTACCAGCGGGCACTTGGACTATGTAGGTTAACTAGAAGGCACTTGGACTATCAAGGATACCTAGCGGGCTCTTGGAATATGTAGGTTACCAGCGGGCACTTGGACTATCTAGGTTAACGAACGTGCACTTGGACTATGTAGGTAACCTAGCGGGAACTTGGACTGTCTAGGTTACCTAGCATGCACTTGGACTATCTAGGTTAACGAACGGGCACTTGGACTATGTAGGTTAACTAGCAGACACTTCGACTATCTAGGTTAACTAGCGGGCATTTGGACAATGCAGGTTCCCTAGCGGGCACTTGGACTATATAGGTAAATTAGCGGGCACTTGGACTATGGAGGTTACCTAGCGGGCACTTAGACTGTCTAGGATACCTAACGGGCACTTGGACTATGTAGGTTAACTAGCGGGCACTTGGACTATATAGGTTAGCTAACAGGAATTTGGACTGTCTAGGTTAACTAGCGGGCACTTGAACTATATAGGTTAGCTAACAGGAACTTGGACTGTCTAGGTTAACTAGCGGGCACTTGGACGATGCAGGTTCCCTAGCGAACACTTGGACTATGTGGGTACCCTAGCGGGCATTTGGACTATATAGGTTACCTAGCGGGCCCTTGGACAATGTAGGTTACCTAGCGCGATATGGACTATCTAAGTTACCTAGCTAGCACTTGGACTATGTAGGTTAGCTAGCGGGCACTTGGACCATCTAGGTTACCTAGCAGGCACTTTGACTATCTAGGTTAACTAACGGGCACTTGCACTATGTAGGTTGCTTAGCGAGCACTTGGACTATGTAGGTTCCCTAGCGGGCACTTGGACTATGTAGGTTCCCTAGCGGGTACTTGGACTGTCTAGGTTAACTAGCGGGCAATTTCACTGTCTAGGTTACCTAGTGGGCACATGGACTATGTAGTTTACCTAGCAGGCACTTGGATTATGTACGTTAACTAGCGTGCACTTGGACTATCTAGGTTACCTAGCGTGGACTTGGACTATGTAGGTTCCCTAGCGGGCACTTGGACTATGTAGGTAACCTAGTGGTCACTTGGACTGTCTAGGTTACCTAGCGGGCACTTGGACTATGTAGGTTAAGTAGCGGGCACTTGGTCTATGTAGGTTAACTAGCAGGCCCTTGGACTATGTAAGTTAACTAGAGGGCACTTGGACGATCCTGGTTAACTAGTGGGCACTTGGACTATCTAGGTTAACTAGCGTGCACTTGGACTATCTAGGTTACCTAGCGGGAACTTGGACTATGTAGGTTCTCTGGCGGGCATTTGGACTATATAGGTTACCTAGCGGGCATTTGGACTATGTAGGTTACCTATCGGGAACTTGGACTATGTAGGTTAACTAGCGGGCACTTGGATTATCTAGGTTAACTAACAGGCACTTGGACTATGTATGTTCCAGAGCGGGCAATTGGACTATGTAGGTTCCCTAGTGGGCACTTGGACAATCTAGGTTCCCTAAAGGGCACTTGGACTATGTAGGTTAACTAGCGGACAATTGGACAATCTAGGTTAACTAGCGGGTACTTGGACTATCTAGGTTAACCAAGCGGGCACTTGGACTATGTAGGTTAACAAGCGGATACTTGCACTATGTAGGTTACCTAGCGGGCACTTGGACTATCTAGGTTACCTAGCGGACACTTGGAGTATGTACGTCCCCTAGTGGGCACTTGGACTATCTATGTTACCTAGCGGGTACTTGGACTATATAAGTTACTAAAGGGCACTTGGACTATGTAAGTTCCCTAGCGGGCACGTGGACTATGTGGGTTCCCTAGCGGGCACTTGGACTGTCTAGGTTTAACGAAAGGGCACTTGGACTATCTAGGTTAACTAGCGGGCATTTGGACTATGTAAGTTCCCTAGCGGGCACTGGACTATGTGGTTTCCCTAGCGGGCACTTTGACAGTCTAGGTTAACGAACGGGCACTTTGACTATCTAGGTTAATTAGCGGGCACTTGGACTATCTAGGTTAGGTAATGGGCACTTGGACTATCTAGGTGACCTAGTGGGAACTTGGACTATGTAGGTTACGTAGCGGACACTTTGACTATCTTGGTTACCTAGCGGACACTTGGACGAACTAGGCTAACGAGCGGGCCCTTGGACTATGTAGGTTACCTAGCGGGCACTGGGACTATCTAGGTTAACTAACAGGAACTTGGACTATCTATGTTACCTAGCGGGCACTATGACTATGTAGGTTACCTAGCGGGCACTTGGACTATCTAGGTTCGGTAACGGGTACTTGGACTATCTAGGTTGCCTAACAGGCACTTGGACTATGTAGGTTACATAACGGGCACTTGGACTATGCAGGTAACGTAGTGGGCACTTGGACTTCTAGGTTAACGAACGGGCACTCGGACTATGTAGGTTCCCTAACTGGCACTTGGACTATTTAGGTTACCTAGCAGGCAATTTGACTATCTAGGTTACCTAGCGGGAACTTGGACTATGTAGGTTCCCTAGCGGGCACTTGGATTATGTGAGTTCCCTATCAGGCACTTGGACTATGTAGGTTACTAGCGGGCATTTGGACTATGTAGGTTACCTAACAGCCACTTGGACTATGTAGGTCCGTATCGGGCACTTCGACAATGTTGGTTAACTAGCGGGCACTAGGACTATGTAGGTTACCTAGCGGGCACTTGGACTATCTAGGTTAACGAACGGACACTTGGACTATCTAGGTGACCTAGTGGGAACTTGGACTATGTAGGTTACGTAGCGGTCACTTTGACTATCTTGGTTACCTAGCGGACACTTGGACGAACTAGGTTAACGAGCGGGCCCCTGGACTATGTAGGTTACCTAGCGGGCACTGGGACTATCTAGGTTAACTAACAGGAACATGGACTATGTAGGTTACCTAGCGGGCACTGGGACTATCTAGGTTAACTAACAGGAACATGGACTATCTAGGTTACCTAGCGGGCACTTTGATTATGTAGGTTACCTGGCGGGCACTTGGACTATCTAGGTTAGCTAACGGGTACTTGGACTATCTAGGTTACCTAGCGGGCACTTGGACTATGTAGGTTACCTAACGGGCACTTGGAATATGCAGGTAACGTAGCGGGCACTTGGAATTCTAGGTTAACGCACGGGCACTCAGACTATGTAGGTTGCTTAGCGGGCACTTGGACGATCTAGGATAGGTAACGGGCCCTTGACTATCTAGGTTACCTAGCGGGAACTTGGACTATGTAGGTTCCCTAGCGGGCACTTGGACTATCTAGGTTTCCAAAGGGCACTTGGACTATGTAGGTTAAATAGAGTACACTTGGACAATCTAGGTTAACTAGCGGGCACTTGTACTATCTAGGTTAACTAGCGTTCACTTGGACTATGTAGGTTCCTTAGCGGGCACTTGGACTATCTAGGTTGCCTAGCGGGCACTTGGACGATATAGGTTAACTAGCGTGCCCTTGGAATATCTAGGTTACGTAGCGGGGACTTGGTATATAGGTTAACTAGCGGGCACATGGTCTATGTAGATTAACTAGAGGACACTTGGACTATCTAGGTTAACTAGTGGGCCCTTGGACTATGTAGGTTAACTAGCGGACAATTGGACAATCTAGGTTAACTAGCGGGTACTTGGACTATCTAGGTTAACTAGCGGGCCCTTGGACTATGTAGGTTAACTAGCGGGCACTTGGACGATCTAGGTTAACTACCGGGCAATTGGAATATCTAGTTTAAGTAGCGGGCACTTGGACTATCTAGGTTAATTAGCGGGCACTTGGACTATGTAGGTTAACTACCGGGCACTTGCACTATCTAGGTTACCGAACGGGCATTTGGACTATGTAGGTAACCTAGCGGGCAGTTGGACAGTCTAGGTTGCCTAGCGGGCACTTGGACTTATAGGTTAACGAACGGGCACTTGGATTATGTATGTTGCGTAGCGGGCAATTGGATTATCTAGGTTAGGTAACGGGCACTTTGACTATCTAGGTTACCTAGCGGGAACTAGGACGATGTAGGTTACCTAGCGGGCACTTGGACTATCTATGTTAACTAGCGGGCACTTGGACTATGTAGGTTACCTAGCGGACACTTGCACTATGTAGGTTACCTAGCAGGCACTTGCATTATGTAGGTTAACTAGAGGACACTAGGACGATCTCGGTTAACAAGTGGGCCCTTGGACTATGTAGATTAACTAGCCGGCACTTGGATGATCTAGGGTAACTAGCGGGCACTTGGACGATCTAGGTTAACCAGCGGGCACTTGGACTATCAAAATTAACAAGCGAGCCCTTGGACTATGTAGGTTAACTAGCGGGCCCTTGGACTATCTAGGTTACCTAGATAGCACTTGGATTATGTAGGTTCTCTAGCGGGCAATTGGACAATCTAGGTTAATGAACGTGCACTTGGACTAAGCAGGTAACCTAGCCGTCACTTGGACTCTCTAGGTTACATAGCGGGTACTTGGACTTCTAGGTTAACGAATGGGCACTTGGACTATGTAGGTTGCCTAGCGAGCACTTGGACTATCTAGGTTAGGTAACAGGCACTTGGATTATCTAGGTTACCTTGCAGGAACTTGGACAATGTAGGTTACCTAGAGGGCACTTGGACTATCTAGGTTACCAAACGGGCACTTTGACTATCTAGGTTACCTAGCAGGCACTAGGACTATGTAGGTAACCTAGCGGGCACTTGGACTGTCTAGGTTTCCTAGCGGGCACTTGGACTTCTAGGTTAACGAACGGGCACTTGGACTATGTAGGTTGCCTAGCGGGCTCTTGGACGATCTAGGTTAGGTAACGGGCACTTGGACTATGTAGGTTACCTAGCGGGAACTTGGACTATGTAGGTTACCTAGCGGGCACTTGGACTATCTAGGTTACCTAACGGGCACTTTGACTATCTAGGTTACCTAGCGGGCACTTGGACTATCTAGGTTAGCTAACAGAAACTTGGAGTATCTAGGTTACCTAGCGGGCACTAGGACTTTGTAGGTAACCTAGCGGGCACTGGACTCTCTAGGTTAACTAGCGGGTTCTTGGACTATGTAGGTTAATTAGCGGGCCCTTGGACTATGTAGGTTAACTAGCGGACACTTGGAGGTTCTAGGTTAACTAGCGGGCACTTGGACTATCTAGGTTAACTAGCGGGCACTTGGATTATCTAGGTTACCTAGCAGGCACTTGCACGATGCAGGTTCCCTAGCGGCCACTTGGACTATCTAGGCTCCCTAACGGGCACTTGGACTATGTATGTTACCTAGCGGGCACTTGGTCTATGTACATACCCTAGCGGGCACTTGGACTATCTAGGTTACCTAGTGGGCACTTGGAGTATGTACGTCACCTAGTGGGCACTTGGACTATCTACGTTACCTAGCGGGTACTTGGACTATATAGGTTACTAACGGGCACTTGGACTATGTAAGTTCCCTAGCGGGCACTTGGACTATGTGGGTTCCCTAGCGGGCACTTGGACTGTCTAGATTAACGAAAGGGCACTTGGACTATCTAGCTTAACTAGCGGGCACTTGGACTATGTAAGTTTCCTAGCGGGCACTGGACTATGTGGTTTTCCAAGCGGGCACTTGGACTGTCTAGGTTAACGAACGGGCACTTGGACTATCTAGGTTAACTAGCGGGAACTTGGACTATGTAGGTTAACTAGCGGGCACTGGACTATGTGGTTTCCCTAGCGGGCATTTGGACTGTCTAGGTTAACGAACGGGCACTTGGACTATCT
This sequence comes from Tenrec ecaudatus, assembly GCF_050624435.1. NCBI lineage: Eukaryota > Metazoa > Chordata > Mammalia > Afrosoricida > Tenrecidae > Tenrec > Tenrec ecaudatus. Next base: position 545,758 of record NW_027459378.1, on the reverse strand, counting down.
AGGTTAACTAGCGGGAACTTGGACTATGTAAGTTCCCTAGCGGGCACTGCAGTATGTGGTTTCCCTAGCGGGCACTTGGACTGTCTAGGTTAACGAACGGGCACTTGGACTATCTAGGTTAACTAGCGGGCACTTGGACTAGGTAAGTTCCCTAGCGGGCACTTGGACTATGTGGGTTCCCTAGCAGGCATTTGGACTATCTAGGTTACATAACGGGTACTTGGACTATGTAGCTTCCCTAGCGGGCACTTGGATTATGTGAGTTCCCTATGGGGCACTTGGACTATGTAGGTTACTAGCGGGCATTTGGACTATGTAGGTTACCTAACAGGCACTTGGACTATGTAGGTCCGTATCGGGCACTTGGACAATGTTGGTAAACTAGCGGGCACTAGGACTATGTAGGTTACCTAGCGGGCACTTGGACTATCTAAGTGACCTAGTGGGAACTTGGACTATGTAGGTTACGTAGCAGACACTTTGACTATCTTGGTTACCTAGCGGACACTTGGACGAACTAGGTTAACGAGCGGGCCCTTGGACTATGTAGGTTACCTAGCGGGCACTTGGACTATCTAGGTTAACTAACAGGAACATGGACTATCTGGGTTACCTAGCGGGCACTTTGATTATGTAGGTTACCTATCGGGCACTTGGACTATCTAGGTTAGCTAAAGGGTACTTGGACTATCTAGGTTACCTAGCGGGCACTTGGACTATGTAGGTTACCTAACGGGCACTTGGACTATGCAGGTTAACTAGCGGACACTTCGACTATCTAGGTTAACTAGCGGGCATTTGGACAATGCAGGTTCCCTAGCAGGCACTTGGACTATATAGGTAAATTAGCGGGCACTTGGACTATGGAGGTTACCTAGCAGGCACTTAGACTGTCTAGGATACCTAACGGGCACTTGGACTATGTAGGTTAGCTAACAGGAACTTGGACTGTCTAGGTTAACTAGCGGGCACTTGGACTATATAGGTTAGCTAACAGGAACTTGGACTGTCTAGGTTACCTAGCGGGCACTTGGACTATGTAGGTTAAGTAGCGGGCACTTGGTCTATGTAGGTTAACTAGCAGGCCCTTGGACTATGTAAGTTAACTAGAGGGCACTTGGACGATCCTGGTTAACTAGTGGGCACTTGGACTATCTAGGTTAACTAGCGTGCACTTGGACTATCTAGGTTACCTAGCGGGAACTTGGACTATGTAGGTTCTCTGGCGGGCATTTGGACTATATAGGTTACCTAGCGGGCATTTGGACTATGTAGGTTACCTATCGGGAACTTGGACTATGTAGGTTAACTAGCGGGCACTTGGATTATCTAGGTTAACTAACAGGCACTTGGACTATGTATGTTCCAGAGCGGGCAATTGGACTATGTAGGTTCCCTAGCGGGCACTTGAACTATCTAGGTTCCCTAAAGGGCACTTGGACTATGTAGGTTAACTAGCGGACAATTGGACAATCTAGGTTAACCAAGCGGGCACTTGGACTATGTAGGTTAACTAGCGGATACTTGCACTATGTAGGTTACCTAGCGGGCACTTGGACTATGTACGTCCCCTAGTGGGCACTTGGACTATCTAGGTTAACAAACGGGCACTTGGACTATGTAGGTTCCCTAGCGGGCACTTGGACTATGTAGGTCAACTAGCGGGCAATTGGACTGTCTAGGTAACCTAGCGGGCACTTGGACTATCTCGGTTAACGAACGGGCCCTTGGACTATGTAGGTAACCTAGCGGGCACTTGGACTGTCTAGGTTACCTAGCGGGCACTTTGACTATCTAGGTTAACGAACGGGCACTTAGACTATGTAGGTTACCTAGCGGGCACTTGGACTATGTAGGATCCCTATCGGACATTTGGACTACTTAGGTTAACTAGCGGGCACTTGGACTATCTAGGTTAACTAGCGGGCACTTGGATTATCTAGGTTAACTAACAGGCACTTGGACTATGTATGTTCCAGAGCGGGCAATTGGACTATGTAGGTTCCCTAGCGGGCACTTGAACTATCTAGGTTCCCTAAAGGGCACTTGGACTATGTAGGTTAACTAGCGGACAATTGGACAATCTAGGTTAACCAAGCGGGCACTTGGACTATGTAGGTTAACTAGCGGATACTTGCACTATGTAGGTTACCTAGCGGGCACTTGGACTATCTAGGTTAACTAGCGGGCACTTGGACTATGTAGGTTAACTAGCGGACACTTGCACTATGTAGGCTACCTATCGGGCACTTGGACTAAGTACCTTACCTAGCGGGCACTTGGACTATCTATGTTAACTAGCGGGCACTTGGACTATGTAGGTTACCTAGCGGACACTTGCACTATGTAGCTTACCTAGCAGGCACTTGGACTATGTAGGTTAACTAGAGGACACTTGGATGATCTAGGTTAACAAGTGTGCCCTTGGACTATGTAGATTAACTAGCCGGCACTTGGATGATCTAGGTTAACTATCGGGCACTTGGACGATCTAGGTTAACCAGCGGACACTTGGACTATAAAAATTAACAAGCGAGCCCTTGGACTATGTAGGTTAACTAGCGGGCCCTTGGACTATCTAGGTTACCCAGATAGCTCTTGGACTATATAGGTTCCCTAGCGAGCACTTGGACTATCTAGTTTCGTAACGGGCACTTGGACTATCTAGGTTGCCTAGCAGGCACTTGGACTATGTAGGTTACATAACGGGCACTTGGACTATGCAGGTAACGTAGTGGGCACTTGGACTTCTAGGTTAACGAACGGGCACTCGGACTATGTAGGTTCCCTAACTGGCACTTGGACTATTTAGGTTACCTAGCAGGCAATTTGACTATCTAGGTTACCTAGCGGGAACTTGGACTATGTAGGTTCCCTAGCGGGCACTTGGATTATGTGAGTTCCCTATCAGGCACTTGGACTATGTAGGTTACTAGCGGGCATTTGGACTATGTAGGTTACCTAACAGCCACTTGGACTATGTAGGTCCGTATCGGGCACTTCGACAATGTTGGTTAACTAGCGGGCACTAGGACTATGTAGGTTACCTAGCGGGCACTTGGACTATCTAGGTTAGGTAACGGGCACTTGGACTATCTAGGTGACCTAGTGGGAACTTGGACTATGTAGGTTACGTAGCGGTCACTTTGACTATCTTGGTTACCTAGCGGACACTTGGACGAACTAGGTTAACGAGCGGGCCCCTGGACTATGTAGGTTACCTAGCGGGCACTGGGACTATCTAGGTTAACTAACAGGAACATGGACTATGTAGGTTACCTAGCGGGCACTGGGACTATCTAGGTTAACTAACAGGAACATGGACTATCTAGGTTACCTAGCGGGCACTTTGATTATGTAGGTTACCTGGCGGGCACTTGGACTATCTAGGTTAGCTAACGGGTACTTGGACTATCTAGGTTACCTAGCGGGCACTTGGACTATGTAGGTTACCTAACGGGCACTTGGAATATGCAGGTAACGTAGCGGGCACTTGGAATTCTAGGTTAACGCACGGGCACTCAGACTATGTAGGTTGCTTAGCGGGCACTTGGACGATCTAGGATAGGTAACGGGCCCTTGACTATCTAGGTTACCTAGCGGGAACTTGGACTATGTAGGTTCCCTAGCGGGCACTTGGACTATCTAGGTTTCCAAAGGGCACTTGGACTATGTAGGTTAAATAGAGTACACTTGGACAATCTAGCTTAACTAGCGGGCACTTGTACTATCTAGGTTAACTAGCGTTCACTTGGACTATGTAGGTTCCTTAGCGGGCACTTGGACTATCTAGGTTGCCTAGCGGGCACTTGGACGATATAGGTTAACTAGCGTGCCCTTGGAATATCTAGGTTACGTAGCGGGGACTTGGTATATAGGTTAACTAGCGGGCACATGGACTATGTAGATTAACTAGAGGACACTTGGACTATCTAGGTTAACTAGTGGGCCCTTGGACTATGTAGGTTAACTAGCGGACAATTGGACAATCTAGGTTAACTAGCGGGTACTTGGACTATCTAGGTTAACTAGCGGGCCCTTGGACTATGTAGGTTAACTAGCGGGCACTTGGACGATCTAGGTTAACTACCGGGCAATTGGAATATCTAGTTTAAGTAGCGGGCACTTGGACTATCTAGGTTAATTAGCGGGCACTTGGACTATGTAGGTTAACTACCGGGCACTTGCACTATCTAGGTTACCGAACGGGCATTTGGACTATGTAGGTAACCTAGCGGGCAGTTGGACAGTCTAGGTTGCCTAGCGGGCACTTGGACTTATAGGTTAACGAACGGGCACTTGGATTATGTATGTTGCGTAGCGGGCAATTGGATTATCTAGGTTAGGTAACGGGCACTTTGACTATCTAGGTTACCTAGCGGGAACTAGGACGATGTAGGTTACCTAGCGGGCACTTGGACTATCTATGTTAACTAGCGGGCACTTGGACTATGTAGGTTACCTAGCGGACACTTGCACTATGTAGGTTACCTAGCAGGCACTTGCATTATGTAGGTTAACTAGAGGACACTTGGACGATCTAGGTTAACAAGTGGGCCCTTGGACTATGTAGATTAACTAGCCGGCACTTGGATGATCTAGGGTAACTAGCGGGCACTTGGACGATCTAGGTTAACCAGCGGGCACTTGGACTATCAAAATTAACAAGCGAGCCCTTGGACTATGTAGGTTAACTAGCGGGCCCTTGGACTATCTAGGTTACCTAGATAGCACTTGGATTATATAGGTTCTCTAGCGGGCAATTGGACAATCTAGGTTAATGAACGTGCACTTGGACTAAGCAGGTAACCTAGCCGTCACTTGGACTCTCTAGGTTACATAGCGGCTACTTGGACTTCTAGGTTAACGAATGGGCACTTGGACTATGTAGGTTGCCTAGCGAGCACTTGGACTATCTAGGTTAGGTAACAGGCACTTGGATTATCTAGGTTACCTTGCAGGAACTTGGACAATGTAGGTTACCTAGAGGGCACTTGGACTATCTAGGTTACCAAACGGGCACTTTGACTATCTAGGTTACCTAGCAGGCACTAGGACTATGTAGGTAACCTAGCGGGCACTTGGACTGTCTAGGTTTCCTAGCGGGCACTTGGACTTCTAGGTTAACGAACGGGCACTTGGACTATGTAGGTTGCCTAGCGGGCTCTTGGACGATCTAGGTTAGGTAACGGGCACTTGGACTATGTAGGTTACCTAGCGGGAACTTGGACTATGTAGGTTACCTAGCGGGCACTTGGACTATCTAGGTTACCTAACGGGCACTTTGACTATCTAGGTTACCTAGCGGGCACTTGGACTATCTAGGTTAGCTAACAGAAACTTGGAGTATCTAGGTTACCTAGCGGGCACTAGGACTATGTAGGTAACCTAGCGGGCACTGGACTCTCTAGGTTAACTAGCGGGTTCTTGGACTATGTAGGTTAATTAGCGGGCCCTTGGACTATGTAGGTTAACTAGCGGACACTTGGAGGTTCTAGGTTAACTAGCGGGCACTTGGACTATCTAGGTTAACTAGCGGGCACTTGGATTATCTAGGTTACCTAGCAGGCACTTGCACGATGCAGGTTCCCTAGCGGCCACTTGGACTATCTAGGCTCCCTAACGGGCACTTGGACTATGTATGTTACCTAGCGGGCACTTGGTCTATGTACATACCCTAGCGGGCACTTGGACTATCTAGGTTACCTAGTGGGCACTTGGAGTATGTACGTCACCTAGTGGGCACTTGGACTATCTACGTTACCTAGCGGGTACTTGGACTATATAGGTTACTAACGGGCACTTGGACTATGTAAGTTCCCTAGCGGGCACTTGGACTATGTGGGTTCCCTAGCGGGCACTTGGACTGTCTAGATTAACGAAAGGGCACTTGGACTATCTAGCTTAACTAGCGGGCACTTGGACTATGTAAGTTTCCTAGCGGGCACTGGACTATGTGGTTTTCCAAGCGGGCACTTGGACTGTCTAGGTTAACGAACGGGCACTTGGACTATCTAGGTTAACTAGCGGGAACTTGGACTATGTAGGTTAACTAGCGGGCACTGGACTATGTGGTTTCCCTAGCGGGCATTTGGACTGTCTAGGTTAACGAACGGGCACTTGGACTATCTAGGTTAACTAGCGGGAACTTGGACTATGTAAGTTCCCTAGCGGGCACTGCAGTATGTGGTTTCCCTAGCGGGCACTTGGACTGTCTAGGTTAACGAACGGGCACTTGGACTATCTAGGTTAACTAGCGGGCACTTGGACTAGGTAAGTTCCCTAGCGGGCACTTGGACTATGTGGGTTCCCTAGCAGGCATTTGGACTATCTAGGTTACATAACGGGTACTTGGACTATGTAGCTTCCCTAGCGGGTACTTGGATTATGTGAGTTCCCTATGGGGCACTTGGACTATGTAGGTTACTAGCGGGCATTTGGACTATGTAGGTTACCTAACAGGCACTTGGACTATGTAGGTCCGTATCGGGCACTTGGACAATGTTGGTAAACTAGCGGGCACTAGGATTATGTAGGTTACCTAGCGGGCACTTGGACTATCTAAGTGACCTAGTGGGAACTTGGACTATGTAGGTTACGTAGCAGACACTTTGACTATCTTGGTTACCTAGCGGACACTTGGACGAACTAGGTTAACGAGCGGGCCCTTGGACTATGTAGGTTACCTAGCGGGCACTTGGACTATCTAGGTTAACTAACAGGAACATGGACTATCTGGGTTACCTAGCGGGCACTTTGATTATGTAGGTTACCTATCGGGCACTTGGACTATCTAGGTTAGCTAAAGGGTACTTGGACTATCTAGGTTACCTAGCGGGCACTTGGACTATGTAGGTTACCTAACGGGCACTTGGACTATGCAGGTTAACTAGCGGACACTTCGACTATCTAGGTTAACTAGCGGGCATTTGGACAATGCAGGTTCCCTAGCAGGCACTTGGACTATATAGGTAAATTAGCGGGCACTTGGACTATGGAGGTTACCTAGCAGGCACTTAGACTGTCTAGGATACCTAACGGGCACTTGGACTATGTAGGTTAGCTAACAGGAACTTGGACTGTCTAGGTTAACTAGCGGGCACTTGGACTATATAGGTTAGCTAACAGGAACTTGGACTGTCTAGGTTAACTAGCGGGCACTTGGACGATGCAGGTTCCCTAGCGAACACTTGGACTATGTGGGTACCCTAGCAGGCATTTGGACTATATAGGTTACCTAAAGGGCATTTGGACTATGCAGTTTCCCTAGCGGGCACTTGGATTATGTAGGTTCCCTTCTTGCTCTTGGACTATGTAGGTTTCTAGCGGGCACTTGGACAATGTAGGTTCCCTATCGGGCACTTGGACAATGTAGGTTAACTAGCGGGCGCTAGGACTACGTAGGTGCCCTAGCGGGCATTTGGACTATATAGATTACCAAGTGCGCACTTGGACTTTGTAGGTTACCTAGCGGGCACTTGGACTATCTAGGTTAACTAGCGGGCACTTGGACTATCTAGGTTAACTAGTGGGCCCTTGGACTATGTAGGTTAACTTGCGGGCCCTTTGACGATCAAGATTAGCAAACGGGCACTTGGACTATGTAGGTTACCTAGCAGGCACTTGGACTGTCTAGGTTACCTAGCGGGCACTTGAACTATCTAGGTTAACGAACGGGCACTTGTACTATGTATGTTAGCTAACAGGAACTTGGACTATCTAGGTTAACGAACGGGCACTTGGACTATGGAGGTTACCTAGCGGGCACTTGGACTATGGAGGTTACCTAGCGGGCATTGGATTATCTAGGTTAGCTAACGGGTACTTGGACTACCTAGGTTACCTAGCGGGCATTTGGACAAAGTAGGTTACCTAGCGGGCACTTGGACTATCTAGGTTACCTAACGGGCACTAGGACTATGCAGGTAACGTAGCGGGCACTTGGACTGTCTAGGTTACCTAGCTGGCGCTTGGACTATGTAGGTTACCTAGCGGGCACTTGGACTATCTAGGTTAACGAACGGGCACGTGGACTATGTAGGTAACCTAACGGGCACTTGGACTATCTAGGTTAGGTAACGGGCATTTGCACTATCTAGGTTACCTAGCGGGAACTTGGAATATGTAGGTTACCTAGCGGGCACTTGGACTATAGGTTAACTAGCGAGCACTTGGACTATATAGGTTACCTAGCGGGCCCTTGGACAATGTAGGTTACCTAGCGCGACATGGACTATCTAAGTTACCTAGCTAGCACTTGGACTATGTAGGTTAGCTAGCGGGCACTTGGACTATCTAGGTTACCTAGCAGGCACTTTGACTATCTAGGTTAACTAACGGGCACTTGCACTATGTAGGTTGCTTAGCGAGCACTTGGACTATGTAGGTTCCCTAGCGGGCACTTGGACTATGTAGGTTCCCTAGCGGGTACTTGGACTGTCTAGGTTAACTAGCGGGCAATTTCACTGTCTAGGTTACCTAGTGGGCATATGGACTATGTAGTTTACCTAGCAGGCACTTGGATTATGTACGTTAACTAGCGTGCACTTGGACTATCTAGGTTACCTAGCGTGGACTTGGACTATGTAGGTTCCCTAGCGGGCACTTGGACTATGTAGGTAACCTAGTGGTCACTTGGACTGTCTAGGTTACCTAGCGGGCACTTGGACTATGTAGGTTAAGTAGCGGGCACTTGGTCTATGTAGGTTAACTAGCAGGCCCTTGGACTATGTAAGTTAACTAGAGGGCACTTGGACGATCCTGGTTAACTAGTGGGCACTTGGACTATCTAGGTTAACTAGCGTGCACTTGGACTATCTAGGTTACCTAGCGGGAACTTGGACTATGTAGGTTCTCTGGCGGGCATTTGGACTATATAGGTTACCTAGCGGGCATTTGGACTATGTAGGTTACCTATCGGGAACTTGGACTATGTAGGTTAACTAGCGGGCACTTGGATTATCTAGGTTAACTAACAGGCACTTGGACTATGTATGTTCCAGAGCGGGCAATTGGACTATGTAGGTTCCCTAGCGGGCACTTGAACTATCTAGGTTCCCTAAAGGGCACTTGGACTATGTAGGTTAACTAGCGGACAATTGGACAATCTAGGTTAACCAAGCGGGCACTTGGACTATGTAGGTTAACTAGCGGATACTTGCACTATGTAGGTTACCTAGCGGGCACTTGGACTATGTACGTCCCCTAGTGGGCACTTGGACTATCTAGGTTAACAAACGGGCACTTGGACTATGTAGGTTCCCTAGCGGGCACTTGGACTATGTAGGTCAACTAGCGGGCAATTGGACTGTCTAGGTAACCTAGCGGGCACTTGGACTATCTCGGTTAACGAACGGGCCCTTGGACTATGTAGGTAACCTAGCGGGCACTTGGACTGTCTAGGTTACCTAGCGGGCACTTTGACTATCTAGGTTAACGAACGGGCACTTAGACTATGTAGGTTACCTAGCGGGCACTTGGACTATGTAGGATCCCTATCGGACATTTGGACTACTTAGGTTAACTAGCGGGCACTTGGACTATCTAGGTTAACTAGCGGGCACTTGGATTATCTAGGTTAACTAACAGGCACTTGGACTATGTATGTTCCAGAGCGGGCAATTGGACTATGTAGGTTCCCTAGCGGGCACTTGAACTATCTAGGTTCCCTAAAGGGCACTTGGACTATGTAGGTTAACTAGCGGACAATTGGACAATCTAGGTTAACCAAGCGGGCACTTGGACTATGTAGGTTAACTAGCGGATACTTGCACTATGTAGGTTACCTAGCGGGCACTTGGACTATCTAGGTTAACTAGCGGGCACTTGGACTATGTAGGTTAACTAGCGGACACTTGCACTATGTAGGCTACCTATCGGGCACTTGGACTAAGTACCTTACCTAGCGGGCACTTGGACTATCTATGTTAACTAGCGGGCACTTGGACTATGTAGGTTACCTAGCGGACACTTGCACTATGTAGCTTACCTAGCAGGCACTTGGACTATGTAGGTTAACTAGAGGACACTTGGATGATCTAGGTTAACAAGTGTGCCCTTGGACTATGTAGATTAACTAGCCGGCACTTGGATGATCTAGGTTAACTATCGGGCACTTGGACGATCTAGGTTAACCAGCGGACACTTGGACTATAAAAATTAACAAGCGAGCCCTTGGACTATGTAGGTTAACTAGCGGGCCCTTGGACTATCTAGGTTACCCAGATAGCTCTTGGACTATATAGGTTCCCTAGCGAGCACTTGGACTATCTAGTTTCGTAACGGGCACTTGGACTATCTAGGTTGCCTAGCAGGCACTTGGACTATGTAGGTTACATAACGGGCACTTGGACTATGCAGGTAACGTAGTGGGCACTTGGACTTCTAGGTTAACGAACGGGCACTCGGACTATGTAGGTTCCCTAACTGGCACTTGGACTATTTAGGTTACCTAGCAGGCAATTTGACTATCTAGGTTACCTAGCGGGAACTTGGACTATGTAGGTTCCCTAGCGGGCACTTGGATTATGTGAGTTCCCTATCAGGCACTTGGACTATGTAGGTTACTAGCGGGCATTTGGACTATGTAGGTTACCTAACAGCCACTTGGACTATGTAGGTCCGTATCGGGCACTTCGACAATGTTGGTTAACTAGCGGGCACTAGGACTATGTAGGTTACCTAGCGGGCACTTGGACTATCTAGGTTAGGTAACGGGCACTTGGACTATCTAGGTGACCTAGTGGGAACTTGGACTATGTAGGTTACGTAGCGGTCACTTTGACTATCTTGGTTACCTAGCGGACACTTGGACGAACTAGGTTAACGAGCGGGCCCCTGGACTATGTAGGTTACCTAGCGGGCACTGGGACTATCTAGGTTAACTAACAGGAACATGGACTATGTAGGTTACCTAGCGGGCACTGGGACTATCTAGGTTAACTAACAGGAACATGGACTATCTAGGTTACCTAGCGGGCACTTTGATTATGTAGGTTACCTGGCGGGCACTTGGACTATCTAGGTTAGCTAACGGGTACTTGGACTATCTAGGTTACCTAGCGGGCACTTGGACTATGTAGGTTACCTAACGGGCACTTGGAATATGCAGGTAACGTAGCGGGCACTTGGAATTCTAGGTTAACGCACGGGCACTCAGACTATGTAGGTTGCTTAGCGGGCACTTGGACGATCTAGGATAGGTAACGGGCCCTTGACTATCTAGGTTACCTAGCGGGAACTTGGACTATGTAGGTTCCCTAGCGGGCACTTGGACTATCTAGGTTTCCAAAGGGCACTTGGACTATGTAGGTTAAATAGAGTACACTTGGACAATCTAGGTTAACTAGCGGGCACTTGTACTATCTAGGTTAACTAGCGTTCACTTGGACTATGTAGGTTCCTTAGCGGGCACTTGGACTATCTAGGTTGCCTAGCGGGCACTTGGACGATATAGGTTAACTAGCGTGCCCTTGGAATATCTAGGTTACGTAGCGGGGACTTGGTATATAGGTTAACTAGCGGGCACATGGACTATGTAGATTAACTAGAGGACACTTGGACTATCTAGGTTAACTAGTGGGCCCTTGGACTATGTAGGTTAACTAGCGGACAATTGGACAATCTAGGTTAACTAGCGGGTACTTGGACTATCTAGGTTAACTAGCGGGCCCTTGGACTATGTAGGTTAACTAGCGGGCACTTGGACGATCTAGGTTAACTACCGGGCAATTGGAATATCTAGTTTAAGTAGCGGGCACTTGGACTATCTAGGTTAATTAGCGGGCACTTGGACTATGTAGGTTAACTACCGGGCACTTGCACTATCTAGGTTACCGAACGGGCATTTGGACTATGTAGGTAACCTAGCGGGCAGTTGGACAGTCTAGGTTGCCTAGCGGGCACTTGGACTTATAGGTTAACGAACGGGCACTTGGATTATGTATGTTGCGTAGCGGGCAATTGGATTATCTAGGTTAGGTAACGGGCACTTGGACTATCTAGGTTACCTAGCGGGAACTAGGACGATGTAGGTTACCTAGCGGGCACTTGGACTATCTATGTTAACTAGCGGGCACTTGGACTATGTAGGTTACCTAGCGGACACTTGCACTATGTAGGTTACCTAGCAGGCACTTGCATTATGTAGGTTAACTAGAGGACACTTGGACGATCTAGGTTAACAAGTGGGCCCTTGGACTATGTAGATTAACTAGCCGGCACTTGGATGATCTAGGGTAACTAGAGGGCACTTGGACGATCTAGGTTAACCAGCGGGCACTTGGACTATCAAAATTAACAAGCGAGCCCTTGGACTATGTAGGTTAACTAGCGGGCCCTTGGACTATCTAGGTTACCTAGATAGCACTTGGATTATGTAGGTTCTCTAGCGGGCAATTGGACAATCTAGGTTAATGAACGTGCACTTGGACTAAGCAGGTAACCTAGCCGTCACTTGGACTCTCTAGGTTACATAGCGGCTACTTGGACTTCTAGGTTAACGAATGGGCACTTGGACTATGTAGGTTGCCTAGCGAGCACTTGGACTATCTAGGTTAGGTAACAGGCACTTGGATTATCTAGGTTACCTTGCAGGAACTTGGACAATGTAGGTTACCTAGAGGGCACTTGGACTATCTAGGTTACCAAACGGGCACTTTGACTATCTAGGTTACCTAGCAGGCACTAGGACTATGTAGGTAACCTAGCGGGCACTTGGACTGTCTAGGTTTCCTAGCGGGCACTTGGACTTCTAGGTTAACGAACGGGCACTTGGACTATGTAGGTTGCCTAGCGGGCTCTTGGACGATCTAGGTTAGGTAACGGGCACTTGGACTATGTAGGTTACCTAGCGGGAACTTGGACTATGTAGGTTACCTAGCGGGCACTTGGACTATCTAGGTTACCTAACGGGCACTTTGACTATCTAGGTTACCTAGCGGGCACTTGGACTATCTAGGTTAGCTAACAGAAACTTGGAGTATCTAGGTTACCTAGCGGGCACTAGGACTATGTAGGTAACCTAGCGGGCACTGGACTCTCTAGGTTAACTAGCGGGTTCTTGGACTATGTAGGTTAATTAGCGGGCCCTTGGACTATGTAGGTTAACTAGCGGACACTTGGAGGTTCTAGGTTAACTAGCGGGCACTTGGACTATCTAGGTTAACTAGCGGGCACTTGGATTATCTAGGTTACCTAGCAGGCACTTGCACGATGCAGGTTCCCTAGCGGCCACTTGGACTATCTAGGCTCCCGAACGGGCACTTGGACTATGTATGTTACCTAGCGGGCACTTGGTCTATGTACATACCCTAGCGGGCACTTGGACTATCTAGGTTACCTAGTGGGCACTTGGAGTATGTACGTCACCTAGTGGGCACTTGGACTATCTACGTTACCTAGCGGGTACTTGGACTATATAGGTTACTAACGGGCACTTGGACTATGTAAGTTCCCTAGCGGGCACTTGGACTATGTGGGTTCCCTAGCGGGCACTTGGACTGTCTAGATTAACGAAAGGGCACTTGGACTATCTAGCTTAACTAGCGGGCACTTGGACTATGTAAGTTTCCTAGCGGGCACTGGACTATGTGGTTTTCCAAGCGGGCACTTGGACTGTCTAGGTTAACGAACGGGCACTTGGACTATCTAGGTTAACTAGCGGGAACTTGGACTATGTAGGTTAACTAGCGGGCACTGGACTATGTGGTTTCCCTAGCGGGCATTTGGACTGTCTAGGTTAACGAACGGGCACTTGGACTATCTAGGTTAACTAGCGGGAACTTGGACTATGTAAGTTCCCTAGCGGGCACTGCAGTATGTGGTTTCCCTAGCGGGCACTTGGACTGTCTAGGTTAACGAACGGGCACTTGGACTATCTAGGTTAACTAGCGGGCACTTGGACTAGGTAAGTTCCCTAGCGGGCACTTGGACTATGTGGGTTCCCTAGCAGGCATTTGGACTATCTAGGTTACATAACGGGTACTTGGACTATGTAGCTTCCCTAGCGGGCACTTGGATTATGTGAGTTCCCTATGGGGCACTTGGACTATGTAGGTTACTAGCGGGCATTTGGACTATGTAGGTTACCTAACAGGCACTTGGACTATGTAGGTCCGTATCGGGCACTTGGACAATGTTGGTAAACTAGCGGGCACTAGGACTATGTAGGTTACCTAGTGGGCACTTGGACTATCTAAGTGACCTAGTGGGAACTTGGACTATGTAGGTTACGTAGCAGACACTTTGACTATCTTGGTTACCTAGTGGACACTTGGACGAACTAGGTTAACGAGCGGGCCCTTGGACTATGTAGGTTACCTAGCGGGCACTTGGACTATCTAGGTTAACTAACAGGAACATGGACTATCTGGGTTACCTAGCGGGCACTTTGATTATGTAGGTTACCTATCGGGCACTTGGACTATCTAGGTTAGCTAAAGGGTACTTGGACTATCTAGGTTACCTAGCGGGCACTTGGACTATGTAGGTTACCTAACGGGCACTTGGACTATGCAGGTTAACTAGCGGACACTTCGACTATCTAGGTTAACTAGCGGGCATTTGGACAATGCAGGTTCCCTAGCAGGCACTTGGACTATATAGGTAAATTAGCGGGCACTTGGACTATGGAGGTTACCTAGCAGGCACTTAGACTGTCTAGGATACCTAACGGGCACTTGGACTATGTAGGTTAGCTAACAGGAACTTGGACTGTCTAGGTTAACTAGCGGGCACTTGGACTATATAGGTTAGCTAACAGGAACTTGGACTGTCTAGGTTAACTAGCGGGCACTTGGACGATGCAGGTTCCCTAGCGAACACTTGGACTATGTGGGTACCCTAGCAGGCATTTGGACTATATAGGTTACCTAAAGGGCATTTGGACTATGCAGTTTCCCTAGCGGGCACTTGGATTATGTAGGTTCCCTTCTTGCTCTTGGACTATGTAGGTTTCTAGCGGGCACTTGGACAATGTAGGTTCCCTATCGGGCACTTGGACAATGTAGGTTAACTAGCGGGCGCTAGGACTACGTAGGTGCCCTAGCGGGCATTTGGACTATATAGATTACCAAGTGCGCACTTGGACTTTGTAGGTTACCTAGCGGGCACTTGGACTATCTAGGTTAACTAGCGGGCACTTGGACTATCTAGGTTAACTAGTGGGCCCTTGGACTATGTAGGTTAACTAGCGGGCCCTTTGACGATCAAGATTAGCAAACGGGCACTTGGACAATGTAGGTTACCTAGCAGGCACTTGGACTGTCTAGGTTACCTAGCGGGCACTTGAACTATCTAGGTTAACGAACGGGCACTTGTACTATGTATGTTAGCTAACAGGAACTTGGACTATCTAGGTTAACGAACGGGCACTTGGACTATGGAGGTTACCTAGCGGGCACTTGGACTATGGAGGTTACCTAGCGGGCATTGGATTATCTAGGTTAGCTAACGGGTACTTGGACTACCTAGGTTACCTAGCGGGCATTTGGACAAAGTAGGTTACCTAGCGGGCACTTGGACTATCTAGGTTACCTAACGGGCACTAGGACTATGCAGGTAACGTAGCGGGCACTTGGACTGTCTAGGTTACCTAGCTGGCGCTTGGACTATGTAGGTTACCTAGCGGGCACTTGGACTATCTAGGTTAACGAACGGGCACGTGGACTATGTAGGTAACCTAACGGGCACTTGGACTATCTAGGTTAGGTAACGGGCATTTGCACTATCTAGGTTACCTAGCGGGAACTTGGAATATGTAGGTTACCTAGCGGGCACTTGGACTATAGGTTAACTAGCGAGCACTTGGACTATATAGGTTACCTAGCGGGCCCTTGGACAATGTAGGTTACCTAGCGCGACATGGACTATCTAAGTTACCTAGCTAGCACTTGGACTATGTAGGTTAGCTAGCGGGCACTTGGACTATCTAGGTTAACTAACGGGCACTTGCACTATGTAGGTTGCTTAGCGAGCACTTGGACTATGTAGGTTCCCTAGCGGGCACTTGGACTATGTAGGTTCCCTAGCGGGCACTTGGACTATGGAGGTTACCTAGCGGGCACTTGGACTATGGAGGTTACCTAGCGGGCATTGGATTATCTAGGTTAGCTAACGGGTACTTGGACTACCTAGGTTACCTAGCGGGCATTTGGACAAAGTAGGTTACCTAGCGGGCACTTGGACTATCTAGGTTACCTAACGGGCACTAGGACTATGCAGGTAACGTAGCGGGCACTTGGACTGTCTAGGTTACCTAGCTGGCGCTTGGACTATGTAGGTTACCTAGCGGGCACTTGGACTATCTAGGTTAACGAACGGGCACGTGGACTATGTAGGTAACCTAACGGGCACTTGGACTATCTAGGTTAGGTAACGGGCATTTGCACTATCTAGGTTACCTAGCGGGAACTTGGAATATGTAGGTTACCTAGCGGGCACTTGGACTATAGGTTAACTAGCGAGCACTTGGACTATATAGGTTACCTAGCGGGCCCTTGGACAATGTAGGTTACCTAGCGCGACATGGACTATCTAAGTTACCTAGCTAGCACTTGGACTATGTAGGTTAGCTAGCGGGCACTTGGACTATCTAGGTTAACTAACGGGCACTTGCACTATGTAGGTTGCTTAGCGAGCACTTGGACTATGTAGGTTCCCTAGCGGGCACTTGGACTATGTAGGTTCCCTAGCGGGTACTTGGACTGTCTAGGTTAACTAGCGGGCAATTTCACTGTCTAGGTTACCTAGTGGGCATATGGACTATGTAGTTTACCTAGCAGGCACTTGGATTATGTACGTTAACTAGCGTGCACTTGGACTATCTAGGTTACCTAGCGTGGACTTGGACTATGTAGGTTCCCTAGCGGGCACTTGGACTATGTAGGTAACCTAGTGGTCACTTGGACTGTCTAGGTTACCTAGCGGGCACTTGGACTATGTAGGTTAAGTAGCGGGCACTTGGTCTATGTAGGTTAACTAGCAGGCCCTTGGACTATGTAAGTTAACTAGAGGGCACTTGGACGATCCTGGTTAACTAGTGGGCACTTGGACTATCTAGGTTAACTAGCGTGCACTTGGACTATCTAGGTTACCTAGCGGGAACTTGGACTATGTAGGTTCTCTGGCGGGCATTTGGACTATATAGGTTACCTAGCGGGCATTTGGACTATGTAGGTTACCTATCGGGAACTTGGACTATGTAGGTTAACTAGCGGGCACTTGGATTATCTAGGTTAACTAACAGGCACTTGGACTATGTATGTTCCAGAGCGGGCAATTGGACTATGTAGGTTCCCTAGCGGGCACTTGAACTATCTAGGTTCCCTAAAGGGCACTTGGACTATGTAGGTTAACTAGCGGACAATTGGACAATCTAGGTTAACCAAGCGGGCACTTGGACTATGTAGGTTAACTAGCGGATACTTGCACTATGTAGGTTACCTAGCGGGCACTTGGACTATGTACGTCCCCTAGTGGGCACTTGGACTATCTAGGTTAACAAACGGGCACTTGGACTATGTAGGTTCCCTAGCGGGCACTTGGACTATGTAGGTCAACTAGCGGGCAATTGGACTGTCTAGGTAACCTAGCGGGCACTTGGACTATCTTGGTTAACGAACGGGCCCTTGGACTATGTAGGTAACCTAGCGGGCACTTGGACTGTCTAGGTTACCTAGCGGGCACTTTGACTATCTAGGTTAACGAACGGGCACTTAGACTATGTAGGTTACCTAGCGGGCACTTGGACTATGTAGGATCCCTATCAGACATTTGGACTACTTAGGTTAACTAGCGGGCACTTGGACTATCTAGGTTAACTAGCGGGCACTTGGATTATCTAGGTTAACTAACAGGCACTTGGACTATGTATGTTCCAGAGCGGGCAATTGGACTATGTAGGTTCCCTAGCGGGCACTTGAACTATCTAGGTTCCCTAAAGGGCACTTGGACTATGTAGGTTAACTAGCGGACAATTGGACAATCTAGGTTAACCAAGCGGGCACTTGGACTATGTAGGTTAACTAGCGGATACTTGCACTATGTAGGTTACCTAGCGGGCACTTGGACTATCTAGGTTAACTAGCGGGCACTTGGACTATGTAGGTTAACTAGCGGACACTTGCACTATGTAGGCTACCTATCGGGCACTTGGACTAAGTACCTTACCTAGCGGGCACTTGGACTATCTATGTTAACTAGCGGGCACTTGGACTATGTAGGTTACCTAGCGGACACTTGCACTATGTAGCTTACCTAGCAGGCACTTGGACTATGTAGGTTAACTGGAGGACACTTGGATGATCTAGGTTAACAAGTGTGCCCTTGGACTATGTAGATTAACTAGCCGGCACTTGGATGATCTAGGTTAACTATCGGGCACTTGGACGATCTAGGTTAACCAGCGGACACTTGGACTATAAAAATTAACAAGCGAGCCCTTGGACTATGTAGGTTAACTAGCGGGCCCTTGGACTATCTAGGTTCCCAGATAGCTCTTGGACTATATAGGTTCCCTAGCGAGCACTTGGACTATCTAGTTTCGTAACGGGCACTTGGACTATCTAGATTACCTTGTGGGAACTTGGACAATGTAGATTACCTAGCGGGCACTTGGACTATCTAGGTTACCTAACGGGCACATTGACTATCTAGGTTACCTAGCGGGCACTTGGACTATGTAGGTAACCTCGCGGGCAATTGGACTCTCTAGGTTATCTAGCGGGTTCTTGGACAATGTAGGTTAACTAGCGGGCCCTTGGACTATGTAGGTTAACTAGCGGACACTTGGAGGTTCTAGGTTAACTAGCGGGCACTTGGACTATCTAGGTTAACATGCGGGCACTTGGATTATCTAGGTTACCTAGCAGGCACTTGCACGATGCAGGTTCCCTAGCGGGCACTTGGACTATCTAGGCTCCTTAACGGGCACTTGGTCTATGTAGGTTACCCAGCGGGTACTTGGTCTATGTACATACCCTAGCGGGCACTTGGACTATCTAGGTTACATAGCGGACACTTGGAGTATGTACGTCCCCTAGTGGGCACTTGGACTATCTACGTTACCTAGCGGGTACTTGGACTATATAAGTTACTAACGGGCACTTGGACTATGTAAGTTCCCTAGCTGGCACGTGGACTATGTGGGTTCCCTAGCGGGCACTTGGACTGTCTAGGTTTAACGAAAGGGCACTTGGACTATCTAGGTTAAAGAGCGGGCACTTGGACTATGTAAGTTCCCTAGCGGGCACTGGACTATGTGGTTTCCCTAGCGGGCACTTTGACTGTCTAGGTTAACGAACGGGCACTTTGACTATCTAGGTTAACGAACGGGCACTTGGACTATGTAGGTTACCTAGCGGGCACTTGGACTATGTAGGTTCCTTAGCGGGCACTTGGACTATCTAGGTTGCCTAGCGGGCACTTGGACGATATAGGTTAATTAGCGTGCCCTTGGAATATCTAGGTTACGTAGCGGGCACTTGGTATATAGGTTAACTAGCGGGCACATGGACTATGTAGATTAATTAGAGGACACTTGGACTATCTAGGTTAACTAGTGGGCCCTTTGACTATGTAGGTTAACTAGCGGACAATTGGACAATCTAGGTTAACTAGTGGGTACTTGGACTATCTAGGTTAACTAGCGGGCCCTTGGACTATGTAGGTTAACTAGCGGGCACTTGGACGATCTAGGTTAACTACCGGGCAATTGGAATATCTAGTTTAAGTAGCGGGCACTTGGACTAACTAGGTTAAATAGCGGGCACTTGGACTATGTAGGTTAACTACCGGGCACTTGCACTATCTAGGTTACCGAACGGGCATTTGGACTATGTAGGTAACCTAGCGGGCAGTTGGACAGTCTAGGTTGCCTAGCGGGCACTTGGACTTATAGGTTAACGAACGGGCACTTGGATTATGTATGTTGCGTAGCGGGCAATTGGATTATCTAGGTTAGGTAACGGGCACTTGGACTATCTAGGTTACCTAGCGGGAACTAGGACGATGTAGGTTACCTAGCGGGCACTTGGACTATCTATGTTAACTAGCGGGCACTTGGACTATGTAGGTTACCTAGCGGACACTTGCACTATGTAGGTTACCTAGCAGGCACTTGGATTATGTAGGTTAACTAGAGAACACTTGGACGATCTAGGTTAACAAGTGGGCCCTTGGACTATGTAGATTAACTAGCCGGCACTTGGATGATCTAGGGTAACTAGCGGGCACTTGGACGATCTAGGTCAACCAGCGGGCACTTGGAATATCAAAATTAACAAGCGAGCCCTTGGACTATGTAGGTAACTAGCAGGCCCTTGGACTATCTAGGTTACCTAGATAGCACTTGGATTATATAGGTTCTCTAGCGGGCACTTGGATTATCTAGGTTAATGAACGGGCACTTGGACTATGCAGGTAACCTAGCCGGCACTTGGACTCTCTAGGTTACATAGCGGGCACTTGGACTCTCTAGGTTACATAGCGGGCACTTGGACTTCTAGGTTAACGAATGGGCACTTGGACTATGTAGGTTGCCTAGCGAGCACTTGGACTATCTAGGTTAGGTAACGGGCAATTGGATTATCTAGGTTACCTTGCAGGAACTTGGACAATGTAGGTTACCTAGAGGGCACTTGGACTATCTAGGTTACCAAACGGGCACTTTGACTATCTAGGTTACCTAGCAGGCACTAGGACTATGTAGGTAACCTAGCGGGCACTGGAATCTCTAGGTTAACTAGCGGGTTCTTGGACTATGTAGGTTAACTAGGGGGCACTTGGACTATCTAGGTTACCTAACGGGCACTTGGATTATGCAGGTAACCTAGCGGGCACTTGGACTGTCTTGGTTTCCTAGCGGGCACTTGGACTTCTGGGTTAACGAACGGGCACTTGGACTATGTAGGTCACCTAGCGGGAACTTGGACTATGTAGGTTACCTAGCGGGCACTTGGACTATCTAGGTTACCAAACGGGCACTTTGACTATCTAGGTTACCTAGCGGGCACTTGGACTATCTAGGTTAGCTAACAGAAACTTGGACTATCTAGGTTACCTAGCGGGCACTAGGACTATGTAGGTAACCTAGCGGGCACTGGACTCTCTAGGTTAACTAGCGGGTTCTTGGACTATGTAGGTTAACTAGCGGGCCCTTGGACTATGTAGGTTAACTAGCGGACACTTGGAAGTTCTAGGTTAACTAGCGGGCACTTGGACTATCTAGGTTAACTAGCGGGCACTTGGATTATCTAGGTTACCTAGCAGGCACTTGCACGATGCAGGTTCCCTAGCGGCCACTTGGACTATCTAGGCTCCCTAACGGGCACTTGGACTATGTATGTTACCTAGCGGGCACTTGGTCTATGTACATACCCTAGCGGGCACTTGGACTATCTAGGTTACCTAGCGGGCACTTGGAGTATGTACGTCACCTAGTGGGCACTTGGACTATCTACGTTAACTAGCGGGTACTTGGACTATATAGGTTACTAATGGGCACTTGGACTATGTAAGTTCCCTAGCGGGCACTTGGACTATGTGGGTTCCCTAGCGGGGACTTGGACTGTCTAGATTAACGAAAGGGCACTTGGACTATCTAGCTTAACTAGCGGGCACTTGGACTATGTAAGTTTCCTAGCGGGCACTGGACTATGTGGTTTTCCAAGCGGGCACTTGGACTGTCTAGGTTAACGAACGGGCACTTGGACTATCTAGGTTAACTAGCGGGAACTTGGACTATGTAGGTTAACTAGCGGGCACTGGACTATGTGGTTTCCCTAGCGGGCATTTGGACTGTCTAGGTTAACGGACGGGCACTTGGACTATCTAGGTTAACTAGCGGGAACTTGGACTATGTAAGTTCCCTAGCGGGCACTGGACTATGTGGTTTCCCTAGCGGGCACTTGGACAGTCTAGGTTAACGAACAGGCACTTGGACTATCTAGGTTAAGTAGCGGGCACTTGGATTATGTAAGTTCCCTTGCGGGCACTTGGACTATGTGGGTTCCCTAGCGGGCATTTGGACTATCTAGGTTACATAACGGGTACTTGGACTATGTAGCTTCCCTAGCGGGCACTTGGATTATGTGAGTTCCCTATGGGGCACTTGGACTATGTAGGTTACTAGCGGGCATTTGGACTATGTAGGTTACCTAACAGGCACTTGGACTATGTAGGTCCGTATCGGGCACTTGGACAATGTTGGTTAACTAGCGGGCACTAGGACTATGTAGGTTACCTAGCGGGCACGTGGACTATCTAGGTGACCTAGTGGGAACTTGGACTATGTAGGTTACGTAGCAGACACTTTGACTATCTTGGTTACCAAGCGGACACTTGGACGAACTAGGTTAACGAGCGGGCCCTTGGACTATGTAGGTTACCTAGCGGGCACTAGGACTATCTAGGTTAACTAACAGGAACATGGACTATCTAGCTTAACTAGCGGGCACTTGGACTATGTAAGTTTCCTAGCAGGCACTGGACTATGTGGTTTTCCAAGCGGGCACTTGGACTGTCTAGGTTAACGAATGGGCACTTGGACTATCTAGGTGACCTAGTGGGAACTTGGACAATGTAGGTTAAGTAGCCGACACTTTGACTATCTTGGTTACCTAGCGGACACTTGGACGAACTAGGTTAACCGGGCCCTTGGACTATGTAGGTTACCTAGCGGGCACTGGGACTATCTAGGTTAGGTAACGGGTACTTGGACTATCTAGGTTACCTAGCAGGCACTTGGACTATGTAGGTTACCTAACGGGCACTTGGACTATGCAGGTAACATAGCGGGCACTTGGACTTCTAGGTTAACGAACGGGCACTCGGACTATGTAGGTTGCCTAGCGGGCACTTGGACGATCTAGGATAGGTAACGGGCCCTTGACTATTAGGTTACCTAGGGGGAACTTGGACTATGTAGGTTCCCTAGCGGACACTTGGATTATGTGATTTCCCTATCGGGCACTTGGACTATGTAGGTTACTAGCGGGCATTTGGACTATGTAGGTTACCTAACAGCCACTTGGACTATGTAGGTCCGTATCGGGCACTTGGACAATGTTGGTTAACTATCGGGCACTAGGACTATGTAGGTTACCTAGCGGGCACTTGGACTATCTAGGTTAGGTAACGGGCACTTGGACTATCTAGGTGACCTAGTGGGAACTTGGACTATGTAGGTTACGTAGCGAACATTTTGACTATCTTGGTTACCTAGCGGACACTTGGACTATGTAGGTTACCTAACGGGCACTTGGAATATGCAGGTAACGTAGCGGGCACTTGGACTTCTAGGTTAACGCACGGGCACACGGATTATGTAGGTTGCTTAGCGGGCACATGGACGATCTAGGATAGGTAACGGGCCCTTGACTATATAGGTTACCTAGCGGGAACTTGGACTATGTAGGTTCCCTAGCGGGCACTTGGACTATCTAGGTTACCAAAGGGCACTTGGACTATGTAGGTTAAATAGAGGACTATTGGATAATCTAGGTTAACTAGCGGGCACTTGTACTATCTAGGTTAACTAGCGTTCACTTGGACTATGTAGGTTCCTTAGCGGGCACTTGGACTATCTAGGTTGCCTAGCGGGCACGTGGACGATATAGGTTAACTAGCGTGCCCTTGGAATATCTAGGTTACGTAGCGGGCACTTGGTATATAGGTTAACTAGCGGGCACATGGACTATGTAGATTAACTAGAGGCCACTTGGACTATCTAGGTTAACTAGTGGGCCCTTTGACTATGTAGGTTAACTAGCGGACAATTGGACAATCTAGGTTAACTAGTGGGTACTTGGACTATCTAGGTTAACTAGCGGGCCCTTGGACTATGTAGGTTAACTAGCGGGCACTTGGACGATCTAGGTTAACTACCGGGCAATTGGAATATCTAGTTTAAGTAGCGGGCACTTGGACTAACTAGGTTAAATAGCGGGCACTTGGACTATGTAGGTTAACTACCGGGCATTTGCACTATCTAGGTTACCGAACGGGCATTTGGACTATGTAGGTAACCTAGCGGGCAGTTGGACAGTCTAGGTTGCCTAGCGGGCACTTGGACTTATAGGTTAACGAACGGGCACTTGGATTATGTATGTTGCGTAGCGGGCAATTGGATTATCTAGGTTAGGTAACGGGCACTTGGACTATCTAGGTTACCTAGCGGGAACTAGGACGATGTAGGTTACCTAGCGGGCACTTGGACTATCTATGTTAACTAGCGGGCACTTGGACTATGTAGGTTACCTAGCGGACACTTGCACTATGTAGGTTACCTAGCAGGCACTTGGATTATGTAGGTTAACTAGAGGACACTTGGACGATCTAGGTTAACAAGTGGGCCCTTGGACTATGTAGATTAACTAGCCAGCACTTGGATGATCTAGGGTAACTAGCGGGCACTTGGACGATCTAGGTTAACCAGCGGGCACTTGGACTATCAAAATTAACAAGCGAGCCCTTGGACTATGTAGGTAACTAGCGGGCCCTTGGACTATCTAGGTTACCTAGATAGCACTTGGATTATATAGGTTCTCTAGCGGGCACTTGGATTATCTAGGTTAATGAACGGGCACTTGGACTATGCAGGTAACCTAGCCGGCACTTGGACTCTCTAGGTTACATAGCGGGCACTTGGACTCTCTAGGTTACATAGCGGGCACTTGGACTATGTAGGTTAGCGATCAGGCACTTGGACTATCTAGGTTACCTAGCAGGCACTTGGACTATGAAGGTTACCTAGCGGACACTTGGACGATTTAAGTTAACTAGCGGGCACTTGGACTATCTAGGTTAACTAGCAGGCCCTTGGACTAACTAGGTTAACTAGCGGCACTTGGACTATGTAGTTTCCCTAGCGGGAATTTGGATTATTTAGGTAACCTAGTGGGCACTTGGACTATGTAGGTTACCTAGCGGGCACTTGGACTACGTAGGTTAACTAGAAGGCACTTGGACTATCAAGGTTACCTAGCTGGCCCTTGGACTATGTAGGTTACCAGGGGCACTTGGACTATCTAGGTTAACGAACGTGCACTTGGACTATGTAGGTAACCTAGCGGGCACTTGGACTGTCTAGGTTACCTAGCGGCCACTTGGACTGTCTAGGTTAACGAACGGGCAGTTGGACTATTTAGGTTAACTAGCGGAAACTTCGACTATCTAGGTTAGCTAACGGGCACTTGGACTATGTAGGTTGCCTAGCGAACACATGAACTATGTAGGTTCCCTATCGGGTACTTGGACTGTCTAGGTTAACTAGGGGGCAATTGGACTGTCTAGGTTACCTAGTGGGCACTTGGACTATGTACGTTCCCTAGCGGGCACTTGGGCTATCTACGTTACCTAGCGGGCACTTGGACAATGTAGGTTAACGAACGGGCACTTGGACTATGTAGTTTACCTAGCAGGCACTGGGACTATTTAGGTTAACTAGCGGGCACTTGGACTATCTAGGTTACCTACGGGCACTTGGACTATGTACTTTCCCTAGCGGGCACTTGGGCTATGAAGGTTAACGAACGGGCACTTAGACTATGTAGGTAACATAGTGGTCACTTGGACTGTCTAGGTTACCTAGCAGGAACTTGGACTATGTAGGTTAACTAGCGGGCACTTGGACTATCTAGGTTAACTAGCGGGTCCTTGGTCTATGTAGGTTAACTAGCAGGCCTTTAGACTATGTAAGTTAACTAGAGGGCACTTTGATGATCCTGGTTAACTAGCGGGCACTTGTAATATCTAGGTTCCCTAGCGGGCATTTGGACTATATAAGTTACCTAGCGGGCACTTGGACTATGTAGGTTACCTAGTGGGCACTGGACTATCTAGGTTAACTAGTGGGCACTTGGATTATCTAGGTTAACTAACGGGCACTTGGACTATGTAGGTTTCCTAGCGGACACTTGGACTATCTAGGTTAACGGACGGGCACTTGGACTATGTAGGTAACCTAGCGGGCACTGGGACAGTCTAGGTTACCTAGCGGGCCCTTGCACTATGTAGGTTTCCTAGCGGACACTTGGACTATGTAGGTTAACGTACGGGCACTTGGACTATGTAGGTTACCTAGCGGGCACATGGACTATGTAGGATCCCTATCTGACATTTGGACTACTTAGGTTACCTAGCGGGCACTTGGACTATCTAGGCTAACTAGCGGGCCCTTGTACTATGTAGTTTAACTAGCGAGCACTTGGACTATCTAGGTTAACTAGCGGACCTTGTACTATGTAGGTTAACTAACGGGCCCTTGGACTATGTATGTTAACTAGCGGGCACTTAGACGATATAGGTTAACTCGAGGGCACTTGGACTATCTAGGTTACCTAGCGGGCACTTGGACTATGTAGGTTACCAAGCTGGCACTTGAACTATCTACGTTGCCTAGCGGGTTCTTGGAGTATGTTGGTTACCTAGCGGGCTGTTGGACTATCTAGGTTACCTAGCGGGCACTTGGACTATCTAGGTTAACTAACGGGCACTTGAACTATGTAGGTTCCCTAGCGGGCCCTTGGACTATGTAGGTTCCCTATCGGGCACTTGGAGAATGTAGGTTAACTAGGGGGCACTAGGACTATGTAGGTTTCCTAGCAGGCCCTTGGACTATCTAGGTTACCTAGCGAGGATTTGGATTATGTAGGCTCCCTAGCGGTCATTTGGACTATTTAGATTCCTAAGCGGGCACTTATACTTTGTAGGTTACCTAGCGGGCACTTGGACTATCTAGGTTACCTAGCTGGCACTTGAACTATCTACGTTACCTAGCGGGTACTTGGAGTATGTAGGTTACCTACAGGGCTGTTGGACTATCTAGGTTACCTAGTAGGCACTTGGACTATCTAGGTTAACTAACGGACACTTGGACTATGTAGGTTCCCTAGCGGCCCTTGGACTATGTAAGTTCCCTAGCGGGCACTTGGACTATGTGGGTTCCCTAGCGTGAATTTGGACTATCTAGGTTCCTTAACGGGCAATTGGACTATGTAGGTTAACTAGCGGGCATTTGGACTATGTAGGTTACCTAGCGGGCACTTGGACTCTCTAGGTTACCTAGCGGGCACTTGGATTATCTAGGTTAACGAACGGGCACTTGGACTATGTAGGTTACCTAGCCGCCACTTGGACTATCTAGGTTAGCTAAAAGGCACTTGGACTATCTAGGTTCCCTAGCGGGCACTTGTACTATCTAGGTTACCTAGCTGGCACTTGGACTATGTAGGTCAACTAGCGGGCCCTTGGACTATCTAGGTTAGCTAACGGGCACTTGGACTATGTATGTTCCAGAGCGGGCACTTGGATTATGTAGGTTGCCTAGAGGGGATTTAGACTATGTAGGTTTCCTTGCGGGCATTTGGACTATGTAGGTTACCTAGCGGGCACTTGAACTATGTAGGTTCCCTAACGGGCACTTGGACTATGTAGGTTCCCTAGCGGTCACGTGGACTATGTTGGCACCCTAGAAGGCACTTGGACTATGTAAATTAACTAGCGGGCACTTGGACTATCCAGGTTACCAGGCGGGCACTTGGACTATGTAGGTTACCCAATGGGCACTTGGACTATCTAGGTTAACGAACGGACACTTGGACTATGTAGGTTAGCTATCAGGCACTTGAACTATCTAGGTTACCTAGCAGTCACTTGGACTATGTAGGTTAACTAGCGGACACTTGGACGATTTAGGTTAACTAGCGGGCATTTGGACTCTCTAGGTTAACTAGCGGGGCATTGGACTATCTAGGTTTCCTAGCGGGCACTTGGACTATCTACGTTAACTAGCGGGCACTTGGACTATGTAGTTTCCCTAGCGGGCATTTGGATTATTTAGGTTACCTAGTGGGCACTTGGACTATGTAGGTTACCTAGAGGGCACTTGGACTACGTAGGTTAACTAGAAGGCACTTGGACTATCAAGGTTACCTAGCGGGCCCTTGGACTATGTAGGTTACCAGCGGGCACTTGGACTATCTAGGTTAACGAACATGCACTTGGACTATGTAGGTAACCTTGCGGGCACTTGGACTGTCTAGGTTACTTAGCGGGCACTTGGACTATCTAGGTTGATGAACGGGCACTTGGACTATGTAGGTTAACTAGCGGACACTTCGACTATCTAGGTTACTTAACGGGCAATTGGACTATCTAGGTTACCTAGCGGGCACTTGGACTATGGAGGTTCTCTAACGGGCACTTGGACTATTTAGGTTACCTTGCAGGCACTTTGACTATCTAGGTTAACTAACGGGTACTTGGACTACTTAGATTACCTAGCGAGCACTTGGACTATGTAGGTTCCCTAGCGGCAATTGGACTATGTAGGTTCCCTATCGGGTACTTGGACTGTCTAGGTTAACTTGTGGGCAATTGGACTGTCTAGGTTACCTAGCGGGAACTTGGACTATGTAGGTTAACTAGCGGGCACTTGGACTATCTAGGTTAACTAGCGGGCACTTGGATTATCTAGGTTAACTAACGGGCACTTGGACTATGTATGTTCCAGAGCGGGCAATTGGACTATGTAGGTTCCCTAGCGGGCACTTGGACAATCTAGGTTCCCTAAAGGGCACTTGGACTATCTAGGTTACCTAGCGGGCACTTGGACTATGTAGGTTAACTAGCGGACAATTGGACGAACTAGGTTAACTAGCGGATACTTGCACTATGTAGGTTACCTAGTGGGCACTTGGACTATCTAGGTTAACTAGCGGGCACTTTGACTATGTAGGTTAACTAGCGGACACTTGCACTATGTAGGTTACCTAGCAGGCACTTGGACTATGTAGGTTAACTAGCAGGCCCTTGGACTATCTAGGTTACCTAGCAGGCAATTGGACAATGTAGCTTAACTAGCGGGCACTTGCACTCTCTAGGTTACCTAGCGGGCACTTGGACTATGTACCTTCCCTAGCGGGCACTTGGACTATCTACGTTAACTAGTTGGCACTTGGACTATGTAGGTTACCTAGCAGACACTTGCACTATGTAGGTTACCTAGCGGGCACATGAACTATGTGGGTTAACTAGAGGACACTTGGACGATATAGGTTAACTATTGGGCACTTGGACGATCTAGGTTTATTAACGGGCACTTGGAGTATCAAAGTTAACAAGCGAGCCCTTGGACTATGTAGGTTAACTAGCGGGCCCTTGGACTATCTAGGTTACCTAGATAGCACTTGGAGTATATAGGTTCCCTAGCGGGCACTTGGACTATCTAGGTTACCTAGCTGGCATTTGAACTATCTACGTTACCTAGCGGGTACTTGGAGTATGTAGGTTACCTACCGGGCTGTTGGACTATCTAGGTTACCTAGTGGGCACTTGGACTATCTAGGTTAACTAACGGGCACTTGGACTATGTAGGTTCCCTAGCGGACACTTGGACTATCTAGGTTTATGAACGGGCACTTGGACTATGTAGGTAACGTAGCGGGCACTGGGACAGTCTAGGATACCTAGCGGGCCCTTGGACTATGTAGGTTTCCTAGCTGGCACTTGGACTATCTAGGTTAACGAATGGGCACTTGGACTATGTAGGTTACCTAGCGGGCACATGGACTATGTAGGATCCCTATCTGACATTTGGACTACTTAGGTTACCTAGCGGGCACTTGGACTATCTAGGTCAACTAGAGGGCCCTTGTACTATGTAGGTTAACTAGCGAGCACTTGGACTATCTAGGTTAACTAGCGGACCTTGTACTAAGGAGGTTAACTAACGGGCCCTTGGACTATGTAGGTTAACTAGCGGGCACTTAGACGATCTAGGTTAACTCGAGGGCACTTGGACTATCTAGGTTACCTAGCGGGCACTTGGACTATGTAGGTTCCCTAGCGGGCATTTGGACTATATAGATAACCTTGCGGGCACTTAGTCTTTGTAGGTTACCTAGCGGGCACTTGGACTATCTAGGTTACCAAGCTGGCACTTGAACTATCTACGTTGCCTAGCGGGTTCTTGGAGTATGTTGGTTACTTAGCGGGCTGTTGGACTATCTAGGTTACCTAGCGGGCACTTGGACTATCTAGGTTAACTAACGGGCACTTGAACTATGTAGGTTCCCTAGCGGACCCTTGGACTATGTAGGTTCCCTATCGGGCACTTGGAGAATGTAGGTTAATTAGGGGGCACTAGGAATATGTAGGTTTCCATGCGGGACCTTGGACTATCTAGGTTACCTAGCGGGCATTTGGATTATGTAGGCTCCCTAGCGGGCATTTGGACTATATAGATTCCTAAGCGGGCACTTATACTTTGTACGTTACCTAGCGGGCACTTGGACTATCTAGGTTACCTAGCTGGCACTTGAACTATCTACGTTACCTAGCGGGTACTTGGAGGATGTAGGTTACCTACAGGGCTGTTGGACTATCTAGTTTACCTAGTAGGCGCTTGGACTATCTAGGTTAAGTAACGGACACTTGGATTATGTAGGTTCCCTAGCGGCCCTTGGACTATGTAAGTTCTCTAGCGGGCACTTGGACTATGTGGGTTCCCTAGCGTGCATTTGGACTATCTAGGTTCCTTAACGGGCACTTGGACTATGTAGGTTAACTAGCGGGCATTTGGACTATGTAGGTTACCTAGCGGGCACTTGGACTATCTAGGTTACCTAGCGGGCACTTGGATTATCTAGGTTAACAAACGGGCACTTGGACTATGTAGGTTACCTAGCCACCACTTGGACTATCTAGGTTAGCTAAAAGGCACTTGGACTATCTAGGTTCCCTAGCGGGCACTTGTACTATCTCGGTTACCTAGCTGGCACTTGGACTATGTAGGTCAACTAGCGGGCCCTTGGACTATCTAGGATAGCTAACGGGAACTTGGACTATGTATGTACCAGAGCGGGCACTTGGATTATGTAGGTTGCCTAGAGGGCATTTAGACTATGTAGGTTTCCTTGCGGGCATTTGGACTATGTAAGTTACCTAGCGGGCACTTGAACTATGTAGGTTCCCTAACGGGCACTTGGACTATGTAGGTTCCCTAGCGGTCACGTGGACTATGTTGGCTCCCTAGAAGGCACTTGGGCTATGTAGGTTAACTAGCGGGCACTTGGACTATACAAGTTACCAGGCGGGCACTTGGACTATGTAGGTTACCCAATGGGCACTTGGACTATCTAGGTTAACGAACGGACACTTGGACTATGTAGGTTAGCGATCAGGCACTTGAACTATCTAGGTTACCTAGCAGTCACTTGGACTATGTTGGTTACCTAGCGGACACTTGGACGATTTAGGTTAACTAGCGGGCATTTGGACTATCTAGGTTAACTAGCGGGCCATTGGACCATCTAGGTTTACTAGCGGGCACTTGGACTATCTAGGTTAACTAGTGGGCACTTGGACTATGTAGTTTCCCTAGCGGGCATTTGGATTATTAAGTTACCTAGTGGGCACTAGGTCTATGTAGGTTACCTAGAGGGCACTTGGACTACGTAGGTTAACTAGAAGGCACTTGGACTATCAAGGTTACCTAGCGGGCCCTTGGACTATGTAGGTTACCAGCGGGCACTTGGACTATCTAGGTTAACGAACATGCACTTGGACTATGTAGGTAACCTAGCGGGCACTTGGACTGTCTTGGTTACTTAGCGGGCACTTGGACTATCTAGGTTGACGAACGGGCACTTGGACTATGTAGGTTAACTAGGGGACACTTCGACTATCTAGGTTACCTAACGGGCAATTGGACTATCTAGGTTACCTAGCGGGCACTTGGACTATGGAGGTTCCCTAACGGGCACTTGGACTATTTAGGTTACCTTGCAGGCACTTTGACTATCTAGGTTAACTAACGGGCACTTGGACTATGTATGTTGCCTAGCGAGCACTTGGACTATGTAGGTTCCCTAGCGGGCAATTGGACTATGTAGGTTCCCTATCGGGTACTTGGACTGTCTAGGTTAACTAGTGGTCAATTGGACTGTCTAGGTTACCTAGCGGGAACTTGGACTATGTAGGTTAACTAGCGGGCACTTGGACTATCTAGGTTAACTAGCGGGCACTTGGATTATCTAGGTTAACTAACGGGCACTTGGACTATGTATGTTCCAGAGCGGGCAATTGGACTATGTAGGTTCCCTAGCGGGCACTTGGACTATCTAGGTTCCCTAAAGGGCACTTGGACTATCTAGGTTACCTAGCGGGCACTTGGAGTATGTTGGTTAACTAGCGGACAATTGGACGAACTAGGTTAACTAGCGGATACTTGCACTATGTAGGTTACCTAGTGGGCACTTTGACTATCTAGGTTAACTAGCGGGCACTTTGACTATGTAGGTTAACTAGCGGACACTTGCACTATGTAGGTTACCTAGTGGGCACTTAGACTATGTAGGTTAACTAGCAGGCCCTTGGACTATCTAGGTTACCTAGCAGGCAATTGGACAATGTAGCTTAACTAGCGGGCACTTGCACTCTCTAGGTTACCTAGCGGGCACTTGGAATATGTACCTTCCCTAGCGGGCACTTGGACTATCTACGTTAACTAGTGGGCACTTGGACTATGTAGGTTACCTAGCAGACACTTGCACTATGTAGGTTACCTAGCGGGCACTTGGACTATCTAGGTTACCTAGATAGCACTTGGAGTATATAGGTTCCCTAGCGGGCACTTGGACTATCTAGGTTAACGAACGGGCACTTGGACGGTCTAGGTTACATAGCGGGCTCTTGGACTTCTACTTTAACGAACGGGCACTTGGACTATGTATGTTGCCTAGGGGGCACTTGGACTATCTAAGTTAGGTAACAGGCACTTGGACTATCTAGGTTACCTAGCGGGAACTTGGACAATGTAGGTTACCTAGCAGGCACTTGGACTATCTAGGTTACCTAACGGGCACTTTCACTGTCTAGGTTACCTAGCGGGCACTTGGATTATCTAGGTTAACGAACGGGCACTTGGACTATGTAGGTTACCTAGCCGCCACTTGGACTATCTAGGTTAGCTAACAGGCACTTGGACTATCTAGGTTCCCTAGCGGGCACTTGTACTATCTAGGTTAGCTAACGGGCACTTAGACTATGTATGTTCCAGTGCGGGCACTTGGATTATGTAGGTTGCCTAGCGGGCATTTAGACTATGTAGGTTTCCTTGCGGGCATTTGGACTATGTAGGTTACCTAGCGGGCACTTGGACTATGTAGTTTCCCTAACGGGTACTTGGACTATGTAGGTTCCCTTGCGGTCACGTGGACTATGTAGGCTCCCTAGAAGGCACTTGGACTATGTAGGTTAACTAGCGGGCACTTGGACTATCCAGGTTACCAAGCGGGCACTTGGACTATGTAGGTTACCCAATAGGCACTTGGACTATCTAGGTTAACGAACGGACACTTGGACTATGTAGGTTAGCTATCAGGCACTTGGAATATCTAGGTTACCTAGCAGTCACATGGACTATGTAGGTTACCTAGCGGACACTTGGACGATTTAGGTTAACTAGCCGGAACTTGGACTATCTAGGTTAAGGACAGTGCAGTTGGACTACGTAGGTAACCTAGCGGGCACTTGGACCGTCTAGGTTACCTAGCGGGCACTTGGACTATCTAGGTTAATGAACGGGCACTTGGAATATGTTGGTTAACTAGCGGACACTTCGACTATCTAGGTTAGCTAACGGGCAATTGGACAATCTAGGGTACCTAGAGGGCACTTGGACTATGTAGGTTCTCTAGCGGGCACTTGGACTATTTAGGTTACCTAGCAGGCACTTTGACTATCTAGGTTAACTAACGGGCACTTGGACTATGTAGGTTGCCTAGCGAGCACTTGGACTATGTAGGTTCCCTAGCGGGCACTTGTACTATGTAGGTTCCCTATCGGGTACTTGGACTGCCTAGGTTAACTAGCGGGCAATTGGACTGTCTAGGTTACCTAGTGGGCACTTGGACTATGTATGTTACCTAGCGGGCACTTGGGCTATCTATGTTACCTAGCGGGCCCTTGGACTATGTAGGTTAACGAACGGGCACTTGGACTATGTAGTTTACCTAGCATGCACTTGGACTATGTAGGTTAACTAGTGGGCACTTGGACAATCTAGGTTACCTACGGGCACTTGGACTTTGTACTTTCCCTAACGGGCACTTGGGCTATCTACGTTACCTAGCGGGCACTTGGACTATGTAGGTTAACGAACGGGCACTTGGACTATGTAGGTAACCTAGTGGTCACTTGGTCTGTCTAGGTTACCTCGTGGGAACTTGGACTATGTAGGTTAACTAGCGGACCCTTGGACTATCTAGGTTAACTAGCGGGCCCTTGGTCTATGTAGGTTAACTAGGCCTTTTGACTATGTAAGTTAACTAGAGGGCACTTTGATGATTCTGTTTAACTAGCGGGAACTTGGACAATCTAGGTTAACTAGCGGGCACTTGGACTATCTAGGTTAACTAGCGGGCGCTTGGACTATGTAGGTTCCCTAGCGGGCATTTGGACTATATAGGTTACCTAGCGGGCACTTGGACTATGTAGGTTACCTAGCGGGCACTTGGACTATGTAGGTTACCTAGCGGGCACTTCGACTATCTAGGTTAACTAGCTGGCACTTGGATTATCTAGGTTAACTAACGAGCACTTGGACTATGTAGGTTCCTAGCGGGCACTTGGACGATTTAGGTTAACTAGCCGGAACTTGGACTATCTAGGTTAAGGACAGTGCAGTTGGACTACGTAGGTAACCTAGCGGGCACTTGGACCGTCTAGGTTAACTAGCGGGCACTTGGACTATCTAGGTTAACTAGCGGGCGCTTGGACTATGTAGGTTCCCTAGCGGGCATTTGGACTATATAGGTTACCTAGCGGGCACTTGGACTATGTAGGTTACCTAGCGGGCACTTGGACTATCTAGGTTAACTAGCTGGCACTTGGATTATCTAGGTTAACTAACGAGCACTTGGACTATGTAGGTTCCTAGCGGGCACTTGGATTATCTAGGTTCCCTAAAGGGCACTTTCACTATCTAGGTTAACTAGCCGGCACTTGGACTATCTAGGTTACCTAGCAGGCCCTTTGACTATGTAGGTTACCTAGCGGGCACTTGTACTATCTAGGTTAACGAACGGGCACTTGGAATATGTAGGTAACCTAGCGGGCACTTGGACTGTCTAGGTTACCTAGCGGGCCCTTTGACTATCTAGGTTAACTAGCAGACCTTCGACTATGTAGGTTAACTAGCGGGCCCGTGGACTATGTAGGTTAACTAGCGGGAACTTGGACTATCTAGATTTCCTAGCAGGCACTTGGACTATGTACATACCCTAGCGCGCACTTGGATTATCTAGGTTACCTAGCGGGCACTTTGACTATGTACGTCCCCTAGTGGGCACATGGACTATCTAGGTTAACTAACGGGCACGAAGACTATCTAGGTTAACTAGCGGGCACTTGGATTATGAAGGATCCCTAGCGGCCACTTGCACGATCTAGGTTAACTAGCGGGCCCTTGCACTATGTAGGTTAACTAGCAGGCCCATGGATTATGTAGGCTTACTAGCGGGAACATGGACTGTATAGGTTAACTAGCGGTCACTTGGATTATCTAGGTTAACGAATGGGCATTTGGACTATGTAGGTTACCTAGCCGCCACTTGGACTATATAGGTTAGCTAGGGGGCACTTGTACTATCTAGGTTACCTAGCTGGCACTTGGACTATGTAAGTCAACTAGCGGGCCCTTGGACTACCTAGGTTAGCTAACGGGAACTTAGATTATGTAGGTTAACTAGGGGGCACTTGGAATATGTAGGTTAACTAGCGGACACTTGCACTATGTAGGTTAACTAGCGGGCCCATGGACTATGTAGGTTGACTAGCGGGCCCTTGGACTATCTAGGTTCCCTAAAGGGCACTTGGACTATCTAGGATACCGAACGGGCACTTGGACTATCTAGGTTACCTAGCGGGCACTTGGACTATGTAGGCTAACTAGGGGGCCCTTGGACGATCTAGGTTACCTAATGGGTACTAGAATTATCTAGGTTAACTAGCGGGCAATTGCACTATCTAAGTTACCTAGCGGGCACATGGACTATGTACGTTCCCTAGCGGGCACTTGGACTATCTAGGTTAACTAGGGGGCACTTGGAATATGTATGTTAACTAGCGGACATTTGCACTATGTAGGTTACCTAGAAGGCACTTGGACTATCTAGGTTAACTAGCGGGCACTTGGACTATCTAGGTTACCTAGCCGCCACTTGGACTATCTAGGTTAGCTAACAGGCACTTGGACTATCTAGGTTCCCTAGCGGGAACTTGTACTATCTAGGTTACCTAGCTGGCACTTAGACTATGTAGGTCAACTAGCGGGGCCTTGGAATATCTAGGTTAGCTAACGGGCACTTAGATTATGTAGGTTAACTAGCGGGCCCATGGACTATGTAGGTTTACTAGCGGGCCCTTGGACTATCTAGGTTCTCTAATGGTCACTTGGATTATCTAGGTTACCGAACGGGCACTTGGACTATCTAGGTTACCTAGCGGGCACTTGGACTATGTAGGCTAACTAGTGGGCCCTTGGACGATCTAGGTTACCTAGCGGGTACTTGAACTATCTAGGTTAACTAGCGGGAACTTGCACTATCTAGGTTACCTAGCGGGCACTTGGACTATGTACGTTCCCTAGCGGGCACTTGGACTATCTAGGTTAACCAGCGTGCACTTGGACTATGTAGGTTCCTTAGCGGGCACTTGGACTATCTAGGTTGCCTAGCGGGCACTTGGACTATGTAGGTTAACTAGCGTGCCCTTGGACTATCTAGGTTACTTAGCGGGCACTTGGTATATAGGTTAACTAGCGGGCACTTGGACTATGTAGGTTAACTAGAGAACACTTGGACTATCTAGGTTAACTAGTGGACCCTTGGACTATGTAGGTTAACTAGCAGGCACTTGGACAATCTAGGTTAACTAGCGGGCACTTGGACGATTTAAGTTAACTAGCGGGCACTTGGACTATCAAAGTTAACAAGTGAGCCCTTGGACTATGTAGGTTAACTAGCGGGTCCTTGGACTATCTAGGTTACCTAGCGGGCACTTGGACTATATAGGTTACCTAGCGGGCACTTGGACTATGTAGGTTAGTTAGTGGGCACTTGGACTATCTAGGTTAACGAACGGGCACTTGGAATATGCAGGTAACCTAGCGGGCACATGGACTGTCTAGGTTACCTAGCGGGCACTTGGAATTCTAGGTTAAACAACGGGCTCTTGTACTATGTAGGTTGCCTAGTGGGCACTTGGACT
This sequence comes from Tenrec ecaudatus, assembly GCF_050624435.1. NCBI lineage: Eukaryota > Metazoa > Chordata > Mammalia > Afrosoricida > Tenrecidae > Tenrec > Tenrec ecaudatus. The sequence continues at coordinate 508,489 of NW_027459378.1, read as the reverse complement.
ATCTAGGTTAGGTAACGGGCACTTGGACTATCTAGGTTACCTAGCAGGAACTTTGACAATGTAAGTTACCTAGCGGGGACTTGGACTATCTAGGTTACCTAACGGGCACTTTGATTATCTAGGTTACATAGCGGACACTTGGACTATGTAGGTTAACTAGCGAGCACTTGGACTCTAGGTTACCTAGCGGACACTTGGACTATCTAGTTTACCTAGCGGGCCTTTGGACTATGTAGGTTTCCTAGCGGGCACTTGGACTATCTAGGTTAACGAACGGGCACTTGGACTATGTAGGTAAACTAGCGTGCACTTGGACAGTCTAGGTTACCTAGCAGGCACTTGGACTATCTAGGTTAACGAACGGGCACTTGGACTATGTAGGTTACCTAGCGGGCACTTGGACTATGTAGGATCCCTATCGGACATTTGGACTACTTTGGTTACCAAGCTGGCACTTGGACTATCTAGGTTAACTAGCGGGCACTTGGACGATTAAGGTTAACTAGCGGGCACTTGGACAATCAAAGTTAACAAGTGAGCCCTTGGACTATGTAGGTTAACAAGCGGGCCCTTGGACTATCTAGGTTACCTAGCGGGCACTTGGACAATATAGGTTACCTAGCGGGCACTTGGACTGTCTAGGTTACCTAGCGGGCACTTGGAATTCTAGGTTAAAGAACGGGCTCTTGTACTATGTAGGTTGCCTAGTGGGCACTTGGACTATCTAGGTTAGGTAACGGGCACTTGGACTATCTAGGTTACCTAGCAGGAACTTGGACAATGTAAGTTACCTAGTGGGCACTTGGACTATCTAGGTTACCTAACGGGCACTTTGACTATCTAGGTTACCTAGCGGGCCTATGGGCTATGTAGGTTTCCTAGCGGGCACTTGGACTATCTAGGTTAACGAACGGGCACTTGGACTATGTAGGTTACCTAGCGGGCACTTGGACTATCTAGGATCCCTATCGGACATTTGGACTACTTTGGTTACCTAGCGGGCACTTGGACTATCTAGGTCAACTAGCGGGCCCTTGTCTATGTAGGTTAACTAGCGAGCACTTGGACTATCGAGGTTAACTAGCGGACCTTGGACTATGTGGGTTAACTAGAGGGCACTTGGATTATCTAGGTTACCTAGCGGGCAGTTGGACTATGTAGGTTCTCAGGCGGGCATTTGGACTATATAGATAACCTAGCGGGCACTTAGACTTTGTAGGTTACCTAGTGGCACTTGGATTATCTAGGTTACCTAGCTGGCACTTGAACTATCTACGTTGCCTAGCGGGTTCTTGGAGTATGTAGGTTACCTAGAGGGCTGTTGGACTATCTAGGTTACCTAGCGGGCACTTGGACTATCTAGGTTAACTAACGGGCACTTCGACTATGTAGGTTCCCTAGCGGGCCCTTGGACTATATAAGTTCCCTAGCGGGCACTTGGACTATGTGGGTTAACTAGAGGGCATTTTGACTATATAGGTTACCTAGCGGGCAATTGGACTATGTAGGTTCCTTATCGGGCACTTGGAAAATGTAGGTTAACTAGGGGACACTAGGACTATGTGGGTTACCTAGCTGGCCCTTGGACTATCTAGGATACCTAGCGGGCATTTGGATTATGTAGGCTCCCTAGCGGGCATTTGGACTATATAGATTCCTTAGCGGGCACTTAGACTTTGTAGGTTACCTTGCAGGCACTTGGATTACTTTGGTTACCTAGCTGGCACTTGAACTATCTACGTTGCCTAGCGAGCACTTCGACTATGTAGGTTCCATAGCAGGCACTTGGACTATGTAGGTTCCCTATCGGGTACTTGGACTGTCTAGGTTAACTAGTGGGCAATTGGACTGTCTAGGTTACCTAGTGGTCACTTGGACTATGTACGTTTCCTAGCGGGCACTTGGGCTATCTACGTTACCTAGCGGGCACTTGGACTATGTAGGTTAACGAACGGGCTCTTGGACTATGTAGTTTACGTAGCAGGCACTTGGACTATGTAGGTTAACTAGCGGGCACTTGCACTCTCTAGGTTACCTAGCGGGCATTTGGACTATGTACCTTCCCTAGCGGGCACTTGGACTATCTATGTTAAGTAGCGGGCACTTTGACTATGTAGGTTACCTAGCAGACACTTGCACTATGCAGGTTACCTAGCGGGCAGTTGGACTATGTACGTTAACTAGAGGACATTTGGACAATCTAGGTTAACTAACGGGCACTTGGACTATCAAAGTTAAAAACCGAGCCCTTGGACTATCTAGGTTAACTAGCGGGCCCTTGGAGTATCTAAGTTACCGAGATAGCACTTGGAATATATAGGTTCCCTAGCGGACACTTGGACTATCGAGGTTAACGAACGGGCACTTGGAATATGTATATTGCCTAGCGGGCACTTGGACAATCTAGGTTAGGTAACGGGCACTTGGACTATTTAGGTTACCAAGTGGGAACTTGGACTATGTACGTCCCCTAGTGGGCACTTGGACTATCTGGGTTAACTAACGGGCACGAGGACTATCTAGGTTAACTAGCGGGCACATGGACTATGTACATACCCTAGCGCGCACTTGGACTATCTAGGTTACCTAGCGGGAACTTGGACTATGTACGTCCCCTAGTGGGCACTTGGACTATCTGGGTTAACTAACGGGCACGAGGACTATCTAGGTTAACTAGCGGGCACTTGGACTATCTAGGTTACCTAGCAGACACTTGGATTATGAAGGACCCCTAGCGGGCACTTGGACTATATAGGTTAACTATTGGGCACTTGGACTATGTAGGTTAACTAGCGGACACTTGCAAGATCTAGGTTAACTAGCGGGCCCTTGCACTATGTAGGTTACCAAGCGGGAACTTGGACTATGTAGGTTACCTAGCGGGCATTGGACTATCTAGGTTACCTAGCAGGCACTTTGACTATCTAGGTTAAATAACGGGCACTTAGACTATGTAGGTTGCCTAGCGGGCACCTGGACTATGTAGGTTCCCTAGCGGGCACTTGGATTATGTAGGTTACCTAGCGGGCACTTGGACTATCTAGGTTAACTAGCTGGCACTTGGATTATCTAGGTTAACTAACGAGCACTTGGACTATGTAGGTTCCTAGCGGGCACTTGGATTATCTAGGTTCCCTAAAGGGCACTTTCACTATCTAGGTTAACTAGCGGGCACTTGGACTATCTAGGTTACCTAGCAGGCCCTTTGACTATGTAGGTTACCTAGCGGGCACTTGTACTATCTAGGTTAACGAACGGGCACTTGGAATATGTAGGTAACCTAGCGGGCACTTGGACTGTCTAGGTTACCTAGCGGGCCCTTTGACTATCTAGGTTAACTAGCAGACCTTCGACTATGTAGGTTAACTAGCGGGCCCGTGGACTATGTAGGTTAACTAGCGGGAACTTGGACTATCTAGATTTCCTAGCAGGCACTTGGACTATGTACATACCCTAGCGCGCACTTGGATTATCTAGGTTACCTAGCGGGCACTTTGACTATGTACGTCCCCTAGTGGGCACATGGACTATCTAGGTTAACTAACGGGCACGAAGACTATCTAGGTTAACTAGCGGGCACTTGGATTATGAAGGATCCCTAGCGGCCACTTGCACGATCTAGGTTAACTAGCGGGCCCTTGCACTATGTAGGTTAACTAGCAGGCCCATGGATTATGTAGGCTTACTAGCGGGAACATGGACTGTATAGGTTAACTAGCGGGCACTTGGATTATCTAGGTTAACGAATGGGCATTTGGACTATGTAGGTTACCTAGCCGCCACTTGGACTATATAGGTTAGCTAGGGGGCACTTGTACTATCTAGGTTACCTAGCTGGCACTTGGACTATGTAAGTCAACTAGCGGGCCCTTGGACTACCTAGGTTAGCTAACGGGAACTTAGATTATGTAGGTTAACTAGGGGGCACTTGGAATATGTAGGTTAACTAGCGGACACTTGCACTATGTAGGTTAACTAGCGGGCCCATGGACTATGTAGGTTGACTAGCGGGCCCTTGGACTATCTAGGTTCCCTAAAGGGCACTTGGACTATCTAGGATACCGAACGGGCACTTGGACTATCTAGGTTACCTAGCGGGCACTTGGACTATGTAGGCTAACTAGGGGGCCCTTGGACGATCTAGGTTACCTAATGGGTACTAGAATTATCTAGGTTAACTAGCGGGCAATTGCACTATCTAAGTTACCTAGCGGGCACATGGACTATGTACGTTCCCTAGCGGGCACTTGGACTATCTAGGTTAACTAGGGGGCACTTGGAATATGTATGTTAACTAGCGGACATTTGCACTATGTAGGTTACCTAGAAGGCACTTGGACTATCTAGGTTAACTAGCGGGCACTTGGACTATCTAGGTTACCTAGCCGCCACTTGGACTATCTAGGTTAGCTAACAGGCACTTGGACTATCTAGGTTCCCTAGCGGGAACTTGTACTATCTAGGTTACCTAGCTGGCACTTAGACTATGTAGGTCAACTAGCGGGGCCTTGGAATATCTAGGTTAGCTAACGGGCACTTAGATTATGTAGGTTAACTAGCGGGCCCATGGACTATGTAGGTTTACTAGCGGGCCCTTGGACTATCTAGGTTCTCTAATGGTCACTTGGATTATCTAGGTTACCGAACGGGCACTTGGACTATCTAGGTTACCTAGCGGGCACTTGGACTATGTAGGCTAACTAGTGGGCCCTTGGACGATCTAGGTTACCTAGCGGGTACTTGAACTATCTAGGTTAACTAGCGGGAACTTGCACTATCTAGGTTACCTAGCGGGCACTTGGACTATGTAAGTTCCCTAGCGGGCACTTGGACTATCTAGGTTAACCAGCGTGCACTTGGACTATGTAGGTTCCTTAGCGGGCACTTGGACTATCTAGGTTGCCTAGCGGGCACTTGGACTATGTAGGTTAACTAGCGTGCCCTTGGACTATCTAGGTTACTTAGCGGGCACTTGGTATATAGGTTAACTAGCGGGCACTTGGACTATGTAGGTTAACTAGAGAACACTTGGACTATCTAGGTTAACTAGTGGACCCTTGGACTATGTAGGTTAACTAGCAGGCACTTGGACAATCTAGGTTAACTAGCGGGCACTTGGACGATTTAAGTTAACTAGCGGGCACTTGGACTATCAAAGTTAACAAGTGAGCCCTTGGACTATGTAGGTTAACTAGCGGGTCCTTGGACTATCTAGGTTACCTAGCGGGCACTTGGACTATATAGGTTACCTAGCGGGCACTTGGACTATGTAGGTTAGTTAGTGGGCACTTGGACTATCTAGGTTAACGAACGGGCACTTGGAATATGCAGGTAACCTAGCGGGCACATGGACTGTCTAGGTTACCTAGCGGGCACTTGGAATTCTAGGTTAAACAACGGGCTCTTGTACTATGTAGGTTGCCTAGTGGGCACTTGGACTATCTAGGTTAGGTAACGGGCACTTGGACTATCTAGGTTACCTAGCAGGAACTTTGACAATGTAAGTTACCTAGCGGGGACTTGGACTATCTAGGTTACCTAACGGGCACTTTGATTATCTAGGTTACATAGCGGACACTTGGACTATGTAGGTTAACTAGCGAGCACTTGGACTCTAGGTTACCTAGCGGACACTTGGACTATCTAGTTTACCTAGCGGGCCTTTGGACTATGTAGGTTTCCTAGCGGGCACTTGGACTATCTAGGTTAACGAACGGGCACTTGGACTATGTAGGTAAACTAGCGTGCACTTGGACAGTCTAGGTTACCTAGCAGGCACTTGGACTATCTAGGTTAACGAACGGGCACTTGGACTATGTAGGTTACCTAGCGGGCACTTGGACTATGTAGGATCCCTATCGGACATTTGGACTACTTTGGTTACCAAGCTGGCACTTGGACTATCTAGGTTAACTAGCGGGCACTTGGACGATTAAGGTTAACTAGCGGGCACTTGGACAATCAAAGTTAACAAGTGAGCCCTTGGACTATGTAGGTTAACAAGCGGGCCCTTGGACTATCTAGGTTACCTAGCGGGCACTTGGACAATATAGGTTACCTAGCGGGCACTTGGACTGTCTAGGTTACCTAGCGGGCACTTGGAATTCTAGGTTAAAGAACGGGCTCTTGTACTATGTAGGTTGCCTAGTGGGCACTTGGACTATCTAGGTTAGGTAACGGGCACTTGGACTATCTAGGTTACCTAGCAGGAACTTGGACAATGTAAGTTACCTAGTGGGCACTTGGACTATCTAGGTTACCTAACGGGCACTTTGACTATCTAGGTTACCTAGCGGGCCTATGGGCTATGTAGGTTTCCTAGCGGGCACTTGGACTATCTAGGTTAACGAACGGGCACTTGGACTATGTAGGTTACCTAGCGGGCACTTGGACTATCTAGGATCCCTATCGGACATTTGGACTACTTTGGTTACCTAGCGGGCACTTGGACTATCTAGGTCAACTAGCGGGCCCTTGTCTATGTAGGTTAACTAGCGAGCACTTGGACTATCGAGGTTAACTAGCGGACCTTGGACTATGTGGGTTAACTAGAGGGCACTTGGATTATCTAGGTTACCTAGCGGGCAGTTGGACTATGTAGGTTCTCAGGCGGGCATTTGGACTATATAGATAACCTAGCGGGCACTTAGACTTTGTAGGTTACCTAGTGGCACTTGGATTATCTAGGTTACCTAGCTGGCACTTGAACTATCTACGTTGCCTAGCGGGTTCTTGGAGTATGTAGGTTACCTAGAGGGCTGTTGGACTATCTAGGTTACCTAGCGGGCACTTGGACTATCTAGGTTAACTAACGGGCACTTCGACTATGTAGGTTCCCTAGCGGGCCCTTGGACTATATAAGTTCCCTAGCGGGCACTTGGACTATGTGGGTTAACTAGAGGGCATTTTGACTATATAGGTTACCTAGCGGGCAATTGGACTATGTAGGTTCCTTATCGGGCACTTGGAAAATGTAGGTTAACTAGGGGACACTAGGACTATGTGGGTTACCTAGCTGGCCCTTGGACTATCTAGGATACCTAGCGGGCATTTGGATTATGTAGGCTCCCTAGCGGGCATTTGGACTATATAGATTCCTTAGCGGGCACTTAGACTTTGTAGGTTACCTTGCAGGCACTTGGATTACTTTGGTTACCTAGCTGGCACTTGAACTATCTACGTTGCCTAGCGAGCACTTCGACTATGTAGGTTCCATAGCAGGCACTTGGACTATGTAGGTTCCCTATCGGGTACTTGGACTGTCTAGGTTAACTAGTGGGCAATTGGACTGTCTAGGTTACCTAGTGGTCACTTGGACTATGTACGTTTCCTAGCGGGCACTTGGGCTATCTACGTTACCTAGCGGGCACTTGGACTATGTAGGTTAACGAACGGGCTCTTGGACTATGTAGTTTACGTAGCAGGCACTTGGACTATGTAGGTTAACTAGCGGGCACTTGCACTCTCTAGGTTACCTAGCGGGCATTTGGACTATGTACCTTCCCTAGCGGGCACTTGGACTATCTATGTTAAGTAGCGGGCACTTTGACTATGTAGGTTACCTAGCAGACACTTGCACTATGCAGGTTACCTAGCGGGCAGTTGGACTATGTACGTTAACTAGAGGACATTTGGACAATCTAGGTTAACTAACGGGCACTTGGACTATCAAAGTTAAAAACCGAGCCCTTGGACTATCTAGGTTAACTAGCGGGCCCTTGGAGTATCTAAGTTACCGAGATAGCACTTGGAATATATAGGTTCCCTAGCGGACACTTGGACTATCGAGGTTAACGAACGGGCACTTGGAATATGTATATTGCCTAGCGGGCACTTGGACAATCTAGGTTAGGTAACGGGCACTTGGACTATTTAGGTTACCAAGTGGGAACTTGGACTATGTACGTCCCCTAGTGGGCACTTGGACTATCTGGGTTAACTAACGGGCACGAGGACTATCTAGGTTAACTAGCGGGCACATGGACTATGTACATACCCTAGCGCGCACTTGGACTATCTAGGTTACCTAGCGGGAACTTGGACTATGTACGTCCCCTAGTGGGCACTTGGACTATCTGGGTTAACTAACGGGCACGAGGACTATCTAGGTTAACTAGCGGGCACTTGGACTATCTAGGTTACCTAGCAGACACTTGGATTATGAAGGACCCCTAGCGGGCACTTGGACTATATAGGTTAACTATTGGGCACTTGGACTATGTAGGTTAACTAGCGGACACTTGCAAGATCTAGGTTAACTAGCGGGCCCTTGCACTATGTAGGTTACCAAGCGGGAACTTGGACTATGTAGGTTACCTAGCGGGCATTGGACTATCTAGGTTACCTAGCAGGCACTTTGACTATCTAGGTTAAATAACGGGCACTTAGACTATGTAGGTTGCCTAGCGGGCACCTGGACTATGTAGGTTCCCTAGCGGGCACTTGGATTATGTAGGTTACCTAGCGGGCACTTGGACTATCTAGGTTAACTAGCTGGCACTTGGATTATCTAGGTTAACTAACGAGCACTTGGACTATGTAGGTTCCTAGCGGGCACTTGGATTATCTAGGTTCCCTAAAGGGCACTTTCACTATCTAGGTTAACTAGCGGGCACTTGGACTATCTAGGTTACCTAGCAGGCCCTTTGACTATGTAGGTTACCTAGCGGGCACTTGTACTATCTAGGTTAACGAACGGGCACTTGGAATATGTAGGTAACCTAGCGGGCACTTGGACTGTCTAGGTTACCTAGCGGGCCCTTTGACTATCTAGGTTAACTAGCAGACCTTCGACTATGTAGGTTAACTAGCGGGCCCGTGGACTATGTAGGTTAACTAGCGGGAACTTGGACTATCTAGATTTCCTAGCAGGCACTTGGACTATGTACATACCCTAGCGCGCACTTGGATTATCTAGGTTACCTAGCGGGCACTTTGACTATGTACGTCCCCTAGTGGGCACATGGACTATCTAGGTTAACTAACGGGCACGAAGACTATCTAGGTTAACTAGCGGGCACTTGGATTATGAAGGATCCCTAGCGGCCACTTGCACGATCTAGGTTAACTAGCGGGCCCTTGCACTATGTAGGTTAACTAGCAGGCCCATGGATTATGTAGGCTTACTAGCGGGAACATGGACTGTATAGGTTAACTAGCGGGCACTTGGATTATCTAGGTTAACGAATGGGCATTTGGACTATGTAGGTTACCTAGCCGCCACTTGGACTATATAGGTTAGCTAGGGGGCACTTGTACTATCTAGGTTACCTAGCTGGCACTTGGACTATGTAAGTCAACTAGCGGGCCCTTGGACTACCTAGGTTAGCTAACGGGAACTTAGATTATGTAGGTTAACTAGGGGGCACTTGGAATATGTAGGTTAACTAGCGGACACTTGCACTATGTAGGTTAACTAGCGGGCCCATGGACTATGTAGGTTGACTAGCGGGCCCTTGGACTATCTAGGTTCCCTAAAGGGCACTTGGACTATCTAGGATACCGAACGGGCACTTGGACTATCTAGGTTACCTAGCGGGCACTTGGACTATGTAGGCTAACTAGGGGGCCCTTGGACGATCTAGGTTACCTAATGGGTACTAGAATTATCTAGGTTAACTAGCGGGCAATTGCACTATCTAAGTTACCTAGCGGGCACATGGACTATGTACGTTCCCTAGCGGGCACTTGGACTATCTAGGTTAACTAGGGGGCACTTGGAATATGTATGTTAACTAGCGGACATTTGCACTATGTAGGTTACCTAGAAGGCACTTGGACTATCTAGGTTAACTAGCGGGCACTTGGACTATCTAGGTTACCTAGCCGCCACTTGGACTATCTAGGTTAGCTAACAGGCACTTGGACTATCTAGGTTCCCTAGCGGGAACTTGTACTATCTAGGTTACCTAGCTGGCACTTAGACTATGTAGGTCAACTAGCGGGGCCTTGGAATATCTAGGTTAGCTAACGGGCACTTAGATTATGTAGGTTAACTAGCGGGCCCATGGACTATGTAGGTTTACTAGCGGGCCCTTGGACTATCTAGGTTCTCTAATGGTCACTTGGATTATCTAGGTTACCGAACGGGCACTTGGACTATCTAGGTTACCTAGCGGGCACTTGGACTATGTAGGCTAACTAGTGGGCCCTTGGACGATCTAGGTTACCTAGCGGGTACTTGAACTATCTAGGTTAACTAGCGGGAACTTGCACTATCTAGGTTACCTAGCGGGCACTTGGACTATGTACGTTCCCTAGCGGGCACTTGGACTATCTAGGTTAACCAGCGTGCACTTGGACTATGTAGGTTCCTTAGCGGGCACTTGGACTATCTAGGTTGCCTAGCGGGCACTTGGACTATGTAGGTTAACTAGCGTGCCCTTGGACTATCTAGGTTACTTAGCGGGCACTTGGTATATAGGTTAACTAGCGGGCACTTGGACTATGTAGGTTAACTAGAGAACACTTGGACTATCTAGGTTAACTAGTGGACCCTTGGACTATGTAGGTTAACTAGCAGGCACTTGGACAATCTAGGTTAACTAGCGGGCACTTGGACGATTTAAGTTAACTAGCGGGCACTTGGACTATCAAAGTTAACAAGTGAGCCCTTGGACTATGTAGGTTAACTAGCGGGTCCTTGGACTATCTAGGTTACCTAGCGGGCACTTGGACTATATAGGTTACCTAGCGGGCACTTGGACTATGTAGGTTAGTTAGTGGGCACTTGGACTATCTAGGTTAACGAACGGGCACTTGGAATATGCAGGTAACCTAGCGGGCACATGGACTGTCTAGGTTACCTAGCGGGCACTTGGAATTCTAGGTTAAACAACGGGCTCTTGTACTATGTAGGTTGCCTAGTGGGCACTTGGACTATCTAGGTTAGGTAACGGGCACTTGGACTATCTAGGTTACCTAGCAGGAACTTTGACAATGTAAGTTACCTAGCGGGCACTTGGACTATCTAGGTTACCTAACGGGCACTTTGATTATCTAGGTTACATAGCGGACACTTGGACTATGTAGGTTAACTAGCGAGCACTTGGACTCTAGGTTACCTAGCGGACACTTGGACTATCTAGTTTACCTAGCGGGCCTTTGGACTATGTAGGTTTCCTAGCGGGCACTTGGACTATCTAGGTTAACGAACGGGCACTTGGACTATGTAGGTAAACTAGCGTGCACTTGGACAGTCTAGGTTACCTAGCAGGCACTTGGACTATCTAGGTTAACGAACGGGCACTTGGACTATGTAGGTTACCTAGCGGGCACTTGGACTATGTAGGATCCCTATCGGACATTTGGACTACTTTGGTTACCAAGCTGGCACTTGGACTATCTAGGTTAACTAGCGGGCACTTGGACGATTAAGGTTAACTAGCGGGCACTTGGACAATCAAAGTTAACAAGTGAGCCCTTGGACTATGTAGGTTAACAAGCGGGCCCTTGGACTATCTAGGTTACCTAGCGGGCACTTGGACAATATAGGTTACCTAGCGGGCACTTGGACTGTCTAGGTTACCTAGCGGGCACTTGGAATTCTAGGTTAAAGAACGGGCTCTTGTACTATGTAGGTTGCCTAGTGGGCACTTGGACTATCTAGGTTAGGTAACGGGCACTTGGACTATCTAGGTTACCTAGCAGGAACTTGGACAATGTAAGTTACCTAGTGGGCACTTGGACTATCTAGGTTACCTAACGGGCACTTTGACTATCTAGGTTACCTAGCGGGCCTATGGGCTATGTAGGTTTCCTAGCGGGCACTTGGACTATCTAGGTTAACGAACGGGCACTTGGACTATGTAGGTTACCTAGCGGGCACTTGGACTATCTAGGATCCCTATCGGACATTTGGACTACTTTGGTTACCTAGCGGGCACTTGGACTATCTAGGTCAACTAGCGGGCCCTTGTCTATGTAGGTTAACTAGCGAGCACTTGGACTATCGAGGTTAACTAGCGGACCTTGGACTATGTGGGTTAACTAGAGGGCACTTGGATTATCTAGGTTACCTAGCGGGCAGTTGGACTATGTAGGTTCTCAGGCGGGCATTTGGACTATATAGATAACCTAGCGGGCACTTAGACTTTGTAGGTTACCTAGTGGCACTTGGATTATCTAGGTTACCTAGCTGGCACTTGAACTATCTACGTTGCCTAGCGGGTTCTTGGAGTATGTAGGTTACCTAGAGGGCTGTTGGACTATCTAGGTTACCTAGCGGGCACTTGGACTATCTAGGTTAACTAACGGGCACTTCGACTATGTAGGTTCCCTAGCGGGCCCTTGGACTATATAAGTTCCCTAGCGGGCACTTGGACTATGTGGGTTAACTAGAGGGCATTTTGACTATATAGGTTACCTAGCGGGCAATTGGACTATGTAGGTTCCTTATCGGGCACTTGGAAAATGTAGGTTAACTAGGGGACACTAGGACTATGTGGGTTACCTAGCTGGCCCTTGGACTATCTAGGATACCTAGCGGGCATTTGGATTATGTAGGCTCCCTAGCGGGCATTTGGACTATATAGATTCCTTAGCGGGCACTTAGACTTTGTAGGTTACCTTGCAGGCACTTGGATTACTTTGGTTACCTAGCTGGCACTTGAACTATCTACGTTGCCTAGCGAGCACTTCGACTATGTAGGTTCCATAGCAGGCACTTGGACTATGTAGGTTCCCTATCGGGTACTTGGACTGTCTAGGTTAACTAGTGGGCAATTGGACTGTCTAGGTTACCTAGTGGTCACTTGGACTATGTACGTTTCCTAGCGGGCACTTGGGCTATCTACGTTACCTAGCGGGCACTTGGACTATGTAGGTTAACGAACGGGCTCTTGGACTATGTAGTTTACGTAGCAGGCACTTGGACTATGTAGGTTAACTAGCGGGCACTTGCACTCTCTAGGTTACCTAGCGGGCATTTGGACTATGTACCTTCCCTAGCGGGCACTTGGACTATCTATGTTAAGTAGCGGGCACTTTGACTATGTAGGTTACCTAGCAGACACTTGCACTATGCAGGTTACCTAGCGGGCAGTTGGACTATGTACGTTAACTAGAGGACATTTGGACAATCTAGGTTAACTAACGGGCACTTGGACTATCAAAGTTAAAAACCGAGCCCTTGGACTATCTAGGTTAACTAGCGGGCCCTTGGAGTATCTAAGTTACCGAGATAGCACTTGGAATATATAGGTTCCCTAGCGGACACTTGGACTATCGAGGTTAACGAACGGGCACTTGGAATATGTATATTGCCTAGCGGGCACTTGGACAATCTAGGTTAGGTAACGGGCACTTGGACTATTTAGGTTACCAAGTGGGAACTTGGACTATGTACGTCCCCTAGTGGGCACTTGGACTATCTGGGTTAACTAACGGGCACGAGGACTATCTAGGTTAACTAGCGGGCACATGGACTATGTACATACCCTAGCGCGCACTTGGACTATCTAGGTTACCTAGCGGGAACTTGGACTATGTACGTCCCCTAGTGGGCACTTGGACTATCTGGGTTAACTAACGGGCACGAGGACTATCTAGGTTAACTAGCGGGCACTTGGACTATCTAGGTTACCTAGCAGACACTTGGATTATGAAGGACCCCTAGCGGGCACTTGGACTATATAGGTTAACTATTGGGCACTTGGACTATGTAGGTTAACTAGCGGACACTTGCAAGATCTAGGTTAACTAGCGGGCCCTTGCACTATGTAGGTTACCAAGCGGGAACTTGGACTATGTAGGTTACCTAGCGGGCATTGGACTATCTAGGTTACCTAGCAGGCACTTTGACTATCTAGGTTAAATAACGGGCACTTAGACTATGTAGGTTGCCTAGCGGGCACCTGGACTATGTAGGTTCCCTAGCGGGCACTTGGATTATGTAGGTTCCCTATCGGGCACTTGGAATATGTAGGTTAACTAGTGGGCACTTGGACTGTCTAGGTTACCTAGTGGGCACTTGGATTATCTAGGTTAACGAACGGGCACTTGGACTATGTAGGTTACCTAGCCGCCACTTGGACTATCTAGGTTAGCTAACAGGCACTTGGACTATCTAGGTTCCCTAGCGGGCACTTGTACTATCTAGGTTACCTAGCTGGCACTTGGACTATGTAGGTCAACTAGCGGGCCCTTGTATTACCTAGGTTAGCTAACGGGCACTTAGATTATGTAGGTTAACTAGGGGGCACTTGGAATATGTAGGTTAACTAGCGGACACTTGCACTATGTAGGTTAACTAGCGGGACCATGGACTATGTAGGTTTACTAGCGGGCCTTTGGACTATCTAGGTTCCGTAAAGGGCACTTGGGCTATCTAGGTTACCTAGCGGGCACTTGGACTATGGAGGTTCCCTAAAGGGCACTTGGACTATTTAGGTTACCTTGCAGGCACTTTGACTATCTAGGTTAACTAACGGGCACGAGGACTATGTATGTTGCCTAGCGAGCACTTGGACTATGTAGGTTCCCTAGCGGGCAATTGGACTATGTAGGTTCCCTATCGGGTACTTGGACTGTCTAGGTTAACTAGTGGGCATTTGGACTATCTAGGTTACCTATCTTGAACTTAGACTATGTAGGTTAACAAGCGGGCACTTGGACAATCTAGGTTAACTATCGGGCACTTGGATTATCTAGGTTAACTAACGGGCACTTGGACTATGTATGTTCCAGAGCGGGCAATTGGACTATGTAGGTTCCCTAGCGGGCACTTGGACTATCTAGGTTAATGAACGGGCACTTGGAATATGTAGGTAACCTAGCGGGACCTTGGACTGTCTAGGTTACCTAGCGGGCACATTGACTATCTAGGTTAACGAATGGGCACTTGGACTATGTAGGTTACCTAGCGGGCACTTGGACTATGTAGGATCCCTATCGGACATTTGGACTACTTAGGTTAACTAGCGGGCACTTGGACTATCTAGGTTAACTAGCGGGCACTTGGACTATCTAGGTTAACTAGCGGACCTTGGACTATGTAGGTTAACTAGCAGGCCCTTGGACTATGTAGGTTAACTAGCGGGCACTTGGACTATCTAGGTTTCCTAGACGGCACTCAGACTATGTATATAGCCTAGCGCGCACTTATACTATCTAGGTTACCTAGCAGGCACTTGGACTATGTACGTCCCCTAGTGGGCACTTGGACTATCTAGGTTAACTAACGGGCACTTGGACTATGTAGTTTCCCTAGCGGGTATTTGGACTATTTAGGTTACCATCGGGAACTTGGACTATGTAGGTTACCTAACGGGCACTTGGACTATGTACGTCCCCTAGTGGGCACTTGTACTATCTAGGTTAACTAACGGGCACTTGGACTATGTAGGTTGCCTAGCGGGCACTTGGATTATGTACGTTCCCTATCGGGCACTTGTATTATGTAGGTTCCCTATCGGGCACTTGGACTATGTAGGTTAACTAGCGGGCACTTGGACTGTCTAGGTAACCTAGCGGGCACTTGGACTCTCTAGGTTAACGAACGGGCACTTGGACTATGTAGGTAACCTAGCAGGCACTTGGACTGTCTAGGTTACCTAGCAGGCACTTTGACTATCTAGGTTAACGAACGGGCACTTGGACTATGTAGGTTACCTAGCAGGCACTTGGACTATGTAGGTTCGCTAGCTGGCACTTGGACTATTTAGGTTACCTAGCAGGCACTTTGACTATCTAGGTTAACTAACGGGCACTTGGACTATGTAGTTTCCCTAGCGGGCATTTGGACTATTTAGGTTACCATCGGGAACATGGACTATGTAGGTTACCTAACGGGCACTTGGACTATGTACGTCCCCTAGTGGGCACTTGGACAATCTAGGTTAACTAACGGGCAATTGGACTATATAGGTTGCCTAGCGGGCACTTGGATTATGTAGGTTCCCTATCGGGCACTTGGATTATGTAGGTTCCCTATCGGGCACTTGGACTGGGTAGGTTAACTAGCGGGCACTTGGACTGTCTAGGTAACCTAGCGGGCACTTGGACTCTCTAGGTTAACGAACGGGCACTTGGACTATGTAGGTAACCTAGCGGGCACTGGACTGTCTAGGTTACCTAGCAGGCACTTCGACTATCTAGGTTAACGAACGGGCACTTGGACTATGTAGGTTACCTAGCGGGCACTTGGACTATGTAGGTTCCCTAGCGGGCACTTGGACTATGTAGGTTCCTTATCGGGTACTTGGACAGTCTAGGTTAAGTTCTGGGCTATTGGACTGTCTAGGTTACCTAGTGGGCACTTGGACTATGTAGTTTACCTAGCGAGCACTTGGACTATGTAGGTTCTCTAGCGGGCACTTGGACTCTGTAGGTTCCCTATCGGGTACTTGGACTGTGTAGGTTAACTAGCAGGCAATTGGACTGTCTAGGTTACCTAGTGGGCACTTGGACTATGTAGTTTACCTAGCAGGCACTTGAACTATGTAGGTTAACTAGCAGGCACTTGGACTATATAGTTTAATTAGCGGACCTTGGACTATGTAGGTTAACTTGCGGGCCCTTGGACTATGTAGGTTAACTAGCGGGCACTTGGACTTTCAAGGTCAACTAGCGGGCCCTTGTACTATGTAGGTTAACTAGCGGGCACTTGGACTATATAGGTTAACTAGCGGGCACTTGGACTATCTAGGTTAACTAACGGGCACTTGGACTATGTAGGTTGCCTAGCGGGCAATTGGACTATGTAGGTTCCCTAGCGGGCACTTGGATTATGTAGGTTCCCTATCGGGCACTTGGATTATGTAGGTTCCCTATCGGGCACATGGACTATGTAGGTTAACTAGCGGGCACTTGGACTGTCTAGGTAACCTAGCGGGCACTTGGACTGTCTAGGTTAACGAACGGGCACTTGGACTATGTAGGTAACCTAGCGGGCGCATGGACTGTCTAGGTTACCTAGCGGGCACTTTGACTATCTAGGTTAACGAACGGGCACTTGGGCTATGTAGGTTACTAGCGGGCACTTGGACTATGTAGGATCCCTATCGGACATTTGGACTACTTAGGTTAACTAGCGGGCGCTTGGACTATCTAGGTTAACTAGCGGGCACTTGGACTATCTAGGTTAACTAGCGGACCTTGGACTATGTAGGTTAACTAGCAGGCCCTTGGACTATGTAGGTTAACTAGCGGGCACTTGGACTATCTAGGTTTCCTAGCGGGCACTCGGACTATGTACATACCCTAGCGCGCACTTATACTATCTAGGTTACCTAGCAGGCACTTGGACTATGTACGTCCCCTAGTGGGCACTTGGACTATCTAGGTTAACTAACGGGCACTTGGACTATGTAGTTTCCCTAGCGGGTATTTGGACTATTTAGGTTACCATCGGGAACTTGGACTATGTAGGTTACCTAACGGGCACTTGGACTATGTACGTCCCCTAGTGGGCACTTGTACTATCTAGGTTAACTAACGGGCACTTGGACTATGTAGGTTGCCTAGCGGGCACTTGGATTATGTACGTTCCCTATCGGGCACTTGTATTATGTAGGTTCCCTATCGGGCACTTGGACTATGTAGGTTAACTAGCGGGCACTTGGACTGTCTAGGTAACCTAGCGGGCACTTGGACTCTCTAGGTTAACGAACGGGCACTTGGACTATGTAGGTAACCTAGCGGGCACTTGGACTGTCTAGGTTACCTAGCAGGCACTTTGACTATCTAGGTTAACGAACGGGCACTTGGACTATGTAGGTTACCTAGCAGGCACTTGGACTATGTAGGTTCGCTAGCTGGCACTTGGACTATTTAGGTTACCTAGCAGGCACTTTGACTATCTAGGTTAACTAACGGGCACTTGGACTATGTAGTTTCCCTAGCGGGCATTTGGACTATTTAGGTTACCATCGGGAACATGGACTATGTAGGTTACCTAACGGGCACTTGGACTATGTACGTCCCCTAGTGGGCACTTGGACAATCTAGGTTAACTAACGGGCAATTGGACTATATAGGTTGCCTAGCGGGCACTTGGATTATGTAGGTTCCCTATCGGGCACTTGGATTATGTAGGTTCCCTATCGGGCACTTGGACTGGGTAGGTTAACTAGCGGGCACTTGGACTGTCTAGGTAACCTAGCGGGCACTTGGACTCTCTAGGTTAACGAACGGGCACTTGGACTATGTAGGTAACCTAGCGGGCACTGGACTGTCTAGGTTACCTAGCAGGCACTTCGACTATCTAGGTTAACGAACGGGCACTTGGACTATGTAGGTTACCTAGCGGGCACTTGGACTATGTAGGTTCCCTAGCGGGCACTTGGACTATGTAGGTTCCTTATCGGGTACTTGGACAGTCTAGGTTAACTTCTGGGCTATTGGACTGTCTAGGTTACCTAGTGGGCACTTGGACTATGTAGTTTACCTAGCGAGCACTTGGACTATGTAGGTTCTCTAGCGGGCACTTGGACTCTGTAGGTTCCCTATCGGGTACTTGGACTGTGTAGGTTAACTAGCAGGCAATTGGACTGTCTAGGTTACCTAGTGGGCACTTGGACTATGTAGTTTACCTAGCAGGCACTTGAACTATGTAGGTTAACTAGCAGGCACTTGGACTATATAGTTTAATTAGCGGACCTTGGACTATGTAGGTTAACTTGCGGGCCCTTGGACTATGTAGGTTAACTAGCGGGCACTTGGACTTTCAAGGTCAACTAGCGGGCCCTTGTACTATGTAGGTTAACTAGCGGGCACTTGGACTATATAGGTTAACTAGCGGGCACTTGGACTATCTAGGTTAACTAACGGGCACTTGGACTATGTAGGTTGCCTAGCGGGCAATTGGACTATGTAGGTTCCCTAGTGGGCACTTGGATTATGTAGGTTCCCTATCGGGCACTTGGATTATGTAGGTTCCCTATCGGGCACATGGACTATGTAGGTTAACTAGCGGGCACTTGGACTGTCTAGGTAACCTAGCGGGCACTTGGACTGTCTAGGTTAACGAACGGGCACTTGGACTATGTAGGTAACCTAGCGGGCGCATGGACTGTCTAGGTTACCTAGCGGGCACTTTGACTATCTAGGTTAACGAACGGGCACTTGGGCTATGTAGGTTACTAGCGGGCACTTGGACTATGTAGGATCCCTATCGGACATTTGGACTACTTAGGTTAACTAGCGGGCGCTTGGACTATCTAGGTTAACTAGCGGGCACTTGGATTATTTAGGTTAACTAGCGGACCTTGGAATATGTAGGTTAACTAGCAGGCCCTTGGACTAAGTAGGTTAACTAGCGGGCACTTGGACTATCTAGGTTTCCTAGCGGGCACTCGGACTATGTACATACCCTAGCGCGCACTTGGACTATCTAGGTTACGTAGCAGGCACTTGGACTATGTACGTACCCTAGTGGGCACTTGGACTATCTAGGTTAACTAACGGGCACTTGGACTATGTAGTTTCCCTAGCGGGCATTTGGACTATTTAGGTTACCATCGGGAACATGGACTATGTAGGTTACCTAACGGGCACTTGGACTATGTACGTCCCCTAGTGGGCACTTGGACAATCTAGGTTAACTAACGGGCAATTGGACTATATAGGTTGCCTAGCGGGCACTTGGATTATGTAGGTTCCCTATCGGGCACTTGGATTATGTAGGTTCCCTATCGGGCACTTGGACTGGGTAGGTTAACTAGCGGGCACTTGGACTGTCTAGGTAACCTAGCGGGCACTTGGACTCTCTAGGTTAACGAACGGGCACTTGGACTATGTAGGTAACCTAGCGGGCACTGGACTGTCTAGGTTACCTAGCAGGCACTTCGACTATCTAGGTTAACGAACGGGCACTTGGACTATGTAGGTTACCTAGCGGGCACTTGGACTATGTAGGTTCCCTAGCGGGCACTTGGACTATGTAGGTTCCTTATCGGGTACTTGGACAGTCTAGGTTAACTTCTGGGCTATTGGACTGTCTAGGTTACCTAGTGGGCACTTGGACTATGTAGTTTACCTAGCGAGCACTTGGACTATGTAGGTTCTCTAGCGGGCACTTGGACTCTGTAGGTTCCCTATCGGGTACTTGGACTGTGTAGGTTAACTAGCAGGCAATTGGACTGTCTAGGTTACCTAGTGGGCACTTGGACTATGTAGTTTACCTAGCAGGCACTTGAACTATGTAGGTTAACTAGCAGGCACTTGGACTATATAGTTTAATTAGCGGACCTTGGACTATGTAGGTTAACTTGCGGGCCCTTGGACTATGTAGGTTAACTAGCGGGCACTTGGACTTTCAAGGTCAACTAGCGGGCCCTTGTACTATGTAGGTTAACTAGCGGGCACTTGGACTATATAGGTTAACTAGCGGGCACTTGGACTATCTAGGTTAACTAACGGGCACTTGGACTATGTAGGTTGCCTAGCGGGCAATTGGACTATGTAGGTTCCCTAGCGGGCACTTGGATTATGTAGGTTCCCTATCGGGCACTTGGATTATGTAGGTTCCCTATCGGGCACATGGACTATGTAGGTTAACTAGCGGGCACTTGGACTGTCTAGGTAACCTAGCGGGCACTTGGACTGTCTAGGTTAACGAACGGGCACTTGGACTATGTAGGTAACCTAGCGGGCGCATGGACTGTCTAGGTTACCTAGCGGGCACTTTGACTATCTAGGTTAACGAACGGGCACTTGGGCTATGTAGGTTACTAGCGGGCACTTGGACTATGTAGGATCCCTATCGGACATTTGGACTACTTAGGTTAACTAGCGGGCGCTTGGACTATCTAGGTTAACTAGCGGGCACTTGGACTATCTAGGTTAACAAGCGGGCACTTGGACTATGTAGGTAAACTAGCGGGCACTTGGACTATCTAGGTTTCCTAGCGGGCACTCGGACTATGTACATACCCTAGCGCGCACTTGGACTATCTAGGTTACGTAGCAGGCACTTGGACTATGTACGTACCCTAGTGGGCACTTGGACTATCTAGGTTAACTAACGGGCACTTGGACTATGTAGTTTCCCTAGCGGGCATTTGGACTATTTAGGTTACCATCGGGAACATGGACTATGTAGGTTACCTAACGGGCACTTGGACTATGTACGTCCCCTAGTGGGCACTTGGACAATCTAGGTTAACTAACGGGCAATTGGACTATATAGGTTGCCTAGCGGGCACTTGGATTATGTAGGTTCCCTATCGGGCACTTGGATTATGTAGGTTCCCTATCGGGCACTTGGACTGGGTAGGTTAACTAGCGGGCACTTGGACTGTCTAGGTAACCTAGCGGGCACTTGGACTCTCTAGGTTAACGAACGGGCACTTGGACTATGTAGGTAACCTAGCGGGCACTGGACTGTCTAGGTTACCTAGCAGGCACTTCGACTATCTAGGTTAACGAACGGGCACTTGGACTATGTAGGTTACCTAGCGGGCACTTGGACTATGTAGGTTCCCTAGCGGGCACTTGGACTATTTAGGTTACCTAGCAGGCACTTTGACTATCTAGGTTAACTAACGGGCACTTGGACTATGTAGGTTGCCTAGCGAGCACTTGGACTATGTAGGTTCCCTAGCGGGCACTTGGACTGTGTAGGTTCCCAATCGGGTACTTGGAATGTCTAGGTTAACTACTGGGCAATTGGACTGTCTAGGTTACCTAGTGGGCACTTGGACTATGTAGTTTACGTAGCGAGCACTTGGACTATGTAGGTTCCCTAGCGGGCACTTGGACTCTGTAGGTTCCCTATCGGGTACGTGGACTGTCAAGGTTAACTAGCGGGCAATTGGACTGTCTAGGTTACCTAGTGGGCACTTGGACTATGTAGTTTACCTAGCAGGCACTTGGACTATGTAGGTTAACTAGCGGGCACTTGGACTATCTAGGTTACCTAGAGGGCACTTGGACTATGTACGTTTCCTAGCGGGCATTTGTGCTATCTACGTTACCTAGCGGGCACTTGGACTATTTAGGATCCCTATCGGACATTTGTACTACTTAGGATAACTAGCGGGCACTTTGACTCTCTAGGTTAGCTATCGGGCACTTGGACTATCTAGGTCAACTAGCGGGCCCTTGTACTATGTAGGTTACCTAGTGTGCCCTTGGACTATGTAGGTTAACTAGTGGGCACTTGGACTATCTAGGTTTCCTAGCAGGCACTTGGACTATGTACGTCCCCTAGTGGGCACTTGGACTCTCTAGGTTAAATAACGGGCACTTTGACTATGTAGGTTGCCTAGCGGGCAATTGGACTATGTAGGTTTCCTAGCGGGCACTAGGATTATGTAGGTTCCCTATCGGGCACTTGGATTATGTAGGTTCCCTATCGGGCACTTGGACTATGTAGGTTAACTAGCGGGCACTTGGACTGTCTAGGTAACCTAGCGGGCACTTGGACTATCTAGGTTAACGAACGGGCACTTGGAATATGTAGGTAACCTAGCGGGCATTTGGACTGTCTTGGTTACCTAGCGGGCACTTTGACTATCTAGGTTAACGAACGGACACTTGGATTATGTAGGTTACCTAGCGGGCACTTGGACTATGTAGGATCCCTATCGGACATTTGGACTACTTAGGTTAACTAGCGGGCACTTGGACTACCTAGGTTAACTAGCGGGCACTTGGACTATCTAGGTTAACTAACGGACCTTGGACTATGTAGGTTAACTAGCAGGCCCTTGGACTATGTAGGTTAACTAGCGGGCACTTGGACTATCTAGGTTTCCTAGACGGCACTCGGACTATGTATATACCCTAGCGCGCACTTATACTATCTAGGTTACCTAGCAGGCACTTGGACTATGTACGTCCCCTAGTGGGCACTTGGACTATCTAGGTTAACTAACGGGCACTTGGACTATGTAGTTTCCCTAGCGGGTATTTGGACTATTTAAGTTACCATCGGGAACTTGGACTATGTAGGTTACCTAACGGGCACTTGGACTATGTACGTCCCCTAGTGGGCACTTGGACGATCTAGGTTAACTAACGGGCACTTGGACTATGTAGTTTCCCTAGCGGGTATTTGGACTATTTAAGTTACCATCGGGAACTTGGACTATGTAGGTTACCTAACGGGCACTTGGACTATGTACGTCCCCTAGTGGGCACTTGGACTATCTAGGTTAACTAACGGGCACTTGGACTATGTAGGTTGCCTAGCGGGCACTTGGATTATGTAGGTTCCCTATCGGGCACTTGGATTATGTAGGTTCCCTATCGGGCACTTGGACCATGTAGGTTAACTAGCGGGCACTTGGACTGTCTAGGTAACCTAGCGGGCACTTGGACTCTCTAGGTTAACGAACGGGCACTTGGACTATGTAGGTAACCTAGCGGGCACTTGGACTGTCTAGGTTACCTAGCAGGCACTTTGACTATCTAGGTTAACGAACGGGCACTTGGACTATGTAGGTTACCTAGCAGGCACTTGGACTATGTAGGTTCGCTAGCTGGCACTTGGACTATTTAGGTTACCTAGCAGGCACTTTGACTATCTAGGTTAACTAACGGGCACTTGGACTATGTAGTTTCCCTAGCGGGCATTTGGACTATTTAGGTTACCATCGGGAACATGGACTATGTAGGTTACCTAACGGGCACTTGGACTATGTACGTCCCCTAGTGGGCACTTGGACAATCTAGGTTAACTAACGGGCAATTGGACTATATAGGTTGCCTAGCGGGCACTTGGATTATGTAGGTTCCCTATCGGGCACTTGGATTATGTAGGTTCCCTATCGGGCACTTGGACTGGGTAGGTTAACTAGCGGGCACTTGGACTGTCTAGGTAACCTAGCGGGCACTTGGACTCTCTAGGTTAACGAACGGGCACTTGGACTATGTAGGTAACCTAGCGGGCACTGGACTGTCTAGGTTACCTAGCAGGCACTTCGACTATCTAGGTTAACGAACGGGCACTTGGACTATGTAGGTTACCTAGCGGGCACTTGGACTATGTAGGTTCCCTAGCGGGCACTTGGACTATGTAGGTTCCTTATCGGGTACTTGGACAGTCTAGGTTAACTTCTGGGCTATTGGACTGTCTAGGTTACCTAGTGGGCACTTGGACTATGTAGTTTACCTAGCGAGCACTTGGACTATGTAGGTTCTCTAGCGGGCACTTGGACTCTGTAGGTTCCCTATCGGGTACTTGGACTGTGTAGGTTAACTAGCAGGCAATTGGACTGTCTAGGTTACCTAGTGGGCACTTGGACTATGTAGTTTACCTAGCAGGCACTTGAACTATGTAGGTTAACTAGCAGGCACTTGGACTATATAGTTTAATTAGCGGACCTTGGACTATGTAGGTTAACTTGCGGGCCCTTGGACTATGTAGGTTAACTAGCGGGCACTTGGACTTTCAAGGTCAACTAGCGGGCCCTTGTACTATGTAGGTTAACTAGCGGGCACTTGGACTATATAGGTTAACTAGCGGGCACTTGGACTATCTAGGTTAACTAACGGGCACTTGGACTATGTAGGTTGCCTAGCGGGCAATTGGACTATGTAGGTTCCCTAGTGGGCACTTGGATTATGTAGGTTCCCTATCGGGCACTTGGATTATGTAGGTTCCCTATCGGGCACATGGACTATGTAGGTTAACTAGCGGGCACTTGGACTGTCTAGGTAACCTAGCGGGCACTTGGACTGTCTAGGTTAACGAACGGGCACTTGGACTATGTAGGTAACCTAGCGGGCGCATGGACTGTCTAGGTTACCTAGCGGGCACTTTGACTATCTAGGTTAACGAACGGGCACTTGGGCTATGTAGGTTACTAGCGGGCACTTGGACTATGTAGGATCCCTATCGGACATTTGGACTACTTAGGTTAACTAGCGGGCGCTTGGACTATCTAGGTTAACTAGCGGGCACTTGGATTATTTAGGTTAACTAGCGGACCTTGGAATATGTAGGTTAACTAGCAGGCCCTTGGACTAAGTAGGTTAACTAGCGGGCACTTGGACTATCTAGGTTTCCTAGCGGGCACTCGGACTATGTACATACCCTAGCGCGCACTTGGACTATCTAGGTTACGTAGCAGGCACTTGGACTATGTACGTACCCTAGTGGGCACTTGGACTATCTAGGTTAACTAACGGGCACTTGGACTATGTAGTTTCCCTAGCGGGCATTTGGACTATTTAGGTTACCATCGGGAACATGGACTATGTAGGTTACCTAACGGGCACTTGGACTATGTACGTCCCCTAGTGGGCACTTGGACAATCTAGGTTAACTAACGGGCAATTGGACTATATAGGTTGCCTAGCGGGCACTTGGATTATGTAGGTTCCCTATCGGGCACTTGGATTATGTAGGTTCCCTATCGGGCACTTGGACTGGGTAGGTTAACTAGCGGGCACTTGGACTGTCTAGGTAACCTAGCGGGCACTTGGACTCTCTAGGTTAACGAACGGGCACTTGGACTATGTAGGTAACCTAGCGGGCACTGGACTGTCTAGGTTACCTAGCAGGCACTTCGACTATCTAGGTTAACGAACGGGCACTTGGACTATGTAGGTTACCTAGCGGGCACTTGGACTATGTAGGTTCCCTAGCGGGCACTTGGACTATGTAGGTTCCTTATCGGGTACTTGGACAGTCTAGGTTAACTTCTGGGCTATTGGACTGTCTAGGTTACCTAGTGGGCACTTGGACTATGTAGTTTACCTAGCGAGCACTTGGACTATGTAGGTTCTCTAGCGGGCACTTGGACTCTGTAGGTTCCCTATCGGGTACTTGGACTGTGTAGGTTAACTAGCAGGCAATTGGACTGTCTAGGTTACCTAGTGGGCACTTGGACTATGTAGTTTACCTAGCAGGCACTTGAACTATGTAGGTTAACTAGCAGGCACTTGGACTATATAGTTTAATTAGCGGACCTTGGACTATGTAGGTTAACTTGCGGGCCCTTGGACTATGTAGGTTAACTAGCGGGCACTTGGACTTTCAAGGTCAACTAGCGGGCCCTTGTACTATGTAGGTTAACTAGCGGGCACTTGGACTATATAGGTTAACTAGCGGGCACTTGGACTATCTAGGTTAACTAACGGGCACTTGGACTATGTAGGTTGCCTAGCGGGCAATTGGACTATGTAGGTTCCCTAGCGGGCACTTGGATTATGTAGGTTCCCTATCGGGCACTTGGATTATGTAGGTTCCCTATCGGGCACATGGACTATGTAGGTTAACTAGCGGGCACTTGGACTGTCTAGGTAACCTAGCGGGCACTTGGACTGTCTAGGTTAACGAACGGGCACTTGGACTATGTAGGTAACCTAGCGGGCGCATGGACTGTCTAGGTTACCTAGCGGGCACTTTGACTATCTAGGTTAACGAACGGGCACTTGGGCTATGTAGGTTACTAGCGGGCACTTGGACTATGTAGGATCCCTATCGGACATTTGGACTACTTAGGTTAACTAGCGGGCGCTTGGACTATCTAGGTTAACTAGCGGGCACTTGGACTATCTAGGTTAACAAGCGGGCACTTGGACTATGTAGGTAAACTAGCGGGCACTTGGACTATCTAGGTTTCCTAGCGGGCACTCGGACTATGTACATACCCTAGCGCGCACTTGGACTATCTAGGTTACGTAGCAGGCACTTGGACTATGTACGTACCCTAGTGGGCACTTGGACTATCTAGGTTAACTAACGGGCACTTGGACTATGTAGTTTCCCTAGCGGGCATTTGGACTATTTAGGTTACCATCGGGAACATGGACTATGTAGGTTACCTAACGGGCACTTGGACTATGTACGTCCCCTAGTGGGCACTTGGACAATCTAGGTTAACTAACGGGCAATTGGACTATATAGGTTGCCTAGCGGGCACTTGGATTATGTAGGTTCCCTATCGGGCACTTGGATTATGTAGGTTCCCTATCGGGCACTTGGACTGGGTAGGTTAACTAGCGGGCACTTGGACTGTCTAGGTAACCTAGCGGGCACTTGGACTCTCTAGGTTAACGAACGGGCACTTGGACTATGTAGGTAACCTAGCGGGCACTGGACTGTCTAGGTTACCTAGCAGGCACTTCGACTATCTAGGTTAACGAACGGGCACTTGGACTATGTAGGTTACCTAGCGGGCACTTGGACTATGTAGGTTCCCTAGCGGGCACTTGGACTATTTAGGTTACCTAGCAGGCACTTTGACTATCTAGGTTAACTAACGGGCACTTGGACTATGTAGGTTGCCTAGCGAGCACTTGGACTATGTAGGTTCCCTAGCGGGCACTTGGACTGTGTAGGTTCCCAATCGGGTACTTGGAATGTCTAGGTTAACTACTGGGCAATTGGACTGTCTAGGTTACCTAGTGGGCACTTGGACTATGTAGTTTACGTAGCGAGCACTTGGACTATGTAGGTTCCCTAGCGGGCACTTGGACTCTGTAGGTTCCCTATCGGGTACGTGGACTGTCAAGGTTAACTAGCGGGCAATTGGACTGTCTAGGTTACCTAGTGGGCACTTGGACTATGTAGTTTACCTAGCAGGCACTTGGACTATGTAGGTTAACTAGCGGGCACTTGGACTATCTAGGTTACCTAGAGGGCACTTGGACTATGTACGTTTCCTAGCGGGCATTTGTGCTATCTACGTTACCTAGCGGGCACTTGGACTATTTAGGATCCCTATCGGACATTTGTACTACTTAGGATAACTAGCGGGCACTTTGACTCTCTAGGTTAGCTATCGGGCACTTGGACTATCTAGGTCAACTAGCGGGCCCTTGTACTATGTAGGTTACCTAGTGTGCCCTTGGACTATGTAGGTTAACTAGTGGGCACTTGGACTATCTAGGTTTCCTAGCAGGCACTTGGACTATGTACGTCCCCTAGTGGGCACTTGGACTCTCTAGGTTAAATAACGGGCACTTTGACTATGTAGGTTGCCTAGCGGGCAATTGGACTATGTAGGTTTCCTAGCGGGCACTAGGATTATGTAGGTTCCCTATCGGGCACTTGGATTATGTAGGTTCCCTATCGGGCACTTGGACTATGTAGGTTAACTAGCGGGCACTTGGACTGTCTAGGTAACCTAGCGGGCACTTGGACTATCTAGGTTAACGAACGGGCACTTGGAATATGTAGGTAACCTAGCGGGCATTTGGACTGTCTTGGTTACCTAGCGGGCACTTTGACTATCTAGGTTAACGAACGGACACTTGGATTATGTAGGTTACCTAGCGGGCACTTGGACTATGTAGGATCCCTATCGGACATTTGGACTACTTAGGTTAACTAGCGGGCACTTGGACTACCTAGGTTAACTAGCGGGCACTTGGACTATCTAGGTTAACTAACGGACCTTGGACTATGTAGGTTAACTAGCAGGCCCTTGGACTATGTAGGTTAACTAGCGGGCACTTGGACTATCTAGGTTTCCTAGACGGCACTCGGACTATGTATATACCCTAGCGCGCACTTATACTATCTAGGTTACCTAGCAGGCACTTGGACTATGTACGTCCCCTAGTGGGCACTTGGACTATCTAGGTTAACTAACGGGCACTTGGACTATGTAGTTTCCCTAGCGGGTATTTGGACTATTTAAGTTACCATCGGGAACTTGGACTATGTAGGTTACCTAACGGGCACTTGGACTATGTACGTCCCCTAGTGGGCACTTGGACGATCTAGGTTAACTAACGGGCACTTGGACTATGTAGTTTCCCTAGCGGGTATTTGGACTATTTAAGTTACCATCGGGAACTTGGACTATGTAGGTTACCTAACGGGCACTTGGACTATGTACGTCCCCTAGTGGGCACTTGGACTATCTAGGTTAACTAACGGGCACTTGGACTATGTAGGTTGCCTAGCGGGCACTTGGATTATGTAGGTTCCCTATCGGGCACTTGGATTATGTAGGTTCCCTATCGGGCACTTGGACCATGTAGGTTAACTAGCGGGCACTTGGCCTGTCTAGGTAACCTAGCGGGCACTTGGACTATCTAGGTTAACGAACGGGCACTTGGACTATGTAGGTAACCTAGTGGGCACTTGGAATGTCTAGGATACCAACAGGCACTTTGACTATCTAGGTTAACGAACGGGCACTTGGACTATGTAGGTTACCTAGCGGGCACTTGGACTATGTAGGTTCGCTAGCAGGCACTTGGACTATTTAGGTTACCTAGCAGGCATTTTGACTATCTAGGTTAACTAACGGGCACTTGGACTATGTAGGTTCCCTAGCGAGCACTTGGACTATGTAGGTTCCCTAGCGGGCACTTGGACCATTTAGGTTCCTTATCGGGTACTTGGACTGTCTAGGTTAACTACTGGGCTATTGGACTGTCTAGGTTAACTAGTGGGCACTTGGACTATGTAGTTTACCTAGCAGGCACTTGGACTATGTAGGTTAACTAGCAGGCACTTGGACTATATAGTTTAACTAGCGGACCTTGGACTATGTAGGTTAACTAGCGGGCACTTGGACTTTCAAGGTCAACTAGCGGGCCCTTGTACTATGTAGGTTAACTAGCGGGCACTTGGACTATGTAGGTTAACTAACGGGCTCTTGGACTATGTAGGTTGCCTAGCGGGCAATTGGACTATGTAGGTTCCCTAGCGGGCACTTGGATTATGTAGGTTCCCTATCGGGCACTTGGATTATGTAGGTTCCCTATCGGGCACATGGACTATGTATTTTAACTAGCGGGCACTTGGACTGTCTAGGTAACCTAGCGGGCACTTGGACTATCTAGGTTAACGAACGGGCACTTGGACTATGTAGGTAAACTAGCGGGCACATGGACTGTCTAGGTTACCTAGGGGGCACTTTGACTATCTAGGTTAACGAACGGGCACTTGGACTGTGTAGGTTACCTAGCGGGCACTTGGACTATGTAGGATCCCTATCGGACATTTGGACTACTTGGGTTAACTAGCGGGCGCTTGGACTATCTAGGTTAACTAGCGGGCACTGGGACTATCTAGGTTAACTAGCGGACCTTGGACTAAGTAGGTTAACTAGCGGGCACTTGGACTATCTAGGTTTCCTAGCCGGCACTCGGACTATGTACATACCCTAGCGCGCACTTGGACTATCTAGGTTACGTAGCAGGCACTTGGACTATGTACGTCCCCTAGTGGGCACTTGGACTATCTAGGTTAACTAACGGGCACTTGGACTATGTAGTTTCCCTAGCGGGCATTTGGACTATTTAGGTTACCATCGGGAACATGGACTATGTAGGTTACCTAACGGGCACTTGGACTATGTACGTCCCCTAGTGGGCACGTGGACTATCTAGGTTAACTAACGGGCAATTGGACTATGTAGGTTGCCTAGCGGGCACTTGGATTATGTAGGTTCCCTATCGGGCACTTGGATTATGTAGGTTCCCTATCGGGCACTTGGACTATGTAGGTTAACTAGCGGGCACTTGGACTGTCTAGGTAACCTAGCGGGCACTTGGACTATCTAGGTTAACGAACGGGCACTTGGAATATGTAGGTAACCTAGCGGGCACTTGGACTGTCTAGGTTACCTAGCGGGCACTTTGACTATCTAGGTTAACGAACGGGCACTTGGACTATGTAGGTTACCTAGCGGGCACTTGGACTATGTAGGATCCCTATCGGACATTTGGACTACTTAGGTTAACTAGCGGGCACTTGGACTATCTAGGTTAACTAGCGGGCACTTGGACTATCTAGGTTAACTAGCGGACCTTGGACTATGTAGGTTAACTAGCAGGCCCTTGGACTATGTAGGTTAACTAGCGGGCACTTGGACTATCTAGGTTTCCTAGCCGGCACTCGGACTCTGTATATACCCTAGCGCGCACTTATACTATCTAGGTTACCTAGCAGGCACTTGGACTATGTACGTCCCCTAGTGGGCACTTGGACTATCTAGGTTAACTAACGGGCACTTGGACTATGTAGTTTCCCTAGCGGGTATTTGGACTATTTAAGTTACTATCGGGAACTTGGACTATGTAGGTTAACTAACGGGCACTTGGACTATGTAGGTTGCCTAGCGAGCACTTGGACTATGTAGGTTCCCTAGCGGGCACTTGGACTATGTAGGTTCCTTATCGGGTACTTGGACTGTCTAGGTTAACTACTGGGCTATTGGACTGTCTAGGTTACCTAGTGGGCACTTGGACTATGTAGTTTACCTAGCAGGCACTTGGACTATGTTGGTTAACTAGCAGGCACTTGGAATATATAGTTTAACTAGCGGACCTTGGACTATGTAGGTTAACTAGCGGGCACTTGGACTTTCAAGGTCAACTAGCGGGCCCTTGTACTATGTAGGTTAACTAGCGGGCACTTGGACTATATAGGTTAACTAGCGGGCACTTGGACTATCTAGGTTAACTAACGGGCACTTGGACTATGTAGGTTGCCTAGCGGGCAATTGGACTATGTAGGTTCCCTAGCGGGCACTTGGATTATGTAGGTTCCCTATCGGGCACTTGGATTATGTAGGTTCCCTATCGGGCACATGGACTATGTAGGTTAACTAGCGGGCACTTGGACTGTCTAGGTAACCTAGCGGGCACTTGGACTATCTAGGTTAACGAACGGGCACTTGGACTATGTAGGTAAACTAGCGGGCACATGGACTGTCTAGGTTACCTAGGGGGCACTTTGACTATCTAGGTTAACGAACGGGCACTTGGATTATGTAGGATCCCTATCGGACATTTGGACTACTTAGGTTAACTAGCGGGCGCTTGGACTATCTAGATTAACTAGCGGGCACTGGGACTATCTAGGTTAACTAGCGGACCTTGGACTATGTAGGTTAACTAGCAGGCGCTTGGACTATGTAGGTTAACTAGCGGGCACTTGGATTATCTAGGTTTCCTAGCCGGCACTCGGACTATGTACATACCCTAGCGCGCACTTGGACTATCTAGGTTACGTAGCAGGCACTTGGACTATGTACGTCCCCTAGTGGGCACTTGGACTATCTAGGTTAACTAACGGGCACTTGGACTATGTAGTTTCCCTAGCGGGCATTTGGACTATTTAGGTTACCATCGGGAACATGGACTATGTAGGTTACCTAACGGGCACTTGGACTATGTACGTCTCCTAGTGGGCACATGGACTATCTAGGTTAACTAACGGGCAATAGGACTATGTAGGTTGCCTAGCGGGCACTTGGATTATGTAGGTTCCCTATCGGGCACTTGGATTATGTAGGTTCCCTATCGGGCACATGGACAATGTAGGTTAACTAGCGGGCACTTGGACTGTCTAGGTAACCTAGCGGGCACTTGGACTGTCTAGGTTAACGAACGGGCACTTGGACTGTCTAGGTAACCTAGCGGGCACTTGGACTCTCTAGGTTAACGAACGGGCACTTGGACTATGTAGGTAACCTAGCGGGCACTTGGACTGTCTAGGTTACCTAGCAGGCACTTTGACTATCTAGGTTTACGAACGGGCACTTGGACTATGTAGGTTACCTAGCAGGCACTTGGACTATGTAGGTTCGCTAGCTGGCACTTGGACTATTTAGGTTACCTAGCAGGCACTTTGACTATCTAGGTTAACTAACGGGCACTTGGACTACGTAGGTTCCCTAGCGGTCACTTGGACTATGTAGGTTCCTTATCGGGTACTTGGACAGTCTAGGTTAACTTCTGGGTATTGGACCGTCTAGGTTACCTAGTGGGCACTTGGACTATGTAGTTTACCTAGTGAGCACTTGGACTATGTAGGTTCTCTAGCGGGCACTTGGACTTTGTAGGTTCCCTATCGGGTACTTGGACTGTGTAGGTTAACTAGCAGGCAATTGGATTGTCTAGGTTACCTAGTGGGCACTTGGACTATGTAGTTTACCTAGCAGGCACTTGGACTATGTAGGTTAACTAGCAGGCACTTGGACTATATAGTTTAATTAGCGGACCTTGGACTATGTAGGTTAACTAGCGGGCCCTTGGACTATGTAGGTTAACTAGCGGGCACTTGGACTTTCAAGGTCAACTAGCGGGCCCTTGTACTATGTAGGTTAACTAGCGGGCACTTGGACTATATAGGTTAACTAGCGGGCACTTGGACTATCTAGGTTAACTAACGGGCACTTGGACTATGTAGGTTGCTAGCGGGCAATTGGACTATGTAGGTTCCCTAGCGGGCACTTGGATTATGTAGGTTCCCTATCGGGCATTTGGATTATGTAGGTTCCCTATCGGGCACATGGACAATGTAGGTTAACTAGCGGGCACTTGGACTGTCTAGGTAACCTAGCGGGCACTTGGACTGTCTAGGTTAACGAACGGGCACTTGGACTATGTAGGTAACCTAGGGGGCGCATGGACTGTCTAGGTTACCTAGCGGGCACTTTGACTATCTAGGTTAACGAACGGGCACTTGGACTATGTAGGTTACCTAGCGGGCACTTGGACTATGTAGGATCCCTATCGGACATTTGGACTACTTAGGTTAACTAGCGGGCGCTTGGACTATCTAGGTTAACTAGTGGGCACTTGGACTATTTAGGTTAACTAGCGGACCTTGGAATATGTAGGTTAACTAGCAGGCCCTTGGACTAAGTAGGTTAACTAGCGGGCACTTGGACTATCTAGGTTTCCTAGCGGGCACTCGGACTATGTACATACCCTAGCGCGCACTTGGAGTATCTAGGTTACGTAGCAGGCACTTGGACTATGTACTTACCCTAGTGGGCACTTGGACTATCTAGGTTAACTAACGGGCACTTGGACTATGTAGTTTCCCTAGCGGGCATTTGGACTATTTAGGTTACCATCGTGAACTTGGCCTATGTAGGTTACCTAACGGGCACTTGGACTATGTACGTCCCCTAGTGGGCACTTGGACAATCTAGGTTAACTAACGGGCAATTGGACTATGTAGGTTGCCTAGCGGGCACTTGGATTATGTAGGTTCCCTATCGGGCACTTGGATTATGTAGGTTCCCTATCGGGCACTTGGACTGGGTAGGTTAACTAGCGGGCACTTGGACAGTCTAGGTAACCTAGCGGGTACTTGGACTCTCTAGGTTAACGAACGGGCACTTGGACTATGTAGGTAACCTAGCGGGCACTGGACTGTCTAGGTTACCTAGCAGGCACTTCGACTATCTAGGTTAACGAACGGGCACTTGGACTATGTAGGTTACCTAGCGGGCACTTGGACTATGTAGGTTCCCTAGCGGGCACTTGGACTATTTAGGTTACCTAGCAGGCACTTTGACTATCTAGGTTAACTAACGGGCACTTGGACTATGTAGGTTGCCTAGCGGGCACTTGGACTGTGTAGGTTCCCTGGCCGGCACTTGGACTGTGTAGGTTCCCAATCGGGTACTTGGAATGTCTAGGTTAACTACTGGGCAATTGGACTGTCTAGGTTACCTAGTGGGCACTTTGACTATGTAGTTTACGTAGCGAGCACTTGGACTATGTAGGTTCCCTAGCGGGCACTTGGACTCTGTAGGTTCCCTATCGGGTACTTGGACTGTCTAGGTTAACTAGCGGGCAATTGGACTGTCTAGGTTACCTAGTGGGCACTTGGACTATGTAGTTTACCTAGCAGGCACTTGGACTATGTAGGTTAACTAGTGGGCACTTGGACTATCTAGGTTACCTAGAGGGCACTTGGACTATGTACGTTTCCTAGCGGGCATTTGTGCTATCTACGTTACCTAGCGGGCACTTGGACTATGTAGGATCCCTATCGGACATTTGTACTACTTAGGATAACTAGCGGGCACTTTGACTCTCTAGGTTAGCTATCGGGCACTTGGACTATCTAGGTCAACTAGCGGGCCCTTGTACTATGTAGGTTACCTAGCGTGCCCTTGGACTATGTAGGTTAACTAGTGGGCACTTGGACTATCTAGGTTTCCTAGCAGGCACTTGGACTATGTACTTCCCTAGCGGGCATTTGGGCTATTTAGGTTACCATCGGGAACTTGGACTATGTAGGTTACCTAGCGGGCACTTGGACTATGTACGTCCCCTAGTGGGCACTTAGACTCTCTAGGTTAACTAACGGGCACTTTGACTATGTAGGTTTCCTAGCGGGCAATTGGACTATGTAGGTTTCCTAGCGGGCACTTGGATTATGTAGGTTCCCTATCGGGCACTTGGATTATGTAGGTTCCCTATCGGGCACTTGGACTATGTAGGTTAACTAGCGGGCACTTGGACTGTCTAGGTAACCTAGCGGGCACTTGGAATATATAGGTTAATGAACGGGCACTTGGAATATGTAGGTAACCTAGCGGGCACTTGGACTGTCTAGGTTACCTAGCGGGCACTTTGACTATCTAGGTTAACGAACGGACACTTGGATTATGTAGGTTACCTAGCGGGCACTTGGACTATGTAGGATCCCTATCGGACATTTGGACTACTTAGGTTAACTAGCGGGCACTTGGACTATCTAGGTTAACTAGCGGGCACTTGGACTATCTAGGTTAACTAGCGGACCTTGGACTATGTAGGTTAACTAGCAGGCCCTTGGACTATGTAGGTTAACTAGCGGGCACTTGGACTATCTAGGTTTCCTAGACGGCACTCGGACTATGTATATACCCTAGCGCGCACTTATACTATCTAGGTTACCTAGCAGGCACTTGGACTATGTACGTCCCCTAGTGGGCACTTGGACTATCTAGGTTAACTAACGGGCACTTGGACTATGTAGTTTCCCTAGCGGGTATTTGGACTATTTAAGTTACCATCGGGAACTTGGACTATGTAGGTTACCTAACGGGCACTTGGACTATGTACGTCCCCTAGTGGGCACTTGGACTATCTAGGTTAACTAACGGGCACTTGGACTATGTAGGTTGCCTAGCGGGCACTTGGATTATGTAGGTTCCCTATCGGGCACTTGGATTATGAAGGTTCCCTATCGGGCACTTGGACCATGTAGGTTAACTAGCGGGCACTTGGCCTGTCTAGGTAACCTAGCGGGCACTTGGACTATCTAGGTTAACGAACGGGCACTTGGAATATGTAGGTAACCTAGTGGGCACTTGGACTGTCTAGGATACCAACAGGCACTTTGACTATCTAGGTTAACGAACGGGCACTTAGACTATGTAGGTTACCTAGCGGGCACTTGGACTATGTAGGTTCGCTAGCAGGAACTTGGACTATTTAGGTTACCTAGCAGTCACTGTGACTATCTAGGTTAACTAACGGGCACTTGGACTATGTAGGTTGCCTAGCGAGCACTTGGACTATGTAGGTTCCCTAGCGGGCACTTGGACTATGTAGGTTCCTTATCGGGTACTTGGACTGTCTAGGTTAACTACTGGGCTATTGGACTGTCTAGGTTACCTAGTGGGCACTTGGACTATGTAGTTTACCTAGCAGGCACTTGGACTATGTAGGTTAACTAGCAGGCACTTGGACTATATATTTTAACTAGCGGACCTTGGACTATGTAGGTTAACTAGCGGGCACTTGGACTTTCAAGGTCAACTAGCGGGCCCTTGTACTATGTAGGTTAACTAGCGGGCACTTGGACTATATAGGTTAACTAGCGGGCACTTGGACTATCTAGGTTAACTAACGGGCACTTGGACTATGTAGTTTCCCTAGCGGGCATTTGGACTATTTAGGTTACCATCGGGAACATGGACTATGTAGGTTACCTAACGGGCACTTGGACTATGTACGTCCCCTAGTGGGCACGTGGACTATCTAGGTTAACTTACGGGCAATTGGACTATGTAGGTTGCCTAGCGGGCACTTGGATTATGTAGGTTCCCTATCGGGCACTTGGATTATGTAGGTTCCCTATCGGGCACTTGGACCATGTAGGTTAACTAGCGGGCACTTGGCCTGTCTAGGTAACCTAGCGGGCACTTGGACTCTCTAGGTTAACGAACGGGCACTTGGACTATGTAGGTAACCTAGTGGGCACTTGGACTGTCTAGGATACCAACAGGCACTTTGACTATCTAGGTTAACGAACGGGCACTTGGACTATGTAGGTTACCTAGCGGGCACTTGGATTTTGTAGGTTCGCTAGCGGGCACTTGGACTATTTAGGTTACCTAGCAGGCACTTTGACTATCTAGGTTAACTAACGGGCACTTGGACTATGTAGGTTGCCTAGGGAGCACTTTGACTATGTAGGTTCCCTAGCGGGCACTTGGACTATGTAGGTTCCTTATCGGGTACTTGGACTGTCTAGGTTAACTACTGGGCTATTGGACTGTCTAGGTTACCTAGTGGGCACTTGGACTATGTAGTTTACCTAGCAGGCACTTGGACTATGTAGGTTAACTAGCAGGCACTTGGACTATATAGTTTAACTAGCGGACCTTGGACTATGTAGGTTAACTAGCGGGCACTTGGACTTTCAAGGTCAACTAGCGGGCCCTTGTACTATGTAGGTTAACTAGCGGGCACTTGGACTATATAGGTTAACTAGCGGGCACTTGGACTATCTAGGTTAACTAACGGGCACTTGGACTATGTAGGTTGCCTAGCGGGCAATTGGACTATGTAGGTTCCCTAGCGGGCACTTGGATTATGTAGGTTCCCTATCGGGCACTTGGATTATGTAGGTTCCCTATCGGGCACATGGACTATGTAGGTTAACTAGCGGGCACTTGGACTGTCTAGGTAACCTAGCGGGCACTTGGACTATCTAGGTTAACGAACGGGCACTTGGACTATGTAGGTAAACTAGCGGGCACATGGACTGTCTAGGTTACCTAGCGGGCACTTTGACTATCTAGGTTAACGAACGGGCACTTGGACTATGTAGGTTACCTAGCGGGCACTTGGACTATGTAGGATCCCTATCGGACATTTGGACTACTTAGGTTAACTAGCGGGCGCTTGGACTATCTAGGTTAACTAGCGGGCACTGGGACTATCTAGTTAAACTAGCGGACCTTGGACTATGTAGGTTAACTAGCAGGCGCTTGGACTAAGTAGGTTAACTAGCGGGCACTTGGACTATCTAGGTTTCCTAGCCGGCACTCGGACTATGTACATAGCCTAGCGCGCACTTGGACTATCTAGGTTACGTAGCAGGCACTTGGACTATGTACGTCCCCTAGTGGGCACTTGGACTATCTAGGTTAACTAACGGGCACTTGGACTATGTAGTTTCCCTAGCGGGCATTTGGACTATTTAGGGTACCATCGGGAACATGGACTATGTAGGTTACCTAACGGGCACTTGGACTATGTACGTCCCCTAGTGGGCACGTGGACTATCTAGGTTAACTTACGGGCACTTGGACTATGTAGGTTGCCTAGCGGGCACTTGGATTATGTAGGTTCCCTATCGGGCACATGGATTATGTAGGTTCCCTATCGGGCACTTGGACTATGTAGGTTAACTAGCGGGCACTTGGACTGTCTAGGTTACTTAGCGGGCACTTGGACTATCTAGGTTGACGAACGGGCACTTGGACTATGTAGGTTAACTAGGGGACACTTCGACTATCTAGGTTACCTAACGGGCAATTGGACTATCTAGGTTACCTAGCGGGCACTTGGACTATGGAGGTTCCCTAACGGGCACTTGGACTATTTAGGTTACCTTGCAGGCACTTTGACTATCTAGGTTAACTAACGGGCACTTGGACTATGTATGTTGCCTAGCGAGCACTTGGAGTATGTAGGTTCCCTAGCGGGCAATTGGACTATGTAGGTTCCCTATCGGGTACTTGGACTGTCTAGGTTAACTAGTGGGCAATTGGACTGTCTAGGTTACCTAGAGGGAACTTGGACTATGTAGGTTAACTAGCGGGCACTTGGACTATCTAGGTTAACTAGCGGGCACTTGGATTATCTAGGTTAACTAACGGGCACTTGGACTATGTATGTTCCAGAGCGGGCAATTGGACTATGTAGGTTCCCTAGCGGGCACTAGGACTATCTAGGTTCCCTGAAGGGCACTTGGACTATCTAGGTTGCCTAGCGGGCACTTGGAGTATGTAGGTTAACTAGCGGACAATTGGACGAACTAGGTTAACTAGCGGATACTTGCACTATGTAGGTTACCTAGTGGGCACTTGGACTATCTAGGTTAACTAGCGGGCACTTTGACTACGTCGGTTAACTAGCGGACACTTGCACTATGTAGGTTACCTAGTGGGCACTTAGACTATGTAGGTTAACTAGCAGGCCCTTGGATTATCTAGGTTACCTAGCAGGCAATTGGACTATGTAGCTTAACTAGCGGGCACTTGCACTCTCTAGGTTACTTAGCGGGCACTTGGACTATGTACCTTCCCTAGCGGGCACTTGGACTGTCTACGTTAACTAGTGGGCACTTGGACTATGTAGGTTACCTAGCAGACACTTGCACTATGTAGGTTACCTAGCGGGCACTTGGACTATGTAGGTTACCTAGATAGCACTTGGAGTATATAGGTTCCCTTGCGGGCACTTGGACTATCTAGGTTAACGAACGGGCACTTGGACGGTCTAGGTTACATAGCGGGCTCTTGGACTTCTACGTTAACGAATGGGCACTTGGACTATGTATGTTGCCTAGGGGGCACTTGGACTATCTAAGTTAGGTAACAGGCACTTGGACTATCTAGGTTACCTAGCGGGAACTTGGACAATGTAGGTTACCTAGCAGGCACTTGGACTATCTAGGTTACCTAACGGGCACTTTCACTGTCTAGGTTACCTAGCGGACACTTGGATTATCTAGGTTAACGAACGGGCACTTGGACTATGTAGGTTACCTAGCCGCCACTTGGACTATCTAGGTTAGCTAACAGGCACTTGGACTATCTAGGTTCCCTAGCGGACCCTTGGACTATCTAGGTTAGCTAACGGGCACTTAGACTATGTATGTTCCAGTGCGGGCACTTGGATTATGTAGGTTGCCTAGCGGGCATTTAGACTATGTAGGTTTCCTTGCGGGCATTTGGACTATGTAGGTTACCTAGCGGGCACTTGGACTATGTAGTTTCCCTAACGGGTACTTGGACTATGTAGGTTCCCTTGCGGTCACGTGGACTATGTAGGCTCCCTCGAAGGCACTTGGACTATGTAGGTTAACTAGCGGGCACTTGGACTATCCAGGTTACCATGCGGGCACTTGGACTATGTAGGTTACCCAATGGGCACTTGGACTATCTAGGTTAACGAACGGACACTTGGACTATGTAGGTTAGCTATCAGGCACTTGGAATATCTAGGTTACCTAGCAGTCACATGGACTATGTAGGTTACCTAGCGGACACTTGGACGATTTAGGTTAACTACCCGGAACTTGGACTATCTAGGTTAAGGACAGTGCAGTTGGACTACGTAGGTAACCTAGCGGGCACTTGGACGGTCTAGGTTACCTAGCGGGCACTTGGACTATCTAGGTTAACGAACGGGCACTTGGAATATGTTGGCTAACTAGCGGACACTTCGACTATCTAGGTTAGCTAACGGGCAATTGGACAATCTAGGGTACCTAGCGGGCACTTGGACTATTTAGGTTACCTAGCAGGCACTTTGACTATCTAGGTTAACTAACGGGCACATGGACTATGTAGGTTGCCTAGCGAGCACTTGGACTATGTATGTTCCCTAGCGGGCACTTGTACTATGTAGGTTCCCTATCGGGTACTTGGACTGCCTAGGTTAACTAGCGGGCAATTGGACTGTCTAGGTTACCTAGTGGGCACTTGGGCTATGTAGGTTAACGAACGGGCACTTGGACTATGTAGTTTACCTAGCATGCACTTGGACTATGTAGGTTAACTAGTGGGCACTTGGACTATCTAGGTTACCTACGGGCACTTGGACTTTGTACTTTCCCTAACGGGCACTTTGGCTATCTACGTTACCTAGCGGGCACTTGGACTATGTAGGTTAACGAACGGGCACTTGGACTATGTAGGTAACCTAGTGGTCACTTGGTCTGTCTAGGTTACCTCGTGGGAACTTGGACTATGTAGGTTAACTAGCGGACCCTTGGACTATCTAGGTTAACTAGCGGGCCCTTGGTCTATGTAGGTTAACTACAGGCCTTTTGACTATGTAAGTTAACTAGAGGGCACTTTGATGATTCTGTTTAACTAGCGGGAACTTGGACAATCTAGGTTAACTAGCGGGCACTTGGACTATCTAGGTTAACTAGCGGGCGCTTGGACTATGTAGGTTCCCTAGCGGGCATTTGGACTATATAGGTTACCTAGCGGGCACTTGGACTATGTAGGTTACCTAGCGGGCACTTGGACTATCTAGGTTAACTAGCTGGCACTTGGATTATCTAGGTTAACTAACGAGCACTTGGACTATGTAGGTTCCTAGCCGGCACTTGGATTATCTAGGTTCCCTAAAGGGCACTTTCACTATCTAGGTTAACTAGCGGGCACTTGGACTATCTAGGTTACCTAGCAGGCCCTTTGACTATGTAGGTTACCTAGCGGGCACTTGTACTATCTAGGTTAACGAACGGGCACTTGGAATATGTAGGTAACCTAGCGGGCACTTGGACTGTCTAGGTTACCTAGCGGGCCCTTTGACTATCTAGGTTAACTAGCAGACCTTCGACTATGTAGGTTAACTAGCGGGCCCGTGGACTCTATAGGTTAACTAGCGGGAACTTGGACTATCTAGATTTCCTAGCAGGCACTTGGACTATGTACATACCCTAGCGCGCACTTGGATTATCTAGGTTACCTAGCGGGCACTTTGACTATGTACGTCCCCTAGTGGGCACATGGACTATCTAGGTTAACTAACGGGCACGAAGACTATCTAGGTTAACTAGCGGGCACTTGGATTATGAAGGATCCCTAGCGGCCACTTGCACGATCTAGGTTAACTAGCGGGCCCTTGCACTATGTAGGTTAACTAGCAGGCCCATGGATTATGTAGGCTTACTAGCGGGCACTTGGACTGTCTAGGTTAACTAGCGGGCACTTGGATTATCTAGGTTAACGAATGGGCATTTGGACTATGTAGGTTACCTAGCCGCCACTTGGACTATATAGGTTAGCTAGGGGGCACTTGTACTATCTAGGGTACCTAGCTGGCACTTGGACTATATAAGTCAACTAGCGGGCCCTTGGACTACCTAAGGTTAGCTAACGGGAACTTAGATTATGTAGGTTAACTAGGGGGCACTTGGAATATATAGGTTAACTAGCGGACACTTGCACTATGTAGGTTAACTAGCGGGCCCATGGACTATGTAGGTTGACTAGCGGGCCCTTGGACTATCTAGGTTCCCTAAAGTGCACTTGGACTATCTAGGATACCGAACGGGCACTTGGACTATCTAGGTTACCTAGCGGGCACTTGGACTATGTAGGCTAACTAGGGGGCCCTTGGACTATCTAGGTTACCTAATGGGTACTAGAATTATCTAGGTTAACTAGCGGGCAATTGCACTATCTAAGTTACCTAGCGGGCACATGGACTATGTACGTTCCCTAGCGGGCACTTGGACTATCTAGGTTAACTAGGGGGCACTTGGAATATGTATGTTAACTAGCGGACATTTGCACTATGTAGGTTACCTAGAAGGCACTTGGACTATCTAGGTTAACTAGCGGGCACTTGGACTATCTAGGTTACCTAGCCGCCACTTGGACTATCTAGGTTAGCTAACAGGCACTTGGACTATCTAGGTTCCCTAGCGGGAACTTGTACTATCTAGGTTACCTAGCTGGCACTTAGACTATGTAGGTCAACTAGCGGGCCCTTGGAATATCTAGGTTAGCTAACGGGCACTTAGATTATGTAGGTTAACTAGCGGGCCCATGGACTATGTAGGTTTACTAGCGGGCCCTTGGACTATCTAGGTTCTCTAATGGTCACTTGGATTATCTAGGTTACCGAACGGGCACTTGGACTATCTAGGTTACCTAGCGGGCACTTGGACTATGTAGGCTAACTAGTGGGCCCTTGGACGATCTAGGTTACCTAGCGCGTACTTGAACTATCTAGGTTAACTAGCGGGAACTTGCACTATCTAGGTTACCTAGTGGGCACTTGGACTATGTAGGTTGCCTAGCGGGCACTTGGACTATGTAGGTTAACTAGCGTGCCCTTGGACTATCTAGGTTACTTAGCGGGCACTTGGTATATAGGTTAACTAGCGGGCACTTGGACTATGTAGGTTAACTAGAGAACACTTGGACTATCTAGGTTAACTAGTGGACCCTTGGACTATGTAGGTTAACTAGCAGGCACTTGGACAATCTAGGTTAACTAGCGGGCACTTGGACTATCAAAGTTAACAAGTGAGCCCTTGGACTATGTAGGTTAACTAGCGGGTCCTTGGACTATCTAGGTTACCTAGCGGGCACTTGGACTATATAGGTTACCTAGCGGGCACTTGGACTATGTAGGTTAGTTAGTGGGCACTTGGACTATCTAGGTTAACGAACGGGCACTTGGAATATGCAGGTAACCTAGCGGGCACATGGACTGTCTAGGTTACCTAGCGGGCACTTGGAATTCTAGGTTAAACAACGGGCTTTTGTACTATGTAGGTTGCCTAGTGGGCACTTGGACTATCTAGGTTAGGTAACGGGCACTTGGACTATCTAGGTTACCTAGCAGGAACTTTGACAATGTAAGTTACCTAGCGGGCACTTGGACTATCTAGGTTACCTAACGGGCACTTTGATTATCTAGGTTACATAGCGGACACTTGGACTATGTAGGTTAACTAGCGAGCACTTGGACTCTAGGTTACCTAGCGGGCACTTGGACTATCTAGTTTACCTAGCGGGCCTTTGGACTATGTAGGTTTCCTAGCGGGCACTTGGACTATCTAGGTTAACGAACGGGCACTTGGACTATGTAGGTAACCTAGCGTGCACTTGGACAGTCTAGGTTACCTAGCAGGCACTTGGACTATCTAGGTTAACGAACGGGCACTTGGACTATGTAGGTTACCTAGCGGGCACTTGGAATATGTAGGATCCCTATCGGACATTTGGACTACTTTGGTTACCTAGCGGGCACTTGGACTATCTAGGTTAACTAGCGGGCACTTGGACGATTAAGGTTAACTAGCGGGCACTTGGACAATCAAAGTTAACAAGTGAGCCCTTGGACTATGTAGGTTAACAAGCGGGCCCTTGGACTATCTAGGTTACCTAGCAGGCACTTGGACAATATAGGTTACCTAGCGGGCACTTGAACTGTCTAGGTTACCTAGCGGGCACTTGGAATTCTAGGTTAAAGAACGGGCTCTTGTACTATGTAGGTTGCCTAGTGGGCACTTGGACTATCTAGGTTAGGTAACGGGCACTTGGACTATCTAGGTTACCTAGCAGGAACTTGGACAATGTAAGTTACCTAGCGGGCACTTGGACTATCTAGGTTACCTAACGGGCACTTTGACTATCTAGGTTACCTAGCGGGCCTATGGGCTATGTAGGTTTCCAGCGGGCACTTGGACTATCTAGGTTAACGAACGGGCACTTGGACTATGTAGGTTACCTAGCGGGCACTTGGACTATCTAGGATCCCTATCGGACATTTGGACTACTTTGGTTACCTAGCGGGCACTTGGACTATCTAGGTCAACTAGCGGGCCCTTGTCTATGTAGGTTAACTAGCGAGCACTTGGACTATCGAGGTTAACTAGCGGACCTTGGACTATGTGGGTCAACTAGAGGGCACTTGGATTATCTAGGTTACCTAGCGGGCAGTTGGACTATGTAGGTTCTCAGGCGGGCATTTGGACTATATAGATAACCTAGCGGGCACTTAGACTTTGTAGGTTATCTAGTGGCACTTGGATTATCTAGGTTACCTAGCTGGCACTTGAACTATCTACGTTGCCTAGCGGGTTCTTGGAGTATGTAGGTTACCTA
Organism: Tenrec ecaudatus; assembly: GCF_050624435.1. NCBI lineage: Eukaryota > Metazoa > Chordata > Mammalia > Afrosoricida > Tenrecidae > Tenrec > Tenrec ecaudatus. Next base: position 463,748 of record NW_027459378.1, on the reverse strand, counting down.
GAGGGCTGTTGGACTATCTAGGTTACCTAGCGGGCACTTGGACTATCTAGGTTAACTAACGGGCACTTCGACTATGTAGGTTCCCTAGCGGGCCCTTGGACTATGTAAGTTCCCTAGCGGGCACTTGGACTATGTGGGTTAACTAGAGGGCATTTTGACTATATAGGTTACCTAGCGGGCAATTGGACTATGTAGGTTCCTTATCGGGCACTTGGAAAATGTAGGTTAACGAGGGGGCACTAGGACTATGTGGGTTACCTAGCTGGCCCTTGGACTATCTAGGATACCTAGCGGGCATTTGGATTATGTAGGCTCCCTAGCGGGCATTTGGACTATATAGATTCCTTAGCGGGCACTTAGACTTTATAGGTTACCTAGCAGGCACTTGTATTACTTTGGTTACCTAGCTGGCACTTGAACTATCTACGTTGCCTAGCGAGCACTTCGACTATGTAGGTTCCATAGCAGGCACTTGGACTATGTAGGTTCCCTATCGGGTACTTGGACTGTCTAGGTTAACTAGTGGGCAATTGGACTGTCTAGGTTACCTAGTGGTCACTTGGACTATGTACGTTTCCTAGCGGGCACTTGGGCTATCTACGTTACCTAGCGGGCACTTGGACTATGTAGGTTAACGAACGGGCTCTTGGACTATGTAGTTTACGTAGCAGGCACTTGGACTATGTAGGTTAACTAGCGGGCACTTGCACTCTCTAGGTTACCTAGCGGGCATTTGGACTATGTACCTTCCCTAGCGGGCACTTGGACTATCTATGTTAAGTAGCGGGCACTTTGAATATGTAGGTTACCTAGCAGACACTTGCACTATGTAGGTTACCTAGCGAGCAGTTGGACTATGTAGGTTAACTAGAGGACATTTGGACGATCTAGGTTAACTAGCGGGCACTTGGACGATTTGGTTAACTAACGGGCACTTGGACTATCAAAGTTAAAAACCGAGCCCTTGGACTATCTAGGTTAACTAGCGGGCCCTTGGACTATCTAAGTTACCGAGATAGCACTTGGAATATATAGGTTCCCTAGCGGACACTTGGACTATCGAGGTTAACGAACGGGCACTTGGACTATACAAGTAACCTAGCGGGCACTTGGACTGTCTAGGTTACATAACGGGCACTTGGACTTCAAGGTTAACGAACGGGCACTTGGAATATGTATATTGCCTAGTGGGCACTTGGACAATCTAGGTTAGGTAACGGGCACTTGGACTATTTAGGTTACCAAGCGGGAACTTGGACTATGTACGTCCCCTAGTGGGCACTTGGACTATCTGGGTTAACTAACGGGCACGAGGACTATCTAGGTTAACTAGCGGGCACTTGGACTATGTACATACCCTAGCGCGCACTTGGACTATCTAGGTTACCTAGCGGGAACTTGGACTATGTACGTCCCCTAGTGGGCACTTGGACTATCTGGGTTAACTAACGGGCACGAGGACTATCCAGGTTAACTAGCGGGCACTTGGACTATCTAGGTTACCTAGCAGACACTTGGATTATGAAGGACCCCTAGCGGGCACTTGGACTATATAGGTTAACTATCGGGCACTCGGACTATGTAGGTTAACTAGCGGACACTTGCAAGATCTAGGTTAACTAGCGGGCCCTTGCACTATGTAGGTTACCAAGCGGGAACTTGGACTATGTAGGTTACCTAGCGGGCACTTGGACTGTCTAGGTTACCTAGCAGGCACTTTGACTATCTAGGTTAAATAACGGGCACTTAGACTATGTAGGTTGCCTAGCGGGCACCTGGACTATGTAGGTTCCCTAGCGGGCACTTGGATTATGTAGGTTCCCTATCGGGCACTTGGAATATGTAGGTTAACTAGTGGGCACTTGGACTGTCTAGGTTACCTAGTGGGCACTTGGATTATCTAGGTTAACGAACGGGCACTTGGACTATGTAGGTTACCTAGCCGCCACTTGGACTATCTAGGTTAGCTAACAGGCACTTGGACTATCTAGGTTCCCTAGCGGGCACTTGTACTATCTAGGTTACCTAGCTGGCACTTGGACTGTGTAGGTCAACTAGCGGGCCCTTATATTACCTAGGTTAGCTAACGGGCACTTAGATTATGTAGGTTAACTAGGGGGCACTTGGAATATATAGGTTAACTAGCGGACACTTGCACTATGTAGGTTAACTAGCGGGCCCATGGACTATGTAAGTTTACTAGCGGGCCTTTGGACTATCTAGGTTCCGTAAAGGGCACTTGGGCTATCTAGGTTACCTAGCGGGCACTTGGACTATGGAGGTTCCCTAACGGGCACTTGGACTATTTAGGTTACCTTGCAGGCACTTTGACTATCTAGGTTAACTAACGGGCACGAGGACTATGTATGTTGCCTAGCGAGCACTTGGACTATGTAGGATCCCTAGCGGGCAATTGGACTATGTAGGTTCCCTATCGGGTACTTGGACTGTCTAGGTTAACTAGTGGGCAATTGGACTATCTAGGTTACCTAGCTTGAACTTAGACTATGTAGGTTAACTAGCGGGCACTTGGACTATCTAGGTTAACTAGCGGGCACTTGGATTATCTAGGTTAACTAACGGGCACTTGGACTATGTATGTTCCAGAGCGGGCAATTGGACTATGTAGGTTCCCTAGCGGGCACTTGGACTATCTAGGTTAACGAACGGGCACTTGGAATATGTAGGTAACCTAGCGGGCACTTGGACTGTCTAGGTTACCTAGCGGGCACTTTGACTATCTAGGTTAACGAACGGGCACTTGGACTATGTAGGTTTCCTAGCGGGCACTTGGACTATGTAGGATCCCTATCGGACATTTGGACTACTTAGGTTAACTAGCGGGCACTTGGACTATCTAGGTTAACTAGCGGGCACTTGGACTATCTAGGTTAACTAGCGGACCTTGGACTATGTAGGTTAACTAGCAGGCCCTTGGACTATGTAGGTTAACTAGCGGGCACTTGGACTATCTAGGTTTCCTAGACGGCACTCGGACTATGTATATATCCTAGCGTGCACTTATACTATCTAGGTTACCTAGCAGGCACTTGGGCTATGTACGTCCCCTAGTGGGCATTTTGACTATCTAGGTTAACGAAAGGGCACTTGGACTATGTAGGTTACCTAGCGGGCACTTGGACTATGTAGGTTCGCTAGCTGGCACTTGGACTATGTAGGTTCCTTATCGGGTACTTGGACAGTCTAGGTTAACTTCTGGGCTATTGGACTGTCTAGGTTACCTAGTGGGCACTTGGACTATGTAGTTTACCTAGCGAGCACTTGGACTATGTAGGTTCTCTAGCGGGCACTTGGACTCTGTAGGTTCCCTATCGGGTACTTGGACTGTGTAGGTTAACTAGCAGGCGATTGGACTGTCTAGGTTACCTAGTGGGCACTTGGACTATGTAGTTTACCTAGCAGGCACTTGGACTATTTAGGTTAACTAGCAGGCACTTTGACTATATAGTTTAACTAGCGGACCTTGGACTATGTAGGTTAACTAGCGGGCCCTTGGACTATGTAGGTTAACTAGCGGGCACTTGGACTTTCAAGGTCAACTAGCGGGCCCTTGTACTATGTAGGTTAACTAGCGGGCACTTGGACTATATAGGTTAACTAGCGGGCACTTGGACTATCTAGGTTAACTAACGGGCACTTGGACTATGTAGGTTGCCTAGCGGGCAATTGGACTATGTAGGTTCCCTAGCGGGCACTTGGATTATGTAGGTTCCCTATCGGGCACTTGGATTATGTAGGTTCCCTATCGGGCACATGGACTATGTAGGTTAACTAGCGGGCACTTGGACTGTCTAGGTAACCTAGCGCGCACTTGGACTGTCTAGGTTAACGAACGGGCACTTGGACTATGTAGGTAACCTAGCGGGCACATGGACTGTCTAGGTTACCTAGCGGGCACTTTGACTATCTAGGTTAACGAACGGGCACTTGGACTATGTAGGTTACCTAGCGGGCACTTGGACTATGTAGGATCCCTATCGGACATTTGGACTACTTAGGTTAACTAGCGGGCGCTTGGACTATCTAGGTTAACTAGCGGGCACTTGGACTATCTAGGTTAACTAGCGGACCTTGGAATATGTAGGTTAACTAGCAGGCCCTTGGACTAAGTAGGTTAACTAGCGGGCACTTGGACTATCTAGGTTTCCTAGCGGGCACTCAGACTATGTACATACCCTAGCGCGCACTTGGACTATCTAGGTTACGTAGCAGGCACTTGGACTATGTACGTCCCCTAGTGGGCACTTGGACTATCTAGGTTAACTAACGGGCACTTGGACTATGTAGTTTCCCTAGCGGGCATTTGGACTATTTAGTTTACCATCGGGAACTTGGACTATGTAGGTTACCTAAAGGGCACTTGGACTATGTACGTCCCCTAGTGGGCACTTGTACAATCTAGGTTAACTAACGGGCAATTGGACTATGTAGGTTGCCTAGCGGGCACTTGGATTATGTAGGTTCCCTATCGGGCACTTGGATTATGTAGGTTCCCTATCGGGCACTTGGACTATGTAGGTTAACTAGCGGGCACTTGGACTGTCTAGGTAACCTAGCGGGCACTTGGACTCTCTAGGTTAACGAACGGGCACTTGGACTATGTAGGTAACCTAGCGGGCACTGGACTGTCTAGGTTACCTAGCAGGCACTTCGACTATCTAGGTTAACGAACGGGCACTTGGACTATGTAGGTTACCTAGCGGGCACTTGGACTATGTAGGTTCCCTAGCGGGCACTTGGACTATTTAGGTTACCTAGCAGGCACTTTGACTATCTAGGTTAACTAACGGGCACTTGGACTATGTAGGTTGCCTAGCGAGCACTTGGACTATGTAGGTTCCCTAGCGGGCACTTGGACTGTGTAGGTTCCCAATCGGGTACTTGGACTGTCTAGGTTAACTAGCGGGCAATTGGACTGTCTAGGTTATCTAGTGGGCACTTGGACTATGTAGTTTACCTAGCAGGCACTTGGACTATGTAGGTTAACTAGTGGGCACTTGGACTATCTAGGTTACCTAGAGGGCACTTGGACTATGTACGTTTCCTAGCGGGCACTTGGGCTATCTACGTTACCTAGCGGGCACTTGGACTATGTAGGATCCCTATCGGACATTTGTACTACTTAGGATAACTAGAGGGCACTTTGACTCTCTAGGTTAGCTATCGGGCACTTGGACAATCTAGGTCAACTAGCGGGCCCTTGTACTATGTAGGTTACCTAGCGTGCCCTTGGACTATGTAGGTTAACTAGTGGGCACTTGGACTATCTAGGTTTCCTAGCTGGCACTTGGACTATGTAGTTTCCCTAGCGGGCATTTGGGCTATTTAGGTTACCATCGGGAACTTGGACTATGTAGGTTACCTAGCGGGCACTTGGACTATGTACGTCCCCTAGTGGGCACTTGGACTCTCTAGGTTAATTAACGGGCACTTTGACTATGTAGGTTGCCTAGCGGGCAATTGGACTATGTAGGTTTCCTAGCGGGCACTTGGATTATGTAGGTTCCCTATCGGGCACTTGGATTATGTAGGTTCCCTATCGGGCACTTGGACTATGTATGTTAACTAGCGGGCACTTGGACTGTCTAGGTAACCTAGCGGGCACTTGGACTATCTAGGTTAACGAACGGGCACTTGGAATATGTAGGTAACCTAGCGGGCACTTGGACTGTCTAGGTTACCTAGCGGGCACTTTGACTATCTAGGTTAACGAACGGGCACTTGGATTATGTAGGTTACCTAGCGGGCACTTGGACTATGTAGGATCCCTATCGGACATTTGGACTACTTAAGTTAACTAGCGGGCGCTTGGACTATCTAGGTTAACTAGCGGGCACTTGGACTATCTAGGTTAACTAGCGGACCTTGGAATATGTAGGTTAAGTAGCAGGCCCTTGGCCTAAGTAGGTTAACTAGCGGGCACTTGGACTATCTAGGTTTCCTAGAGGGCACTCGGACTATGTACATACCCTAGCGCGCACTTGGACTATCTAGGTTACGTAGCAGGCACTTGGACTATGTACGTCCCCTAGTGGGCACTTGGACTATCTAGGTTAACTAACGGGCACTTGGACTATGTAGTTTCCCTAGCGGGCATTTGGAATATTTAGGTTACCATCGGGAACTTGGACTATGTAGGTTACCTAACGGGCACTTGGACTATGTACGTCCCCTAGTGGGCACTTGGACAATCTAGGTTAACTAACGGGCAATTGGACTATGTAGGTTGCCTAGCGGGCACTTGGATTATGTAGGTTCCCTATCGGGCACTTGGATTATGTAGGTTCCCTATCGGGCACTTGGACTGGGTAGGTTAACTAGCGGGCACTTGGACTGTCTACGTAACCTAGCGGGCACTTGGACTCTCTAGGTTAACGAACGGGCACTTGGACTGTGTAGGTAACCTAGCGGGCATTGGACTATGTAGGATCCCTATCGGACATTTGGACTACTTAGGTTAACTAGCGGGCGCTTGGACTATCTAGGTTAACTAGCGGGCACTGGGAATATCTAGGTTAACTAGCGGACCTTGGACTATGTAGGTTAACTAGCAGGCGCTTGGACTAAGTAGGTTAACTAGAGGGCACTTGGACTATCTAGGTTTCCTAGCCGGCACTCGGACTATGTACATACCCTAGCGCGCACTTGGACTATCTAGGTTACGTAGCAGGCACTTGGACTATGTACGTCCCCTAGTGGGCACTTGGACTATCTAGGTTAACTAACGGGCACTTGGACTATGTAGTTTCCCTAGCGGGCATTTGGACTATTTAGGTTACCATCGGGAACATGGACTATGTAGGTTACCTAACGGGCACTTTGACTATGTACGTCCCCTAGTGGGCACGTGGACTATCTAGGTTAACTAACGGGCAATTGGACTATGTAGGTTGCCTAGCGGGCACTTGGATTATGTAGGTTCCCTATCGGGCACTTGGATTATGTAGGTTCCCTATCGGGCACTTGGACTATGTAGGTTAACTAGCGGGCACTTGGACTGTCTAGGTTACCTAGCGGGCACTTGGACTATGTAGGAACCCTATCGGACATTTAGACTACTTAGGTTAACTAGCGGGCACTTGGACTATCTAGTTTAACTAGCGGGCACTTGGACTATCTAGGTTAACTAGTGGACCTTGGACTATGTAGGTTAACTAGCAGGCCCTTGGACTATGTAGGTTAACTAGCGGGCACTTGGACTATCTAGTTTTCCTAGACGGCACTCGGACTATACCCTAGCGCGCACTTATACTATCTAGGTTACCTAGCAGGCACTTGGACTATGTACGTCCCCTAGTGGGCACTTGGACTATCTAGGTTAACTAACGGGCAATTGGACTATGTAGTTTCCCTAGCGGGTATTTGGACTATTTAGGATACCATCGGGAACTTGGACTATGTAGGTTACCTAACGGGCACTTGGACTATGTACGTCCCCTAGTGGGCACTTGGACTATCTAGGTTAACTAACGGGCACTTGGACTATTTAGGTTGTCTAGCGGGCACTTTGATTATGTAGGTTCCCTATCGGGCACTTGGATTATGTAGGTTCCCTATCGGGCACTTGGACCATGTAGGTTAACTAGCGGGCACTTGGACCGTCTAGGTAACCTAGCGGGCACTTGGACTCTCTAGGTTAACGAACGGGCACTTGGACTATGTAGGTAACCTAGCGGGCACTTGGACTGTCTAGGATACCAACAGACGCTTTGACTATCTAGGTTAACTAACGGGCACTTGGACTATGTAGGTTACCTAGCGGGCACTTGGACTATGTAGGTTCGCTAGCGGGCACTTGGACTATTTAGGTTACCTAGCAGGCACTTTGACTATCTAGGTTAACTAACGGGCACTTGGACTATGTATGTTGCCTAGCAAGCACTTGGACTATGTAGGTTCCCTAGCGGGCACTTAGACTATGTAGGTTCCTTATCGGATACTTGGACTGTCTAGTTTAACTACTGGGCTATTGGACTGTCTAGGTTACCTAGTGGGCACTTGGACTATGTAGTTTACCTAGCGAGCACTTGGACTATGTAGGTTATCTAGCAGGACCTTGGACTCTGTAGGTTCCCTATCGGGTACTTGGACTGTGTAGGTTATCTAGCAGGCAATTGGACTGTCTAGGTTACCTAGTGGGCACTTGGACTATGTAGTTTACCTAGCAGGCACTTGGACTATGTAGGTTAACTGGCAGGCACTTGGACTATATGGTTTAACTAGCGGACCTTGGACTATGTAGGATAACTAGCGGGCACTTGGACTTTCAAGGTCAACTTGCGGGCCCTTGTACTATGTAGGTTAACTAGCGGGCACTTGGACTATATAAGTTAACTAGCGGGCACTTGGACTATCTAGGTTAACTAACGGGCACTTGGAATATGTAGGTTCCCTAGCGGGCAATTGGACTATGTAGGTTCCCTAGCGGGCACTTGGATTATGTAGGTTCCCTATCGGGCACATGGACTATGTAGGTTAACTAGGGGGCACGTGGACTGTCTAGGTTACCTAGCGGGCACTTTGACTATCTAGGTTAACGAACGGGCACTTGGACTATGTAGGTTACCTAGCGGGCACTTGGACTATGTAGGATCCCTATCGGACATTTGGACTACTTAGGTTAACTAGCGGGCGCTTGGACTATCTAGGTTAACTAGCAGGCACTTGGACTATCTAGGTTAACTAGCGGACCTTGGACTATGTAGGTTAACTAGCAGGCGCTTGGACTAAGTAGGTTAACTAGCGGGCACTTGGACTGTCTAGGTAACCTAGCGGGCACTTGGACTATCTAGGTTAACGAACGGGCACTTGGAATATGTAGGTAACCTAGCGGGCACTTGGACTGTCTAGGTTACCTAGCGGGCACTTTGACTATCTAGGTTAACGAACGGGCACTTGGATTATGTAGGTTACCTAGCGGGCACTTGGACTATGTAGGATCCCTATCGGACATTTGGACTACTTAAGTTAACTAGCGGGCGCTTGGACTATCTAGGTTAACTAGCGGGCACTTGGACTATCTAGGTTAACTAGCGGACCTTGGAATATGTAGGTTAAGTAGCAGGCCCTTGGCCTAAGTAGGTTAACTAGCGGGCACTTGGACTATCTAGGTTTCCTAGAGGGCACTCGGACTATGTACATACCCTAGCGCGCACTTGGACTATCTAGGTTACGTAGCAGGCACTTGGACTATGTACGTCCCCTAGTGGGCACTTGGACTATCTAGGTTAACTAACGGGCACTTGGACTATGTAGTTTCCCTAGCGGGCATTTGGAATATTTAGGTTACCATCGGGAACTTGGACTATGTAGGTTACCTAACGGGCACTTGGACTATGTACGTCCCCTAGTGGGCACTTGGACAATCTAGGTTAACTAACGGGCAATTGGACTATGTAGGTTGCCTAGCGGGCACTTGGATTATGTAGGTTCCCTATCGGGCACTTGGATTATGTAGGTTCCCTATCGGGCACTTGGACTGGGTAGGTTAACTAGCGGGCACTTGGACTGTCTACGTAACCTAGCGGGCACTTGGACTCTCTAGGTTAACGAACGGGCACTTGGACTGTGTAGGTAACCTAGCGGGCATTGGACTATGTAGGATCCCTATCGGACATTAGGACTACTTAGGTTAACTAGCGGGCGCTTGGACTATCTAGGTTAACTAGCGGGCACTGGGAATATCTAGGTTAACTAGCGGACCTTGGACTATGTAGGTTAACTAGCAGGCGCTTGGACTAAGTAGGTTAACTAGAGGGCACTTGGACTATCTAGGTTTCCTAGCCGGCACTCGGACTATGTACATACCCTAGCGCGCACTTGGACTATCTAGGTTACGTAGCAGGCACTTGGACTATGTACGTCCCCTAGTGGGCACTTGGACTATCTAGGTTAACTAACGGGCACTTGGACTATGTAGTTTCCCTAGCGGGCATTTGGACTATTTAGGTTACCATCGGGAACATGGACTATGTAGGTTACCTAACGGGCACTTTGACTATGTACGTCCCCTAGTGGGCACGTGGACTATCTAGGTTAACTAACGGGCAATTGGACTATGTAGGTTGCCTAGCGGGCACTTGGATTATGTAGGTTCCCTATCGGGCACTTGGATTATGTAGGTTCCCTATCGGGCACTTGGACTATGTAGGTTAACTAGCGGGCATTGGACTGTCTAGGTTACCTAGCGGGCACTTGGACTATGTAGGAACCCTATCGGACATTTAGACTACTTAGGTTAACTAGCGGGCACTTGGACTATCTAGTTTAACTAGCGGGCACTTGGACTATCTAGGTTAACTAGTGGACCTTGGACTATGTAGGTTAACTAGCAGGCCCTTGGACTATGTAGGTTAACTAGCGGGCACTTGGACTATCTAGTTTTCCTAGACGGCACTCGGACTATACCCTAGCGCGCACTTATACTATCTAGGTTACCTAGCAGGCACTTGGACTATGTACGTCCCCTAGTGGGCACTTGGACTATCTAGGTTAACTAACGGGCAATTGGACTATGTAGTTTCCCTAGCGGGTATTTGGACTATTTAGGATACCATCGGGCACTTGGACTATGTAGGTTACCTAACGGGCACTTGGACTATGTACGTCCCCTAGTGGGCACTTGGACTATCTAGGTTAACTAACGGGCACTTGGACTATTTAGGTTGTCTAGCGGGCACTTTGATTATGTAGGTTCCCTATCGGGCACTTGGATTATGTAGGTTCCCTATCGGGCACTTGGACCATGTAGGTTAACTAGCGGGCACTTGGACCGTCTAGGTAACCTAGCGGGCACTTGGACTCTCTAGGTTAACGAACGGGCACTTGGACTATGTAGGTAACCTAGCGGGCACTTGGACTGTCTAGGATACCAACAGACGCTTTGACTATCTAGGTTAACTAACGGGCACTTGGACTATGTAGGTTACCTAGCGGGCACTTGGACTATGTAGGTTCGCTAGCGGGCACTTGGACTATTTAGGTTACCTAGCAGGCACTTTGACTATCTAGGTTAACTAACGGGCACTTGGACTATGTATGTTGCCTAGCAAGCACTTGGACTATGTAGGTTCCCTAGCGGGCACTTAGACTATGTAGGTTCCTTATCGGATACTTGGACTGTCTAGTTTAACTACTGGGCTATTGGACTGTCTAGGTTACCTAGTGGGCACTTGGACTATGTAGTTTACCTAGCGAGCACTTGGACTATGTAGGTTATCTAGCAGGACCTTGGACTCTGTAGGTTCCCTATCGGGTACTTGGACTGTGTAGGTTATCTAGCAGGCAATTGGACTGTCTAGGTTACCTAGTGGGCACTTGGACTATGTAGTTTACCTAGCAGGCACTTGGACTATGTAGGTTAACTGGCAGGCACTTGGACTATATGGTTTAACTAGCGGACCTTGGACTATGTAGGATAACTAGCGGGCACTTGGACTTTCAAGGTCAACTTGCGGGCCCTTGTACTATGTAGGTTAACTAGCGGGCACTTGGACTATATAAGTTAACTAGCGGGCACTTGGACTATCTAGGTTAACTAACGGGCACTTGGAATATGTAGGTTCCCTAGCGGGCAATTGGACTATGTAGGTTCCCTAGCGGGCACTTGGATTATGTAGGTTCCCTATCGGGCACATGGACTATGTAGGTTAACTAGGGGGCACGTGGACTGTCTAGGTTACCTAGCGGGCACTTTGACTATCTAGGTTAACGAACGGGCACTTGGACTATGTAGGTTACCTAGCGGGCACTTGGACTATGTAGGATCCCTATCGGACATTTGGACTACTTAGGTTAACTAGCGGGCGCTTGGACTATCTAGGTTAACTAGCAGGCACTTGGACTATCTAGGTTAACTAGCGGACCTTGGACTATGTAGGTTAACTAGCAGGCGCTTGGACTAAGTAGGTTAACTAGCGGGCACTTGGACTATCTAGGTTTCCTAGCCGGCACTCGGACTATGTACATACCCTAGCGCGCACTTGGACTATCTAGGTTACGTAGCAGGCACTTGGACTATGTACGTCCCCTAGTGGGCACTTGGACTATCTAGGTTAACTAACGGGCACTTGGACTATGTAGTTTCCCTAGCGGGCATTTGGACTATTTAGGTTACCATCGGGAACTAGGACTATGTAGGTTACCTAACGGGCACTTGGACTATGTACGTCCCCTAGTGGGCACTTGGACTATCTAGGTTAACTAGCGGACCTTGGACTATGTAGGTTAACTAGCAGGCGCTTGGACTAAGTAGGTTAACTAGCGGGCACTTGGACTATCTAGGTTTCCTAGCCGGCACTCGGACTATGTACATACCCTAGCGCGCACTTGGATTATCTAGGTTACGTAGCAGGCACTTGGACTATGTACGTCCCCTAGTGGGCACTTGGACTATCTAGGTTAACTAACGGGCACTTGGACTATGTAGTTTCCCTAGCGGGCATTTGGACTATTTAGGTTACCATCGGGAACTTGGACTATGTAGGTTACCTAACGGGCACTTGGACTATGTACGTCCCCTAGAGGGCACTTGGACTATCTAGGTTAACTAACGGGCAATTGGACTATGTAGGTTGCCTAGCGGGCACTTGGATTATGTAGGTTCCCTATCGGGCACTTGGATTATGTAGGTTCCCTATCGGGCACTTGGACTATGTAGGTTAACTAGCGGGCACTTGGACTGTCTAGGCAACCTAGCGGGCACTTGGACTCTCTAGGTTAACGAACGGGCACTTGGACTATGTAGGTAAACTAGCGGGCACTGGACTGTCTAGGTTACCTAGCAGGCACTTCGACTATCTAGGTTAACGAACGGGCACTTGGACTATGTAGGTTACCTAGCGGGCACTTGGACTATGTAGGTTCCCTAGCGGGCACTTGGACTATTTAGGTTACCTAGCAGGCACTTTTACTATCTAGGTTAACTAACGGGCACTTGGACTATGTAGGTTGCCTAGCGAGCACTTGGACTATGTAGGTTCCCTAGCGGGCATTTGGACTGTGTAGGTTCCCAATCGGGTACTTGGACTGTCTAGGTTAACTACTGGGCAATTGGACTGTCTAGGTTACCTAGTGGGCACTTGGACTATGTAGTTTACGTAGCGAGCACTTGGACTATGTAGGTTCCCTAGCGGGCATTTGGACTAAATAGATAACCTAGCGGGCACTTAGACTTTGTAGGTTACCTAGCGGGCCCTTGGACTATGTAGGTTCACTAGTGGGCCCTTGGACTATATAGGTTACCTAGCGGGCACTTGGACGATCTAGGTTAACTAGCGGGTACTTGGACTATGTAGGTTAACTAGCGGGCCCTTGGACTATGTAGATTAACTAGCGGCACTTGGACTATCTACGTTAACAAGCGGGCCCTTGGACTATATAGATTCCCTAGCGGGCATTTGGACTACATAGATAACCTAGCGGGCACTTAGATTTTGTATGTTACCTAGCGGGCACTTGGACTATCTAGGTTACCTAGCTGGCACTTGAACTATCTACGTTACCTAGTGGGTTCTTGGAGTATGTAGGTTACCTAGCGGGCTGTTGGACTATCTAGGTTAACTAACGGGCACTTGGATTATGTAGGTTCCCTAGCGGGCCCTTGGACTATGTAAGTTCTCTAGCGGGCACTTGGACTATGTGGGTTTCCTGACGGGCATTTGGACTATCTAGGTTACCTAACGGGCACTTGGAGTATGTAGGTTCCCTAGCGGGCCCTTGGACTATCTAGGTTAACTAGCGGGCACTTAGACTATCTAGATTAACTAGCGGGCCCTTGGACTATCTAGGTTTACTAGCGGGCACTTGGACTATGTAGTTTCCCTAGAGGGCATTTGGATTATTTAGGTTACCTAGCCGGCAATTTGACTATCTAGGTTAACTAACGGGCACTTGGACTATGTAGGTTGCCTAGCGGGCACTTGGACTATCTAGGTTAACTAACGGACCTTGGACTATGTAGGTTAACTAGCGGGCCCTTGGACTATGTACGTCCCCTAGTGGGCACTTGGGCTATCTAGGTTAACTAAAGGGCACTAGGATTATCTAGGTTAACTAGCGGGCACTTGGATTATGAAGGATGGCTAGCGGGCACTTGGACTATCTACGTTACCTAGCAGGCACGTGGACTATGTAGGTTAACTAGCGGACACTTGCACGATCTAGGTTAACTAGCGGGCCATTGCACTATGTAGGTTAACTAGCGGGCCCATGGATTATGTAGGTTTACTAGCAGGCACTTGGACTATCTAGGTTAACTAGCAGGCACTTGGACTATGTAGTTTCCCTAGCGGGCATTTGGACTATTTAGGTTACCATCGGGAACTTGGACTATGTAGGTTACCTAGCGGGCACTTGGACTATGTACGTCCCCTAGTGGGCACTTGGACTATCTAGGTTAACTAGCGGGCACTTAGACTATCTAGATTAACTAGCGGGCCCTTGGACTATCTAGGTTTACTAGCGGGCACTTGGACTATGTAGTTTCCCTAGAGGGCTTTTGGATTATTTAGGTTACCTAGTGGGCACTTGGACTATGTATGTTAACTAGCGGGCACTTGGACTATGTAGGTTTACTAGAAGGCACTAGGACTATCAAGGTTACCTTGCGGGCCCTTGGACTATGTAGGTTACCAGCGGGCACTTGGACTATCTAGGTTAAGGAATGTGCACTTGGACTATGTAGGTAACCTAGCGGGCACTTGGACTGTCTAGGTTACCTAGCAGGCACTTGGCCTATCTACGTTAACGAACGGGCACTTGGACTATGTAGGTTAACTAGCGGACACTTCGACTCTCTAGGTTAGCTAACGGGCAATTGGACTATCTAGGTTACCTAGCGGGCACTTGGATTATGTAGGTTCCCTAGCGGGCACTTGGACTATTTAGGTTACCTAGCCGGCAATTTGACTATCTAGGTTAACTAACGGGCACTTGGACTATGTAGGTTGCCTAGTGAGCACTTGGACTATGTAGATTCCCTAGCGAGCATTTGGATTTTGTAGGTTCCCTATCGGGTACTTGGACTGTCTATGTTAACTAGTGGGCACTTGGACTATCTAGGTTTCCTAGCAGGCACTTGGACTATGTACATACCCTAGCGCGCACTTGGACTATCTAGGTTAACTAACGGGCACTAGGACTATCTAGGTTAACTAGCGGGCACTTGGACTATCTAGGTTACCTAGCAGGCACTTGGATTATGAAGGATCCCAAGCAGACACTTGGACAATCTAGGTTAACTAGCGGGCACTTGGACTATCTAGGTTACCTAGAGGGCACATGGACTATGTACGTTCCCTAGCGGGCACTTGGGCTATCTACGTTACCTAGCGGGCACTTGGACTTTGTAGGTAATCTAATGGTCACTTGGACTGTCTAGGTTACCTAGCGGGCACTTAGATTTTGTAGGTTACCTAGCGGGCACTTGGACTATCTAGGTTACCTAGCTGGCACTTGAACTATCTACGTTACCTAGTGGGTTCTTGGAGTATGTAGGTTACCTAGCGGGCTGTTGGACTATGTAGGTTAACTAACGGGCACTAGGACTATCTAGGTTAACTAGCGGGCACTTGGACTATCTAGGTTACCTAGCAGGCACTTGGATTATGAAGGTTCCCTAGGGGGAACTTGGACTATCTAGGTTACCTAGAGGGCACATGGACTATGTATGTTCCCTAGCGGGCACTTGGGCCATCTACGTTACCTAGCGGGCACTTGGACTATGTAGGTAATCTAATGGTCACTTGGACTGTCTAGGTTACCTAGCGGGGACTTGGACTATGTAGGTTAACTAGCGGGCACTTGGACTATGTAGGATCCCTATAGGACATTTGTACTACTTAGGTTAACTAGCGGGCACTTTGACTATCTAGGTTAACTAGCGGGCCCTTGGACTATCTAGGTCAACTAGCGGGCCCTTGTACTATGTAGGTTAACTAGCGGGCACTTGGACTATCTAGGTTAACTAACGGACCTTGGACTATGTAGGTTAACTAGCGAGCACTTGGACTATGTACGTCCCCTAGTGGGCACTTGGGCTATCTAGGTTAACTAACGGGCACTGGGATTATCTAGGTTAACTAGCGGGCACTTGGATTATGAAGGATGCCTAGCGGGCACTTGGACTATCTAGGTTACCTAGCAGGCACGTGGACTATGTAGGTTAACTAGCGGACACTTGCACGATCTAGGTTAACTAGCGGGCCATTGCACTATGTAGGTTAACTAGCTGGCCCATGGATTATGTAGGTTTATTAGCAGGCACTTGGAATATCTTGGTTAACTAACGGGCACTTGGACTATGTAGGTTCCCTAGCGGGCACTTGGATTATGTAGGTTCCCTATCAGGCACTTGGACTATGTAGGTTAACTAGCGGGCAATTGGATTGTCTAGGTAACCTAGCGGGCACTTGGACTATCTCGGTTAACGAACGGGCCCTTGGACTATGTAGGTAACCTAGCGGGCACTTGGACTGTCTAGGTTACCTAGCGGGCACTTTGACTATCTAGGTTAACGAACGGGCACTTGGACTATGTAGGTTACCTAGCGGGCACTTGGACTATGTAGGATCGCTATCGGACATTGGGACTACTTAGGTTAACTAGTGGGCACTTGGACTATCTAGGTTAACTAGCGGGCACTTGGACTATCTAGGTTAACAAGCGGGCACTTGGACTATATAGGTAAACTAGCGGGCCCTTAGACTATGTAGGTTAACTAGCGGGCACTTGGACTATCTAGGTTTCCTAGCCGGCACTCGGACTATGTACATACCCTAGCGCGCACTTGGACTATCTAGGTTGCCTAGCGGGCACTTGGACGATGTACGTCCCCTAGTGGGCACTTGGACTATCTAGGTTAATAACGGGCACTTGGACTATGTAGTTTCCCTAGCGGGCAATTGGATTATTTAGGTTACCTAGTGGGCACTTGGACTATGTAGGTTCCCTAGCGGGCACTTGGACTATGTACGTTCCCTATCGGGTACTTGGACTGTCTAGGTTAACTAGAGGGTAATTGGACTGTCTAGGTTACCTAGTGGGCACTTGGACTATGTAGTTTACCTAGCAGGCACTTGGACTATGTAGGTTAACTAGCAGGCACTTGGACTATCTAGGTTACCTAGAGGGCACTTGGACTATGTACGTTTCCTAGCGGGCACTTGGGCTATCTACGTTACCTAGTGGGCACTTGGACTATGTAGGATCCCTATCGGACATTTTTACTAGTTAGGATAACTAGCGGGCACTTTGACTCTCTAAGTTAGCTATAGGGCACTTGGACTATCTAGGTCAACTAGCGGGCCCTTGTACTATGTAGGTTACCTAGCGTGCCCTTGGACTATGTAGGTTAACTAGTGGGCACTTGGACTATCTAGGTTTCCTAGCAGGCAATTGGACTACGTACATACCCTAGCGCGCACTTGGACTATCTAGGTTAACTAACGGGCACTAGGACTATCTAGGTTACCTAGCAGGCACTTGGATTATAAAGGATCACTAGCGGGCACTTGGACAATCTAGGTTAACTAGCGGGCACTTGGACTATCTAGGTTACCTAGAGGGCACATGGACTATGTACGTTCCCTAGCGGGCACTTGGGCTATCTACGTTACCTAGCGGGCACTTGGACTATGTAGGTAATCTAATGGTCACTTGGACTGTCTAGGTTACCTAGCGGGGACTTGGAATATGTAGGTTAACTAGCGGGCACTTGGACTATGTAAGATCCCTATAGGACATTTGTACAACTTAGGTTAACTAGCGGGCACTTTGACTATCTAGGTTAACTAGCGGGCACTTGGACTATCTAGGTCAACTAGCGGGCCCTTGTACTATGTAGGTTAACTAGCGGGCACTTGGACTATCTAGGTTAACTAACGGACCTTGGACTATGTAGGTTAACTAGCGAGCACTTGGACTATGTACGTCCCCTAGTGGGCACTTGGGCTATCTAGGTTAACTAACGGGCACTAGGATTATCTAGGTTAACTAGCGGGCACTTGGATTATGAAGGATGCCTAGCGGGCACTTGGACTATCTAGGTTACCTAGCAGGCACGTGGACTATGTAGGTTAACTAGCGGACCCTTGCACGATCTAGGTTAACTAGCGGGCCATTGCACTATGTAGTTTAACTAGCGGGCCCATGGATTATGTAGGTTCACTAGCAGGCACTTGGAATATCTAGGTTAACTAGCAGGCACTTGGACTATGTAGTTTCCCTAGCGGGCATTTGGAATATTTAGGTTACCATCGGGAACTTGGACTATCTAGGTTACCTAGCGGGCACTTGGACTATGTACGTCCCCTAGTGGGCACTTGGACTATCTAGGTTAACTAACGGGCACTTGGACTATGTAGGTTCCCTAGCGGGCACTTGGATTATGTAGGTTCCCTATCGGGCACTTGGACTATGTAGGTCAACTAGCGGGCAATTGGACTGTCTAGGTAACCTAGCGGGCACTTGGACTATCTCGGTTAACGAACGGGCCCTTGGACTATGTAGGTAACCTAGCGGGCACTTGGACTGTCTAGGTTACCTAGCGGGCACTTTGACTATCTAGGTTAACGAACGGGCACTTAGACTATGTAGGTTACCTAGCGGGCACTTGGACTATGTAGGATCCCTATCGGACATTTGGACTACTTAGGTTAACTAGCGGGCACTTGGACTATCTAGGTTAACTAGCGGGCACTTGAACTATCTAGGTTAACAAGCGGGCACTTGGACTATGTAGGTAAACTAGCGGGCCCTTAGACTATGTAGGTTAACTAGCGGGCACTTGGACTATCTAGGTTTCCTAGCCGGCACTCGGACTATGTACATACCCTAGCGCGCACTTGGACTACCTAGGTTACCTAGCTGGCACTTGGACAATGTACGTCCCCTAGTGGGCACTTGGACTATCTAGGTTAATAATGGGCCCTTGGACTATGTAGTTTCCCTAGCGGGCATTTGGATTATTTAGGTTACCTAGTGGGCACTTGGACTATGTAGGTTCCCTAGCGGGCACTTGGACAATGTACGTTCCCTATCGGGTACTTGGACTGTCTAGGTTAACTAGAGGGTAATTGGACTGTCTAGGTTAACTAGCGGGCACTTGGACTATCTAGGTTAACTAACGGACCTTGGACTATGTAGGTTAACTAGCGGGCCCTTGGACTATGTACGTCCCCTAGTGGTCACTTGGACTATCTAGGTTAACTAACGGGCACTAGGATTATCTAGGTTAACTAGCGAGCACTTGGACTATGTAGGTTACCTAGCAGGCACTTCGATTATGAAGGATCCCTAGCGGGCACTTGGACTATCTGGGTTACCTAGCGGGCACTTGGACTATGTAGGTTAACTAGCGGACATTTGCACGTTCTAGGTTAACTAGCGGGCCAATGCACCGTGTAGGTTAACTAGCGGGCGCATGGATTATGTAGGTTTACTAGCAGGCACTTGGTCTATCTAGGTTAACTAGTAGGCACTTGGACTATCTAGTTTCCCTAGCGGGCATTTGGACTATTTAGGTTACCATCGGGAACTTGGACTATGTAGGTTACCTAGCGGGCACTTGGACTATGTACATCCCCTAGTGGGCACTTGGACTATCTAGGTTAACTAACGGGCACTTGGACTATGTAGGTTGCCTAGCGGGCACTTGGATTATGTAGGTTCCCTATCGGGCACTTGGACTATGTAGGTTAACTAGCGGGCACTTGGACTGTCTAGGTTAACGAATGGGCACTTGGACTATGTAGGTAACCTAGCGGGCCCTTGGACTGTCTAGGTTACCTAGCGGGCACGTTGACTATCTAGGTTAACGAACGGGCACTTGGACAATGTAGGTTACCTAGCGGGCACTTGGACTATGTAGGATCCCTATCGGACATTGGGACTACTTAGGTTAACTAGTGGGCACTTGGACTATCTAGGTCTACTAGCGGGCCCTTGTACTATGTAGGTTAACTAGCAGGCACTTGGACTATGTAGTTTAACTAGCGGACCTTGGACTATGTAGGTTAACTAGCGGGCCCTTGGACTATGTAGGTTAACTAGCGGGCACTTGGACTATCAAGGTCAACTAGCGGGCCCTTGTACTATGTACGTTAATTAGCGGGCACTTGGACTATGTATATACCCTAGCGCGCACTTGGACTATCTAGGTTACCTAGCGGGCACTTGGACGATGTACGTCCCCTAGTGGGCACTTGGACTATCTAGGTTACCTAGTGGGCACTTGGACTATGTAGTTTCCCTAGCGGGCATTTGGATTATTTAGGTTACCTAGTGGGCACTTGGACTATGTAGGTTCCCTAGCGGGCACTTGGACAATGTACGTTCCCTATCGGGTAATTGGATTGTCTAGGTTAACTAGAGGGTAATTGAACTGTCTAGGTTACCTAGTGGGCACTTGGACTATGTAGTTTACCTAGCAGGCACTTGGACTATGTAGGTTAACTAGCGGGCACTTGGACTATCTAGGTTACCTAACGGGCACTTGGACTATGTAGGTTTCCTAGCGGGCACTTGGACTCTCTAGGTTAACTAGCGGGCACTTAGACTATCTAGATTAACTAGCGGGCCCTTGGACTATCTAGGTTTACTAGCGGGCACTTGGACTATGTAGTTTCCCTAGAGGGCATTTGGATTATTTAGGTTACCTAGTGGGCACTTGGACTATGTATGTTACCTAGCGGGCACTTGGACTATGTAGGTTAACTAGAAGGCACTTGGACTATCAATGTTACCTTGCGGGCCCTTGGACTATGTAGGTTACCAGCGGGCACTTGGACTATCTAGGTTAAGGAATGTGCATTTGGACTATGTAGGTAACCTAGCGGGCACTTGGACTGTCTAGGTTACCTAGCAGGCACTTGGCCTATCTACGTTAACGAACGGGCACTTGGACTATGTAGGTTAACTAGCGGACACTTCGACTCTCTAGGTTAGCTAACGGGCTTTTGGACTATCTAGGTTACCTAGCGGGCACTTGGATTATGTAGGTTCCCTAGAGTGCACTTGGACTATTTAGGTTACCTAGACGGCAATTTGACTATCTAAGTTAACTAATGGGCACTTGGACTATGTAGGTTGCCTAGCGAGCACTTGGACTATGTAGGTTCCCTAGCGAGCATTTGGATTTTGTAGGTTCCCTATCGGGTACTTGGACTGTCTATGTTAACTATTGGGCACTTGGACTATCTAGGTTTCCTAGCAGGCACTTGGACTATGCACATACCCTAGCGCGCACTTGGATATCTAGGTTAACTAACGGGCACTAGGACTATCTAGGTTAACTAGCGGGCACTTGGACTATCTAGGTTACCTAGCAGGCACTTGGATTATGAAGGATCCCTAGGGGGAACTTGGACAATCTAGGTTAACTAGCGGGCACTTGGACTATCTAGGTTACCTAGAGGGCACATGGACTATGTACGTTCCCTAGCGGGCACTTGGGCTATCTACGTTACCTAGCGGGCACTTGGACTATGTAGGTAATCTAATGGTCACTTGGACTGTCTAGGTTACCTAGCGGGGACTTGGACTATGTAGGTTAACTAGCGGGCACTTGGACTATGTAGGATCCCTATAGGACATTTGTACTACTTAGGTTAACTAGCGGGCACTTTGACTCTCTAGGTTAACTAACGGGCACTTGGACTATCTAGGTCAACTAGCGAGCCCTTGTACTATGTAGGTTAACTAGCGGGCACTTGGACTATCTAGGTTAACTAACGGACCTTGGGCTATGTAGGTTAACTAGCGAGCACTTGGACTATGTACGTCCCCTAGTGGGCACTTGGGCTATCTAGGTTAACTAACGGGCACTGGGATTATCTAGGTTAACTAGCGGGCACTTGGATTATGAAGGATGCCTAGCGGGCACTTGGACTATCTAGGTTACCTAGCAGGCACGTGGACTATGTAGGTTAACTAGCGGACACTTGCACGATCTAGGTTAACTAGCGGGCCCATGGATTATGTAGGTTTACTAGCAGGCACTTGGAATATCTAGGTTAACTAGCAGGCACTTGGACTATGTAGTTTCCCTAGCGGGCATTTGGACTATTTAGGTTACCATCGGGAACTTGGACTATGTAGGTTACCTAGCGGGCACTTGGACTATGTACGTCCCCTAGTGGGCACTTGGACTATCTAGGTTAACTAACGGGCACTTGGACTATGTAGGTTCCCTAGCGGGCACTTGGATTATGTAGGTTCCCTATCAGGCACTTGGACTATGTAGGTTAACTAGCGGGCAATTGGACTGTCTAGGTAACCTAGCGGGCACTTGGACTATCTTGGTTAACGAACGGGCCCTTGGACTATGTAGGTAACCTAGCGGGCACTTGGACTGTCTAGGTTACCTAGCGGGCACTTTGAATATCTAGGTTAACGAACGGGCACTTGGACTATGTAGGTTACCTAGCGGGCACTTGGACTATGTAGGATCCCTATGGGACATTGGGACTACTTAGGTTAACTAGTGGGCACTTGGACTATCTAGGTTAACTAGCGGGCACTTGGACTATCTAGGTTAACAAGCGGGCACTTGGACTATGTAGGTAAACTAGCGGGCCCTTAGACTATGTAGGTTAACTAGCGGGCACTTGGACTATCTAGGTTTCCTAGCCGGCACTCGGACTATGTACATACCCTAGCGTGCACTTGGACTATCTAGGTTACCTAGCGGGCACTTGGACGATGTACGTCCCCTAGTGGGCACTTGGACTATCTAGGTTAATCACGGGCACTTGGACTATGTAGTTTCCCTACCGGGCAATTGGATTATTTAGGTTACCTAGTGGGCACTTGGACTATGTAGGTTCCCTAGCGGGCACTTGGACTATGTACATTCCCTATCGGGTACTTGGACTGTCTAGGTTAACTAGAGGGTAATTGGACTGTCTAGGTTACCTAGTGGGCACTTGGACTATGTAGTTTACCTAGCAGGCACTTGGACTATGTAGGTTAACTAGCAGGCACTTGGACTATCTAGGTTACCTAGAGGGCACTTGGACTATGTACGTTTCCTAGCGGGCACTTGGACTATCTACGTTACCTAGCGGGCACTTGGACTATGTAGGATCCCTATCGGACATTTTTACTAATTAGGATAACTAGCGGGCACTTTGACTCTCTAAGTTAGCTATCGGGAACTTGGAATATCTAGGTCAACTAGCAGGACCTTGTACTATGTAGGTTACCTAGCGTGCCCTTGGACTATGTAGGTTAACTAGTGGGCACTTGGACTATCTAGGTTTCCTAGCAGGCAATTGGACTATGTACATACCCTAGCGCGCACTTGGACTATCTAGGTTAACTAACGGGCACTAGGACTATCTAGGTTAACTAGCGGGCACTTGGACTATCTAGGTTACCTAGCAGGCACTTGGATTATGAAGGATCCCTAGCGGGCACTTGGACAATCTAGGTTAACTAGCGGGCACTTGGACTATCTAGGTTACCTAGAGGGCACATGGACTATGTACGTTCCCTAGCGGGCACTTGGGCTATCTACGTTACCTAGCGGGCACTTGGACTATGTAGGTAATCTAATGGTCACTTGGACTGTCTAGGTTACCTAGCGGGGACTTGGACTATGTAGGTTAACTAGCGGGCACTTGGACTATGTAGGATCCCTATAGGACATTTGTACTACTTTGGTTAACTAGCGGGCACTTTGACTATCTAGGTTAACTAGCGGGCACTTGGACTATCTAGATCAACTAGCGGGCCCTTGTACAATGTAGGTTAACTAGCGGGCACTTGGACTATCTAGGTTAACTAACGGACCTTGGACTATGTAGGTTAACTAGCGAGCACTTGGACTATGTACGTCCCCTAGTGGGCACTTGGGCTATCTAGGTTAACTAACGGGCACTAGGATTATCTAGGTTAACTAGCGGGCACTTGGATTATGAAGGATGCCTAGCGGGCACTTGGACTATCTAGGTTACCTAGCAGGCACGTGGACTATGTAGGTTAACTAGCGGACACTTGCACGATCTAGGTTAACTAGCGGGCCATTGCACTATGTAGGTTAACTAGCGGGCCCATGGATTATGTAGGTTTACTAGCAGGCACTTGGAATATCTAGGTTAACTAGCAGGCACTTGGACTATGTAGTTTCCCTAGCGGGCATTTGGACTATTTAGGTTACCATCGGGAACGTGGACTATGTAGGTTACCTAGTGGGCACTTGGACTATGTACGTCCCCTAGTGGGCACTTGGACTATCTAGGTTAACAAACGGGCACTTGGACTATGTAGGTTCCCTAGCGGGCACTTGGACTATGTAGGTCAACTAGCGGGCAATTGGACTGTCTAGGTAACCTAGCGGGCACTTGGACTATCTCGGTTAACGAACGGGCCCTTGGACTATGTAGGTAACCTAGCGGGCACTTGGACTGTCTAGGTTACCTAGCGGGCACTTTGACTATCTAGGTTAACGAACGGGCACTTAGACTATGTAGGTTACCTAGCGGGCACTTGGACTATGTAGGATCCCTATCGGACATTTGGACTACTTAGGTTAACTAGCGGGCACTTGGACTATCTAGGTTAACTAGCGGGCACTTGGACTATCTAGGTTAACAAGCGGGCACTTGGACTATGTAGGTAAACTAGCGGGCCCTTAGACTATGTAGGTTAACTAGCGGGCACTTGGACTATCTAGGTTTCCTAGCCGGCACTCGGACTATGTACATACCCTAGCGCGCACTTGGACTATCTAGGTTACCTAGCGGGCACTTGGACGATGTACGTCCCCTAGTGGGCACTTGGACTATCTAGGTTAATAATGGGCCCTTGGACTATGTAGTTTCCCTAGCGGGCATTTGGATTATTTAGGTTACCTAGTGGGCACTTGGACTATGTAGGTTCCCTAGCGGGCACTTGGACAATGTACGTTCCCTATCGGGTACTTGGACTGTCTAGGTTAACTAGAGGGTAATTGGACTGTCTAGGTTACCTAGTGGGCACTTGGACTATGTAGTTTACCTAGCAGGCACTTGAACTAAGTCGGTTAACTAGCGGGCACTTGGACTATCTAGGTTAACTAACGGACCTTGGACTATGTAGGTTAACTAGCGGGCACTTGGACTATGTACGTAACCTAGTGGGCACTTGGGCTATCTAAGTTAACTAACGGGCACTAGGATTATCTAGGTTAACTAGCGGGCACTTGGATTATGAAGGATGCCTAGCGGCACTTGGACTATCTAGGTTACCTAGCAGGCACGTGGACTCTGTAGGTTAACTAGCGGGCACATGGACTATCTAGGTTAACTAACGGGCACTAGGATTATCTAGGTTAACTAGCGAGCTCTTGGACTATGTAGGTTCCCTAGCGGGCACTTGGACAATGTACGTTCCCTATCGGGTACTTGGACTGTCTAGGTTAACTAGAGGGTAATTGGACTGTCTAGGTTACCTAGCGGGCACTTGGACTATCTAGGTCAAATAGCGGGCCCTTGTACTATGTAGGTTAACTAGCGGGCACTTGGACTATCTAGGTTAACTAGCGGGCCCTTGGACTATGTACGTCCCCTAGTGGTCACTTGGACTATCTAGGTTAACTAACGGGCACTAGGATTATCTAGGTTAACTAGCGAGCACTTGGACTATGTAGGTTACCTAGCAGGCACTTCGATTATGAAGGATCCCTAGCGGGCACTTGGACTATCTGGGTTACCTAGCGGGCACTTGGACTATGTAGGTTAACTAGCGGACATTTGCACGTTCTAGGTTAACTAGCGGGCCAATGCACCGTGTAGGTTAACTAGCGGGCGCATGGATTATGTAGGTTTACTAGCAGGCACTTGGTCTATCTAGGTTAACTAGTAGGCACTTGGACTATCTAGTTTCCCTAGCGGGAATTTGGACTATTTAGGTTACCATCGGGAACTTGGACTATGTAGGTTACCTAGCGGGCACTTGGACTATGTACATCCCCTAGTGGGCACTTGGACTATCTAGGTTAACTAACGGGCACTTGGACTATGTAGGTTGCCTAGCGGGCACTTGGATTATGTAGGTTCCCTATCGGGCACTTGGACTATGTATGTTAACTAGCGGGCACTTGGACTGTCTAGGTTAACGAATGGGCACTTGGACTATGTAGGTAACCTAGCGGGCCCTTGGACTGTCTAGGTTACCTAACGGGCACTTTGACTATCTAGGTTAACGAACGGGCACTTGGACTATGTAGGTTACCTAGCGGGCACTTGGACTATGTAGGATCCCTATCGGACATTGGGACTACTTAGGTTAACTAGTGGGCACTTGGACTATCTAGGTCTACTAGCGGGCCCTTGTACTATGTAGGTTAACTAGCAGGCACTTGGACTAAGTAGTTTAACTAGCGGACCTTGGACTATGTAGGTTAACTAGCGGGCCCTTGGACTATGTAGGTTAACTAGCGGGCACTTGGACTATCAAGGTCAACTAGCGGGCCCTTGTACTATGTACGTTAATTAGCGGGCACTTGGACTATATAGGTTAACTAGCGGGTACTTGGACTATCTAGGTTAACTAACGGACCTTGGACTATGTAGGTTAACTAGCGGGCCCTTGGACTATGTAGGTTGCCTAGCGAGCACTTGGACTATGTATATACCCTAGCGCGCACTTGGACTATCTAGGTTACCTAGCGGGCACTTGGACGATGTACGTCCCCTAGTGGGCACTTGGACTATCTAGGTTACCTAGTGGGCACTTGGACTATGTAGTTTCCCTAGCGGGCATTTGGATTATTTAGGTTACCTAGTGGGCACTTGGACTATGTAGGTTCCCTAGCGGGCACTTGGACAATGTACGTTCCCTATCGGGTACTTGGACTGTCTAGGTTAACTAGAGGGTAATTGAACTGTCTAGGTTACCTAGTGGGCACTTGGACTATGTAGTTTACCTAGCAGGCACTTGGACTATGTAGGTTAACTAGCGGGCACTTGGACTATCTAGGTTACCTAACGGGCACTTGGACTATGTAGGTTTCCTAGCGGGCACTTGGACTCTCTAGGTTAACTAGCGGGCACTTAGACTATCTAGATTAACTAGCGGGCCCTTGGACTATCTAGGTTAACTAGCGGACACTTGCACGATCTAGGTTAACTAGCGCGCCATTGCACTATGTAGGTTAACTAGCGGGCCCATGGATTATGTAGGTTTACTAGCAGGCACTTGGAATATCTAGGTTAACTAGCAGGCACTTGGACTATGTAGTTTCCCTAGCGGGCATTTGGACTATTTAGGTTACCATCGGGAACTTGGACTATGTAGGTTACCTAGCGGGCACTTGGACTATGTACGTCCCCTAGTGGGCACTTGGACTATCTAGGTTAACTAACGGGCACTTGGACTATGTAGGTTCCCTAGCGGGCACTTGGATTATGTAGGTTCCCTATCAGGCACTTGGACTATGTAGGTTAACTAGCGGGCAATTGGACTGTCTATGTAACCTAGCGGGCACTTGGACTATCTCGGTTAACGAACGGGCCCTTGGACTATGTAGGTAACCTAGCGGGCACTTGGACTGTCTAGGTTACCTAGCGGGCACTTTGAATATCTAGGTTAACGAACGGGCACTTGGACTATGTAGGTTACCTAGCGGGCACTTGGACTATGTAGGATCCCTATGGGACATTGGGACTACTTAGGTTAACTAGTGGGCACTTGGACTATCTAGGTTAACTAGCGGGCACTTGGACTATCTAGGTTAACAAGCGGGCACTTGGACTATGTAGGTAAACTAGCGGGCCCTTAGACTATGTAGGTTAACTAGCGGGCACTTGGACTATCTAGGTTTCCTAGCCGGCACTCGGACTATGTACATACCCTAGCGTGCACTTGGACTATCTAGGTTACCTAGCGGGCACTTGGACGATGTACGTCCCCTAGTGGGCACTTGGACTATCTAGGTTAATCACGGGCACTTGGACTATGTAGTTTCCCTACCGGGCAATTGGATTATTTAGGTTACCTAGTGGGCACTTGGACTATGTAGGTTCCCTAGCGGGCACTTGGACTATGTACATTCCCTATCGGGTACTTGGACTGTCTAGGTTAACTAGAGGGTAATTGGACTGTCTAGGTTACCTAGTGGGCACTTGGACTATGTAGTTTACCTAGCAGGCACTTGGACTATGTAGGTTAACTAGCAGGCACTTGGACTATCTAGGTTACCTAGAGGGCACTTGGACTATGTACGTTTCCTAGCGGGCACTTGGACTATCTACGTTACCTAGCGGGCACTTGGACTATGTAGGATCCCTATCGGACATTTTTACTAATTAGGATAACTAGCGGGCACTTTGACTCTCTAAGTTAGCTATCGGGAACTTGGAATATCTAGGTCAACTAGCAGGACCTTGTACTATGTAGGTTACCTAGCGTGCCCTTGGACTATGTAGGTTAACTAGTGGGCACTTGGACTATCTAGGTTTCCTAGCAGGCAATTGGACTATGTACATACCCTAGCGCGCACTTGGACTATCTAGGTTAACTAACGGGCACTAGGACTATCTAGGTTAACTAGCGGGCACTTGGACTATCTAGGTTACCTAGCAGGCACTTGGATTATGAAGGATCCCTAGCGGGCACTTGGACAATCTAGGTTAACTAGCGGGCACTTGGACTATCTAGGTTACCTAGAGGGCACATGGACTATGTACGTTCCCTAGCGGGCACTTGGGCTATCTACGTTACCTAGCAGGCACTTGGACTATGTAGGTAATCTAATGGTCACTTGGACTGTCTAGGTTACCTAGCGGGGACTTGGACTATGTAGGTTAACTAGCGGGCACTTGGACTATGTAGGATCCCTATAGGACATTTGTACTACTTTGGTTAACTAGCGGGCACTTTGACTATCTAGGTTAACTAGCGGGCACTTGGACTATCTAGATCAACTAGCGGGCCCTTGTACAATGTAGGTTAACTAGCGGGCACTTGGACTATCTAGGTTAACTAACGGACCTTGGACTATGTAGGTTAACTAGCGAGCACTTGGACTATGTACGTCCCCTAGTGGGCACTTGGGCTATCTAGGTTAACTAACGGGCACTAGGATTATCTAGGTTAACTAGCGGGCACTTGGATTATGAAGGATGCCTAGCGGGCACTTGGACTATCTAGGTTACCTAGCAGGCACGTGGACTATGTAGGTTAACTAGCGGACACTTGCACGATCTAGGTTAACTAGCGGGCCATTGCACTATGTAGGTTAACTAGCGGGCCCATGGATTATGTAGGTTTACTAGCAGGCACTTGGAATATCTAGGTTAACTAGCAGGCACTTGGATTATGTAGTTTCCCTAGCGGGCATTTGGACTATTTAGGTTACCATCGGGAACGTGGACTATGTAGGTTACCTAGTGGGCACTTGGACTATGTACGTCCCCTAGTGGGCACTTGGACTATCTAGGTTAACAAACGGGCACTTGGACTATGTAGGTTCCCTAGCGGGCACTTGGACTATGTAGGTCAACTAGCGGGCAATTGGACTGTCTAGGTAACCTAGCGGGCACTTGGACTATCTCGGTTAACGAACGGGCCCTTGGACTATGTAGGTAACCTAGCGGGCACTTGGACTGTCTAGGTTACCTAGCGGGCACTTTGACTATCTAGGTTAACGAACGGGCACTTAGACTATGTAGGTTACCTAGCGGGCACTTGGACTATGTAGGATCCCTATCGGACATTTGGACTACTTAGGTTAACTAGCGGGCACTTGGACTATCTAGGTTAACTAGCGGGCACTTGGACTATCTAGGTTAACAAGCGGGCACTTGGACTATGTAGGTAAACTAGCGGGCCCTTAGACTATGTAGGTTAACTAGCGGGCACTTGGACTATCTAGGTTTCCTAGCCGGCACTCGGACTATGTACATACCCTAGCGCGCACTTGGACTATCTAGGTTACCTAGCGGGCACTTGGACGATGTACGTCCCCTAGTGGGCACTTGGACTATCTAGGTTAATAATGGGCCCTTGGACTATGTAGTTTCCCTAGCGGGCATTTGGATTATTTAGGTTACCTAGTGGGCACTTGGACTATGTAGGTTCCCTAGCGGGCACTTGGACAATGTACGTTCCCTATCGGGTACTTGGACTGTCTAGGTTAACTAGAGGGTAATTGGACTGTCTAGGTTACCTAGTGGGCACTTGGACTATGTAGTTTACCTAGCAGGCACTTGAACTAAGTCGGTTAACTAGCGGGCACTTGGACTATCTAGGTTAACTAACGGACCTTGGACTATGTAGGTTAACTAGCGGGCACTTGGACTATGTACGTAACCTAGTGGGCACTTGGGCTATCTAAGTTAACTAACGGGCACTAGGATTATCTAGGTTAACTAGCGGGCACTTGGATTATGAAGGATGCCTAGCGGCACTTGGACTATCTAGGTTACCTAGCAGGCACGTGGACTCTGTAGGTTAACTAGCGGGCACATGGACTATCTAGGTTAACTAACGGGCACTAGGATTATCTAGGTTAACTAGCGAGCTCTTGGACTATGTAGGTTCCCTAGCGGGCACTTGGACAATGTACGTTCCCTATCGGGTACTTGGACTGTCTAGGTTAACTAGAGGGTAATTGGACTGTCTAGGTTACCTAGCGGGCACTTGGACTATCTAGGTCAAATAGCGGGCCCTTGTACTATGTAGGTTAACTAGCGGGCACTTGGACTATCTAGGTTAACTAGCGGGCCCTTGGACTATGTACGTCCCCTAGTGGTCACTTGGACTATCTAGGTTAACTAACGGGCACTAGGATTATCTAGGTTAACTAGCGAGCACTTGGACTATGTAGGTTACCTAGCAGGCACTTCGATTATGAAGGATCCCTAGCGGGCACTTGGACTATCTGGGTTACCTAGCGGGCACTTGGACTATGTAGGTTAACTAGCGGACATTTGCACGTTCTAGGTTAACTAGCGGGCCAATGCACCGTGTAGGTTAACTAGCGGGCGCATGGATTATGTAGGTTTACTAGCAGGCACTTGGTCTATCTAGGTTAACTAGTAGGCACTTGGACTATCTAGTTTCCCTAGCGGGAATTTGGACTATTTAGGTTACCATCGGGAACTTGGACTATGTAGGTTACCTAGCGGGCACTTGGACTATGTACATCCCCTAGTGGGCACTTGGACTATCTAGGTTAACTAACGGGCACTTGGACTATGTAGGTTGCCTAGCGGGCACTTGGATTATGTAGGTTCCCTATCGGGCACTTGGACTATGTATGTTAACTAGCGGGCACTTGGACTGTCTAGGTTAACGAATGGGCACTTGGACTATGTAGGTAACCTAGCGGGCCCTTGGACTGTCTAGGTTACCTAACGGGCACTTTGACTATCTAGGTTAACGAACGGGCACTTGGACTATGTAGGTTACCTAGCGGGCACTTGGACTATGTAGGATCCCTATCGGACATTGGGACTACTTAGGTTAACTAGTGGGCACTTGGACTATCTAGGTCTACTAGCGGGCCCTTGTACTATGTAGGTTAACTAGCAGGCACTTGGACTAAGTAGTTTAACTAGCGGACCTTGGACTATGTAGGTTAACTAGCGGGCCCTTGGACTATGTAGGTTAACTAGCGGGCACTTGGACTATCAAGGTCAACTAGCGGGCCCTTGTACTATGTACGTTAATTAGCGGGCACTTGGACTATATAGGTTAACTAGCGGGTACTTGGACTATCTAGGTTAACTAACGGACCTTGGACTATGTAGGTTAACTAGCGGGCCCTTGGACTATGTAGGTTGCCTAGCGAGCACTTGGACTATGTATATACCCTAGCGCGCACGTGGACTATCTAGGTTACCTAGCGGGCACTTGGACGATGTACGTCCCCTAGTGGGCACTTGGACTATCTAGGTTACCTAGTGGGCACTTGGACTATGTAGTTTCCCTAGCGGGCATTTGGATTATTTAGGTTACCTAGTGGGCACTTGGACTATGTAGGTTCCCTAGCGGGCACTTGGACCATGTACGTTCCCTATCGGGTACTTGGACTGTCTAGGTTAACTAGAGGGTAATTGAACTGTCTAGGTTACCTAGTGGGCACTTGGACTATGTAGTTTACCTAGCAGGCACTTGGACTATGTAGGTTAACTAGCGGGCACTTGGACTATCTAGGTTACCTAACGGGCACTTGGACTATGTAGGTTTCCTAGCGGGCACTTGGACTCTCTAGGTTAACTAGCGGACACTTAGACTATCTAGATTAACTAGCGGGCCCTTGGACTATCTAGGTTTACTAGCGGGCACTTGGACTATGTAGTTTCCCTAGAGGGCATTTAGATTATTTAGGTTACCTAGTGGGCACTTGGACTATGTATGTTACCTAGCGGGCACTTGGACAATGTAGGTTAACTAGAAGGCACTTGGACTATCAATGTTACCTTGCGGGCCCTTGGACTATGTAGGTTACCAGCGGGCACTTGGACTATCTAGGTTAAGGAATGTGCATTTGGACTATGTAGGTAACCTAGCGGGCACTTGGACTGTCTAGGTTACCTAGCAGGCACTTGGCCTATCTACGTTAACGAACGGGCACTAGGACTATGTAGGTTAACTAGCGGACACTTCGTCTCTCTAGGTTAGCTAACGGGCTTTTGGACTATCTAGGTTACCTAGCGGGCACTTGGACTATTTAGGTTACCTAGACGGCAATTTGACTATCTAGGTTAACTAATGGGCACTTGGACTATGTAGGTTGCCTAGCGAGCACTTGGACTATGTAGGTTCCCTAGCGAGCATTTGGATTTTGTAGGTTCCCTATCGGGTACTTGGACTGTCTATGTTAACTAGTGGGCACTTGGACTATCTAGGTTTCCTAACAGGCACTTGGACTATGTACATACCCTAGCGCGCACTTGGATATCTAGGTTAACTAACGGGCACTAGGACTATCTAGGTTAACTAGCGGGCACTTGGACTATCTAGGTTACCTAGCAGGCACTTGGATTATGAAGGATCCCTAGGGGGAACTTGGACAATCTAGGTTAACTAGCGGGCACTTGGACTATCTAGGTTACCTAGAGGGCACATGGACTATGTACGTTCCCTAGCGGGCACTTGGGCTATCTACGTTACCTAGCGGGCACTTGACTATGTAGGTAATCTAATGGTCACTTGGACTGTCTAGGTTACCTAGCGGGGACTTGGACTATGTAGGTTAACTAGCGGGCACTTGGACTATGTAGGATCCCTATAGGACATTTGTACTACTTAGGTTAACTAGCGCGCACTTTGACTATCTAGGTTAACTAGCGGGCACTTGGACTATCTAGGTCAACTAGCGGGCCCTTGTACTATGTAGGTTAACTAGCGGGCACTTGGACTATCTAGGTTAACTAACGGACCTTGGACTATATAGGTTAACTAGCGAGCACTTGGACTATGTACGTCCCCTAGTGGGCACTTGGGCTATCTAGGTTAACTAACGGGCACTAAGATTATCTAGGTTAACTAGCGGGCACTTGGATTATGAAGGATGCCTAGCGGGCACTTGGACTATCTAGGTTACCTAGCAGGCACGTGGACTATGTAGGTTAACTAGCGGACACTTGCACGATCTAGGTTAACTAGCGGGCCATTGCACTATGTAGGTTAACTAGCGGGCCCATGGATTATGTAGGTTTACTAGCAGGCACTTGGAATATCTAGGTTAACTAGCAGGCACTTGGACTATGTAGTTTCCCTAGCGGGCATTTGGACTATTTAGGTTACCATCGGGAACTTGGACTATGTAGGTTACCTAGCGGGCACTTGGACTATGTACGTCCCCTAGTGGGCACTTGGACTATCTAGGTTAACTAACGGGCACTTGGACTATGTAGGTTCCCTAGCGGGCACTTGGATTATGTAGGTTCCCTATCAGGCACTTGGACTATGTAGGTTAACTAGCGGGCAATTGGACTGTCTAGGTAACCTAGCGGGCACTTGGACTATCTCGGTTAACGAACGGGCCCTTGGACTATGTAGGTAACCTAGCGGGCACTTGGACTGTCTAGGTTACCTAGCGGGCACTTTGACTATCTAGGTTAACGAACGGGCACTTGGACTATGTAGGTTACCTAGCGGGCACTTGGACTATGTAGGATCCCTATGGGACATTGGGACTACTTAGGTTAACTAGTGGGCACTTGGACTATCTAGGTTAACTAGCGGGCACTTGGACTATCTAGGTTAACAAGCGGGCACTTGGACTATGTAGGTAAACTAGCGGGCCCTTAGACTATGTAGGTTAACTAGCGGGCACTTGGACTATCTAGGTTTCCTAGCCGGCACTCGGACTATGTACATACCCTAGCGCGCACTTGGACTATCTAGGTTACCTAGCGGGCACTTGGACGATGTACGTCCCCTAGTGGGTACTTGGACTATCTAGGTTAATAACGGGCACTTGGACTATGTAGTTTCCCTAGCGGGCAATTGGATTATTTAGGTTACCTAGTGGGCACTTGGACTATGTAGGTTCCCTAGCGGGCACTTGGACTATGTACGTTCCCTATCGGGTACTTGGACTGTCTAGGTTAACTAGAGGGTAATTGGACTGTCTAGGTTACCTAGTGGGCACTTGGACTATGTAGTTTACCTAGCAGGCACTTGGACTATGTAGGTTAACTAGCAGGCACTTGGACTATCTAGGTTACCTAGAGGGCACTTGGACTATGTACGTTTCCTAGCGGGCACTTGGGCTATCTACGTTACCTAGCGGGCACTTGGACTATGTAGGATCCCTATCGGACATTTTTACTAGTTAGGATAACTAGCGGGCACTTTGACTCTCTAAGTTAGCTATCGGGCACTTGGACTATCTAGGTCAACTAGCGGGACCTTGTACTATGTAGGTTACCTAGCGTGCCCTTGGACTATGTAGGTTAACTAGTGGGCACTTGGACTATCTAGGTTTCCTAGCAGGCAATTGGACTATGTACATACCCTAGCGCGCACTTGGACTATCTAGGTTAACTAAGGGCACTAGGACTATCTAGGTTAACTAGCGGGCACTTGGACTATCTAGGTTACCTAGCAGGCACTTGGATTATGAAGGATCCCTAGCGGGCACTTGGACAATCTAGGTTAACTAGCGGGCACTTGGACTATCTAGGTTACCTAGAGGGCACATGGACTATGTACGTTCCCTAGCGGGCACTTGGGCTATCTACGTTACCTAGCGGGCACTTGGACTATGTAGGTAATCTAATGGTCACTTGGACTGTCTAGGTTACCTAGCGGGGACTTGGACTATGTAGGTTAACTAGCGGGCACTTGGACTATGTAGGATCCCTATAGGACATTTGTACTACTTTGGTTAACTAGCGGGCACTTTGACTATCTAGGTAAACTAGCGGGCACTTGGACTATCTAGGTCAACTAGCGGGCCCTTGTACTATGTAGGTTAACTAGCGGGCACTTGGACTATCTAGGTTAACTAACGGAATTTGGACTATGTAGGTTAACTAGCGAGCACTTGGAATATGTACGTCCCCTAGAGGGCACTTGGGCTATCTAGGTTAACTAACGGGCACTAAGATTATCTAGGTTAACTAATGGGCACTTGGATTATGAAGGATGCCTAGCGGGCACTTGGACTATCTAGGTTACCTAGCAGGCACGTGGACTATGTAGGTTAACTAGCGGACACTTGCACGATCTAGGTTAACTAGCGCGCCATTGCACTATGTAGGTTAACTAGCGGGCCCATGGATTATGTAGGTTTACTAGCAGGCACTTGGAATATCTAGGTTAACTAGCAGGCACTTGAACTATGTAGTTACCCTAGCGGGCATTTGGACTATTTAGGTTGCCATCGGGAACTTGGACTATGTAAGTTACCTAGCGGGCACTTGGACTATGTACGTCCCCTAGTGGGCACTTGGACTATCTAGGTTAACAAACGGGCACTTGGACTATGTAGGTTCCCTAGCGGGCACTTGGATTATGTAGGTTCCCTATCGGGCACTTGGACTATGTAGGTCAACTAGCAGGCAATTGGACTGTCTAGGTAACCTAGCGGGCACTTGGACTATCTCGGTTAACGAACGGGCCCTTGGACTATGTAGGTAACCTAGCGGGCACTTGGACTGTCTAGGTTACCTAGCGGGCACTTTGACTATCTAGGTTAACGAACGGGCACTTAGACTATATAGGTTACCTAGCGGGCACTTGGACTATGTAGGATCCCTATCGGACATTTGGACTATTTAGGTTAACTAGCGGGCACTTGGACTATCTAGGTTAACTAGCGGGCACTTGGACTATCTAGGTTAACTAGCGGGCACTTGGACTATCTAGGTTAACAAGCGGGCACTTGGACTATGTAGGTAAACTAGCGGGCCCTTAGACTATGTAGGTTAACTAGCGGGCACTTGGACTATCTAGGTTTCCTAGCCGGCACTCGGACTATGTACATACCCTAGCGCGCACTTGGACTATCTAGGTTACCTAGAGGGCACTTGGACGATGTACGTCCCCTAGTGGGCACTTGGACTATCTAGGTTAATAATGGGCCCTTGGACTATGTAGTTTCCCTAGCGGGCATTTGGATTATTTAGGTTACCTAGTGGGCACTTGGACTATGTAGGTTCGCTAGCGGGCACTTGGACAATGTACGTTCCCTATCGGGTAATTGGATTGTCTAGGTTAACTAGAGGGTAATTGAACTGTCTAGGTTACCTAGTGGGCACTTGGACTATGTAGTTTACCTAGCAGGCACTTGGACTATGTAGGTTAACTAGCGGGCACTTGGACTATCTAGGTTACCTAACGGGCACTTGGACTATGTAGGTTTCCTAGCGGGCACTTGGACTCTCTAGGTTAACTAGCGGGCACTTAGACTATCTAGATTAACTAGCGGGCCCTTGGACTATCTAGGTTTACTAGCGGGCACTTGGACTATGTAGTTTCCCTAGAGGGCATTTGGATTATTTAGGTTACCTAGTGGGCACTTGGACTATGTATGTTACCTAGCGGGCACTTGGACTATGTAGGTTAACTAGAAGGCACTTGGACTATCAATGTTACCTTGCGGGCCCTTGGACTATGTAGGTTACCAGCGGGCACTTGGACTATCTAGGTTAAGGAATGTGCATTTGGACTATGTAGGTAACCTAGCGGGCACTTGGACTGTCTAGGTTACCTAGCAGGCACTTGGCCTATCTACGTTAACGAACGGGCACTTGGACTATGTAGGTTAACTAGCGGACACTTCGACTCTCTAGGTTAGCTAACGGGCTTTTGGACTATCTAGGTTACCTAGCGGGCACTTGGATTATGTAGGTTCCCTAGAGTGCACTTGGACTATTTAGGTTACCTAGACGGCAATTTGACTATCTAGGTTAACTAATGGGCACTTGGACTATGTAGGTTGCCTAGCGAGCACTTGGACTATGTAGGTTCCCTAGCGAGCATTTGGATTTTGTAGGTTCCCTATCGGGTACTTGGACTGTCTATGTTAACTATTGGGCACTTGGACTATCTAGGTTTCCTAGCAGGCACTTGGACTATGCACATACCCTAGCGCGCACTTGGATATCTAGGTTAACTAACGGGCACTAGGACTATCTAGGTTAACTAGCGGGCACTTGGACTATCTAGGTTACCTAGCAGGCACTTGGATTATGAAGGATCCCTAGGGGGAACTTGGACAATCTAGGTTAACTAGCGGGCACTTGGACTATCTAGGTTACCTAGAGGGCACATGGACTATGTACGTTCCCTAGCGGGCACTTGGGCTATCTACGTTACCTAGCGGGCACTTGGACTATGTAGGTAATCTAATGGTCACTTGGACTGTCTAGGTTACCTAGCGGGGACTTGGACTATGTAGGTTAACTAGCGGGCACTTGGACTATGTAGGATCCCTATAGGACATTTGTACTACTTAGGTTAACTAGCGGGCACTTTGACTCTCTAGGTTAACTAACGGGCACTTGGACTATCTAGGTCAACTAGCGAGCCCTTGTACTATGTAGGTTAACTAGCGGGCACTTGGACTATCTAGGTTAACTAACGGACCTTGGGCTATGTAGGTTAACTAGCGAGCACTTGGACTATGTACGTCCCCTAGTGGGCACTTGGGCTATCTAGGTTAACTAACGGGCACTGGGATTATCTAGGTTAACTAGCGGGCACTTGGATTATGAAGGATGCCTAGCGGGCACTTGGACTATCTAGGTTACCTAGCAGGCACGTGGACTATGTAGGTTAACTAGCGGACACTTGCACGATCTAGGTTAACTAGCGGGCCCATGGATTATGTAGGTTTACTAGCAGGCACTTGGAATATCTAGGTTAACTAGCAGGCACTTGGACTATGTAGTTTCCCTAGCGGGCATTTGGACTATTTAGGTTACCATCGGGAACTTGGACTATGTAGGTTACCTAGCGGGCACTTGGACTATGTACGTCCCCTAGTGGGCACTTGGACTATCTAGGTTAACTAACGGGCACTTGGACTATGTAGGTTCCCTAGCGGGCACTTGGATTATGTAGGTTCCCTATCAGGCACTTGGACTATGTAGGTTAACTAGCGGGCAATTGGACTGTCTAGGTAACCTAGCGGGCACTTGGACTATCTCGGTTAACGAACGGGCCCTTGGACTATGTAGGTAACCTAGCGGGCACTTGGACTGTCTAGGTTACCTAGCGGGCACTTTGAATATCTAGGTTAACGAACGGGCACTTGGACTATGTAGGTTACCTAGCGGGCACTTGGACTATGTAGGATCCCTATGGGACATTGGGACTACTTAGGTTAACTAGTGGGCACTTGGACTATCTAGGTTAACTAGCGGGCACTTGGACTATCTAGGTTAACAAGCGGGCACTTGGACTATGTAGGTAAACTAGCGGGCCCTTAGACTATGTAGGTTAACTAGCGGGCACTTGGACTATCTAGGTTTCCTAGCCGGCACTCGGACTATGTACATACCCTAGCGTGCACTTGGACTATCTAGGTTACCTAGCGGGCACTTGGACGATGTACGTCCCCTAGTGGGCACTTGGACTATCTAGGTTAATCACGGGCACTTGGACTATGTAGTTTCCCTACCGGGCAATTGGATTATTTAGGTTACCTAGTGGGCACTTGGACTATGTAGGTTCCCTAGCGGGCACTTGGACTATGTACATTCCCTATCGGGTACTTGGACTGTCTAGGTTAACTAGAGGGTAATTGGACTGTCTAGGTTACCTAGTGGGCACTTGGACTATGTAGTTTACCTAGCAGGCACTTGGACTATGTAGGTTAACTAGCAGGCACTTGGACTATCTAGGTTACCTAGAGGGCACTTGGACTATGTACGTTTCCTAGCGGGCACTTGGACTATCTACGTTACCTAGCGGGCACTTGGACTATGTAGGATCCCTATCGGACATTTTTACTAATTAGGATAACTAGCGGGCACTTTGACTCTCTAAGTTAGCTATCGGGAACTTGGAATATCTAGGTCAACTAGCAGGACCTTGTACTATGTAGGTTACCTAGCGTGCCCTTGGACTATGTAGGTTAACTAGTGGGCACTTGGACTATCTAGGTTTCCTAGCAGGCAATTGGACTATGTACATACCCTAGCGCGCACTTGGACTATCTAGGTTAACTAACGGGCACTAGGACTATCTAGGTTAACTAGCGGGCACTTGGACTATCTAGGTTACCTAGCAGGCACTTGGATTATGAAGGATCCCTAGCGGGCACTTGGACAATCTAGGTTAACTAGCGGGCACTTGGACTATCTAGGTTACCTAGAGGGCACATGGACTATGTACGTTCCCTAGCGGGCACTTGGGCTATCTACGTTACCTAGCAGGCACTTGGACTATGTAGGTAATCTAATGGTCACTTGGACTGTCTAGGTTACCTAGCGGGGACTTGGACTATGTAGGTTAACTAGCGGGCACTTGGACTATGTAGGATCCCTATAGGACATTTGTACTACTTTGGTTAACTAGCGGGCACTTTGACTATCTAGGTTAACTAGCGGGCACTTGGACTATCTAGATCAACTAGCGGGCCCTTGTACAATGTAGGTTAACTAGCGGGCACTTGGACTATCTAGGTTAACTAACGGACCTTGGACTATGTAGGTTAACTAGCGAGCACTTGGACTATGTACGTCCCCTAGTGGGCACTTGGGCTATCTAGGTTAACTAACGGGCACTAGGATTATCTAGGTTAACTAGCGGGCACTTGGATTATGAAGGATGCCTAGCGGGCACTTGGACTATCTAGGTTACCTAGCAGGCACGTGGACTATGTAGGTTAACTAGCGGACACTTGCACGATCTAGGTTAACTAGCGGGCCATTGCACTATGTAGGTTAACTAGCGGGCCCATGGATTATGTAGGTTTACTAGCAGGCACTTGGAATATCTAGGTTAACTAGCAGGCACTTGGATTATGTAGTTTCCCTAGCGGGCATTTGGACTATTTAGGTTACCATCGGGAACGTGGACTATGTAGGTTACCTAGTGGGCACTTGGACTATGTACGTCCCCTAGTGGGCACTTGGACTATCTAGGTTAACAAACGGGCACTTGGACTATGTAGGTTCCCTAGCGGGCACTTGGACTATGTAGGTCAACTAGCGGGCAATTGGACTGTCTAGGTAACCTAGCGGGCACTTGGACTATCTCGGTTAACGAACGGGCCCTTGGACTATGTAGGTAACCTAGCGGGCACTTGGACTGTCTAGGTTACCTAGCGGGCACTTTGACTATCTAGGTTAACGAACGGGCACTTAGACTATGTAGGTTACCTAGCGGGCACTTGGACTATGTAGGATCCCTATCGGACATTTGGACTACTTAGGTTAACTAGCGGGCACTTGGACTATCTAGGTTAACTAGCGGGCACTTGGACTATCTAGGTTAACAAGCGGGCACTTGGACTATGTAGGTAAACTAGCGGGCCCTTAGACTATGTAGGTTAACTAGCGGGCACTTGGACTATCTAGGTTTCCTAGCCGGCACTCGGACTATGTACATACCCTAGCGCGCACTTGGACTATCTAGGTTACCTAGCGGGCACTTGGACGATGTACGTCCCCTAGTGGGCACTTGGACTATCTAGGTTAATAATGGGCCCTTGGACTATGTAGTTTCCCTAGCGGGCATTTGGATTATTTAGGTTACCTAGTGGGCACTTGGACTATGTAGGTTCCCTAGCGGGCACTTGGACAATGTACGTTCCCTATCGGGTACTTGGACTGTCTAGGTTAACTAGAGGGTAATTGGACTGTCTAGGTTACCTAGTGGGCACTTGGACTATGTAGTTTACCTAGCAGGCACTTGAACTAAGTCGGTTAACTAGCGGGCACTTGGACTATCTAGGTTAACTAACGGACCTTGGACTATGTAGGTTAACTAGCGGGCACTTGGACTATGTACGTAACCTAGTGGGCACTTGGGCTATCTAAGTTAACTAACGGGCACTAGGATTATCTAGGTTAACTAGCGGGCACTTGGATTATGAAGGATGCCTAGCGGCACTTGGACTATCTAGGTTACCTAGCAGGCACGTGGACTCTGTAGGTTAACTAGCGGGCACATGGACTATCTAGGTTAACTAACGGGCACTAGGATTATCTAGGTTAACTAGCGAGCTCTTGGACTATGTAGGTTCCCTAGCGGGCACTTGGACAATGTACGTTCCCTATCGGGTACTTGGACTGTCTAGGTTAACTAGAGGGTAATTGGACTGTCTAGGTTACCTAGCGGGCACTTGGACTATCTAGGTCAAATAGCGGGCCCTTGTACTATGTAGGTTAACTAGCGGGCACTTGGACTATCTAGGTTAACTAGCGGGCCCTTGGACTATGTACGTCCCCTAGTGGTCACTTGGACTATCTAGGTTAACTAACGGGCACTAGGATTATCTAGGTTAACTAGCGAGCACTTGGACTATGTAGGTTACCTAGCAGGCACTTCGATTATGAAGGATCCCTAGCGGGCACTTGGACTATCTGGGTTACCTAGCGGGCACTTGGACTATGTAGGTTAACTAGCGGACATTTGCACGTTCTAGGTTAACTAGCGGGCCAATGCACCGTGTAGGTTAACTAGCGGGCGCATGGATTATGTAGGTTTACTAGCAGGCACTTGGTCTATCTAGGTTAACTAGTAGGCACTTGGACTATCTAGTTTCCCTAGCGGGAATTTGGACTATTTAGGTTACCATCGGGAACTTGGACTATGTAGGTTACCTAGCGGGCACTTGGACTATGTACATCCCCTAGTGGGCACTTGGACTATCTAGGTTAACTAACGGGCACTTGGACTATGTAGGTTGCCTAGCGGGCACTTGGATTATGTAGGTTCCCTATCGGGCACTTGGACTATGTATGTTAACTAGCGGGCACTTGGACTGTCTAGGTTAACGAATGGGCACTTGGACTATGTAGGTAACCTAGCGGGCCCTTGGACTGTCTAGGTTACCTAACGGGCACTTTGACTATCTAGGTTAACGAACGGGCACTTGGACTATGTAGGTTACCTAGCGGGCACTTGGACTATGTAGGATCCCTATCGGACATTGGGACTACTTAGGTTAACTAGTGGGCACTTGGACTATCTAGGTCTACTAGCGGGCCCTTGTACTATGTAGGTTAACTAGCAGGCACTTGGACTAAGTAGTTTAACTAGCGGACCTTGGACTATGTAGGTTAACTAGCGGGCCCTTGGACTATGTAGGTTAACTAGCGGGCACTTGGACTATCAAGGTCAACTAGCGGGCCCTTGTACTATGTACGTTAATTAGCGGGCACTTGGACTATATAGGTTAACTAGCGGGTACTTGGACTATCTAGGTTAACTAACGGACCTTGGACTATGTAGGTTAACTAGCGGGCCCTTGGACTATGTAGGTTGCCTAGCGAGCACTTGGACTATGTATATACCCTAGCGCGCACTTGGACTATCTAGGTTACCTAGCGGGCACTTGGACGATGTACGTCCCCTAGTGGGCACTTGGACTATCTAGGTTACCTAGTGGGCACTTGGACT
The DNA here is from genome assembly GCF_050624435.1 of Tenrec ecaudatus. NCBI lineage: Eukaryota > Metazoa > Chordata > Mammalia > Afrosoricida > Tenrecidae > Tenrec > Tenrec ecaudatus. Next base: position 420,713 of record NW_027459378.1, on the reverse strand, counting down.
ATGTAGTTTCCCTAGCGGGCATTTGGATTATTTAGGTTACCTAGTGGGCACTTGGACTATGTAGGTTCCCTAGCGGGCACTTGGACCATGTACGTTCCCTATCGGGTACTTGGACTGTCTAGGTTAACTAGAGGGTAATTGAACTGTCTAGGTTACCTAGTGGGCACTTGGACTATGTAGTTTACCTAGCAGGCACTTGGACTATGTAGGTTAACTAGCGGGCACTTGGACTATCTAGGTTACCTAACGGGCACTTGGACTATGTAGGTTTCCTAGCGGGCACTTGGACTCTCTAGGTTAACTAGCGGGCACTTAGACTATCTAGATTAACTAGCGGGCCCTTGGACTATCTAGGTTTACTAGCGGGCACTTGGACTATGTAGTTTCCCTAGAGGGCATTTAGATTATTTAGGTTACCTAGTGGGCACTTGGACTATGTATGTTACCTAGCGGGCACTTGGACAATGTAGGTTAACTAGAAGGCACTTGGACTATCAATGTTACCTTGCGGGCCCTTGGACTATGTAGGTTACCAGCGGGCACTTGGACTATCTAGGTTAAGGAATGTGCATTTGGACTATGTAGGTAACCTAGCGGGCACTTGGACTGTCTAGGTTACCTAGCAGGCACTTGGCCTATCTACGTTAACGAACGGGCACTAGGACTATGTAGGTTAACTAGCGGACACTTCGTCTCTCTAGGTTAGCTAACGGGCTTTTGGACTATCTAGGTTACCTAGCGGGCACTTGGACTATTTAGGTTACCTAGACGGCAATTTGACTATCTAGGTTAACTAATGGGCACTTGGACTATGTAGGTTGCCTAGCGAGCACTTGGACTATGTAGGTTCCCTAGCGAGCATTTGGATTTTGTAGGTTCCCTATCGGGTACTTGGACTGTCTATGTTAACTAGTGGGCACTTGGACTATCTAGGTTTCCTAACAGGCACTTGGACTATGTACATACCCTAGCGCGCACTTGGATATCTAGGTTAACTAACGGGCACTAGGACTATCTAGGTTAACTAGCGGGCACTTGGACTATCTAGGTTACCTAGCAGGCACTTGGATTATGAAGGATCCCTAGGGGGAACTTGGACAATCTAGGTTAACTAGCGGGCACTTGGACTATCTAGGTTACCTAGAGGGCACATGGACTATGTACGTTCCCTAGCGGGCACTTGGGCTATCTACGTTACCTAGCGGGCACTTGACTATGTAGGTAATCTAATGGTCACTTGGACTGTCTAGGTTACCTAGCGGGGACTTGGACTATGTAGGTTAACTAGCGGGCACTTGGACTATGTAGGATCCCTATAGGACATTTGTACTACTTAGGTTAACTAGCGCGCACTTTGACTATCTAGGTTAACTAGCGGGCACTTGGACTATCTAGGTCAACTAGCGGGCCCTTGTACTATGTAGGTTAACTAGCGGGCACTTGGACTATCTAGGTTAACTAACGGACCTTGGACTATATAGGTTAACTAGCGAGCACTTGGACTATGTACGTCCCCTAGTGGGCACTTGGGCTATCTAGGTTAACTAACGGGCACTAAGATTATCTAGGTTAACTAGCGGGCACTTGGATTATGAAGGATGCCTAGCGGGCACTTGGACTATCTAGGTTACCTAGCAGGCACGTGGACTATGTAGGTTAACTAGCGGACACTTGCACGATCTAGGTTAACTAGCGGGCCATTGCACTATGTAGGTTAACTAGCGGGCCCATGGATTATGTAGGTTTACTAGCAGGCACTTGGAATATCTAGGTTAACTAGCAGGCACTTGGACTATGTAGTTTCCCTAGCGGGCATTTGGACTATTTAGGTTACCATCGGGAACTTGGACTATGTAGGTTACCTAGCGGGCACTTGGACTATGTACGTCCCCTAGTGGGCACTTGGACTATCTAGGTTAACTAACGGGCACTTGGACTATGTAGGTTCCCTAGCGGGCACTTGGATTATGTAGGTTCCCTATCAGGCACTTGGACTATGTAGGTTAACTAGCGGGCAATTGGACTGTCTAGGTAACCTAGCGGGCACTTGGACTATCTCGGTTAACGAACGGGCCCTTGGACTATGTAGGTAACCTAGCGGGCACTTGGACTGTCTAGGTTACCTAGCGGGCACTTTGACTATCTAGGTTAACGAACGGGCACTTGGACTATGTAGGTTACCTAGCGGGCACTTGGACTATGTAGGATCCCTATGGGACATTGGGACTACTTAGGTTAACTAGTGGGCACTTGGACTATCTAGGTTAACTAGCGGGCACTTGGACTATCTAGGTTAACAAGCGGGCACTTGGACTATGTAGGTAAACTAGCGGGCCCTTAGACTATGTAGGTTAACTAGCGGGCACTTGGACTATCTAGGTTTCCTAGCCGGCACTCGGACTATGTACATACCCTAGCGCGCACTTGGACTATCTAGGTTACCTAGCGGGCACTTGGACGATGTACGTCCCCTAGTGGGTACTTGGACTATCTAGGTTAATAACGGGCACTTGGACTATGTAGTTTCCCTAGCGGGCAATTGGATTATTTAGGTTACCTAGTGGGCACTTGGACTATGTAGGTTCCCTAGCGGGCACTTGGACTATGTACGTTCCCTATCGGGTACTTGGACTGTCTAGGTTAACTAGAGGGTAATTGGACTGTCTAGGTTACCTAGTGGGCACTTGGACTATGTAGTTTACCTAGCAGGCACTTGGACTATGTAGGTTAACTAGCAGGCACTTGGACTATCTAGGTTACCTAGAGGGCACTTGGACTATGTACGTTTCCTAGCGGGCACTTGGGCTATCTACGTTACCTAGCGGGCACTTGGACTATGTAGGATCCCTATCGGACATTTTTACTAGTTAGGATAACTAGCGGGCACTTTGACTCTCTAAGTTAGCTATCGGGCACTTGGACTATCTAGGTCAACTAGCGGGACCTTGTACTATGTAGGTTACCTAGCGTGCCCTTTGACTATGTAGGTTAACTAGTGGGCACTTGGACTATCTAGGTTTCCTAGCAGGCAATTGGACTATGTACATACCCTAGCGCGCACTTGGACTATCTAGGTTAACTAAGGGCACTAGGACTATCTAGGTTAACTAGCGGGCACTTGGACTATCTAGGTTACCTAGCAGGCACTTGGATTATGAAGGATCCCTAGCGGGCACTTGGACAATCTAGGTTAACTAGCGGGCACTTGGACTATCTAGGTTACCTAGAGGGCACATGGACTATGTACGTTCCCTAGCGGGCACTTGGGTTATCTACGTTACCTAGCGGGCACTTGGACTATGTAGGTAATCTAATGGTCACTTGGACTGTCTAGGTTACCTAGCGGGGACTTGGACTATGTAGGTTAACTAGCGGGCACTTGGACTATGTAGGATCCCTATAGGACATTTGTACTACTTTGGTTAACTAGCGGGCACTTTGACTATCTAGGTAAACTAGCGGGCACTTGGACTATCTAGGTCAACTAGCGGGCCCTTGTACTATGTAGGTTAACTAGCGGGCACTTGGACTATCTAGGTTAACTAACGGAATTTGGACTATGTAGGTTAACTAGCGAGCACTTGGACTATGTACGTCCCCTAGAGGGCACTTGGGCTATCTAGGTTAACTAACGGGCACTAAGATTATCTAGGTTAACTAATGGGCACTTGGATTATGAAGGATGCCTAGCGGGCACTTGGACTATCTAGGTTACCTAGCAGGCACGTGGACTATGTAGGTTAACTAGCGGACACTTGCACGATCTAGGTTAACTAGCGGGCCATTGCACTATGTAGGTTAACTAGCGGGCCCATGGATTATGTAGGTTTACTAGCAGGCACTTGGAATATCTAGGTTAACTAGCAGGCACTTGAACTATGTAGTTACCCTAGCGGGCATTTGGACTATTTAGGTTGCCATCGGGAACTTGGACTATGTAAGTTACCTAGCGGGCACTTGGACTATGTACGTCCCCTAGTGGGCACTTGGACTATCTAGGTTAACAAACGGGCACTTGGACTATGTAGGTTCCCTAGCGGGCACTTGGATTATGTAGGTTCCCTATCGGGCACTTGGACTATGTAGGTCAACTAGCAGGCAATTGGACTGTCTAGGTAACCTAGCGGGCACTTGGACTATCTCGGTTAACGAACGGGCCCTTGGACTATGTAGGTAACCTAGCGGGCACTTGGACTGTCTAGGTTACCTAGCGGGCACTTTGACTATCTAGGTTAACGAACGGGCACTTAGACTATATAGGTTACCTAGCGGGCACTTGGACTATGTAGGATCCCTATCGGACATTTGGACTATTTAGGTTAACTAGCGGGCACTTGGACTATCTAGGTTAACTAGCGGGCACTTGGACTATCTAGGTTAACTAGCGGGCACTTGGACTATCTAGGTTAACAAGCGGGCACTTGGACTATGTAGGTAAACTAGCGGGCCCTTAGACTATGTAGGTTAACTAGCGGGCACTTGGACTATCTAGGTTTCCTAGCCGGCACTCGGACTATGTACATACCCTAGCGCGCACTTGGACTATCTAGGTTACCTAGAGGGCACTTGGACGATGTACGTCCCCTAGTGGGCACTTGGACTATCTAGGTTAATAATGGGCCCTTGGACCATGTAGTTTCCCTAGCGGGCATTTGGATTATTTAGGTTACCTAGTGGGCACTTGGACTATGTAGGTTCCCTAGCGGGCACTTGGACAATGTACGTTCCCTATCGGGTACTTGGACTGTCTAGGTTAACTAGAGGGTAACTGGACTGTCTAGGTTACCTAGTGGGCACTTGGACTATGTAGTTTACCTAGCAGGCACTTGGACTATGTAGGTTAACTAGCGGGCACTTGGACTATCTAGGTTAACTAACGGACCTTGGACTATGTAGGTTAACTAGCGGTCACTTGGACTATGTACGTAACCTAGTGGGCACTTGGGCTATCTAAGTTAACTAACGGGCACTAGAATATTCTAGGTTAACTAGCGGGCACTTGGATTATGAAGGATGCCTAGCGGCACTTGGACTATCTAGGTTACCTAGCAGGCACGTGGACTCTGTAGGTTAACTAGCGGGCACATGGACTATCTAGGTTAACTAACGGGCACTAGGATTATCTAGGTTAACTAGCGAGCACTTGGACTATGTAGGTTCCCTAGCGGGCACTTGGACAATGTACGTTCCCTATCGGGTACTTGGACTGTCTAGGTTAACTAGAGGGTAATTGGACTGTCTAGGTTACCTAGCGGCACTTGGACTATCTAGGTCAACTAGCGGGCCCTTGTACTATGTAGGTTAACTAGCGGGCACTTGGACTATCTAGGTTAACTAACGGACCTTGGACTATGTAGGTTAACTAGAGGGCCCTTGGACTATGTACGTCCCCTAGTGGTCACTTGGACTACCTAGGTTAACTAACGGGCACTAGAATTATCTAGGTTAACTAGCGAGCACTTGGACTATGTAGGTTACCTAGCAGGCACTTGGATTATGAAGGATCCCTAGCGGGCACTTGGACTATCTGGGTTACCTAGCGGGCACTTGGACTATGTAGGTTAACTAGCGGACATTTGCACGTTCTAGGTTAACTAGCGGGCCATTGCACCATGTAGGTTAACTAGCAGGCGCATGCATTATGTAGGTTTACTAGCAGGCACTTGGTCTATCTAGGTTAACTAGTAGGCACTTGGACTATCTAGTTTCCCTAGCGGGCATTTGGACTATTTAGGTTACCATCGGGAACTTGGACTATGTAGGTTACCTAGCGGGCACTTGGACTATGTACATCCCCTAGTGGGCACTTGGACTATCTAGGTTAACTAACGGGCTCTTGCACTATGTAGGTTGCCTAGCGGGCACTTGGATTATGTAGGTTCCCTATCGGGCACTTGGACTATGTAGGTTAACTAGCGGGCACTTGGACTGTCTAGGTTAACGAATGGGCACTTGGACTATGTAGGTAAACTAGCGGGCCCTTGGACTGTCTAGGTTACCTAGCGGGCACTTTGACTATCTAGGTTAACGAACGGGCACTTGGACTATGTAGGTTACCTAGCGGGCACTTGGACTATGTACGTCCCCTAGTGGGCATTTGGACTATCTAGGTTAACTAACGGGCACTTGGACTATGTAGGTTCCCTAGCGGGCACTTGGATTATGTAGGTTCCCTATCAGGCACTTGGACTATGTAGGTTACTAGCGGGCAATTGGACTGTCTAGGTAACCTAGCGGGCACTTGGACTATCTCGGTTAACGAACGGGCCCTTGGACTATGTAGGTAACCTAGCGGGCACTTGGACTGTCTAGGTTACCTAGCGGGCACTTTGACTATCTAGGTTAACGAACGGGCACTTGGACTATGTAGGTTACCTAGCGGGCACTTGGACTATGTAGGATCCCTATCGGACATTGGGACTACTTAGGTTAACTAGTGGGCACTTGGACTATCTAGGTTAACTAGCGGGCACTTGGACTATCTAGGTTAACAAGCGGGCACTTGGACTATGTAGGTAAACTAGCGGGCCCTTAGACTATGTAGGTTAACTAGCGGGCACTTGGACTATCTAGGTTTCCTAGCCGGCACTCGGACTATGTACATACCCTAGCGCGCACTTGGACTATCTATGTTACCTAGTGGGCACTTGGACGATGTACGTCCCCTAGTGGGCACTTGGACTATCTAGGTTAATAACGGGCACTTGGACTATGTAGTTTCCCTAGCGGGCAATTGGATTATTTAGGTTACCTAGTGGGCACTTGGACTATGTAGGTTCCCTAGCGGGCACTTGGACTATGTACGTTCCCTATCGGGTACTTGGACTGTCTAGGTTAACTAGAGGGTAATTGGACTGTCTAGGTTACCTAGTGGGCACTTGGACTATGTAGTTTACCTAGCAGGCACTTGGACTATGTAGGTTAACTAGCAGGCACTTGGACTATCTAGGTTACCTAGAGGGCACTTGGACTATGTACGTTTCCTAGCGGGCACTTGGGCTATCTACGTTACCTAGCGGGCACTTGGACTATGTAGGATCCCTATCGGACATTTTTACTAGTTAGGATAACTAGCGGGCACTTTGACTCTCTAAGTTAGCTATCGGGCACTTGGACTATCTAGGTCAACTAGCGGGACCTTGTACTATGTAGGTTACCTAGCGTGCCCTTGGACTATGTAGGTTAACTAGTGGGCACTTGGACTATCTAGGTTTCCTAGCAGGCAATTGGACTATGTACATACCCTAGCGCGCACTTGGACTATCTAGGTTAACTAAGGGCACTAGGACTATCTAGGTTAACTAGCGGGCACTTGGACTATCTAGGTTACCTAGCAGGCACTTGGATTATGAAGGATCCCTAGCGGGCACTTGGACAATCTAGGTTAACTAGCGGGCACTTGGACTATCTAGGTTACCTAGAGGGCACATGGACTATGTACGTTCCCTAGCGGGCACTTGGGCTATCTACGTTACCTAGCGGGCACTTGGACTATGTAGGTAATCTAATGGTCACTTGGACTGTCTAGGTTACCTAGCGGGGACTTGGACTATGTAGGTTAACTAGCGGGCACTTGGACTATGTAGGATCCCTATAGGACATTTGTACTACTTTGGTTAACTAGCGGGCACTTTGACTATCTAGGTTAACTAGCGGGCACTTGGACTATCTAGGTCAACTAGCGGGCCCTTGTACTATGTAGGTTAACTAGCGGGCACTTGGACTATCTAGGTTAACTAACGGAATTTGGACTATGTAGGTTAACTAGCGAGCACTTGGACTTTGTACATCCCCTAGTGGGCACTTGGGCTATCTAGTTTAACCAACGGGCACTAGGATTATCTAGGTTAACTAGCGGGCACATGGATTATGAAGGATGCCTAGCGGGCACTTGGACTATCTAGGTTACCTAGCAGGCACGTGGACTATGTAGGTTAACTAGCGGACACTTGCACGATCTAGGTTAACTAGCGGGCCATTGCACTATGTAGGTTAACTAGCGGGCCCATGGATTATGTAGGTTTACTAGCAGGCACTTGGAATATCTAGGTTAACTAGCAGGCACTTGGACTATGTAGTTTCCCTAGCGGGCATTTGGACTATTTAGGTTACCATCGGGAACTTGGACTATGTAGGTTACCTAGCGGGCACTTGGACTATGTACGTCCCCTAGTGGGCACTTGGACTATCTAGGTTAACAAACGGGCACTTGGACTATGTAGGTTCCCTAGCGGGCACTTGGATTATGTAGGTTCCCTATCGGGCACTTGGACTATGTAGGTCAACTAGCGGGCAATTGGACTGTCTAGGTAACCTAGCGGGCACTTGGACTATGTAGGTAACCTAGCGGGCACTTGGACTGTCTAGGTTACCTAGCGGGCACTTTGACTATCTAGGTTAACGAACGGGCACTTAGACTATGTAGGTTACCTAGCGGGCACTTGGACTATGTAGGATCCCTATCGGACATTGGGACTACTTAGGTTAACTAGCGGGCACTTGGACTATCTAGGTTAACTAGCGGGCACTTGGACTATCTAGGTTAACAAGCGGGCACTTGGACTATGTAGGTAAACTAGCGGGCCCTTAGACTATGTAGGTTAACTAGCGGGCACTTGGACTATCTAGGTTTCCTAGCCGGCATTCGGACTATGTACATACCCTAGCGCGCACTTGGACTATCTAGGTTACCTAGCGGGCACTTGGACGATGAACGTCCCCTAGTGGGCACTTGGACTATCTAGGTTAATAATGGGCCCTTGGACTATGTAGTTTCCCTAGCGGGCATTTGGATTATTTAAGTTACCTAGTGGGCACTTGGACTATGTAGGTTCCCTAGCGGGCACTTGGACAATGTACGTTCCCTATCGGGTACTTGGACTGTCTAGGTTAACTAGAGGGTAATTGGACTGTCTAGGTTACCTAGTGGGCACTTGGACTATGTAGTTTACCGAGCAGGCACTTGGACTATGTAGGTTAACCAACGGGCACTTGGACTATCTAGGTTAACTAACGGACCTTGGACTATGTAGGTTAACTAGCGGGCACTTGGACTATGTACGTAACCTAGTGGGCCCATGGGCTATCTAAGTTAACTAACGGGCACTAGGATTATCTAGGTTAACTAACGGGCACTTGGATTATGAAGGATGCCTAGCGGCATTTGGACTATCTAGGTTACCTAGCAGGCACGTGGACTCTGTAGGTTAACTAGCGGGCACATGGAATATCTAGGTTAACTAACGGGCACTAGGATTATCTAGGTTAACTAGCGAGCACTTGGACTATGTAGGTTCCCTAGCGGGCACTTGGACAATGTACGTTCCCTATCGGGTACTTGGACTGTCTAGGTTAACTAGAGGGTAATTGGACTGTCTAGGTTACCTAGCGGGCACTTGGACTATCTAGGTCAACTAGCGGGCCCTTGTACTATGTAGGTTAACTAGCGGGCACTTGGAATATCTAGGTTAACTAACGGACCTTGGACTATGTAGGTTAACTAGCGGGCCCTTGGACTATGTACGTCCCCTAGTGGTCACTTGGACTATCTAGGTTAACTAACGGGCACTAGGATTATCTAGGTTAACTAGCGAGCACTTGGACTATGTAGGTTACCTAGCAGGCACTTCGATTATGAAGGATCCCTAGCGGGCACTTGGACTATCTGGGTTACCTAGCGGGCACTTGGACTACGTAGGTTAACTAGCGGACATTTGCACGTTCTAGGTTAACTAGCGGGCCATTGCACCGTGTAGGTTAACTAGCGGGCGCATGGATTATGTAGGTTTACTAGCAGGCACTTGGTCTATCTAGGTTAACTAGTAGGCACTTGGACTATCTAGTTTCCCTAGCGGGCATTTGGACTATTTAGGTTACCATCGGGAACTTGGACTATGTAGGTTACCTAGCGGGCACTTGGACTATGTACATCCCCTAGTGGGCACTTGGACTATCTAGGTTAACTAACGGGCACTTGGACTATGTAGGTTGCTTAGCGGGCACTAGGATTATGTAGGTTCCCTATCGGGCACTTGGACTATGTAGGTTAACTAGCGGGCACTTGGACTGTCTAGGTTAACGAATGGGCACTTGGACTATGTAGGTAAACTAGCGGGCCCTTGGACTGTCTAGGTTACCTAGCGGGCACTTTGACTATCTAGGTTAACGAACGGGCACTTGGACTATGTAGGTTACCTAGCGGGCACATGGACTCTGTAGGTTCCCTATCGGGTATTGGACTGTCTAGGTTAACTAGCGGGCAATTGGACTGTCTAGGTTACCTAGTGGGCACTTGGACTATGTAGTTTACCTAGCAGGCACTTGGACTTTGTAGGTTAACTATGGGCACTTGGACTATCTAGGTTACCTAGAGGGCACTTGGACTATGTACGTTTCCTAGCGGGCACTTGGGCTATCTACGTTACCTAGCGGGCACTTGGACTATGTAGGATCCCTATCGGACATTTGTACTACTTAGGATAACTAGCAGGCACTTTGACTCTCTAGGTTAGCTATCGGACACTTGGACTATCTAGGTCAACTAGCGGGCCCTTGTACTATGTAGGTTACCTAGCGTGCCCTTGGACTATGTAGGTTAACTAGTGGGCACTTGGACTATCTAGGTTTCCTAGCAGGCACTTGGACTATGTACATACCCTAGCGCGCACTTGGACTATCTAGGTTAACTAACGGGCACTAGGACTATCTAGATTAACCTGGGCACTTGGACTATCTAGGTTACCTAGCAGGCACTTGGATTATGAAGGATCCCTAGCGGGCACTTGGACAATCTAGGTTAACTAGAGGGCACTTGGACTATCTAGGTTACCTAGAGGGCACATGGACTATGTACGTTCCCTAGCGGGCACTTGGGCTATCTACGTTACCTAGCGGGCACTTGGATTATGTAGGTAATCTAATGGTCACTTGGACTGTCTAGGTTACCTAGCTGGGACTTGGACTATGTAGGTTAACTAGCGGGCACTTGGACTATGTAGGATCCCTATCGGACATTTGTACTACTTAGGTTAATTAGCGGTCACTTTGACTATCTAGGTTAACTAGCGGGCACTTGTACTATCTAGGTCAACTAGCGGGCCCTTGTACTATCTAGGTTAACTAGCGGGCACTTGGACTATCTAGGTTAACTAACGGACCTTGGACTATGTAGGTTAACTAGCGGGCCCTTGGACTATGTACGTCCCCTAGTGGGCACTTGGGCTATCTAGGTTAACTAAAGGGCACTAGGATTATCTAGGTTAACTAGCGGGCACTTGGATTATGAAGGATGCCTAGCGGGCACTTGGACTATCTAGGTTACCTAGCAGGCACGTGGACTATGTAGGTTAACTAGCGGACACTTGCACGATCTAGGTTAACTAGCGGGCCATTGCACTATGTAGGTTAACTAGCGGGCCCATGTAGTATGTAGGTTTACTAGCAGGCACTTGGACTATCTAGGTTAACTAGCAGGCACGTGGACTATGTAGGTCACCTAGCGGGCACTTGGACTATGTACGTCCCCTAGTGGGCACTTGGACTATCTAGGTTAACTAGCGGGCACTGAGACTATCTAGATTAACTAGCGGGCCCTTGGACTATCTAGGTTTACTAGCGGGCACTTGGACTATGTAGTTTCCCTAGAGGGCATTTGGATTATTTAGGTTACCTAGTGGGCACTTGGATTATGTATGTTACCCAGCGGGCACTTGGACTATGTAGGTTAACTAGAAGGCACTTGGACTCTCAAGGTTACCTTGCGGGCCCATGGACTATGTAGGTTACCAGCGGGCACTTGGACTATCTAGGTTAAGGAATGTGCACTTGGACTATGTAGGTAACCTAGCAGGCACTTGGACTGTCTAGGTTACCTAGCAGGCACTTGGCCTATCTACGTTAACGAACGGGCACTTGGACTATGTAGGTTAACTAGCGGACACTTCGACTCTCTAGGTTAGCTAACGGGCAATTGGACTATCTAGGTTACCTAGCGGGCACTTGGATTATGTAGGTTCCCTAGCGGGCACTTGGACTATTTAGGTTACCTAGCCGGCAATTTGACTATCTAGGTTAACTAACGGGCACTTGGACTATGTAGGTTGCCTAGCGAGCACTTGGACTATGTAGATTCCCTAGCGAGCATTTGGATTTTGTAGGTTCCCTATCGGGTACTTGGACTGTCTATGTTAACTAGTGGGCACTTGGACTATCTAGGTTTCCTAGCAGGCACTTGGACTATGTACATAACCTAGCGCGCACTTGGACAATCTAGGTTAACTAACGGGCACTAGGACTATCTAGGTTAACTAGCGGGCACTTGGACTATCTAGGTTACCTAGCAGGCACTTGGATTATGAAGGATCCCTGGCGGGCACATGGACAATCTAGGTTAACTAGCGGGCACTTGGACTATCTAGATTTCCAAGCCGGCACTTGGACTATGTACATACCCTAGCGCGCACTTGGATTATCTAGGTTACCTAGCAGGCACTTGGACTATGTACGTCCCCTAGTGGGCACTTGGACTATCTAGGTTAACTAACGGGCACTTGGACTATGTAGTTTCCCTAGTGGGCATTTGGACTATTTAGGTTACCATCGGGAACTTGGACTATGTAGGTTACCTAATGGGCACTTGGACTATGTACGTCCCCTAGTGGGCACTTGGACTATCTAGGTTAACTTACGGGCAATTGGACTATGTAGGTTGCCTTGCGGGCACTTGGATTATGTAGGTTCCCTATCGGGCACTTGGATTATGTAGGTTCCCTATCGGGCACTTGGACTATGTAGGTTAACCAGCGGGCACTTGGACTGTCTAGGTAACCTAGCGGGCACTTGGACTCTCTAGGTTAACGAACGGGCACTTGGACTATGTAGGTAACCTAGCGGGCACTTGGACTGTCTAGGTTACCTAGCAGCCACTTTGACTATCTAGGTTAACGAACGGGCAATTGGACTATCTTAGTTACCTAGCGGGCACTTGGACTATGTAGGTTCCCTAGCGGGCACTTGGACTATTTAGGTTAACTAGCAGGCACTTTGACTATCTAGGTTAACTAACGGGCACTTTGACTATGTAGGTTGCCTAGCGAGCATTTGGACTATGTAGGTTCCCTAGCGGGCACTTGGACTGTGTAGGTTCCCTATTGGGTACATGGACTGTCTAGGTTAACTACTGGGCAATTGGACTGTCTAGGTTACCTAGTGGGCACTTGGACTATGTAGTTTACGTAGCGAGCACTTGGACTATGTAGGTTCCCTAGCGGGCACATGGACTCTGTAGGTTCCCTATCGGGTACTTGGACTGTCTAGGTTAACTAGCGGGCAATTGGACTGTCTAGGTTACATAGTGGGCACTTGGACTATGTAGTTTACCTAGCAGGCACTTGGACTATGTAGGTTAACTATGGGCACTTGGACTATCTAGGTTACCTAGAGGGCACTTGGACTATGTACGTTTCCTAGCGGGCACTTGGGCTATCTACGTTACCTAGCGGGCACTTGGACTATGTAGGACCCCTATCGGACATTTGTACTACTTAGGATAACTAGCGGGCACTTTGACACTCTAGGTTAGCTATCGGACACTTGGACTATCTAGGTCAACTAGCGGGCCCTTGTACTATGTAGGTTACCTAGCGTGCCCTTGGACTATGTAGGTTAACTAGTGGGCACTTGGACTATCTAGGTTTCCTAGCAGGCACTTGGACTATGTACATACCCTAGCGCGCACTTGGACTATCTAGGTTAACTAACGGGCACTAGGACTATCTAGATTAACCTGGGCACTTGGACTATCTAGGTTACCTAGCAGGCACTTGGATTATGAAGGATCCCTAGCGGGCACTTGGACAATCTAGGTTAACTAGAGGGCACTTGGACTATCTAGGTTACCTAGAGGGCACATGGACTATGTACGTTCCCTAGCGGGCACTTGGGCTATCTACGTTACCTAGCGGGCACTTGGACTATGTAGGTAATCTAATGGTCACTTGGACTGTCTAGGTTACCTAGCGGGGACTTGGACTATGTAGGTTAACTAGCGGGCACTTGGACTATGTAGGATCCCTATCGGACATTTGTACTACTTAGGTTAATTAACGGTCACTTTGACTATCTAGGTTAACTAGCGGGTACTTGTACTATCTAGGTCAACAGGCGGGCCCTTGTACTATCTAGGTTAACTAGCGGGCACTTGGACTATCTAGGTTAACTAACGGACCTTGGACTATGTAGGTTAACTAGCGGGCCCTTGGACTATGTACGTCCCCTAGTGGGCACTTGGGCTATCTAGGTTAACTAAAGGGCACTAGGATTATCTAGGTTAACTAGCGGGCACTTGGATTATGAAGGATGCCTAGCGGGCACTTGGACTATCTAGGTTACCTAGCAGGCACGTGGACTATGTAGGTTAACTAGCGGACACTTGCACGATCTAGGTTAACTAGCGGGCCATTGCACTATGTAGGTTAACTAGCGGGCCCATGGAGTATGTAGGTTTACTAGCAGGCACTTGGACTATCGAGGTTAACTAGCAGGCACTTGAACTATGTAGTTTCCCTAGCGGGCATTTGGACTATGTACGTCCCCTAGTGGGCACTTGGACTATCTAGGTTAACTAGCGGGCACTTAGACTATCTAGATTAACTAGCGGGCCCTTGGACTATCTAGGTTTACTAGCGGGCACTTGGACTATGTAGTTTCCTTAGAGGGCATTTGGATTATTTAGGTTACCTAGTGGCCACTTGGACTATGTATGTTACCTAGCGGGCACTTGGACTATGTAGGTTAACTAGAAGGCACTTGGACTCTCAAGGTTACCTTGCGGGCCCATGGACTATGTAGGTTACCAGCGGGCACTTGGACTATCTAGGTTAAGGAATGTGCACTTGGACTATGTAGGTAACCTAGCAGGCACTTGGACTGTCTAGGTTACCTAGCAGGCACTTGGCCTATCTACGTTAACGAACGGGCACTTGGACTATGTAGGTTAACTAGCGGACACTTCGACTCTCTAGGTTAGCTAACGGGCAATTGGACTATCTAGGTTACCTAGCGGGCACTTGGATTATGTAGGTTCCCTAGCGGGCACTTGGACTATTTAGGTTACCTAGCCGGCAATTTGACTATCTAGGTTAACTAACGGGCACTTGGACTATGTAGGTTGCCTAGCGAGCACTTGGACTATGTAGATTCCCTAGCGAGCATTTGGATTTTGTAGGTTCCCTATCGTGTACTTGGACTGTCTATGTTAACTAGTGGGCACTTGGACTATCTAGGTTTCCTAGCAGGCACTTGGACTATGTACATACCCTAGCGCGCACTTGGACTATCTAGGTTAACTAACGGGCACTAGTACTATCTAGGTTAACTAGCGGGCACTTGGACTATCTAGGTTAACTAGCGGGCACTTAGACTATCTAGATTAACTAGCGGGCCCTTGGACTATCTAGGTTTACTAGTGGGCACTTGGACTATGTATGTTACCTAGCGGGCACTTGGAATATGTAGGTTAACTAGAAGGCACTTGGACTATCAATGTTACCTTGCGGGCCCTTGGACTATGTAGGTTGCCAGCGGGCACTTGGACTATCTAGGTTAAGGAATGTGCATTTGGACTATGTAGGTAACCTAGCGGGCACTTGGACTGTCTAGGTTACCTAGCAGGCATTTGGCCTATCTACGTTAACGAACGGGCACTTGGACTATGTAGGTTAACTAGCGGACACTTCGACTCTCTAGGTTAGCTAACGGGCTTTTGGACTATCTAGGTTACCTAGCGGGCACTTGGATTATGTAGGTTCCCTAGCGGGCACTTGGACTATTTAGGTTACCTAGCCGGCAATTTGACTATCTAGGTTAACTAATGGGCACTTGGACTATGTAGGTTGCCTAGCGAGCACTTGGACTATGTAGGTTCCCTAGCGAGCATTTGGATTTTGTAGGTTCCCTATCGGGTACTTGGACTGTCTATGTTAACTAGTGGGCACTTGGACTATCTAGGTTTCCTAGCAGGCACTTGGACTATGTACATACCCTAGCGCGCACTTGGACTATCTAGGTTAACTAAGGGCACTAGGACTATCTAGGTTAACTAGCGGGCACTTGGACTATCTAGGTTACCTAGCAGGCACTTGGATTATGAAGGATCCCTAGCGGGCACTTGGACAATCTAGGTTAACTAGCGGGCACTTGGACTATCTAGGTTACCTAGAGGGCACATGGACTATGTACGTTCCCTAGCGGGCACTTGGGCTATCTACGTTACCTAGCGGGCACTTGGACTATGTAGGTAATCTAATGGTCACTTGGACTGTCTAGGTTACCTAGCGGGGACTTGGACTATGTAGGTTAACTAGCGGGCACTTGGACTATGTAGGATCCCTATAGGACATTTGTACTACTTAGGTTAACTAGCGGGCACTTTTACTATCTAGGTTAACTAGCGGGCACTTGGACTATCTAGGTCAACTAGCGGGCCCTTTTACTATGTAGGTTGACCAGCGGGCACTTGGACTATCTAGGTTAACTAACAGACCTTGGACTATGTAGGTTAACTAGCGAGCACTTGGACTATGTACGTCCCCTAGTGGGCACTTGGACTATCTAGGTTAACTAACAGGCACTGGGATTATCTAGGTTAATTAGCGGGCACTTGGATTATGAAGGATGCCTAGCGGGCACTTGGACTATCTAGGTTACCTAGCAGGCACGTGGACTATGTAGGTTAACTAGCGGACACTTGCACGATCTAGGTTAACTAGCGGGCCATTGCACTATGTAGGTTAACTAGCGGGCCCATGGATTATGTAGGTTTACTAGCAGGCACTTGGACTATCTAGGTTAACTAGCAGGCACTTGGACTATGTAGTTTCCCTAGCGGGCATTTGGACTATTTAGGTTACCATCGGGAACTTGGACTATCTAGGTTACCTAGCGGGCACTTGGACTATGTACGTCCCCTAGTGGGCACTTGGACTATCTAGGTTAACTAACGGGCACTTGGACTATGTAGGTTCCCCAGCGGGCACTTGGATTATGCAGGTTCCCTATGAGGCACTTGGACTATGTAGGTTAACTAGCGGGCAATTGGAATGTCTAGGTAACCTAGCGGGCACTTGGACTATCTCGGTTAACGAACGGGCCCTTGGACTATGTAGGTAACCTAGCGGGCACTTGGACTGTCTAGGTTACCTAGCGGGCACTTTGACTATCTAGGTTAACGAACGGGCACTTGGACTATGTAGGTTACCTAGCGGGCACTTGGACTATGTAGGATCCCTATCGGACATTGGGACTACTTAGGTTAACTAGTGGGCACTTGGACTATCTAGGTTAACTAGCGGGCACTTGGACTATCTAGGTTAACAAGCGGGCACTTGGACTATGTAGGTAATCTAGTGGGCCTTTAGACTATGTAGGTTAACTAGAGGGCACTTGGACTATCTAGGTTTCTTAGCCGGCACTCGGACTATGTACATATCCTAGCGCGCACTTGGACTATCTAGGTTACCTAGCGGGCACTTGGACGATGTACGTCCCCTAGTGGGCACTTGGACTATCTAGGTTAATAACGGGCACTTGGACTATGTAGTTTCCCTAGCGGGCAATTGGATTATTTAGGTTACCTAGTGGGCACTTGGACTATGTAGGTTCCCCAGGGGGCACATGATCAATGTACATTCCCTATCGGGTACTTGGACTGTCTAGGTTAACTAGAGGGTAATTGGACTGTCTAGGTTACCTAGTGGGCACTTGGACTATGTAGTTTACCTAGCAGGCACTTGGACTATGTAGGTTAACTAGCGGGCACTTGGATTATCTAGGTTACCTAGAGGGCACTTGGAATATGTACGTTTCCTAGCGGGCACTTGGGCTATCTACGTTACCTAGCGGGCACTTGGACTATGTAGGATCCCTATCGGACATTTTTACTAGTTAGGATAACTAGCGGGCACTTTGACTCTCTAAGTTAGCTATCGGGCACTTGGATATCTAGGTCAACTAGCGGGCCCTTGTACTATGTAGGTTACTTAGCGTGCCCTTGGACTATGTAGGTTAACTAGTGGGCACTTGGACTATCTAGGTTTCCTAGCAGGCAATTGGACTATGTACATACCCTAGCGCGCACTTGGACTATCTAGGTTAACTAACGGGCACTAGAACTACCTAGGTTAACTAGCGGGCACTTGGACTATCTAGGTTACCTAGCAGGCACTTGGATTATGAAGGATCCCTAGCGGGCACTTGGACAATCTAGGTTAACTAGCGGGCACTTGGACTATCTAGGTTACCTAGAGGGCACATGGACTATGTACGTTCCCTAGCGGGCACTTGGGCTATCTACGTTACCTAGCAGGCACTTGGACTATGTAGGTAATCTAATGGTCACTTGTGCTGTCTAGGTTACCTAGCGGGGACTTGGACTATGTAGGTTAACTAGCGGGCACTTGGACTATGTAGGATCCCTATAGGACATTTGTACTACTTAGGTTAACTAGCGGGCACTTTGACTATCTAGGTTAACTAGCGGGCACTTGGACTATCTAGGTCAACTAGCGGGCCCTTGTACTATGTAGGTTAACTAGCGGGCACTTGGACTATCTAGGTTAACTAACGGACCTTGGACTATGTAGGTTAACTAGCGAGCACATGGACTATGTACGTCCCCTAGTGGGCACTTGGGCTATCTAGGTTAACTAACGGGCACTAGGATTATCTAGGTTAACTAGCGGGCACTTGCGTTATGAAGGATGCCTAGCGGGCACTTGGACTATCTAGGTTACCTAGCAGGCACGTGGACTATGTAGGTTAACTAGCGGACACTTGCACGATCTAGGTTAACTAGCGGGCCATTGCACTATGTAGGTTAACTAGCGGGCCCATGGATTATGTAGGTTTATTAGCAGGCACTTGGACTATCTAGGTTAACTAGCAGGCACTTGGACTATGTAGTTTCCCTAGCGGGCATTTGGACTATTTAGGTTACCATCGGGAACTTGGACTATGTAGGTTACCTAGCGGGCACTTGGACTAAGTACGTCCCCTAGTGGGCACTTGGACTATCTAGGTTAACAAACGGGCACTTGGACTATGTAGGTTCCCTAGCGGGCACTTGGATTATGTAGGTTCCCTATCGGGCACTTGGACTATGTAGGTCAACTAGCGGGCAATTGGACTGTCTAGGTAACCTAGCGGGCACTTGGACTATCTCGGTTAACGAACGGGCCCTTGGACTATGTAGGTAACCTAGCGGGCACTTGGACTGTCTAGGTTACCTAGCGGGCACTTTGACTATCTAGGTTAACGAACGGGCACTTAGACTATGTAGGTTACCTAGCGGGCCCTTGGACTATGTAGGATCCCTATCGGACATTTGGACTACTTAGGTTAACTAGCGGGCACTTGGACTATCTAGGTTAACTAGCGGGCACTTGGACTATCTAGGTTAACAAGCGGGCACTTTGACTATGTAGGTAAACTAGCGGGCCCTTAGACTATGTAGGTTAACTAGCGGGCACTTGGACTATCTAGGTTTCCTAGCCGGCACTCGGACTATGTACATACCCTAGCGCGCACTTGGACTATCTAGGTTACCTAGCGGGCACTTGGACGATGTACGTCCCCTAGTGGGCACTTGGACTATCTAGGTTAATAATGGGCCCTTGGACTATGTAGTTTCCCTAGCGGGCATTTGGATTATTTAGGTTACCTAGTGGGCACTTGGACTATGTAGGTTCCCTAGCGGGCACTTGGACAATGTACGTTCCCTATCGGGTACTTGGACTGTCTAGGTTAACTAGAGGATAATTGGACTGTCTAGGTTACCTAGTGGGCACTTGGACTATGTAGTTTACCTAGCAGGCACTTGGACTATGTAGGTTAACTAGCGGGCACTTGGACTATCTAGGTTAACTAACGGACCTTGGACTATGTAGGTTAACTAGCGGGCACTTGGACTATGTACGTAACCTAGTGGGCACTTTGGCTATCTAGGTTAACTAACGGGCACTAGGATTATCTAGGTTAACTAGCGGGCACTTGGATTATGAAGGATGCCTAGCGGCACTTGGACTATCTAGGTTACCTAGCAGGCACGTGGACTATGTAGGTTAACTAGCGGGCACATGGACTATCTAGGTTAACTAACGGGCACAAGGATTATCTAGGTTAACTAGGGAGCACTTGGACTATGTAGGTTCCCTAGCGGGCACTTGGACAATGTACGTTCCCTATCGGGTACTTGGACTGTCTAGGTTAACTGGAGGGTAATTGGACTGTCTAGGTTACCTAGCGGGCACTTGGACTATCTAGGTCAACTAGCGGGCCCTTGTACTATGTAGGTTAACTAGCGGGCACTTGGACTATCTAGGTTAACTAACGGACCTTGGACTATGTAGGTTAACTAGCGGGCCCTTGGACTATGTACGTCCCCTAGTGGTCACTTGGACTATCTAGGTTAACTAACGGGCAATAGGATTATCTAGGTTAACTAGCGAGCACTTGGACTATGTAGGTTACCTAGCAGGCACTTGGATTATGAAGGATCCCTAGCGGGCACTTGGACTATCTGGGTTACCTAGCGGGCACTTGGACTATGTAGGTTAACTAGCGGACATTTGCACGTTCTAGGTTAACTAGCGGGCCATTGCACCGTGTAGGTTAACTAGCGGGCGCATGGATTATGTAGGTTTACTAGCAGGCACTTGGACTATCTAGGTTAACTAGTAGGCACTTGGACTATCTAGTTTCCCTAGCGGGCATTTGGACTATTTAGGTTACCATCGGGAACTTGGACTATGTAGGTTACCTAGCGGGCACTTGGACTATGTACATCCCCTAGTGGGCACTTGGACTATCTAGGTTAACTAACGGGCACTTGGACTATGTAGGTTGCCTAGCGGGCACTTGGATTATGTAGGTTCCCTATCGGGCACTTGGACTATGTAGGTTAACTAGCGGGCACTTGGACTGTCTAGGTTAACGAACGGGCACTTGGACTATGTAGGTAACCTAGCGGGCCCTTGGACTGTCTAGGTTACCTAGCGGGCACTTTGACTATCTAGGTTGACGAACGGGCACTTGGACTATGTAGGTTACCTAGCGGGCACTTGGACTATGTAGGATCCCTATCGGACATTGGGACTACTTAGGTTAACTAGTGGGCACTTGGACTATCTAGGTTAACTAGCGGTCACTTGGACTATCTAGGTCTACTAGCGGGCCCTTGTACTATGTAGGTTAACTAGCAGGCACTTGGACTATGTAGTTTAACTAGCGGACCTTGGACTATGTAGGTTAACTAGCGGGCCCTTGGACTATGTAGGTTAACTAGCGGGCACTTGGACTATCAAGGTCAACTAGCGGGCCCTTGTACTATGTACGTTAATTAGTGGGCACTTGGACTATATATGTTAACTAGCGGGTACTTGGACTATCTAGGTTAACTAACGGACCTTGGACTATGTAGGTTAACTAGCGGGCCCTTGGACTATGTAGGTTGCCTAGTGAGCACTTGGACTATGTATATACCGTAGCGCGCACTTGGACTATCTAGGTTACCTAGCGGGCACTTGGACGATGTACGTCCCCTAGTGGGCACTTGGACTATCTAGGTTACCTAGTGGGCACTTGGACTATGTAGTTTCCCTAGCGGGCATTTGGATTATTTAGGTTACCTAGTGGGCACTTGGACTATGTAGATTCCCTAGCGGGCACTTGGACAATGTACGTTCCCTATCGGGTACTTGGACTGTCTAGGTTAACTAGAGGGTAATTGGACTGTCTAGGTTACCTAGTGGACACTTGGACTATGTAGTTTACCTAGCAGGCACTTGGACTATGTAGGTTAACTAGCGGGCACTTGGACTATCTAGGTTACCTCGGGGGCACTTGGACTATGTACGTTTCCTAACGGGCACTTGGGCTATCTACGTTACCTAGCGGGCACTTGGACTATGTAGGTTAACGAACGGGCACTTGGACTATGTAGGTAACCTAATGGTCACTTGGACTGTCTAGGTTACCTAGCGGGGACTTTGACTATGTAGGTTAACTAGCGAGCACTTGGACTATCTAGGTCAACTAGCGACCCCTTGTACTATATAGGTTAACTAGCGGGCACTTGGACTCTCTAGGTTAACTAACGGACCTTGGACTATGTAGGTTAACTAGCGGGCCATTGCACGGTGTAGGTTAACTAGCGGGCGCATGGATTATGTAGGTTTACTAGAAGGCACTTGGACTATCTAGGTTAACTAGTAGGCACTTGGACTATCTAGTTTCCCTAGCGGGCATTTGGACTATTTAGGTTACCATCGGGAACTTGGACTATGTAGGTTACCTAGCGGGCACTTGGACTATGTACATCCCCTAGTGGGCACTTGGACTATCTAGGTTAACTAACGGGCACTTGGACTATGTAGGTTGCCTAGCGGGCACTTGGACTATGTAGGTTCCCTAGCGTGCACTTGGATTATGTAGGTTCCCTATCGGGCACTTGGACTATGTAGGTTAACTAGCGGGAACTTGGACTGTCTAGGTAACCTAGCGGGCACTTGGACTATCTAGGTTAACGAACGGGCACATGGACTATGAGGTTACCTAGCGGGGACATGGACTATGTAGGATCCCTATAGGACATTTTGACTACTTAGGTTAACTAGAGGGCACTTGGACTATCTAGGTCAACTAGCGGGCCCTTGTACTATGTAGGTTAACTAGCAGGCACTTGGACTATATAGTTTAACTAGCGGACCTTGGACTATGTACATTAACTAGCGGGCCCTTGGACTATGTAGGTTAACTAGCGGGCACTTGGACTATCAAGGTCAACTAGCGGGCCCTTGTACTATGTACGTTAACTAGCAGGAACTTGGACTATATAGGTTAACTAGCGGGTACTTGGACTATCTAGGTTAACTAATGGACCTTGGGCTATGTAGGTTAACTAGCGGGCCCTTGGACTATGTAGGTTGCCTAGCGAGCACTTGGACTATGAAGGTTCCCTGCGGGCAGTTGGACAAAGTAGGTTCCCTATCGGGTACTTGGACTGTCTAGGTTAACTAGCGGGCAATTGGACTGTCTAGGTTACCTAGTGGGCACTTGGACTATGTAGTTTACCTAGCGAGCACTTGGACTATGTAGGTTTCCTAGCGGGCACTTGGGCTATCTACGTTACCTAGCGGGCACTTGGACTGTGTAGGTTAACGAAAGGGCACTTGGACTATGTAGGTAACCTAATGGTCACTTGGACTGTCTAGGTTACCTAGCGGGGACTTGGACTATGTAGGTTAACTAGCGGGCACTTGGACTATATAGGTTAACTAGCGGGCACTTGGACTATCTAGGTTAACTAACGGACCTTTGACTATGTAGGTTAACTAGCGGGCCCTTGGACTATGTACGTCCCCTAGTGGGCACTTGGACTATCTAGGTTAACTAACGGGCACTAGGACTATCTAGGTTAACTAGCGGGCACTTGGACTATCTAGGTTACCTAGCAGGCACTTGGATTATGAAGGATGCCTAGCGGGCACTTGGACTATCTAGGTTACCTAGCAGGCACGTGGACTATGTAGGTTAACTAGCGGACACTTGCACGATCTAGGTTAACTAGCGGGCCATTACACTATGTAGGTTAACTAGCGGGCCCATGGATTAGGTAGGTTTACTAGCAGGCACTTGGACTATCTAGGTTAACTAGCAGGCACTTGGACTATGTAGTTTCCCTAGCGGGCATTTGGACTATTTAGGTTACCATCGGGAACTTGGACTATGTAGGGTACCTAGCGGGCACTTGGACTATGTACATCCCCTAGTGGGCACTTGGACTATCTAGGTTAACTAACGGGCACTTGGACTATGTAGTTTCCCTAGAGGGCATTTGGACCATTTAGGTTACCATCGGGAACTTGGACTATGTAGGGTACCTAGCGGGCACTTGGACTATGTACATCCCCTAGTGGGCACTTGGACTATCTAGGTTAACTAACGGGCACTTGGACTATGTAGGTTGCCTAGCGGGCACTTGGACTATGTAGGTTCCCTAGCGGGCACTTGGATTATGTAGGTTACCTATCGGGCACTTGGACTATGTTGGTTAACTAGCGGGCACTTGGACTGTCTAGGTTAATAACGGCCACTTGGACTATGTAGGTTGCCTAGCGGCAATTGGACTATGTAGGTTCCCTAGCGGGCACTTGGATTATGTAGGTTCCCTATCGGGCACTTGGATTATGTAGGTTCCCTATCGGGCACAAGGACTATGTAGGTTAACTAGCGGGCACTTGGACTGTCTAGGTAACCTAGCGGGCACTTGGACTATCTAGGTTAACGAACGGGCACTTGGACTATGTAGGTTAACTAGCGGGCACTTGGACTATCTAGGTTTCCTAGACGGCACTCTGACTATGTATATACCCTAGCGCGCACTTATACTATCTAGGTTACCTAGCAGGCACTTGGACTATGTACGTCCCCTAGTGGGCACTTGGACTATCTAGGTTAATGAACGGGCACTTGGACTATGTAGTTTCCCTAGCGGGTATTTGGACTATTTAGGTTACCATCGGGAACTTGGACTATGTAGGTTACCTAACGGGCACTTGGACTATGTACGTCCCCTAGTGGGCTCTTGTACTATCTAGGTTAACTAACGGGCACTTGGACTATGTAGGTTGCCTAGCGGGCACTTGGATTATGTACGTTCCCTATCGGGCACTTGTATTATGTAGGTTCCCTATCGGGCACTTGGACTATGTAGGTTAACTAGCGGGCACTTGGACTGTCTAGGTAACCTAGCGGGCACTTGGACTCTCTAGGTTAACGAACGGGCACTTGGACTATGTAGGTAACCTAGCGGGCACTTGGACTGTCTAGGTTACCTAGCAGGCACTTTGACTATCTAGGTTAACGAACGGGCAATTGGACTATCTTGGTTACCTAGCGGGCACTTGGACTATGTAGGTTCGCTAGCTGGCACTTGGACTATTTAGGTTACCTAGCAGGCACTTTGACTATCTAGGTTAACTAACGGGCACTTGGACTATGTAGGTTGCCTAGCGAGCACTTGGACTATGTAGGTTCCCTAGCGGGCACTTGGACTATGTAGGTTCCTTATCGGGTACTTGGACAGTCTAGGTTAACTTCTGGGCTATTGGACTGTCTAGGTTACCTAGTGGGCACTTGGACTATGTAGTTTACCTAGCGAGCACTTGGACTATGTAGGTTCTCTAGCGGGCACTTGGACTCTGTAGGTTCCCTATCGGGTACTTGGACTGTGTAGGTTAACTAGCAGGCAATTGGACTGTCTAAGTTACCTAGTGGGCACTTGGACTATGTAGTTTACCTAGCAGGCACTGGGACTATGTAGGTTAACTAGCAGGCACTTGGACTATATAGTTTAACTAGCGGACCTTGGACTATGTAGGTTAACTAGCGGACCTTGGACTATGTAGGTTAACTAGCGGGCCCTTGGACTATGTAGGTTAACTAGCGGGCACTTGGACTATCAAGGTCAACTAGCGGGCCCTTGTACTATGTACGTTAATTAGTGGGCACTTGGACTATATATGTTAACTAGCGGGTACTTGGACTATCTAGGTTAACTAACGGACCTTGGACTATGTAGGTTAACTAGCGGGCCCTTGGACTATGTAGGTTGCCTAGTGAGCACTTGGACTATGTATATACCGTAGCGCGCACTTGGACTATCTAGGTTACCTAGCGGGCACTTGGACGATGTACGTCCCCTAGTGGGCACTTGGACTATCTAGGTTACCTAGTGGGCACTTGGACTATGTAGTTTCCCTAGCGGGCATTTGGATTATTTAGGTTACCTAGTGGGCACTTGGACTATGTAGGTTCCCTAGCGGGCACTTGGACAATGTACGTTCCCTATCGGGTACTTGGACTGTCTAGGTTAACTAGAGGGTAATTGGACTGTCTAGGTTACCTAGTGGACACTTGGACTATGTAGTTTACCTAGCAGGCACTTGGACTATGTAGGTTAACTAGCGGGCACTTGGACTATCTAGGTTACCTCGGGGGCACTTGGACTATGTACGTTTCCTAACGGGCACTTGGGCTATCTACGTTACCTAGCGGGCACTTGGACTATGTAGGTTAACGAACGGGCACTTGGACTATGTAGGTAACCTAATGGTCACTTGGACTGTCTAGGTTACCTAGCGGGGACTTTGACTATGTAGGTTAACTAGCGAGCACTTGGACTATCTAGGTCAACTAGCGGCCCCTTGTACTATATAGGTTAACTAGCGGGCACTTGGACTCTCTAGGTTAACTAACGGACCTTGGACTATGTAGGTTAACTAGCGGGCCATTGCACGGTGTAGGTTAACTAGCGGGCGCATGGATTATGTAGGTTTACTAGAAGGCACTTGGACTATCTAGGTTAACTAGTAGGCACTTGGACTATCTAGTTTCCCTAGCGGGCATTTGGACTATTTAGGTTACCATCGGGAACTTGGACTATGTAGGTTACCTAGCGGGCACTTGGACTATGTACATCCCCTAGTGGGCACTTGGACTATCTAGGTTAACTAACGGGCACTTGGACTATGTAGGTTGCCTAGCGGGCACTTGGACTATGTAGGTTCCCTAGCGTGCACTTGGATTATGTAGGTTCCCTATCGGGCACTTGGACTATGTAGGTTAACTAGCGGGAACTTGGACTGTCTAGGTAACCTAGCGGGCACTTGGACTATCTAGGTTAACGAACGGGCACATGGACTATGAGGTTACCTAGCGGGGACATGGACTATGTAGGATCCCTATAGGACATTTTGACTACTTAGGTTAACTAGAGGGCACTTGGACTATCTAGGTCAACTAGCGGGCCCTTGTACTATGTAGGTTAACTAGCAGGCACTTGGACTATATAGTTTAACTAGCGGACCTTGGACTATGTACATTAACTAGCGGGCCCTTGGACTATGTAGGTTAACTAGCGGGCACTTGGACTATCAAGGTCAACTAGCGGGCCCTTGTACTATGTACGTTAACTAGCAGGAACTTGGACTATATAGGTTAACTAGCGGGTACTTGGACTATCTAGGTTAACTAATGGACCTTGGGCTATGTAGGTTAACTAGCGGGCCCTTGGACTATGTAGGTTGCCTAGCGAGCACTTGGACTATGAAGGTTCCCTGCGGGCAGTTGGACAAAGTAGGTTCCCTATCGGGTACTTGGACTGTCTAGGTTAACTAGCGGGCAATTGGACTGTCTAGGTTACCTAGTGGGCACTTGGACTATGTAGTTTACCTAGCGAGCACTTGGACTATGTAGGTTTCCTAGCGGGCACTTGGGCTATCTACGTTACCTAGCGGGCACTTGGACTGTGTAGGTTAACGAAAGGGCACTTGGACTATGTAGGTAACCTAATGGTCACTTGGACTGTCTAGATTACCTAGCGGGGACTTGGACTATGTAGGTTAACTAGCGGGCACTTGGACTATATAGGTTAACTAGCGGGCACTTGGACTATCTAGGTTAACTAACGGACCTTTGACTATGTAGGTTAACTAGCGGGCCCTTGGACTATGTACGTCCCCTAGTGGGCACTTGGACTATCTAGGTTAACTAACGGGCACTAGGACTATCTAGGTTAACTAGCGGGCACTTGGACTATCTAGGTTACCTAGCAGGCACTTGGATTATGAAGGATGCCTAGCGGGCACTTGGACTATCTAGGTTACCTAGCAGGCACGTGGACTATGTAGGTTAACTAGCGGACACTTGCACGATCTAGGTTAACTAGCGGGCCATTACACTATGTAGGTTAACTAGCGGGCCCATGGATTAGGTAGGTTTACTAGCAGGCACTTGGACTATCTAGGTTAACTAGCAGGCACTTGGACTATGTAGTTTCCCTAGCGGGCATTTGGACTATTTAGGTTACCATCGGGAACTTGGACTATGTAGGGTACCTAGCGGGCTCTTGGACTATGTACATCCCCTAGTGGGCACTTGGACTATCTAGGTTAACTAATGGGCACTTGGACTATGTAGTTTCCCTAGAGGGCATTTGGACTATTTAGGTTACCATCGGGAACTTGGACTATGTAGGGTACCTAGCGGGCACTTGGACTATGTACATCCCCTAGTGGGCACTTGGACTATCTAGGTTAACTAACGGGCACTTGGACTATGTAGGTTGCCTAGCGGGCACTTGGACTATGTAGGTTCCCTAGCGGGCACTTGGATTATGTAGGTTCCCTATCGGGCACTTGGACTATGTTGGTTAACTAGCGGGCACTTGGACTGTCTAGGTTAATAACGGCCACTTGGACTATGTAGGTTGCCTAGCGGCAATTGGACTATGTAGGTTCCCTAGCGGGCACTTGGATTATGTAGGTTCCCTATCGGGCACTTGGATTATGTAGGTTCCCTATCGGGCACAAGGACTATGTAGGTTAACTAGCGGGCACTTGGACTGTCTAGGTAACCTAGCGGGCACTTGGACTATCTAGGTTAACGAACGGGCACTTGAACTATGTAGGTTAACTAGCGGGCACTTGGACTATCTAGGTTTCCTAGACGGCACTCGGACTATGTATATACCCTAGCGCGCACTTATACTATCTAGGTTACCTAGCAGGCACTTGGACTATGTACGTCCCCTAGTGGGCACTTGGACTATCTAGGTTAACGAACGGGCACTTGGACTATGTAGTTTCCCTAGCGGGTATTTGGACTATTTAGGTTACCATCGGGAACTTGGACTATGTAGGTTACCTAACGGGCACTTGGACTATGTACGTCCCCTAGTGGGCTCTTGTACTATCTAGGTTAACTAACGGGCACTTGGACTATGTAGGTTGCCTAGCGGGCACTTGGATTATGTACGTTCCCTATCGGGCACTTGTATTATGTAGGTTCCCTATCGGGCACTTGGACTATGTAGGTTAACTAGCGGGCACTTGGACTGTCTAGGTAACCTAGCGGGCACTTGGACTCTCTAGGTTAACGAACGGGCACTTGGACTATGTAGGTAACCTAGCGGGCACTTGGACTGTCTAGGTTACCTAGCAGGCACTTTGACTATCTAGGTTAACGAACGGGCACTTGTACTATGTAGGTTACCTAGCGGGCACTTGGACTATGTAGGTTCGCTAGCTGGCACTTGGACTATTTAGGTTACCTAGCAGGCACTTTGACTATCTAGGTTAACTAACGGGCACTTGGACTATGTAGGTTGCCTAGCGAGCACTTGGACTATGTAGGTTCCCTAGCGGGCACTTGGACTATGTAGGTTCCTTATCGGGTACTTGGACAGTCTAGGTTAACTTCTGGGCTATTGGACTGTCTAGGTTACCTAGTGGGCACTTGGACTATGTAGTTTACCTAGCGAGCACTTGGACTATGTAGGTTCTCTAGCGGGCACTTGGACTCTGTAGGTTCCCTATCGGGTACTTGGACTGTGTAGGTTAACTAGCAGGCAATTGGACTGTCTAAGTTACCTAGTGGGCACTTGGACTATGTAGTTTACCTAGCAGGCACTGGGACTATGTAGGTTAACTAGCAGGCACTTGGACTATATAGTTTAACTAGCGGACCTTGGACTATGTAGGTTAACTAGCGGGCCCTTGGACTATGTAGGTTAACTAGCGGGCACTTGGACTTTCAAGGTCAACTAGCGGGCCCTTGTACTATGTAGGTTAACTAGCGGGCACTTGGACTATATAGGTTAACTAGCAGGCACTTTGACTATCTAGGTTAACTAATGGGCACTTGGACTATGTAGGTTGCCTAGCGAGCACTTGGACTATGTAGGTTCCCTAGCGGGCACTTGGACTGTGTAGGTTCCCAATCGGGTACTTGGAATGTCTAGGTTAACTACTGGGCAATTGGACTGTCTAGGTCACGTAGTGGGCACTTGGACTATATAGTTTACGTAGCGAGCACTTGGACTATGTAGGTTCCCTAGCGGGCACTTGGACTCTGTAGGTTCCCTATCGGGTACTTGGACTGTCTAGGTTAACTAGCGGGCAATTGGACTGTCTAGGTTACCTAGTGGGCACTTGGACTATGTAGTTTACCTAGCAGGCACTTGGACTATGTAGGTTAACTAGCGGGCACTTGGACTATCTAGGTTACCTAGAGGGCACTTGGACTATGTACGTTTCCTAGCGGGCACTTGGGCTATCTACGTTACCTAGCGGGCACTTGGACTATGTAAGATCCCTATCGGACATTTGTACTACTTAGGATAACTAGCGGGCACTTTGACTCTCTAGGTTAGCTATCGGGCACTTGGACTATCTAGGTCAACTAGCGGGCCCTTGTACTATGTAGGTTACCTAGCGTGCCCTTGGACTATGTAGGTTAACTAGTCGGCACTTGGACTATCTAGGTTTCCTAGCAGGCACTTGGACTATGTAATTTCCCTAGCGGGCATTTGGGCTATTTAGGTTACCATCGGGAACTTGGACTATGTAGGTTACCTAGCGGGCACTTGGACTATGTACGTCCCCTAGTGGGCACTTGGACTCTCTAGGTTAACTAATGGGCACTTTGACTATGTAGGTTGCCTAGCGGGCAATTGGACTATGTAGGTTTCCTAGCGGGCACTTGGATTATGTAGGTTCCCTATCGGGCACTTGGATAATGTAGGTTCCCTATCGGGCACTTGGACTATGTAGGTTAACTAGCGGGCACTTGGACTGTCTAGGTAACCTAGCGGGCACTTGGACTATCTAGGTTAACGAACGGGCACTTGGACTATGTAGGTAAACTAGCGGGCACATGGACTGTCTAGGTTACCTAAGTGGCACTTTGACTATCTAGGTTAACGAACGGGCACTTGGACTATGTAGGTTACCTAGCGGGCACTTGGACTATGTAGGATCCCTATCGGACATTTGGACTACTTAGGTTAACTAGCGGGCGCTTGGACTATCTAGGTTAACTAGCGGGCACTGGGACTATCTAGGTTAACTAGCGGACCTTGGACCATGTAGGTTAACTAGCAGGCGCTTGGACTAAGTATGTTAACTAGCGGGCACTTGGACTATCTAGGTTTCCTAGCCGGCACTCGGACTATGTACATACCCTAGCGCGCACTTGGACAATCTAGGTTACGTAGCAGGCATTGGGACTATGTACATCCCCTAGTGGGCACTTGGACTATCTAGGTTAACTAACGGGCACTTGGACTATGTAGTTTCCCTAGCGGGCATTTGGACTATTTAGGTTACCATCGGGAACATGGACTATGTAGGTTACCTAACGGGCACTTGGACTATGTACGTCCCCTAGTGGGCACGTGGACTATCTAGGTTAACTAACGGACAATTGGACTATGTAGGTTGCCTAGCGGGCACTTGGATTATGTAGGTTCCCTATCGTGCACTTGGATTATGTAGGTTCCCTATCGGGCACTTGGACTATGTAGGTTAACTAGCGGGCACTTGGACTGTCTAGGTAACCTAGCGGGCACTTGGACTCTCTAGGTTAACGAACGGGCACTTGGAATATGTAGGTAACCTAGCGGGCACTTGGACTGTCTAGGTAACCTAGCGGGCACTTGGACTGTCTAGGATACCAACAGACACTTTGACTATCTAGGTTAACGAACGGGCACTTGGACAATGTAGGTTACCTAGCGGGCACTTGGACTATGTAGGTTCGCTAGTGGGCACTTGGACTATTTAGGTTACCTAGCAGGCACTTTGACTATCTAGGTTAACTAACGGGCACTTGGACTATGTAGGTTGCCTAGCAAGCACTTGGACTATGTAGGTTCCCTAGCGGGCACTTAGACTATGTAGGTTCCTTATCGGATACTTGGACTGTCTAGGTTAACTACTGGGCTATTGGACTGTCTAGGTTACCTAGTGGGCACTTGGACTATGTAGTTTACCTAGCAAGCACTTGGACTGTGTAGGTTATCTAGCGGGACCTTGGACTCTGTAGGTTCCCTATCGGGTACTCTGACTGTGTAGGTTATCTAGCAGGCAATTGGACTGTCTAGGTTACCTAGTGGGCACTTGGACTATGTAGTTTACCTAGCAGGCACTTGGACTATGTAGGTTAACTGGCAGGCACTTGGACTATATAGTTTAACTAGCGGACCTTGGACTATGTAGGATAACTAGCGGGCACTTGGACTTTCAAGGTCAACTAGCGGGCCCTTGTACTATGTAGGTTAACTAGCGGGCACTTGGACTATATAAGTTAACTAGCGGGCACTTGGACTATGTAGGTTAACTAACGGGCACTTGGACTATGTAGGTTGCCTAGCGGGCAATTGGACTATGTAGGTTCCCTAGCGGGACTTGGATTATGTAGGTTCCCTATCGGGCACATGGACTATGTAGGTTAACTAGCGGGCACTTGGACTTTCTAGGTTACCTAGCGGGCACTTTGACTATCTAGGTTAACGAACGGGCACTTGGACTATGTAGGTTACCTAGCGGGCACTTGGACTATGTAGGATCCCTATCGGACATTTGGACTACTTAGGTTAACTAGCGGGCACTTGGACTATCTAGGTTAACTAGCGGGCACTTGGACTATCTATGTTAACTAGCGGGCACTTGGACTATCTATGTTAACTAGCGGACCTTGGACTATGTAGGTTAACTAGCAAGCGCTTGGACTAAGTAGGTTAACTAGCGGGCACTTGGACTATCTAGGTTTCCTAGCCTGCACTCGGACTATGTACATACCCTAGCGCGCACTTGGACTATCTAGGTTACGTAGCAGGCACTTGGACTATGTACGTCCCCTAGTGGGCACTTGGACTATCTAGGTTAACTAACGGGCACTTGGACTATGTAGTTTCCCTAGCGGGCATTTGGACTATTTAGGTTACCATCGGGAACTTGGACTATGTAGGTTACCTAACGGGCACTTGGACTATGTACGTCCCCTAGTGGGCACTTGGACTATCTAGGTTAACTAGCGGACCTTGGACTATGTAGGTTAACTAGCAGGCGCTTGGACTAAGTAGGTTAACTAGCGGGCACTTGGACTATCTAGGTTTCCTAGCCGGCACTCGGACTATGTACATACCCTAGCGCTCACTTGGACTATCTAGGTTACATAGCAGGCACTTGGACTATGTACGTCCCCTAGTGGGCACTTGGACTATCTAGGTTAACTAACGGGCACTTGGACTATGTAGTTTCCCTAGCGGGCATTTGGACTATTTAGGTTACCATCGGGAACTTGGACTATGTAGGTTACCTAACGGGCACTTGGACTATGTACGTCCCCTAGTGGGCACTTGGACTATCTAGGTTAACTAACAGGCACTTGGACTATGTAGGTTGCCTAGCGGGCACTTGGATTATGTAGGTTCCCTATCGGGCACTTGGACTATGTAGGTTAACTAGCGGGCACTTGGACTGTCTAGGCAACCTAGCGGGCACTTGGACTCTCTAGGTTAACGAACGGGCACTTGGACTAACTAGGTAACCTAGCGGGCACTGGACTGTCTAGGTTACCTAGCAGGCACTTCGACTATCTATGTTAACGAACGGGCACTTGGACTATGTAGGTTACCTAGCGGGCACTTGGACTATGTAGGTTCCCTAGCGGGCACTTGGACTATTTAGGTTACCTAGCAGGCACTTTGACTATCTAGGTTAACTAACGGGCACTTGGACTATGTAGGTTCCCTAGCGGGCAATTGGACTGTGTAGGTTCCCAATCGGGTACTTGGACTGTCTAGGTTAACTACTGGGCAATTGGACTGTCTAGGTTACCTAGTGGGCACTTGGACTATGTAGTTTACGTAGCGAGCACTTGGACTATGTAGGTTCCCTAGCGGGCATATGGACTAAATAGATAACCTATCGGGCACTTAGACTTTGTAGGTTACCTAGCGGGCCCTTGGACTATGTAGGTTCACTAGTGGGCCCTTGGACTATATAGGTTACCTAGCGGGTACTTGGACGATCTAGGTTAACTAGCGGGTACTTGGACTATGTAGGTTAACTAGCGGGCCCTTGGACTATGTAGATTAACTAGCGGCACTTGGACAATCTACGTTAACAAGCGGGCCCTTGGACTATATAGATTCCCTAGCGGGCATTTGGACTACATAGATAACCTAGCGGGCACTTAGATTTTGTAGGTTACCTAGCGGGCACTTGGACTATCTAGGTTACCTAGCTGGCACTTGAACTATCTACGTTACCTAGTGGGTTCTTGGAGTATGTAGGTTACCTAGCGGGCTGTTGGACTATCTAGGTTAACTAACGGGTACTTGGATTATGTAGGTTCCCTAGCGGGCCCTTGGACTATGTAAGTTCTCTAGCGGGCACTTGGACTATGTGGGTTTCCTGACGGGCATTTGGACTATCTAGGTTACCTAACGGGCACTTGGACTATGTAGGTTCCCTAGCGGGCCCTTGGACTATCTAGGTTAACTAGCGGGCACTTAGACTATCTAGATTAACTAGCGGGCCCTTGGACTATCTAGGTTTACTAGCGGGCACTTGGACTATGTAGTTTCCCTAGAGGGCATTTGGATTATTTAGGTTACCTAGTGGGCACTTGGACTATGTATGTTACCTAGCGGGCACTTGGACTATGTAGGTTAACTAGAAGGCACTTGGACTATCAAGTTTACCTTGCGGGCCCTTGGACTATGTAGGTTACCAGCGGGCACTTGGACTATCTAGGTTAAGGAATGTGCACTTGGACTATGTAGGTAACCTAGCGGGCACTTGGACTGTCTAGGTTACCTAGCAGGCACTTGGCCTATCTACGTTAACGAACGGGCACTTGGACTATGTAGGTTAACTAGCGGACACTTCGACTCTCTAGGTTAGCTAACGGGCAATTGGACTATCTAGGTTACCTAGCGGGCACTTGGATTATGTAGGTTCCCTAGCGGGCACTTGGACTATTTAGGTTACCTAGCCGGCAATTTGACTATCTAGGTTAACTAACGGGCACTTGGACTATGTAGGTTGCCTAGCGGGCACTTGGACTATCTAGGTTAACTAACGGACCTTGGACTATGTAGGTTAACTAGCGGGCCCTTGGACTATGTACGTCCCCTAGTGGGTACTTGGGCTATCTAGGTTAACTAAAGGGCACTAGTATTATCTAGGTTAACTAGCGGGCACTTGGATTATGAAGGATGCCTAGCGGGCACTTGGACTATCTAGGTTACCTAGCAGGCACGTGGACTATGTACGTTAACTAGCGGACACTTGCACGATCTAGGTTAACTAGCGGGCCATTGCACTATGTAGGTTAACTAGCGGGCCCATGGATTATGTAGGTTTACTAGCAGGCACTTGGACTATATAGTTTAACTAGCGGACCTTGGACTATGTAGGTTAACTAGCGGGCCCTTGGACTATGTAGGTTAACTAGCGGGCACTTGGACTTTCAAGGTCAACTAGCGGGCCCTTGTACTATGTAGGTTAACTAGCGGGCACTTGGACTATATAGGTTAAGTAGCGGGCACTTGGACTATCTAGGTTAACTAACGGGCACTTGGACTATGTAGGTTGCCTAGCGGGCAATTGGACTACGTAGGTTCCCTAGCGGGCACTTGGATTATGTAGGTTCCCTATCGGGCACTTGGATTATGTAGGTTCCCTATCGGGCACATGGACTATGTAGGTTAACTAGCGGGCACTTGGACTGTCTAGGTAACCTAGCGGGCACTTGGACTGTCTAGGTTAAGGAACGGGCACTTGGACTATGTAGGTAACCTAGCGGGCACATGGACTGTCTAGGTTACCTAGCGGGCACTTGGACTATCTAGGTTAACGAACGGGCACTTGGACTATGTAGGTTACCTAGCGGGCACTTGGACTATGTAGGATCCCTATCGGACATTTGGACTACTTAGGTTAACTAGCGGGCGCTTGGACTATCTAGGTTAACTAGCGGGCCTTTGGACTATCTAGGTTAACTAGCGGACCTTGGAATATGTAGGTTAACTAGCAGGACCTTGGTCTAAGTAGGTTAACTAGCGGGCACTTGGACTATCTAGGTTTCCTAGCGGGCACTCGGACTATGTACATACCCTAGCGCGCACTTGGACTATCTAGGTTACGTAGCAGGCACTTGGACTATGTACGTCCCCTAGTGGGCACTTGGACTATCTAGGTTAACTAACGGGCACTTGGACTATGTAGTTTCCCTAGCCGGCATTTGGACTATTTAGGTTACCATCGGGAACTTGGACTATGTAGGTTACCTAACGGGCACTTGGACTATGTACGTCCCCTAGTGGGCACTTGGACAATCTAGGTTAACTAACGGGCAATTGGACTATGTAGGTTGCCTAGCGGGCACTTGGATTATGTAGGTTCCCTATCGGGCACTTGGATTATGTAGGTTCCCTATCGGGCACTTGGACTGGGTAGGTTAACTAGCGGGCACTTGGACTGTCTAGGTAACCTAGCGGGCACTTGGACTCTCTAGGTTAACGAACGGGCACTTGGACTATGTAGGTAACCTAGCGGGCACTGGACTGTCTAGGTTACCTAGCAGGCACTTCGACTATCTAGGTTAACGAACGGGCACTTGGACTATGTAGGTTACCTAGCGGGCACTTGGACTATGTAGGTTCCCTAGCGGGCACTTGGACTATTTAGGTTACCTAGCAGGCACTTTGACTATCTAGGTTAACTAATGGGCACTTGGACTATGTAGGTTGCCTAGCGAGCACTTGGACTATGTAGGTTCCCTAGCGGGCACTTGGACTGTGTAGGTTCCCAATCGGGTACTTGGAATGTCTAGGTTAACTACTGGGCAATTGGACTGTCTAGGTTACCTAGTGGGCACTTGGACTATGTAGTTTACGTAGCGAGCACTTGGACTATGTAGGTTCCCTAGCGGGCACTTGGACTCTGTAGGTTCCCTATCGGGTACTTGGACTGTCTAGGTTAACCAGCGGGCAATTGGACTGTCTAGGTTACCTAGTGGGCACTTGGACTATGTAGTTTACCTAGCAGGCACTTGGACTATGTAGGTTAACTAGCGGGCACTTGGACTATCTAGGTTACCTAGAGGGCACTTGGACTATGTACGTTTCCTAGCGGGCACTTGGGCTATCTACGTTACCTAGCAGGCACTTGGACTATGTAGGATCCCTATCGGACATTTGTACTACTTAGGATAACTAGCTGGCACTTTGACTCTCTAGGTTAGCTATCGGGCACTTGGACTATCTAGGTCAACTATCGGGCCCTTGTACTATGTAGGTTACCTAGCGTGCCCTTGGACTATGTAGGTTAACTAGTGGGCACTTGGACTATCTAGGTTTCCTAGCAGGCACTTGGACTATGTAGTTTCCCTAGCGGGCATTTGGGCTATTTAGGTTACCATCGGGAACTTGGACTATGTAGGTTACCTAGCGGGCACTTGGACTATGTACGTCCCCTAGTGGGCACTTGGACTCTCTAGGTTAACTAACGGGCACTTTGACTATGTAGGTTGCCTAGCGGGCAATTGGACTATGTAGGTTTCCTAGCGGGCACTTGGATTATGTAGGTTCCCTATCGGGCACTTGGATTATGTAGGTTCCCTATCGGGCACTTGGACTATGTAGGTTAACTAGCGGGCACTTGGACTGTCTAGGCAACCTAGCGGGCACTTGGACTCTCTAGGTTAACGAACGGGCACTTGGACTAAGTAGGTAATCTAGCGGGCAATGGACTGTCTAGGTTACCTAGGGGGCACTTTGACTATCTAGGTTAACGAACGGGCACTTGGACTATGTAGGTAAACTAGCGGGCACATGGACTGTCTAGGTTACCTAGGGGGCACTTTGACTATCTAGGTTAACGAACGGGCACTTGGACTATGTAGTTTACCTAGCCGGCAGTTGGACTATGTAGGATCCCTATCGGACATTTGGACTACTTAGGTTAACTAGCGGGCGCTTGGACTATCTAGGTTAACTAGCGGGCACTGGGACTATCTAGGTTAACTAGCGGACCTTGGACCATGTAGGTTAACTAGCAGGCGCTTGGACTAAGTATGTTAACTAGCGGGCACTTGGACTATCTAGGTTTCCTAGCCGGCACTCGGACTATGTACATACCCTAGCGCGCACTTGGACTATCTAGGTTACGTAGCAGGCATTGGGACTATGTACATCCCCTAGTGGGCACTTGGACTATCTAGGTTAACTAACGGGCACTTGGACTATGTAGTTTCCCTAGCGGGCATTTGGACTATTTAGGTTACCATCGGGAACATGGACTATGTAGGTTACCTAACGGGCACTTGGACTATGTACGTCCCCTAGTGGGCACGTGGACTATCTAGGTTAACTAACGGGCAATTGAACTATGTAGGTTGCCTAGCGGGCACTTGGATTATGTAGGTTCCCTATCGGGCACTTGGATTATGTAGGTTCCCTATCGGGCACTTGGACTATGTAGGTTAACTAGCGGGCACTTGGACTGTCTAGGTAACCTAGCGGGCACTTGGACTATCTAGGTTAACGAACGGGCACTTGGAATATGTAGGTAATCTACCGGGCACTTGGACTGTCTAGGTAACCTAGCGGGCACTTGGACTGTCTAGGATACCAACAGACACTTTGACTATCTAGGTTAACGAACGGGCACTTGGACTATGTAGGTTACCTAGCGGGCACTTGGACTATGTAGTTTCGCTAGCGGGCACTTGGACTATTTAGGTTACCTAGCAGGCACTTTGACTATCTAGGTTAACTAACGGGCACTTGGACTATGTAGGTTGCCTAGCAAGCACTTGGACTATGTAGGTTCCCTAGCGGGCACTTGGACTATCTATGTTAACTAGCGGACCTTGGACTATGTAGGTTAACTAGCAGGCGCTTGGACTAAGTAGGTTAACTAGCGGGCACTTGGACTATCTAGGTTTCCTAGCCGGCACTCGGACTATGTACATACCCTAGCGCGCACTTGGACTATCTAGGTTACGTAGCAGGCACTTGGACTATGTACGTCCCCTAGTGGGCACTTGGACTATCTAGGTTAACTAACGGGCACTTGGACTATGTAGTTTCCCTAGCGGGCATTTGGACTATTTAGGTTACCATCGGGAACTTGGACTATGTAGGTTACCTAACGGGCACTTGGACTATGTACGTCCCCTAGTGGGCACTTGGACTATCTAGGTTAACTAGCGGACCTTGGACTATGTAGGTTAACTAGCAGGCGCTTGGACTAAGTAGGTTAACTAGCGGGCACTTGGACTATCTAGGTTTCCTAGCCGGCACTCGGACTATGCACATACCTTAGCGCTCACTTGGACTATCTAGGTTACGTAGCAGGCACTTGGACTATGTACATACCCTAGCGCGCACTTGGACTATCTAGGTTAACTAACGGGCACTAGGACTATCTAGATTAACCTGGGCACTTGGACTATCTATGTTACCTAGCAGACACTTGGATTATGCAGGATCCCTAGTGGGCACTTGGACAATCTAGGTTAACTAGCGGGCACTTGGACTATCTAGGTTACCTAGAGGGCACATGGACTATGTACGTTCTCTAGCGGGCACTTGGGCTATCTACGTTACCTAGCGGGCACTTGGACTATGTAGGTAATCTAATGGTCACTTGGACTGTCTAGGTTACCTAGCGGGGACTTGGACTATGTAGGTTAACTAGCGGGCACTTGGACTATGTAGGATCCCTATCGGACATTTGTACTACTTAGGTTATCTAGCGGACATTTTGACTATCTAGGTTAACTAGCGGGCACTTGGACTATCTAGGTCAACTAGCGGGCCCTTGTACTATGTAGGTTAACTAGCGGGCACTTGGACTACCTAGGTTAACTAACCGACCTTGGACTATGTAGGTTAACTAGCGAGCACTTGGACTATGTACGTCCCCTAGTGGGCACTTGGGCTATCTAGGTTAACTAACGGGCACTAGGATTATCTAGGTTAACTAGCGGGCACTTGGATTATGAAGGATGCCTAGCGGGCACTTGGACTATCTAGGTTACCTAGCAGGCACGTGGACTATGTAGGTTAACAAGCGGACACTTGCACGATCTAGGTTAACTAGCGGGCCATTGCACTAAGTAGGTTAACTAGCGGGCCCATGGATTATGTAGGTTTACTAGCAGGCACTTGGACTATCTAGGTTAACTAGTAGGCACTTGGACTATGTAGTTTCCCTAGCGGGCATTTGGACTATTTTGGTTACCATCGGGAACTTGGACTATGTAGGTTACCTAGCGGGCACTTGGACTATGTACGTCCCCTAGTGGGCACTTGGACTATCTAGGTTAACTAACGGGCACTTGGACTATGTAGGTTGCCTAGCGGGCACTTGGACTATGTAGGTTCCCAGCGGGCACTTGGATTATGTAGGATCCCTATCGGGCACTTGGATTATGTAGGTTCCCTATCGGGCACTTGGACTATGTCGGTTAACTAGCGGGCACTTGGACTGTCTAGGTAACCTAGCGGGCATTTGGACTATCTAGGTTAACGAACGGGCACTTGGACTATGTACGTAACCTAGCGGGCACTTGGACTGTCTAGGTTAACTAGCGGGCACTTTGACTATCTAGTTTAACGAACGGGCACTTGGACTATGTAGGTTACCTAGCGGGCACTTGGACTATATAGGATCCCTATCGGACATTTGGACTACTTAGATTAACTAGTGGGCACTTGGACTATCTAGGTTAACTAGCGGGCACTTGGATTATCTAGGTCAACTAGCGGGCCATTATACTATGTAGGTTAACTAGCAGGCACTTGGACTATGTAGTTTCCCTAGCGGGCATTTGGACTATTTTGGTTACCATCGGGAACTTGGACTATGTAGGTTACCTAGCGGGCACTTGGACTATGTACGTCCCCTAGTGGGCACTTGGACTATCTAGGTTAACTAACGGGCACTTGGACTATGTAGGTTGCCTAGCGGGCACTTGGACTATGTAGGTTCCCAGCGGGCACTTGGATTATGTAGGATCCCTATCGGGCACTTGGATTATGTAGGTTCCCTATCGGGCACTTGGACTATGTCGGTTAACTAGCGGGCACTTGGACTGTCTAGGTAACCTAGCGGGCATTTGGACTATCTAGGTTAACGAACGGGCACTTGGACTATGTAGGTAACCTAGCGGGCACTTGGACTGTCTAGGTTAACTAGCGGGCACTTTGACTATCTAGGTTAACGAACGGGCACTTGGACTATGTAGGTTACCTAGCGGGCACTTGGACTATATAGGATCCCTATCGGACATTTGGACTACTTAGATTAACTAGTGGGCACTTGGACTATCTAGGTTAACTAGCGGGCACTTGGATTATCTAGGTCAACTAGCGGGCCATTATACTATGTAGGTTAACTAGCAGGCACTTGGACTGTATAGTTTAACTAGCGGACCTTGGACTATGTAGGTTAACTAGCGGGCCCTTGGACTATGTAGGTTAACTAGCGGGCACTTGGATTATCAAGGTCAACTAGCGGGCCCTTGTACTATGTAGGTTAACTAGCGGGCACTTGGAGTATATAGGTTAACTAGCGGGCCCTTGGACTATGTAGGTTGCCTAGCGAGCACTTGGACTATGTAGGTTCCCTGCGGGCAGTTGGACTATGTAGGTTCCCTATCGGGTACTTGGACTGTCTAGGTTAACTAGCGGGCAATTGGACTGTCTAGGTTACCTAGTGGGCACTTGGACTATGTAGTTTACCTAGCGAGCACTTGGACTATGTAGGTTAACTAGCGGGCACTTGGACTATCTAGGTTACCTAGAGGGCACTTGGATTATGTACATTTCCTAGCGGGCACTTGGGCTATCTATGTTACCTAGCGGGCACTTGGAGTATGTAGGTTAACTAGCGGGCACTTGGACTTTGTAGGATCCCTATCGGACATTTGTACTACTTAGGTTAACTAGCGGGCACTTTGACTATCTAGGTTAACTAGCGTGCACTTGGACTATCTAGGTCAACTAGGGAGCCTTTGTACTATGTAGGTTAACTAGCGGGCACTTGGACTATATAGTTTAACTAGCGGACCTTGGACTATGTAGGTTAACTAGCGGGCCCTTGGACTATGTAGGTTAACGAGCGGGCACTTGGACTTTCAAGGTCAACTAGCGGGCCCTAGTACTATGTAGGTTAATTAGCGGGCACTTGGACTATATAGGTTAACTAGCGGGCACTTGGACTATCTAGGTTAACTAACGGACCTTTGACTATGTAGTTTAGCTAGCGGGCCCTTGGACTATGTACGTCCCCTAGTGGGCACTTGGACTATCTAGGTTAACTAACAGGCACTAGGACTATCTAGGTTAACTAGCGGGCACTTGGACTATCTAGATTAACTAGCGGGCCCTTGGACTATCTAGGTTAACTAGCGGGCACTTGGACTATCTAGGTTAACTAGCAGGCACTTGGAGTATCTACATTAACTAGCGGGCCCTTGGACTATCTAGGTTTACTAGCGGGCACTTGGACTATCTAGGTTAACTAGCGGGCGCTTGGACTATGTAGTTTCCCTAGCGGGCATTTGGATTATTTAGGTTACCTAGTGGGCACTTGGACTATGTAGGTTACCTAGCGGGCACTTGGACTATGTAGGTTAACTAGAAGGCACTTGGACTATCAAGGTTACCTAGCGGGCCCTTGGACTATGTAGGTTAAGAGCGGGCACTTGGACTATCAAGGTTACCTAGCGGGCCCTTGGACTATGTAGGTTAAGAGCGGGCACTTGGACTATCTAGGTTAACGAACGTGCACTTGGACTATGTAATTAACCTAGCGGGCACTTGGACTATGTACGTTTCCTATCGTGCACTTGGGCTATCTACGTTACCTAGCGGGCAATTGGACTATGTAGGTAACCTAATGGTCACTTGGACAGTCTAGGTTACCTAGCGGGGACTTTGACTATGTAGGTTAACTAGCGGGCACTTGGACTATCTAGGTCAACTAGCGGGCCCTTGTACTATGTAGGTTAACTAGCGGGCACTTGGACTATATAGGTTAACTAACGGACCTTGGACTATGTAGGTTAACTAGCGTGCACTTGGACTATGTATGTCCCCTAATGGGCACTTGGGTTATCTAGGTTAACTAACGGGCACTAGGACTATCTAGGTTAACTAGCGAGCACTTGGAGTATGTAGGTTACCTAGCAGGCACTTGGATTATGAAGGATCCCTAACGGGCACTTGGACTATCTGGGTTACCTAGCGGGCACTTGGACTTTGCAGGTTAACTAGCGGACACTTGCATGTTCTAGGTTAACTAGCGGGCCATTGCACTGTGTAGGTTAACTAGCG
Source organism: Tenrec ecaudatus (assembly GCF_050624435.1). Classification (NCBI taxonomy): domain Eukaryota; kingdom Metazoa; phylum Chordata; class Mammalia; order Afrosoricida; family Tenrecidae; genus Tenrec; species Tenrec ecaudatus. Next base: position 377,461 of record NW_027459378.1, on the reverse strand, counting down.
GGCGCATGGATTATGTAGGTTTACTAGCAGGCACTTGGACTATCTAGGTTAACTAGTAGGCACTTGAACTATCTAGTTTCCCTAGCGGGCATTTGGACTATTTAGGTTACCATCGGGAACTTGGACTATGTAGGTTACCTAGCGGGCACTTGGACTATGTACATCCCCTAGTGGGCACTTGGACTATCAAGGTTAACTAACGGACACTTGGACTATGTAGGTTGCCTAGCGGGCACTTGGACTATGTAGGTTCCCTAGCGGGCACTTGGATTATGTAGGTTCCCTATCGGGCACTTGGACTATGTAGGTTAACTAGCGGGTACTTGGACTGTCTAGGTAACCTAGCGGTCACTTGGACTCTCTAGGTTAACGAACGGGCACTTGGACTATGTAGGTAACCTAGCGGGCACTTGGACTGTCTAGGTTACCTAGCAGGCACTTTGACTATCTAGGTTAACGAACGGGCCCTTGGACTATGTAGGTTACCTAGCGGGCACTTGGACTATGTAGGTTCCCTAGCGGGCACTTGGACGATTTAGGTTACCTAGCAGGCACTTTGACTATCTAGGTTAACTAACGGGCACTTGGACTATGTAGGTTGCCTAGCGAGCACTTGGACTCTGTAGGTTCCCTAGCGGGCACTTGGACTGTGTAAGTTCCCTATCGGGTACTTGGACTGTCTAGGTTAACTACTGGGCAATTGGACTGTCTAGGTTACCTAGTGGGCACTTGGACTATGTAGTTTACGTAGCGAGCACTTGGACTATGTAGGTTCCCTAGCGGGCACTTGGACTCTGTAGGTTCCCTAACGGGTACTTGGACTGTCTAGGTTAACTAGCGGGCAATTGGACTGTCTAGGTTACCTAGTGGGCACTTGGACTATGTAGTTTACCTAGCAGGCACATGGACTATGTAGGTTAACTAGCGGGCACTTGGACTATCTAGGTTACCTAGAGGGCACTTGGACTATGTAGGTTTCCTAGCGGGCACTTGGGCTATCTATGTTACCTAGCGGGCACTTGGACTATGTAGGATCCCTATCGGACATTTGTACTACTTAGGATAACTAGCGGGCACTTTGACTCTCTAGGTTAGCTATCGGGCACTTGGACTATCTAGGTCAACTAGCGGGCCCTTGTACTATGTAGGTTACCTAGCGTGCCCTTGGACTATGTAGGTTAACTAGTGGGCACTTGGACTATCTAGGTATCCTAGCAGGCACTTGTACTCTGTATATACCCTAGCGCGCAATTGGACTATCTAGGTTAATTAACGAGCACTAGGACTATCTAGGTTAACTAGCGGGCACTTGGACTATCTATGTTACCTAGCAGACACTTGGATTATGCAGGATCCCTAGCGGGCACTTGGACAATCTAGGTTAACTAGCGGGCACTTGGACTATCTAGGTTACCTAGAGGGCACATGGACTATGTACGTTCCCTAGCGGGCACTTGGGCTATCTACGTTACCTAGCGGGCACTTGGACTATGTAGGTAATCTAATGGTCACTTGGACTGTCTAGGTTACCTAGCGGGGACTTGGACTATGTAGGTTAACTAGCGGGCACTTGGACTATGTAGGATCCCTATCGGACATTTGTACTACTTAGGTTATCTAGCGGACATTTTGACTATCTAGGTTAACTAGCGGGCCCTTGTACTATGTAGGTTAACTAGCGGGCACTTGGACTACCTAGGTTAACTAACCGACCTTGGACTATGTAGGTTAACTAGCGAGCACTTGGACTATGTACGTCCCCTAGTGGGCACTTGGGCTATCTAGGTTAACTAACGGGCACTAGGATTATCTAGGTTAACTAGCGGGCACTTGGATTATGAAGGATGCCTAGCGGGCACTTGGACTATCTAGGTTACCTAGCAGGCACGTGGACTATGTAGGTTAACAAGCGGACACTTGCACGATCTAGGTTAACTAGCGGGCCATTGCACTAAGTAGGTTAACTAGCGGGCCCATGGATTATGTAGGTTTACTAGCAGGCACTTGGACTATCTAGGTTAACTAGTAGGCACTTGGACTATGTAGTTTCCCTAGCGGGCATTTGGACTATTTTGGTTACCATCGGGAACTTGGACTATGTAGGTTACCTAGCGGGCACTTGGACTATGTACGTCCCCTAGTGGGCACTTGGACTATCTAGGTTAACTAACGGGCACTTGGACTATGTAGGTTGCCTAGCGGGCACTTGGACTATGTAGGTTCCCAGCGGGCACTTGGATTATGTAGGATCCCTATCGGGCACTTGGATTATGTAGGTTCCCTATCGGGCACTTGGACTATGTCGGTTAACTAGCGGGCACTTGGACTGTCTAGGTAACCTAGCGGGCATTTGGACTATCTAGGTTAACGAACGGGCACTTGGACTATGTAGGTAACCTAGCGGGCACTTGGACTGTCTAGGTTAACTAGCGGGCACTTTGACTATCTAGGTTAACGAACGGGCACTTGGACTATGTAGGTTACCTAGCGGGCACTTGGACTATATAGGATCCCTATCGGACATTTGGACTACTTAGATTAACTAGTGGGCACTTGGACTATCTAGGTTAACTAGCGGGCACTTGGATTATCTAGGTCAACTAGCGGGCCATTATACTATGTAGGTTAACTAGCAGGCACTTGGACTGTATAGTTTAACTAGCGGACCTTGGACTATGTAGGTTAACTAGCGGGCCCTTGGACTATGTAGGTTAACTAGCGGGCACTTGGACTATCAAGGTCAACTAGCGGGCCCTTGTACTATGTAGGTTAACTAGCGGGCACTTGGAGTATATAGGTTAACTAGCGGGCCCTTGGACTATGTAGGTTGCCTAGCGAGCACTTGGACTATGTAGGTTCCCTGCGGGCAGTTGGACTATGTAGGTTCCCTATCGGGTACTTGGACTGTCTAGGTTAACTAGCGGGCAATTGGACTGTCTAGGTTACCTAGTGGGCACTTGGACTATGTAGTTTACCTAGCGAGCACTTGGACTATGTAGGTTAACTAGCGGGCACTTGGACTATCTAGGTTACCTAGAGGGCACTTGGATTATGTACGTTTCCTAGCGGGCACTTGGGCTATCTATGTTACCTAGCGGGCACTTGGAGTATGTAGGTTAACTAGCGGGCACTTGGACTTTGTAGGATCCCTATCGGACATTTGTACTACTTAGGTTAACTAGCGGGCACTTTGACTATCTAGGTTAACTAGCGTGCACTTGGACTATCTAGGTCAACTAGGGAGCCTTTGTACTATGTAGGTTAACTAGCGGGCACTTGGACTATATAGTTTAACTAGCGGACCTTGGACTATGTAGGTTAACTAGCGGGCCCTTGGACTATGTAGGTTAACGAGCGGGCACTTGGACTTTCAAGGTCAACTAGCGGGCCCTAGTACTATGTAGGTTAATTAGCGGGCACTTGGACTATATAGGTTAACTAGCGGGCACTTGGACTATCTAGGTTAACTAACGGACCTTTGACTATGTAGGTTAGCTAGCGGGCCCTTGGACTATGTACGTCCCCTAGTGGGCACTTGGACTATCTAGGTTAACTAACAGGCACTAGGACTATCTAGGTTAACTAGCGGGCACTTGGACTATCTAGATAAACTAGCGGGCCCTTGGACTATCTAGGTTAACTAGCGGGCACTTGGACTATCTAGGTTAACTAGCAGGCACTTGGAGTATCTACATTAACTAGCGGGCCCTTGGACTATCTAGGTTTACTAGCGGGCACTTGGACTATCTAGGTTAACTAGCGGGCGCTTGGACTATGTAGTTTCCCTAGCGGGCATTTGGATTATTTAGGTTACCTAGTGGGCACTTGGACTATGTAGGTTACCTAGCGGGCACTTGGACTATGTAGGTTAACTAGAAGGCACTTGGACTATCAAGGTTACCTAGCGGGCCCTTGGACTATGTAGGTTAAGAGCGGGCACTTGGACTATCTAGGTTAACGAACGTGCACTTGGACTATGTAGTTAACCTAGCGGGCACTTGGACTATGTACGTTTCCTATCATGCACTTGGGCTATCTACGTTACCTAGCGGGCAATTGGACTATGTAGGTAACCTAATGGTCACTTGGACAGTCTAGGTTACCTAGCGGGGACTTTGACTATGTAGGTTAACTAGCGGGCACTTGGACTATCTAGGTCAACTAGCGGGCCCTTGTACTATGTAGGTTAACTAGCGGGCACTTGGACTATATAGGTTAACTAACGGACCTTGGACTATGTAGGTTAACTAGCGTGCACTTGGACTATGTATGTCCCCTAATGGGCACTTGGGTTATCTAGGTTAACTAACGGGCACTAGGACTATCTAGGTTAACTAGCGAGCACTTGGAGTATGTAGGTTACCTAGCAGGCACTTGGATTATGAAGGATCCCTAACGGGCACTTGGACTATCTGGGTTACCTAGCGGGCACTTGGACTTTGCAGGTTAACTAGCGGACACTTGCATGTTCTAGGTTAACTAGCGGGCCATTGCACTGTGTAGGTTAACTAGCGGGCGCATGGATTATGTAGGTTTACTAGCAGGCACTTTGACTATCTAGGTTAACTAGTAGGCACTTGAACTATCTAGTTTCCCTAGCGGGCATTTGGACTATTTAGGTTACCATCGGGAACTTGGACTATGTAGGTTACCTAGCGGGCACTTGGACTATGTACATCCCCTAGTGGGCACTTGGACTATCAAGGTTAACTAACGGGCACTTGGACTATGTAGGTTGCCTAGCGGGCACTTGGACTATGTAGGTTCCCTAGCGGGCACTTGGATTATGTAGGTTCCCTATCGGGCACTTGGACTATGTAGGTTAACTAGCGGGTACTTGGACTGTCTAGGTAACCTAGCGGTCACTTGGACTCTCTAGGTTAACGAACGGGCACTTGGACTATGTAGGTAACCTAGCGGGCACTTGGACTGTCTAGGTTACCTAGCAGGCACTTTGACTATCTAGGTTAACGAACGGGCCCTTGGACTATGTAGGTTACCTAGCGGGCACTTGGACTATGTAGGTTCCCTAGCGGGCACTTGGACGATTTAGGTTACCTAGCAGGCACTTTGACTCTCTAGGTTAACTAACGGGCACTTGGACTATGTAGGTTGCCTAGCGAGCACTTGGACTCTGTAGGTTCCCTAGCGGGCACTTGGACTGTGTAAGTTCCCTATCGGGTACTTGGACTGTCTAGGTTAACTACTGGGCAATTGGACTGTCTAGGTTACCTAGTGGGCACTTGGACTATGTAGTTTACGTAGCGAGCACTTGGACTATGTAGGTTCCCTAGCGGGCACTTGGACTCTGTAGGTTCCCTAACGGGTACTTGGACTGTCTAGGTTAACTAGCGGGCAATTGGACTGTCTAGGTTACCTAGTGGGCACTTGGACTATGTAGTTTACCTAGCAGGCACATGGACTATGTAGGTTAACTAGCGGGCACTTGGACTATCTAGGTTACCTAGAGGGCACTTGGACTATGTAGGTTTCCTAGCGGGCACTTGGGCTATCTATGTTACCTAGCGGGCACTTGGACTATGTAGGATCCCTATCGGACATTTGTACTACTTAGGATAACTAGCGGGCACTTTGACTCTCTAGGTTAGCTATCGGGCACTTGGACTATCTAGGTCAACTAGCGGGCCCTTGTACTATGTAGGTTACCTAGCGTGCCCTTGGACTATGTAGGTTAACTAGTGGGCACTTGGACTATCTAGGTATCCTAGCAGGCACTTGTACTCTGTATATACCCTAGCGCGCAATTGGACTATCTAGGTTAATTAACGAGCACTAGGACTATCTAGGTTAACTAGCGGGCACTTGGACTATCTATGTTACCTAGCAGACACTTGGATTATGCAGGATCCCTAGCGGGCACTTGGACAATCTAGGTTAACTAGCGGGCACTTGGACTATCTAGGTTACCTAGAGGGCACATGGACTATGTACGTTCCCTAGCGGGCACTTGGGCTATCTACGTTACCTAGCGGGCACTTGGACTATGTAGGTAATCTAATGGTCACTTGGACTGTCTAGGTTACCTAGCGGGGACTTGGACTATGTAGGTTAACTAGCGGGCACTTGGACTATGTAGGATCCCTATCGGACATTTGTACTACTTAGGTTATCTAGCGGACATTTTGACTATCTAGGTTAACTAGCGGGCACTTGGACTATCTAGGTCAACTAGCGGGCCCTTGTACTATGTAGGTTAACTAGCGGGCACTTGGACTACCTAGGTTAACTAACCGACCTTGGACTATGTAGGTTAACTAGCGAGCACTTGGACTATGTACGTCCCCTAGTGGGCACTTGGGCTATCTAGGTTAACTAACGGGCACTAGGATTATCTAGGTTAACTAGCGGGCACTTGGATTATGAAGGATGCCTAGCGGGCACTTGGACTATCTAGGTTACCTAGCAGGCACGTGGACTATGTAGGTTAACAAGCGGACACTTGCACGATCTAGGTTAACTAGCGGGCCATTGCACTAAGTAGGTTAACTAGCGGGCCCATGGATTATGTAGGTTTACTAGCAGGCACTTGGACTATCTAGGTTAACTAGTAGGCACTTGGACTATGTAGTTTCCCTAGCGGGCATTTGGACTATTTTGGTTACCATCGGGAACTTGGACTATGTAGGTTACCTAGCGGGCACTTGGACTATGTACGTCCCCTAGTGGGCACTTGGACTATCTAGGTTAACTAACGGGCACTTGGACTATGTAGGTTGCCTAGCGGGCACTTGGACTATGTAGGTTCCCAGCGGGCACTTGGATTATGTAGGATCCCTATCGGGCACTTGGATTATGTAGGTTCCCTATCGGGCACTTGGACTATGTCGGTTAACTAGCGGGCACTTGGACTGTCTAGGTAACCTAGCGGGCATTTGGACTATCTAGGTTAACGAACGGGCACTTGGACTATGTAGGTAACCTAGCGGGCACTTGGACTGTCTAGGTTAACTAGCGGGCACTTTGACTATCTAGGTTAACGAACGGGCACTTGGACTATGTAGGTTACCTAGCGGGCACTTGGACTATATAGGATCCCTATCGGACATTTGGACTACTTAGATTAACTAGTGGGCACTTGGACTATCTAGGTTAACTAGCGGGCACTTGGATTATCTAGGTCAACTAGCGGGCCATTATACTATGTAGGTTAACTAGCAGGCACTTGGACTGTAGAGTTTAACTAGCGGACCTTGGACTATGTAGGTTAACTAGCGGGCCCTTGGACTATGTAGGTTAACTAGCGGGCACTTGGACTATCAAGGTCAACTAGCGGGCCCTTGTACTATGTAGGTTAACTAGCGGGCACTTGGAGTATATAGGTTAACTAGCGGGCCCTTGGACTATGTAGGTTGCCTAGCGAGCACTTGGACTATGTAGGTTCCCTGCGGGCAGTTGGACTATGTAGGTTCCCTATCGGGTACTTGGACTGTCTAGGTTAACTAGCGGGCAATTGGACTGTCTAGGTTACCTAGTGGGCACTTGGACTATGTAGTTTACCTAGCGAGCACTTGGACTATGTAGGTTAACTAGCGGGCACTTGGACTATCTAGGTTACCTAGAGGGCACTTGGATTATGTACGTTTCCTAGCGGGCACTTGGGCTATCTATGTTACCTAGCGGGCACTTGGAGTATGTAGGTTAACTAGCGGGCACTTGGACTTTGTAGGATCCCTATCGGACATTTGTACTACTTAGGTTAACTAGCGGGCACTTTGACTATCTAGGTTAACTAGCGTGCACTTGGACTATCTAGGTCAACTAGGGAGCCTTTGTACTATGTAGGTTAACTAGCGGGCACTTGGACTATATAGTTTAACTAGCGGACCTTGGACTATGTAGGTTAACTAGCGGGCCCTTGGACTATGTAGGTTAACGAGCGGGCACTTGGACTTTCAAGGTCAACTAGCGGGCCCTAGTACTATGTAGGTTAATTAGCGGGCACTTGGACTATATAGGTTAACTAGCGGGCACTTGGACTATCTAGGTTAACTAACGGACCTTTGACTATGTAGGTTAGCTAGCGGGCCCTTGGACTATGTACGTCCCCTAGTGGGCACTTGGACTATCTAGGTTAACTAACAGGCACTAGGACTATCTAGGTTAACTAGCGGGCACTTGGACTATCTAGATTAACTAGCGGGCCCTTGGACTATCTAGGTTAACTAGCGGGCACTTGGACTATCTAGGTTAACTAGCAGGCACTTGGAGTATCTACATTAACTAGCGGGCCCTTGGACTATCTAGGTTTACTAGCGGGCACTTGGACTATCTAGGTTAACTAGCGGGCGCTTGGACTATGTAGTTTCCCTAGCGGGCATTTGGATTATTTAGGTTACCTAGTGGGCACTTGGACTATGTAGGTTACCTAGCGGGCACTTGGACTATGTAGGTTAACTAGAAGGCACTTGGACTATCAAGGTTACCTAGCGGGCCCTTGGACTATGTAGGTTAAGAGCGGGCACTTGGACTATCTAGGTTAACGAACGTGCACTTGGACTATGTAGTTAACCTAGCGGGCACTTGGACTATGTACGTTTCCTATCGTGCACTTGGGCTATCTACGTTACCTAGCGGGCAATTGGACTATGTAGGTAACCTAATGGTCACTTGGACAGTCTAGGTTACCTAGCGGGGACTTTGACTATGTAGGTTAACTAGCGGGCACTTGGACTATCTAGGTCAACTAGCGGGCCCTTGTACTATGTAGGTTAACTAGCGGGCACTTGGACTATATAGGTTAACTAACGGACCTTGGACTATGTAGGTTAACTAGCGTGCACTTGGACTATGTATGTCCCCTAATGGGCACTTGGGTTATCTAGGTTAACTAACGGGCACTAGGACTATCTAGGTTAACTAGCGAGCACTTGGAGTATGTAGGTTACCTAGCAGGCACTTGGATTATGAAGGATCCCTAACGGGCACTTGGACTATCTGGGTTACCTAGCGGGCACTTGGACTTTGCAGGTTAACTAGCGGACACTTGCATGTTCTAGGTTAACTAGCGGGCCATTGCACTGTGTAGGTTAACTAGCGGGCGCATGGATTATGTAGGTTTACTAGCAGACACTTGGACTATCTAGGTTAACTAGTAGGCACTTGAACTATCTAGTTTCCCTAGCGGGCATTTGGACTATTTAGGTTACCATCGGGAACTTGGACTATGTAGGTTACCTAGCGGGCACTTGGACTATGTACATCCCCTAGTGGGCACTTGGACTATCAAGGTTAACTAACGGGCACTTGGACTATGTTGGTTGCCTAGCGGGCACTTGGACTATGTAGGTTCCCTAGCGGGCACTTGGATTATGTAGGTTCCCTATCGGGCACTTGGACTATGTAGGTTAACTAGCGGGCACTTTGACTGTCTAGGTAACCTAGCGGGCACTTGGACTATCTAGGTTAACGAACGGGCACTTGGACTATGTAGGTAACCTAGCGGGCACTTGGACTGTCTAGGTTACCTAGCGGGCACTTTGACTATCTAGGTTAACGAACGGGCACTTGGACTATGTAGGTTACCTAGCGGGCACTTGGACTATGTAGGATCCCTATCGGACATTTGGACTACTTAGGTTAACTAGTGGGCACTTGGACTATCTAGGTTAACTAGCGGGCACTTGGACTATCTAGGTCAACTAGCGGGCCCTTATACTATGTAGGTTAACTAGCAGGCACTTGGACTATATAGTTTAACTAGCGGACCTTGGACTATGTAGGTTAACTAGCGGGCCCTTGGACTATGTAGGTTAACTAGCGGGCACTTGGACTATCAAGGTCAACTAGTGGGCCCTTGTACTATGTAGGTTAACTAGCAGGCTCTTGGACTATATAGGTTAACTAGCGGGTACTTGGACTATCTAGGTTAACTAACGGACCTTGGACTATGTAGGTTGCCTAGCGAGCACTTGGACTATGTAGGTTCCCTGCGGGCAGTTGGACTATGTAGGTTCCCTATTGGGTACGTGGACTGTCTAGGTTAACTAGCGGGCAATTGGACTGTCTAGGTTACCTAGTGGGCACTTGGACTATGTAGTTTACCTAGCGAGTACTTGGACTGTGTAGGTTAACTAGCGGGCACTTGGACTATCTAGGTTACCTAGAGGGCACTTGGACTATGTACGTTTCCTAGCGGGCACTTGGGCTATCTACGTTACCTAGCGGGCACTTGGACTATGTAGGTTAACGAAAGGGCACTTGGACTATGTAGGTAACCTAATGGTCACTTGGACTGTCTAGGTTACCTAGCGGGGACTTGGACTATGTAGGTTAACTAGCGGGCACTTGGACTATGTAGGATCCCTATCGGACATTTGTACTACTTAGGTTAACTAGCGGGCACTTTGACTATCTAGGTTAACTAGCGGGCACTTGGACTATCTAGGTCAACTAGCGGGCCTTTGTACTATAGGTTAACTAGCGCGCACTTGGACTATATAGTTTAACTAGCGGACCTTGGATTATGTAGGTTAACTAGCGGGCCCTTGGACTATGTAGGTTAAATAGCGGGCACTTGGACTTTCAAGGTCAACTAGCGGGCCCTTGTACTATGTATGTTAACTAGCGGGCACTTGGACTATATAGGTTAACCAGCGGGCACTTCGACTATCTAGGTTAACTAACGGACCTTTGACTATGTAGGTTAACTAGCGGTCCCTTGGACTATGGACGTCCCCTAGTGGGCACTTGGACTATCTAGGTTAACTAACGGGCACTAGGACTATCTAGGTTAACTAGCGGGCACATGGACTATCTAGGTTTCCTAGCAGGCACTTGGATTATGAAGGATGCCTAGCGGGCACTTGGACTATGTAGGTTAACTAGCGGACACTTGCACGATCTAGGTTAACTAGCGGGCCCATGGATTATGTAGGTTTACTAGCAGGCACTGTGACTATCTAGGTTAACTAGCAGGCACTTGGACTATGTAGTTTCCCTAGCAGGCATTTGGACTATTTAGGTTACCATCGGGAACTTGGACTATGTAGGTTACCTAGCGGGCACTTGGACTATGTACGTCCACTAGTGGGCATTTGGACTATCTAGGTTAACTAACGGGCACTTGGACTATGTAGGTTGCCTAGCGGGCACTTGGATTATGTAGTTTCCCTATCGGGCACTTGGATAATGTAGGTTCCCTATCCGGCACATGAACTATGTAGGTTAACTAGCGGGCACTTGGACAGTCTAGGTAAGCTAGCGGGCACTTGGACTATCTAGGTTAACGAACGGGCACTTGGACTATGTAGGTAACCTAGCAGGCACTTGGACTGTCTAGGTTACCTAGCGGGCACTTTGACTATCTAGGTTAACGAAAGGCACTTGGACTATGTAGGTTACCAAGCGGGCACTTGGACTATGTAGGATCCCTATCAGACATTTGGACTACTTAGGTTAACTAGCGGGCACTTGGACTATCTAGGTTAACTAGCGGACCTTGGACTATGTAGGTTAACTAGCAGGCCCTTGGACTATGTAGGTTAACTAGCGGGCACTTGGACTATTTAGGTTACCATCGGGAACTTGGACTAAGTAGGTTACCTAACGGACACTTCGATTATGTACGTCCCCTAGTGGGCACTTGGACTATCTAGGTTAACTAACGGGCACTTGGACTATGTAGGTTGCCTAGCGGGCACTTGGACTATGTAGGTTCCCTAGCGGGCACTTTTATTGTGTAGGTTCCCTATCGGGCACTTGGACTATGTAGGTTAACTAGCGGGCACTTTGACTGTCTAGGTAACCTAGCGGGCACTTGGACTATCTAGGTTAACGAACGGGCACTTGGACTATGTAGGTAACCTAGCGGGCACTTGGACTGTCTAGGTTACCTAGCGGGCACTTTGACTATCTAGGTTAACGAACGGGCACTTGGACTATGTAGGTTACCTAGCGGGCACTTGGACTATGTAGGATCCCTATCGGACATTTGGACTACTTAGGTTAACTAGTGGGCACTTGGACTATCTAGGTTAACTAGCGGGCACTTGGACTATCTAGGTCAACTAGCGGGCCCTTATACTATGTAGGTTAACTAGCAGGCACTTGGACTATATAGTTTAACTAGCGGACCTTGGACTATGTAGGTTAACTAGCGGGCCCTTGGACTATGTAGGTTAACTAGCGGGCACTTGGACTATCAAGGTCAACTAGTGGGCCCTTGTACTATGTAGGTTAACTAGCAGGCTCTTGGACTATATAGGTTAACTAGCGGGTACTTGGACTATCTAGGTTAACTAACGGACCTTGGACTATGTAGGTTGCCTAGCGAGCACTTGGACTATGTAGGTTCCCTGCGGGCAGTTGGACTATGTAGGTTCCCTATTGGGTACGTGGACTGTCTAGGTTAACTAGCGGGCAATTGGACTGTCTAGGTTACCTAGTGGGCACTTGGACTATGTAGTTTACCTAGCGAGTACTTGGACTATGTAGGTTAACTAGCGGGCACTTGGACTATCTAGGTTACCTAGAGGGCACTTGGACTATGTACGTTTCCTAGCGGGCACTTGGGCTATCTACGTTACCTAGCGGGCACTTGGACTATGTAGGTTAACGAAAGGGCACTTGGACTATGTAGGTAACCTAATGGTCACTTGGACTGTCTAGGTTACCTAGCGGGGACTTGGACTATGTAGGTTAACTAGCGGGCACTTGGACTATGTAGGATCCCTATCGGACATTTGTACTACTTAGGTTAACTAGCGGGCACTTTGACTATCTAGGTTAACTAGCGGGCACTTGGACTATCTAGGTCAACTAGCGGGCCTTTGTACTATAGGTTAACTAGCGCGCACTTGGACTATATAGTTTAACTAGCGGACCTTGGATTATGTAGGTTAACTAGCGGGCCCTTGGACTATGTAGGTTAAATAGCGGGCACTTGGACTTTCAAGGTCAACTAGCGGGCCCTTGTACTATGTATGTTAACTAGCGGGCACTTGGACTATATAGGTTAACCAGCGGGCACTTCGACTATCTAGGTTAACTAACGGACCTTTGACTATGTAGGTTAACTAGCGGTCCCTTGGACTATGGACGTCCCCTAGTGGGCACTTGGACTATCTAGGTTAACTAACGGGCACTAGGACTATCTAGGTTAACTAGCGGGCACATGGACTATCTAGGTTTCCTAGCAGGCACTTGGATTATGAAGGATGCCTAGCGGGCACTTGGACTATGTAGGTTAACTAGCGGACACTTGCACGATCTAGGTTAACTAGCGGGCCCATGGATTATGTAGGTTTACTAGCAGGCACTGGGACTATCTAGGTTAACTAGCAGGCACTTGGACTATGTAGTTTCCCTAGCAGGCATTTGGACTATTTAGGTTACCATCGGGAACTTGGACTATGTAGGTTACCTAGCGGGCACTTGGACTATGTACGTCCACTAGTGGGCATTTGGACTATCTAGGTTAACTAACGGGCACTTGGACTATGTAGGTTGCCTAGCGGGCACTTGGATTATGTAGTTTCCCTATCGGGCACTTGGATAATGTAGGTTCCCTATCCGGCACATGAACTATGTAGGTTAACTAGCGGGCACTTGGACAGTCTAGGTAAGCTAGCGGGCACTTGGACTATCTAGGTTAACGAACGGGCACTTGGACTATGTAGGTAACCTAGCAGGCACTTGGACTGTCTAGGTTACCTAGCGGGCACTTTGACTATCTAGGTTAACGAAAGGCACTTGGACTATGTAGGTTACCAAGCGGGCACTTGGACTATGTAGGATCCCTATCAGACATTTGGACTACTTAGGTTAACTAGCGGGCACTTGGACTATCTAGGTTAACTAGCGGACCTTGGACTATGTAGGTTAACTAGCAGGCCCTTGGACTATGTAGGTTAACTAGCGGGCACTTGGACTATTTAGGTTACCATCGGGAACTTGGACTAAGTAGGTTACCTAACGGACACTTCGATTATGTACGTCCCCTAGTGGGCACTTGGACTATCTAGGTTAACTAACGGGCACTTGGACTATGTAGGTTGCCTAGCGGGCACTTGGACTATGTAGGTTCCCTAGCGGGCACTTTTATTATGTAGGTTCCCTATCGGGCACTTGGACTATGTAGGTTAACTAGCGGGCACTTGGACTGTCTAGGTAACCTAGCGGGCACTTGGACTATCAGGTTAACGAACGGGCACTTGGACTATGTAGGTAACCTAGCAGGCACTTGGACTGTCTAGGTTACCTAGCGGGGACTTGGACTATGTAGGTTAACTAGCGGGCACTTGGACTATGTAGGATCCCTATCAGACATTTGTACTACTTAGGTTAACTAGCGGGCACTTTGACTCTCTAGGTTAGCTATCGGGCACTTGGACTATCTAGGTCAACTTGCGGGCCCTTGTACTATGTAGGTTACCTAGCGTGCCCTTGGACTATGTAGGTTAACTAGTGGGCACTTGGAATATTTCGGTTTCCTAGCAGGCACTTGGACTATGTACATACCCTAGCGCGCACTTGGACTATCTAGGTTAACTAACGGGCACTAGGACTATCTAGGTTAACTAGCGGGCACTTGGACTATCTAGGTTACCTAGCAGGCACTTGGATTATGAAGGATCCCTATCGGGCACTTGGACAATCTAGGTTAACTAGCGGGCACTTGGACTATCTAGGTTACCAAGAGGGCACATGGACTATGTACGTTCCCTAGCGGGCACTTGGGCTATCTACATTACCTAGCGGGCACTTGGACTATGTAGGTTAACTAGGGGGCACTTGGACTATCTAGGTCAACTAACGGACTTTGGACTATCTAGGTTAACTAGCGGGCACTAGGATTATCTAGGTTAACTAGCGGGCACTTGGATTATGAAGGACGCCTAGCGGGCACTTGGACTATCTAGGTTACCTAGCAGGCACGTGGACTATGTAGGTTAACTAGCGGGCCATTGCACTATGTAGGTTACCTAGCGGGCACATGGACTATGTACGTCACCTAGTGGGCACTTGGACTATCTAGGTTAACTAACGGGCACTTGGACTATGTAAGTTGCCTAGCGGGCACTTGGACTATGTAGGTTCCCTAGCGGGCACTTGGATTATGTAGGTTCCCTATCGGGCACTTGGACTATGTAGGTTAACTAGCGGGCACTTGGACTGTCTAGGTAACCTAGCGGGCACTTGGACTATCTCGGTTAACGAACGGGCCCTTGGACTATGTAGGTAATCTAGCGGGCACTTGGACTGTCTAGGTTACCTAGCGGGCACTTTGACTATCTAGGTTAACGAACGGGCACTTGGACTGTCTAGGTTACCTAGCGGGCACTTGGACTATCTAGGTTAACTAGCGGGCACTTGGACTATCTAGGTTAACTAGCGGGCACTTGGACTATGTAGGTTAACTAGCGGGCACTTGGACTATCTAGGTTTCCTAGCCGGCACTCGGACTATGTACATACCCTAGCGCGCACTTGGACTATCTAGGTTACCTAGCGGGCACTTGGACAATGTACGTCCCCTAGTGGGCACTTGGACTATCTAGGTTAACTAACGGGCACGTGGACTATGTAGTTTCCCTAGAGGGCATTTGGATTATTTAGGTTACCTAGTGGGCACTTGGACTATGTAGGTTACCTAGCGGGCACTTGCACTATGTAGGTTAACTAGAAGGCACTTGGACTATCAAGGTTACCTAGCGGGCCCTTGGACTATGTAGTTTAAGAGCGGGCACTTGGACTATGTAGGTTAACTAGCGGACACTTCGACCCTCTAGGTTAGCTAACGGGCAATTGGACTATCTAGGTTCCCTAGCGGGCACTTGGACTATGTAGGTTCCCTAGCGGGCACTTGGACTATGTAGGTTACCTAGCAGGCACTTTGACTATCTAGGTTAACTAACGGGCACTTGGACTATGTAGGTTGCCTAGCGAGCACTTGGACTATGTACGTCCCCTCGCGGCACTTTGACTATCTAGGTTAACTAGAGGGCCCTTGGACTATGTAGGTTAACTACCAGGCAATTGGATTATCTAGGTTAACTAGTGGGCACTTGGACGATCTAGGTTAACTCGCGGGCACTTGGACTATCTAGGTTAACTAGCGGGCACTTGGACTATGTAGGTAAACTAGCGGGCCCTTAGACTATGTAGGTTTACTAGCGGGCACTTGGACTATCTAGGTTAACTAGCGGGCGCTTGGACTATGTAGTTTCCCTAGCGGGCATTTGGATTATTTAGGTTACCTAGTGGGCACTTGGAGTATGTAGGTTACCTAGCGGGCACTTGGACTATGTAGGTTAACTAGAAGGCACTTGGACTATCAAGGTTACCTAGCAGGCCCTTGCACTATGTAGGTTAAGAGCGGGCACTTGGACTATCTAGGTTAACGAACGTGCACTTGGACTATATAGGTTAACTAGCGGCCCTTGGACTGTCTAGGTTACCTAGCGGGCACTTGGCATATCTAGGTTAACGAACGGGCACTTGGACTATGTAGGTTACCTAGCGGGCACTTGGACTATGTAGGATCCCTAGCGCACATTTGGACTACTTAGGTTTCCTAGCGGGCACTTGGACTATCTAGGTTAACGAAACGGCTCTTGGACTATGTAGGTTAACTAGCGGACACTTCGACTATCTAGGTTAGCTAACGGGCAATTGGACTATCTAGGTTACCTAGCGGGCACTTGGACTATGTAGGTTCCCTAGCGGGCACTTGGACTATTTAGGTTACCTAGCAGGCACTTTGACTATCTAGGTTAACTAACAGGCACTTGGACTGTGTAGGTTGCCTAGCGAGCACTTGGACTATATAGGTAACCTAATGGTCACTTGGACTGTCTAGGTTACCTAGCGGGGACTTGGACTATGTAGGATCCCTATCAGACATTTAGACTACTTAGGTTACCTAGCGGGCACTTGGACTATCTAGGTTAACGAACGGGCTCTTGGACTATGTAGGTTAACTAGCGGACACTTCAACTATCTAGGTTAGCTAACGGGTAATTGGACTATCTAGGTTACCTAGCGGGTACGTGGACTATGTAGGTTCCCTAGCGGGCACTTGGACAATTTAGGTTAACTAGCGGGCACTTTGACTATCTAGGTTAACTAGCGGGCACCTGGACTATCTAGGTTTCCTAGCCGGCACTCGGACTATGTACATACCCTAGCGCGCACTTGGAATATCTTGGTTACCTAGCAGGCACTTGGACTATGTACGTCCCCTAGTGGACACTTGGACTATCTAGGTTAACTAACGGGCACTTGGACTATGTAGTTTCCCTAGCGGGCATTTGGATTATTTAGGTTACCTAGTGGGCACTTGGACTATGTAGGTTCCCTAGCGGGCACTTGTACTATCTAGGTTAACGAACATGCACTTGGACTATGTAGGTAACCCAGCAGGCACTTGGACTGTCTAGGTTACCTAGCGGGCACTTGGCCTATCTAGGTTACCGAACGGGCACTTGGACTATGTAGGTTAACTAGCGGACACTTCGACTATCTAGGTTAGCTAACGGGCACTTGGACTATGTAGGTTGCCTAGCAAGCACTTGGACTATGTACGTCCCCTAGCGGGCACTTGGACTATCTAGGTTAACTAGAGGGCCCTTGGACTATGTAGGTTAACTATCGGGCACTTGGATTATCTAGGTTAACTAGCGGGCACTTGGACTATCTAGATTAACTAACGGGCCCTTGGACAATCTTGGTTAACTAGCGGGCACTTGTACTATCTAGGTTAACTAGCGGGCACTTGGACTATCTAGATTAACTAGCGGGCCCTTGGACTAGCTAGGTTTACTAGCGGGCACTTGGACTATCTAGGTTAACTAGCGGGCACTTGGACTATGTAGTTTCCCTAGCGGGCATTTGGATTATTTAGGTTACATAGTGGGCACTTGGACTATGTAGGTTACCTAGCGGGCACATGGACTATGTAGGGTAACTAGAAGGCACTCGGACTATCAAGGTTACCTATCGGGCACTTGGACTAAGTAGGTTACCAGCGAGCACTTGGACTATCTAGGTTAACGAACGTGCACGTGGACTTTGTAGGTAACCTAGCGGGCACTTGGAGTGTCTAGGTTACTTAGCGGGCACTTGGCCTATCTAGGTTAACGAACGGGCACTTGGACTATGTAGGTTACCTAGCGGGCACTTGGACTATGTAGGATCCCTATCGGACATTTGGACTACTTAGGTAACCTAGCGGGCACTTGGACTATCTAGGTTAACGAACGGGCTCTTGGACTATGTAGGTTAACTAGCGGACACTTCGACTATCTAGGTTAGCTAACGGGTAATTGGACTATCCAAGTTACCTAGCGGGTACTTGGACTATGTAGGATCCCTAGCGGGCACTTGGACTATTTAGGTTACCTAGCAGGCACTTTGACTATCTAGATTAACTTAAGGGCACTTCGACTATGTAGGTTGCCTAGTGAGCACTTGGACTATGTAGGTTCCCAGCGGGCAGTTGGACTATGTAGGGTCCCTATCGGGTACTTGGACTGTATAAGTTAACTAGTG
The DNA here is from genome assembly GCF_050624435.1 of Tenrec ecaudatus. Classification (NCBI taxonomy): domain Eukaryota; kingdom Metazoa; phylum Chordata; class Mammalia; order Afrosoricida; family Tenrecidae; genus Tenrec; species Tenrec ecaudatus. Next base: position 358,952 of record NW_027459378.1, on the reverse strand, counting down.
GGCACTTGGACTATGTACGTTTCCCAGTGGGCACTTGGGCTATCTACGTTACCTCGCGGGCACTTGGACTATGTAGGTTAACGAACGGGCACTTGGACTATGTAGGTAACCTAATGGTCACTTGGACAGTCTAGGTAACCTAGCGGGCACTTGGACTATCTCGGTTAATGAACGGGCACTTGGACTATGTAGGTAACCTAGCGGGCACTTGGACTGTCTAGGTTACCTAGCGGGCACTTTGACTATCTACGTTAACGAACGGGCACATGGATTATGTAGGTTACCTAGCGGGCACTTGGACTATGTAGGATCCCTATCAGACATTTGGACTACTTAGGTTACCTAGCGGGCACTTGGACTACCTAGGTTAACGAAACGGCTCTTGGACTATGTAGGTTAACTAGCGGACACTTCGACTATCTAGGTTAGCTGACGGGCACTTGGACTATCCAGGTTAACTAGCGGGCACTTGGACTATCTAGATTAACTAGCGGGCCCTTGGATTATCTAGGTTAACTAGCGGGCACTTGGACAATCTAGGTTAACTAGCAGGCACTTGGACTATCTAGATTAACTAGCGGGCCCTTGGACTATCTAGGTTTACTAGCGGGCACTTGGACTATCTAGGTTAACTAGCGGGCGCTTGGACTATATAGTTTCCCTAGCGGGCATTTGGATTATTTAGGTTACCTAGTGGGCACTTGGACTATGTAGGTTACCTAGCGGGCACTTGGACTATGTAGGTTAACTAGAAGGCACTTGGACTATCAAGGTTACCTAGCGGGCCCTTGGACTATGTAGGTTAAGAGCGGGCACTTGGACTGTATAGGTTACCTAGCGGGCACTTGGCCTATCTAGGTTAACTAACGGGCACTTGGACTATGTAGGTTACCTAGCGGGCACTTGGACTATGTAGGATGCCTAGCGCACATTTGGACTACTTAGGTTACCTAGAGGGCACTTGGACTATCTAGGTTAACGAAACGGCTCTTGGACTATGTAGGTTAACTAGCGGACACTTCGACTATCTAGGTTAGCTAACGGGCAATTGGACTATCTAGGTTACCTAGCGGGCACTTGGACTATGTAGGTTCCCTAGCGGGCACTTGGACTATTTAGGTTACCTAGCAGGCACTTTGACTATCTAGGTTAACTAACGGGCACTTGGACTATGTAGGTTGCCTAGCGAGCACTTGGACTATGTAGGTTCCCAGCGGGCAGTTGGACTATGAAGGTTCCCTATCGGGTAATTGGACTGTCTAGGTTAACTAGCGGGCAATTGGACTGTCTAGGTTACCTAGTGGGCACTTGGACTATGTAGTTTACTTAGCGAGCACTTGGACTATGTAGGTTCCCTAGCGGGCACTTGGACAATGTACGTTCCCTATCGGGTACTTGGACTGTCTAGGTTAACTAGACGGCAATTGGACTGTCTAGGTAACCTAGCGGGCACTTGGACTATCTCGGTAAACGAACGGGCCCTTGGATTATGTAGGTAATCTAGCGGGCACTTGGACTGTCTAGGTTACCTAGCGGGCACTTTGACTATCTAGGTTAACGAACGGGCATTTGGACTATGTAGGTTACCTAGCGGGCACTTGGACTATGTAGGATCCCTATCGGACGTTTGGACTACTTAGGTTAACTAGCGGGCACTTGGACTATCTAGGTTAACTAGCGGGCACTTGGACTATCTAGGTTAACTAGCGGGCACTTGGACTATGTAGGTAAACTAGCGGGCCCTTAGACTATGTAGGTTAACTAGCGGGCACTTGGACTATCTAGGTTTCCTAGCCGGCACTCGGACTATGTACATACCCTAGCGCGCACTTGAACTATCTAGGTACCTAGCGGGCACTAGGACGATGTACGTCCCCTAGTGGGCACTTGGACTATCTAGGTAAACTAACGGGCACTTGGACTATGTAGTTTCCCTAGAGGGCATTTGGATTATTTAGGTTACCTAGTGGGCACTTGGACTATGTAGGTTACCTAGCGGGCACTTGGACTATGTAGGTTAACTAGAAGGCACTTGGACTATCAAGGTTCCCTAGCGGGCCCTTGGACTATGTAGTTTAAGAGCGGGCACATGGACTATGTAGGTTAACTAGCGGACACTTCGACCCTCTAGGTTAGCTAACGGGCAATTGGACTATGTAGGTTCCCTAGCGGGCACTTGGACTATGTAGGTTACCTAGCAGGTACTTTGACTATCTAGGTTAACTAACGGGCACTTTGACTATCTAGGTTAACTAACGGGCACTTGGACTATGTAGGTTGCCTAGCGAGCACTTGGACTATGTACGTCCCCTAGCGGGCACTTGAACTATCTAGGTTATCCAGAGGGCCCTTGGACTATGTAGGTTAACTATCGGGCACTTGGATTATCTAGGTTAACTAGTGGGCACTTGGACGATCTAGGTTAACTAGCGGACACTTGGACTATCTAGGTTACCTAGCGGGCACTTGGACTATCTAGATTAACTAGCGGGCCCTTGGACTATCTAGGTTTACTAGCGGGCACTTGGACTATCTAGGTTAACTAGCGGGCGCTTGGACTATGTAGTTTCCCTAGCGGGCATTTGGATTATTTAGGTTACTTAGTGGGCACTTGGACTATGTAGGTTACCTAGCGGGCACTTGGACTATGTAGGTTAACTAGAAGGCACTTGGACTATCAAGGTTACCTAGCGGGCCCTTGTACTATGTAGGTTAAGAGCGGGCACTTGGACTATCTAGGTTAACGAACGTGCACTTGGACTATGTAGTTAACCTAGCGGGCACTTGGACTGTCTAGGTTACCTAGCGGGCACTTGGCCTATCTAGGTTAACTAACGGGCACTTGGACTATGTAGGATCCCTAGCGCACATTTGGACTACTTAGGTTACCTAGCGGGCACTTGGACTATCTAGGTTAACGAAACGGCTCTTGGACTATGTAGGTTAACTAGCGGACACTTCGACTATCTAGGTTAGCTAATGGGCTATTGGACTATCTAGGTTACCTAGCGGGCACTTGGACTATGTAGGTTCCCTAGCGGGCACATGGACTATTTAGGTTACCTAGCAGGCACTTTGACTATCTAGGTTAACTAACGGGCACTTGGACTATGTAGATTAACTAGCGCGCCCTTGGACTATCTAGGTTTACTAGTGGGCACTTGGACTATCTAGGTTAACTAGCAGGCACTTGGACTATGTAGTTTCCCTAGTGGACATTTGGATTATTTAGGTTACCTAGCGGGCACTTGGACTATGTAGGTTAACTAGAAGGCACTTGGACTATCAAGGTTACCTAGCGGGCCCTTGGACTATGTAGGTTAACTAGCGGACACTTCGACTATCTAGGTTAGCTAACGGGCAATTGTACTATCTAGGTTCCCTAGCGGGCACTTGGACTATGTAGGTTCCCTAGAGGAAACTTGGACTATTTAGGTTACCTAGCAGGCACTTTGACTATCTAGGTTAACTAACGGGCACTTGGACTATGTAGGTTGCCTAGCGAGCACTTGGACTATGTAGGTTCCCACGGGCAGTTGGACTATGAAGGTTCCCTATGGGGTACTTGGACTGTCTAGGTTAACTAGCGGGCAATTGGACTGTCTAGGTTACCTAGTGGGCACTTGGACTATGTAGTTTACATAACGATCACTTGGACTATGTAGGTTCCCTAGCGGGCACTTGGACAATGTACGTTCCCTATCGGGTACATGGACTGTCTAGGTTAACTAGAGGGCAATTGGACTGTCTAGGTTACCTAGTGGGCACTTGGACTATGCAGTTTACCTAGCAGGCACTTGGACTATGTAGGTTACCTAGGGGGCACTTGGACTATTTACGTTTCCTAGCGGGCACTTGGACTATGTAGGTTAACGAACGGGCAATTGGACTATATAGGTAACATAATGGTCACCTGGACTGTCTAGGTTACCTAGCGGGGACTTGGACTATGTAGGTTAACTAGCGGGCACTTGGACTATGTAGGATCCCTATCGGACATTTGTACTACTTAGGTTAATTAGCGGGCAATTTGACTATCTAGGTCAACTAGCGCGCCCTTGTACTATGTAGGTTAACTAGCGGGCACTTGGACTATCTAGGTTAACTAACGGACCTTGGACTATGTAGGGTAACTAGCGGGCCCTTGGACTATGTACGTCCCCTATTGGTCACTTGGACTATCTAGGTTAACTAACGGGCCCAAGACTATCTAGGTTAACTAGCGAGCACTTGGACTATGTAGGTTACCTAGCAGGCACTTGGATTATGAAGGATCCCTAGCGGGCACTTGGACTATGTAGGTTAACTAGCGGACACTTGCACGATCTAGGTTAACTAGCGGGCCATTGCACTGTGTAGGTTAACTAGCGGGCGCATGGATTATGTAGGTTTACTAGCAGGCACTTGGACTATCTAGGTTAACTAGCAGGCACTTGGACTATGTAGTTTCCCTAGCGGGCATTTGGACTATTTAGGTTACCATAGGGAACTTGGACTATGTAGGTTCCCTAGCGGGCACTTGGACTATGTACGTCCCCTAGTGGGCACTTGCACTATCTAGGTTAACTAACGGGCACTTGGACTATGTAGGTTGCCTAGCGGGCACTTGGACTATGTAGGTTCCCTAGCGGGCACTTGGATTATGTAGGTTCCCTATCAGGCACTTGGACTATGTAGGTTAACTAGCGGGCAATTGGACTGTCTAGGTAACCTAGCGGGCACTTGTACTATCTCGGTTAACGAACGGGCCCTTGGACTATGTAGGTAACCTAGCGGGCACTTGGACTGTCTAGGTTACCTAGCGGGCACTTGGACTATCTAGGTTAACGAACGGGCACTTGGACTATGTAGGTTACCTAGCGGGTACTTGGACTATGTAGGATCCTTATCGGACATTTGGACTACATAGGTTTACTAGCGGGCACTTGGACTATCTAGGTTAACTAGCGGGCACTTGGACTATCTAGGTTAACTAGCGGGCACTTGGATTATGTAGGTAAACTAGCGGTCCCTTAGACTATGTAGGTTAACTAGCGGGCACTTGGACTATCTAGGTTTCCTAGCCGGCACTCGGACTATGTACATACCCTAGCGCGCACTTGGACTATCTAGGTTACCTAGCGGGCACTTGGACGATGTACGTCCCCTAGTGGGCACTTGGACTATCTAGGTTAACTAACGGGCACTTGGACTATGCAGTTTCCCTAGCGGGCATTTGGATTATTTAGGTTACCTAGTGGGCACTTGGACTATGTAGGTTACCTAACGGGCACTTGGACTAAGTAGGTTAACTAGAAGGCACTTGGACTATCAAGGTTACCTAGCGAGCCCTTGGACTATGTAGTTTAAGAGCGGGCACTTGGACTATCTAGGTTAACTAACGGACCTTGGACTATGTAGGTTAACTTGCGGGCCCATGGACTATGTACGTACCCTATTGGTCACTTGGACTATCTAGGTTAACTAACGGGCCCAAGACTATCTAGGATAACTAGCGAGCACTTGGACTATGTGGGTTACCTAGCAGGCACTTGGATTATGAAGGATCCCTAGCGGGCACTTGGACTATGTAGGTTAACTAGCGGACACTTGCACGATCTAGGTTAACTAGCGGGCCATTGCACTGTGTAGGTTAACTAGCAGGCGCATGGATTATGTAGGTTTACTAGCAGGCACTTGGACTATCTAGGTTAACTAGCAGGCACTTGGACTATGTAGTTTCCCTAGCGGGCATTTGGACTATTTAGGTTACCATCGGGAACTTGGACTATGTAGTTTACCTAGCGGGCACGTGGACTATGTACGTACCCTAGTGGGAACTTGGACTATCTAGGTTAACTAACGGGCGCTTGGACTTTGTAGGTTGCCTAGCGGGCACTTGGACTATGTAGGTTCCCTAGCGGGCACTTGGATTATGTAGGTTCCCTATCGGGCACTTGGACTATGTAGGTTAACTAGCGTGCACTTGGAATGTCTAGGTAACCTAGCGGGCACTTGGACTATCTCGGTTAACAAACGGGTACTTGGACTATGTAGGTAACCCAGCGGGCACTTGGAATGTCTAGGTTACCTAGCGGGCACTTGGACTATCTCGGTTAACGAACGGGCACTTGGACTATGTAGGTTACCTAGCGGGCTCTTGGACTATGTAGGATCCCTATCGGACATTTGGACTACTTAGGTTAACTAGCGGGCACTTGGACTATCTAGGTTAACTAGCGGGCACTTGGACTATCTAGGTTAACTAGCAGGCACTTGGACTATGTAGTTTCCCTAGCGGGCATTGGACTATTTAGGTTACCATCGGGAACTTGGACTATGTACATACCCTAGTGTGCACTTGGACTATCTAGGTTAACTAACGGGCACTTGGACTATGTAGTTTACCTAGCGGGCACTTGGACTATGTAGGATCCCTATCGGACATTTGGACTACTTAGGTTAACTAGCGGGCACTTGGACTATCTAGGTTAACTAGCGGGCACTTGGACTATCTAAGTTAACTAGCGGGTACTTGGACCATGTAGGTAAACTACGGGCCCTTAGACTATGTAGGTTAACTAGCGGGCACTTGGACTATCTAGGTTTCCTAGCCGGCACTCGGACTATGTACATACCCTAGCGTGCACTTGGACTATCTAGGTTACCTAGCGGGCACTTGGACGATGTACATGCCCTAGTGGGCACTTGGACTATCTAGGTTAACTAACGGGCACTTGGACTCTGTAGTTTCCCTAGCGGGCATTTGGATTATTTAGGTTACCTAGTGGGCACTTGGACTATGTAGGTTACCTAGCGGGCACTTGGACTATGTAGTTCAAGAACGGGCACTTGGACTATCTAGGTTAATGAACGTGCACTTGGACTATGTTGGTAACCTAGCAGGCGCTTGGACTGTCTAGGTTACCTAGCGGGCACTTGGCCTATCTAGGGTAACGAACGGGCACTTGGACTATGTAGGTTAACTAGCGGACACTTCGACTCTCTAGGTTAGCTAACGGGCAATTGGACTATCTAGGTTCCCTAGCGGGCACTTGGACTATGTAGGTTCCCTAGCGGGCACTTGGACTATGTAGGTTACCTAGCAGGCACTTTGACTATCTAGGTTAACTAACGGGCACTTGGACTATGTAGGTTGCCTAGCGAGCACTTGGACTATGTACGTCCCCTAGCGGGCACTTGAACTATCTAGGTTAACTAGAGGGCCCTTGGACTATGTAGGTTAACTATCGGGCACTTGGATTATCTAGGTTAACTAGCGGGCACTTGGACGATCTAGGTTAACTAGCGAGCACTTGGATTATCTAGGTTAACTAGAGGGCACTTGGACTATCTAGGTTAACTAGCAGGCACTTGGACTATCTAGATTAACTAGCGGGCCCTTGGACTATCTAGGTTTACTAGCGGGCACTTGGACTATCTAGGTTAACTAGCGGGCACTTGGACTATGTAGTTTCCCTAGCGGGCATTTGGATTATTTAGGTTACCTAGTGAGCACTTGGACTATGTAGGTTACCTAGCGGGCACTTGGACTATGTAGGTTAACTAGAAGGCACTTGGACTATCAAGGTTACCTAGCGGGCCCTTGGACTATGTAGGTTAAGAGCGGGCACTTGGACTATCTAGGTTAATGAACGTGCACTTGGACTATGTAGTTAACCTATCGGGAACTTGGACTGTCTAAGTTACCTAGCGGGCACTTGGCCTATCTAGGCTAACGAACGGGCTCTTGGACTATGTAGGTTGCCTAGCGGGCACTTGGACTATGTAGGTTCCCTATCGGGCACTTGGATTATATAGGTTCCCTATAGGGCACTTGGACTATGTAGTTTAAATAGCGGGCACTTGGACTGTCTAGGTAACCTAGCGGTTACTTGGACTATCTAGGTTAACGAACGGTGACTTGGAGTATGTAGGTAACCTAGCGGGCACTTGGACTGTCTAGGTTAACTAGCGGGCACTTGGCCAATCTAGGTTAACGAACGGGCACTTGGACTATGTAGGTTACCTAGCGGGCACTTGGACTATGTAGGATCCCTATCGCACATTTGGAATACTTAGGTTACCTAGCGGGCACTTGGACTATCTAGGTTAATGAACGGGCTCTTGGACTATGTCGGTTAACTAGCGGACACTTCGACTATCTAGGTTAGCTAACGGGCAATAGGACTATAGGTTACCTAGCGGGCTCTTGGACTATGTAGGTTCCCTAGCGGGCACTTGGACTATTTAGGTTACCTAGCAGGCACTTTAACTATCTAGGTTAACTAACGGGCACTTGGACTATGTAGGTTCCCAGCGGGCAGTTGGACTATGTAGGTTCCCTATCAGTTACTTGGACTGTGTAGGTTAACTAGCGGGCAATTGGACTGTCTAGGTTACCTAGTGTCACTTGGACTATGTAGTTTACCTAGCGAGCACTTGGACTATGTAGGTTCCCTAGCGGGCACTTGGACAATGTACGTTCCCTATCGGGTACTTGGACTGTCTAGGTTAACTAGCGGGCACTTGGACTATCTAGGTTACCTAGGGGGCACTTAGACTATGTACGTTTCCTAGCGGGCACTTGGGCTATCTACGTTACCTAGCGGGCACTTGGACTATGTAGGTTAACGAACGGGCACTTGGACTATGTAGGTAACCTAATGGTCACTTGGAGTGTCTAGGTTACCTAGCAGGGACTTGGACTATGTAGGTTAACTACCGGGCCCTTGGACTATGTAGGATCCCTATCGGACATTTGTACTACTTAGGTTAACTAGCGGGCACTTTGACTATCTAGGTTAACTAGCGGGCACTTGGACTATCTAGGTTAACTAACGGACCTTGGACTATGTAGGTTAAATAGTGGGCCCTTGGACTATGTACGTCCCCTAGTGGTCACTTGGACTATCTAGGTTAACTAACGGGCACTAGGACTATCTAGGTTAACTAGCGAGCACTTGGACTATGTAGGTTACCTCGCAGGCACTTGGATTATGAAGAATCCCTAGCGGGCACTTGGATTATCTGGGTTACCTAGCGGGCACTTGGACTATGTAAGTTAACTAGCGGACACTTGCACGATCTAGGTTAACTAGCGGACCATTGCACTGTGTAGGTTAACTAGCAGGCGCATGGATTAGGTAGGTTTACTAGCAGGCACTTGGACTATCTAGGTTAACTAGCAGGCACTTGGACTATGTAGTTTCCCTAGCGGGCATTTGGACTATTTAGGTTACCATCGGGAACTTGGACTATGTAGGTTAACTAGCGGGCACTTGTACTATGTACATCCCCTAGTGGGCACTTGGACTATCTAGGTTAACTAACGTGCGCTTGGAGTATGTAGGTTGCCTAGGGGGCACTTGGACTATGTAGGTTCCTTAGCGGGCACTCGGATTATGTAGGTTGCCTATCAGGCACTTGGACTATGTAGGTTAACTAGCGGGCATTTGGACTGTCTAGGTAACCTAGCGGGCCCTTGTACTATGTAGGTTAACTAGCGGGCACTTGGACTATGTAGGTTAACTAGCGGGTATTTGGACTATCTACGTTAACTAACGGACCTTGGACTATGTAGGCTAACTAGCGGGCCCTTGGACTATGTAGGTTGCCTAGCGAGCACTTGGACTATGTAGGTTCCCAGCGGGCTGTTGGACTATGTAGGTTCCCTATCGGATACTTGGACTGTCTACGTTAACTAGCGGGCAATTGGACTGTCTAGGTTACCTAGTGGGCACTTGTACTATGTAGTTTACCTAGCGAGTACTTGGACTATGTAGGTTAACTAGCGGGCACTTGGACTATCTAGGTTACCTAGAGGGCTCTTGGACTATGTACGTTTCCTAGCGGGCGCTTGGGCTATCTACGTTACCTAGCGGGCACTTGGACTATGTAGGTTAACGAACGGGCACTTGGACTATGTAGGTAACCTAATGGTCACCTAGCGGGCATTTGGACTATTTAGGTTACCATCGGGAACATGGACTATGTAGGTTACCTAGCGGGCACTTGGACTATGTACGTCCCCTAGTGTGCACTTGGACTATCTAGGTTAACTAACGGGCACTTGGACTATGTAGGTTGCCTAGCGGGCACTTGGACTCTGTAGGTTCCGTAGCGGGAACTTGGATTATGTAGGTTCCCTATCGGGCACTTGGATAATGTAGGTTCCCTTTCAGGCACATGGACTATGTAGGTTAACTAGCAGGCACTTGGAATGTCTAGGTAACCTAGCAGGCACTTGGACTGTCTAGGTTACCTAGCGGGCACTTGGCCTATCTAGGTTAACGAACGGGCACTTGGACTATGTAGGTTACCTAGCGGGCACTTGGACCATGTAGGATCCCTATCGGACATTTGGACTACTTAGGTAACCTAGCGGGCACTTGGACTATCTAGGTTAACGAACGGGCTCTTGGACTATGTAGGTTAACTAGCGGACACTTCGACTATCTAGGTTAGCTAACGGGTAATTGGACTATCTAGGTTACCTAGTGGGTACTTGGACTATGTAGGTTCCCTAGCGGGCACTTGGACTATGTAGGTTACCTAGCAGGCACTTTGACTATCTAGGTTAACTAACGGGCACTTGGACTATGTAGGTTGCCTAGCGAGCACTTGGACTATGTAGGTTCCCAGCGGGCAGTTGGACAATGTAGGTTCCCTATCGGGTACTTGGACTGTCTAAGTTAACTAGAGGGCACTTGGACTATGTACGTTTCCCAGTGGGCACTTGGGCTATCTACGTTACCTCGCGGGCACTTGGACTATGTAGGTTAACGAACGGGCACTTGGACTATGTTGGTAACCTAATGGTCACTTGGACAGTCTAGGTAACCTAGCGGGCACTTGGACTATCTCAGTTAATGAACAGGCACTTGGACTATGTAGGTAACCTAGCGGGCACTTGGACTGTCTAGGTTACCTAGCGGGCACTTTGACTATCTACGTTAACGAACGGGCACATGGATTATGTAGGTTACCTAGCGGGCACTTGGATTATGTAGGATCCCTATCGGACATTTCGACTACTTAGGTTACCTAGCGGGCTCTTGGACTATGTAGGTTAACGAAACGGCTCTTGGACTATGTAGGTTAACTAGCGGACACTTCGACTATCTAGGTTAGCTGACGGGCACTTGGACTATCTAGGTTAACTAGCGGGCACTTGGCCTATCTAGATTAACTAGCGGGCCCTTGGACTATCTAGGTTAACTAGCGGGCACTTGGACTAGCTAGGTTTACTAGCGGGCACTTGGACTATCTAGGTTAACTAGCGGGCGCTTGGACTATGTAGTTTCCCTAGCGGGCATTTGGATTATTTAGGTTACCTAGTGGGCACTTGGACTATGTAGGTTACCTAGCGGGCACTTCGACTATGTAGGTTAACTAGAAGGCACTTGGACTATCAAGGTTACATAGCGGGCACTTGGACTATTTAGGTTAACAAACGTGCACTTGGACTATGTAGTTAACCTAGCGGGCATGGACTGTCTAGGTTACCTAGCGGGCACTTGGCCTATCTAGGTTAACTAACGGGCACTTGGACTATGTAGGTTACCTAGCGGGCACTTGGACTAAGTAGGATCCCTAGCGCACATTTGGACTACTTAGGTTACCTAGCGGGCACTTGGACTATCTAGGTTAACGAAACGGCTCTTGGACTATGTAGGTTAACTAGCGGACACTTCGACTATCTACGTTAGCTAACGGGCAATTGGACTATCTAGGTTACCTAGCAGGCACTTTGACTATCTAGGTTAACTAACGGGCACTTGGACTATGTAGGTTGCCTAGCGAGCACTTGGACTATGTAGGTTCCCAGCGGGCAGTTGGACTATGAAGGTTCCCTATCGGGTACTTGGACTGTCTAGGTTAACTAGCGGGCAATTGGACTGTCTAGGTTACCTAGTGGGCACTTGGACTATGTAGGTTAACTAACGGGCATTAGGACTATCTAGGTAAACTAGCGAGCACTTGGACAATGTAGGTTACCTAGCAGGCACTTGGATTGTGAAGGATCACTCGCGGGCACTTGGACTATCTGGGTTACCTAGCGGGCACTTGGACAATGTAGGTTAACTAGCAGACACTTGCACGATCTAGGTTAACTAGCGGGCCATTGCACTGTGCAGGTTAACTAGCGGGCACATGGATTATGTAGGTTTACTAGCAGGCACTTGGACTATCTAGGTTAACTAGCAGGCACTTGGACTATGTAGTTTCCCTAGCGGGCATTTGGACTATTTATGTTACCATCGGGAACTTGGACTATGTAGGTTACCTAGCGGGCACTTGGACTATGTACATCCCCTAGTGGGCACTTGGACAATCTAGGTTAACTAACGGGCGCTTGGACTATGTAGGTTGCCTAGCGGGCACTTGGACTATGTAGGTTCATTAGCGGGCACGTGGACTATATAGGTTAACTAGTGGACACTTGCACGATCTAGGTTAACTAGCGGGCCATTGCACTATGTAGGTTAACTAGCGGTCACTTGGACTATGTACGTCCTCTAGTGGGCACTTGGACTATCTAGGTTAACTAATGGGCACTAGGATTATCTTGGTTAACTAGCGGGCACTTGGATTATGAAGGATGCCTAGCGGGCACTTGGATTATCTAGGTTACCTAGCAGGCACGTGGACTATGTAGGTTAACTAGCGGACACTTGCACGATCAAGGTTAACTAGCGGGCCATTGCACTATGTAAGTTAACTAGTGGGCCCATGGATTATGTAGGTTTACTAGCAGGCACTTGGACTATCTAGGTTAACTAGCAGGCACTTGGACTATGTAGTTTCCCTAGCGGGCATTTGGACTATTTAGGTTACCATCGGGAACTTGGACTATGTAGGTTACCTAGCGGGCACTTGGACTATGTACGTCGCCTAGTGGGCACTTGGACTATCTAGGTTAACTAACGGGCACTTGGACTATGTAGGTTGCCTGGCCGGCACTTGGACTATGTAGGTTGCCTAGCTGGCACTTGGATTATGTAGGTTCCCTATCGGGCAATTGGACTATGTAGGTTAACTAGCGGGCACTTGGACTATGTAGGTTGCCTAGCGAGCACTTGGACTATGTAGGTTCCCAGCGGGCAGTTGGACTATGAAGGTTCCCTATCGGGTACTTGGACTGTCTAGGTTAACTAGCGGGCAATTGGACTGTCTAGGTTACCTAGTGGGCACTTGGACTATGTAGTTTACCTAGCGAGCACTTGGACTATGTAGGTTCCCTAGCGGGCACTTGGACAATGTACGTTCCCTATATGGTACTTGGACTGTCTAGGTTAACTAGAGGGCAATTGGACTGTCTAGGTTACCTAGTGGGCACTTGGACTATGTAGTTTACCTAGCAGGCACTTGGACTATGTAGGTTAACTAGAGAGCACTTGGACTATCTAGGTTACCTATGGGGCACTTGGACTATGTACCTTTCCTAGCGGGCACTTGGGCTATCTACGTTACCTAGCGAGCACTTGGACTATGTAGGTTAACGAACGGGCACTTGGACTATGTAGGTAACCTAATGGTCACTTGGACTGTCTAGGTTACCTAGCGGGGACTTGGACTATGTAGGATCCCTATCGGACATTTGTACTACTTAGGTTAACTAGCGGGCACTTTGACTATCTAGGTTAACTAGCGGGCACGTGGACTATCTAGGTCGACTAGCGGGCCCTTGTACTATGTAGGTTAACTAGCGGGCACTTGGACTATCTAGGTTAACTAACGGACCTTGGACTATGTAGGTTAACTAGCGGGCCCTTGGACTATGTACGTCCCCTAGTGGGCACTTGGACTATCTAGGTTAACTAACGGGCACTAGGACTATCTAGGTTAACTAGCGGGCACTTGGACTATCTAGATTAACTAGCGGGCCCTTGGACTATCTAGGTTAACTAGCGGGCACTTGGACTATCTAGGTTAACTAGCAGGCACTTGGACTATCTAGATTAACTAGCGGGCCCTTGGACTATCTAGGTTTACTAGCGGGCACTTGGACTATCTAGGTTAACTAGCGGGCGCTTGGACTATGTAGTTTCCCTAGCGGGCATTTGGATTATTTAGGTTACCTAGTGGGCTCTTGGACTATGTAGGTTACCTAGCGGGCACTTGGACTATGTAGGTTAACTAGAAGGCACTTGGACTATCAAGGTTACCTAGCGGGCCCTTGGACTATGTAGGTTAAGAGCGGGCACTTGGACTATCTAGGTTAACGAACGTGCACTTGGACTATGTAGTTAACCTATCGGGAACTTGGACTGTCTAAGTTACCTAGCGGGCACTTGGCCTATCTAGGTTAACGAATGGGCGCTTGGACTATGTAGGTTACCTAGCGGGCACTTGGACTATGTAGGTTAACTAGAAGGCACTTGGACTATCAAGGTTACCTAGCGGGCCCTTGGACTATGTAGGTTAAGAGCGGGCACTTGGACTATCTAGGTTAACGAACGTGCACTTGGACTATGTAGTTAACCTATCGGGAACTTGGACTGTCTAAGTTACCTAGCGGGCACTTGGCCTATCTAGGTTAACGAACGGGCGCTTGGACTATGTAGGTAGCCTAGCGGGCACTTGGACTATGTAGGTTCCCTAGCGGGCACTTGGATTATATAGGTTCCCTATAGGGCACTTGGACTATGTAGTTTAAATACCGGGCACTTGGACTGTCTAGGTAACCTAGCGGGTACTTGGACTATCTAGGTTAACGAACGGTGACTTGGAGTATGTAAGTAACCTAGCGGGCACTTGGACTGCCTCGGTTAACTAGCGGGCACTTGGCCAATCTAGGTTAACGAACGGGCACTTGGACTATGTATGTTACCTAGCGGGCACTTGGACTATGTAGGATCCCTATCGCACATTTGGAATACTTAGGTTACCTAGCGGGCACTTGGACTATCTAGGTTAACGAACGGGCTCTTGGACTATGTCGGTTAACTAGAGGACACTTCGACTATCTAGGTTAGCTAACGGGCAATAGGACTATAGGTTACCTAGCGGGCTCTTGGACTATGTAGGTTCCCTAGCGGGCACTTGGACTATTTAGGTTACCTAGCAGGCACTTTAACTATCTAGGTTAACTAACGGGCACTTGGACTATGTAGGTTGCCTAGCGAGCACTTGGACTATGTAGGTTCCCAGCGGGCAGTTGGACTATGTAGGTTCCCTATCGGGTACTTGGACTGTGTAGGTTAACTAGCAGGCAATTGGACTGTCTAGGTTACCTAGTGTCACTTGGACTATGTGGTTTACCTAGCGAGCACTTGGACTATGTAGGTTCCCTAGCGGACACTTGGACAATGTACGTTCCCTATCGGGTACTTGGACTGTCTAGGTTAACTAGAGGGCAATTGGACTGTCTAGGTTACCTAGTGGGCACTTGGACTATGTAGTTTACCTAGCAGGCACTTGGACTATGTAGGTTAACTAGCGGGCACTTGGACTATCTAGGTTACCTAGGGGGCACTTGGACTATGTACGTTTCCTAGCGGGCACTTGGGCTATCTACGTTACCCAGCGGGCACTTGGACTATGTAGGTTAACGAACGGGCACTTGGACTATGTAGGTAACCTAATGGTCACTTGGAGTGTCTAGGTTACCTAGAAGGGACTTGGACTATGTAGGATCCCTATCGGACATTTGTACTACTTAGGTTAACTAGCGGGCACTTTGACTATCTAGGTTAACTAGCGGGCACTTGGACTATCTAGGTTAACTAACGGACCTTGGACTATGTAGGTTAAATAGCGGGCCCTTGGACTATGTACGTCCCCTAGTGGTCATTTGGACTATCTAGGTTAACTAACGGGCATTAGGACTATCTAGGTTAACTAGCGAGCACTTGGACTATGTAGGTTACCTCGCAGGCACTTGGATTATGAAGAATTCCTAGCGGGCACTTGGACTATCTGGTTTACCTAGCGGGCACTTGGACTATGTAGGTTAACTAGCGGACACTTGCACGATCTAGGTTAACTAGCGGGCCATTGCACTGTGTAGGTTAACTAGCAGGCGCATGGATTAGGTAGGTTTACTAGCAGGCATTTGGACTATCTAGGTTAACTAGCAGGCACTTGGACTATGTAGTTTCCCTAGCGGGCATTTGGACTATTTAGGTTACCATCGGGAACTTGGACTATGTAGGTTAACTAGCGGGCACTTGTACTATGTACATCCCCTAGTGGGTACTTGGACTATCTAGGTTAACTAACGTGCGCTTGGACTATGTAGGTTGCCTAGCGGGCACTTGGACTATGTAGGTTCCCTAGCGGGCACTTGGATTATGTAGGTTGCCTATCATGCACTTGGACTATGTAGGTTAACTAGCGGGCATTTGGACTGTCTAGGTAACCTAGCGGGCCCTTGTACTATGTAGGTTAACTAGCGGGCCATTGCACTATGTAAGTTAACTAGCGGGCCCCTGGATTATGTAGGTTTACTAGCAGGCACTTGGACTATCTAGGTTAACTAGCAGGCACTTGGACTATGTAGTTTCCCTAGCGGGCATTTGGACTATTTAGGTTACCATCGGGAACTTGGACTATGTAGGTTACATAGCGGGCACTTGGACTATGTACGTCACCTAGTGGGCACTTGGACTATCTAGGTTAACTAACGGGCACTTGGACTATGTAGGTTGCCTGGCGGGCACTTGGACTATGTAGGTTCCCTAGCGGGCACTTGGATTATGTAGGTTCCCTATCGGGCACTTGGATTATGTCGGTTAACTAGCAGGCACTTGGACTGTCTAGGTAACCTAGCGGGCACTTGGACTATCTCGGTTAACGAACGGGCCCTTGGACTATGTAGGTAATCTAGCGGGCACTTGGACTGTCTAGGTTACCTAGAGGGCACTTTGACTATCTAGGTTAACAAACGGGCATATAGACTATGTAGGTTACGTAGCGGGCACTTGGACTATGTAGGATCTCTATCGGACATTTGGACTACTTAGGTTAACTAGCGGGCACTTGGACTATTTAGGTAAACTAGCGGGCACTTGGACTATCTAGGTTAACTAGCAGGCACTTGGACTATGTAGGTAAACTAGCGGGCACTTGGACTATGTAGGTAAACTAGCGGGCCCTTAGCCTATGTAGGTTAACTAGCGGGCACTTGGACTATCTAGGTTTCCTAGCCGGTACTCGGACAATGTACATACCCTAGCGCGCACTTGGACTATCTAGGTTACCTAGCGGACACTTGGACGATGTACGTCCCCTTGTGGGCACTTGGACTATCTAGGTTAACTAACGGGCACTTGGACTATGTAGTTTCCCTATAGGGCATTTGGATTATTTAGGTTACCTAGTGGGCACTTGGACTATGAAGGTTCCCTAGCGGGCCCTTGGACTATGTAGTTTAAGAGCGGGCACTTGGACTATGTAGGTTAACTAGCGGACACTTCGACCCTCTAGGTTAGCTAACGGGCAATTGGACTATCTAGGTTCCCTAGCGGGCACTTGGACTATGTAGGTTCCTTACGGGCACTTGGACTATGTAGGTTACCTAGCAGGCACTTTGATTATCTAGGTTAACTAACGGGCACTTGGACTATGTAGGTTGCCTAGCGAGCACTTGGACTATGTACGTCCCCTAGCGGGCACTTGAACTATCTAGGTTAACTAGAGGGCCCATGGACTATGTAGGTTAACTATCGGGCACTTGGATTATCTAGGTTAACTAGCGGGCACTTGGACGATCTAGGTTAACTAGCGGGCACTTGGATTATCTAGGTTAACTAGCGGGCACTTGGAGTATCTAGGTTAACTAGCAGGCATTTGGACTATCTAGATTAACTAGCGGGCCCTTGGACTATCTAGGTTTACTAGCGGGCACTTGGACTATCTAGGTTAACTAGCGGGCACTTGGACTATGTAGTTTCCCTAGCGGGCATTTGGATTATTTAGGTTACCTAGTGGGCACTTGGACTATGTAGGTTACCTAGCGGGCACTTGGACTATGTAGGTTAACTAGAAGGCACTTGGACTATCAAGGTTACCTAGCGGGCCCTTGGACTATGTAGGTTAAGAGCGGGCACTTGGACTATCTAGGTTAACGAACGTGCACTTGGACTATGTAGTTAACCTATCCGGAACTTGGACTGTCTAAGTTACCTAGCGGGCACTTGGCCTATCTAGGTTAACGAACGGGCGCTTGGACTATGTAGGTTGCCTAGCGGGCACTTGGACTATGTAGGTTCCCTAGCGGGCACTTGGATTATGTAGGTTCCCTATCGGGCACTTGGACTATGTAGTTTAAATAGCGGGCACTTGGACTGTCTAGGTAACCTAGCGGGCACTTGGACTATCTAGGTTAACGAACGGTGACTTGGAGTATGTAGGTAACCTAGCGGGCACTTGGACTGTCTAGGTTAACTAGCGGGCACTTGGCCAATCTAGGTTAACGAACGGGCACTTGGACTATGTAGGTTACCTAGCGGGCACTTGGACTATGTAGGATCCCTATCGCACATTTGGACTACTTAGGTTACCTAGCGGGCACTTGGACTATCTAGGTTAACGAACGGGCTCTTGGACTATGTCGGTTAACTAGCGGACACTTCGACTATCTAGGTTAGCTAACGGGCAATAGGACTATAGGTTACCTAGCGGGCTCTTGGACTATGTAGGTTCCCTAGCGGGCACTTGGACTATTTAGGTTACCTAGCAGGCACTTTAACTATCTAGGTTAACTAACGGGCACTTGGACTATGTAGGTTCCCAGCGGGCAGTTGGACTATGTAGGTTCCCTATCGGGTACTTGGACTGTGTAGGTTAACTAGCGGGCAATTGGACTGTCTAGGTTACCTAGTGTCACTTGGACTATGTAGTTTACCTAGCGAGAACTTGGACTATGTAGGTTCCCCAGCGGGCACTTGGACAATGTACGTTCCCTATCGGGTACTTGGACTGTCTAGGTTAACTAGAGGGCAATTGGACTGTCTAGGTTACCTAGTGGGCACTTGGACTATGTAGTTTACCTAGCAGGCACTTGGACTATGTAGGTTAACTAGCGGGCACTTGGACTATCTAGGTTACCTAGGGGGCACTTGGAATATGTACGTTTCCTAGCGGGCACTTGGGCTATCTACGTTACCTAGCGGGCACTTGGACTATGTAGGTTAACGAACGGGCACTTGGACTATGTAGGTAACCTAATGGTCACTTGGAGTGTCTAGGTTACATAGAAGGGACTTGGACTATGTAGGTTAACTAGCGGGCACTTGGACTATGTAGGATCCCTATCGGACATTTGTACTACTTAGGTTAACTGGCGGGCACTTTGACTATCTAGGTTAACTAACGGACCTTGGACTATGTAAGTTAAATAGCGGGCCCTTGGACTATGTATGTCCACTAGTGGTCACTTGGACTATCTAGGTTAACTAACGGGCACTAGGACTATCTAGGTTAACTAGCGAGCACTTGGACTATGTAGGTTACCTCGCAAGCAATTGGATTATGAAGAATCCCTAGCGGGCACTTGGACTATCTGGGTTACCTAGCGGGCACTTGGACTATGTAGGTTAACTAGCGGACACTTGCACGATCTAGGTTAACTAGCGGGCCATTGCACTGTGTAGGTTAACTAGCAGGCACATGGATTAGGTAGGTTTACTAGCAGGCACTTGGACTATCTAGGTTAACCAGCAGGCACTTGGACTATGTAGTTTCCCTAGCGGGCATTTGGACTATTTAGGTTACCATCGGGAACTTGGACTATGTAGGTTAACTAGCGGGCACTTGTACTATGTACATCCCATAGTGGGCACTTGGACTATCTAGGTTAACTAACGGGCACTTGGACTATGTAGTTTGCCTAGCGGGCACTTGGACTATGTATGTTCCCTAGCGGGCACTTGGATTATGTAGGTTGCCTATCAGGCACTTGGACTATGTAGGTTAACTAGCGGGCATTTGGACTGTCTAGGTAACCTAGCGGGCCCTTGTACTATGTAGGTTAACTAGCGGGCACTTGGACTATGTAGGTTAACTAGCGGGTATTTGGACTATCTAGGTTAACTACCGGACCTTGGACTATGTAGGCTATCTAGCGGGCCCTTGGACTATGTAGGTTGCCTAGCGAGCACATGGACTATGTAGGTTCCCAGCGGGCAGTTGGACTATGTAGGTTCCCTATCGGATACTTGGACTGTCTAGGTTAACTAGCGGGCAATTGGACTGTCTAGGTTATCTAGTGGGCAGTTGGACTATGTAGTTTGCCTAGCGAGTACTTGGACTATGTAGGTTAACTAGGTTGCACTTGGACTATCTAGGTTACCTAGAGGGCACTTGGACTATGTACGTTTCCTAGCGGGCACTTGGGCTATCTACGTTACCTAGCGGGCACTTGGACTATGTTGGTTAACGAACATGCACTTGGACTATGTAGGTAACCTTATGGTCACTTGGACTGTCTAGGTTACCTAGCGGGGACTTGGACTATGTAGGTTAACTAGCGGGCACTTGAACTATGTAGGATCCCTATCGGATATTTGTACTACTTAGGTTAACTAGCGGGCACTTTGACTATCTAGGTTAACTAGCGGTCACTATGACTATCTAGGTTAACTAGCGGGCCCTTGTATTATGTAGGTTAACTAGCGGGCCCTTGGACTATGTAGGTTAACTAGCGGGCACTTGTACTATCAAGGTCAACTAGCGGGCCCTTGTACTATGTAGGTTAACTAGCGGGCACTTGGACTATATAGGTTAACTAGAGGGCACTTGGACTATCTAGGTTAACTAACGGACCTTGGACTATGTAGGTTAAATAGCAGGCCCTTGGACTATGTACGTCCCCTAGTGGTCACTTGGACTATCTAGGTTAACTAACAGGCACTAGGACTATCTAGGTTAACTAGCGGGCACTTGGATTATGAAGGATGCCTAGCGGGCACTGGGACTATCTAGGTTAACTAGCGAGCACTTGGACTATGTAGGTTACCCGCAGGCAATTGGATTATGAAGAATCCCTAGCGGGCACTTGGACTATCTGGGTTACCTAGCGGGCACTTGGACTATGTAGGTTAACTAGCGGACACTTGCACGATCTAGGTTAACTAGCGGGCCATTACACTATGTAGGTTAACTAGCGGGCCCATGGATTATGTAGGTTTACTAGCAGGCACTTTGACTATCTAGGTTAACTAGCAGGCACTTGGACTATGTAGTTTCCCTAGCGGGCATTTGGACTATTTAGGTTACCATCGGGAACTTGGACTATGTAGGTTACCTAGCGGGCACTTGGACTATGTACGTCCCCTAGTGTGCACTTGGACTATCTAGGTTAACTAACGGGCACTTGGACTATGTAGGTTGCCTAGCGGGCACTTGGACTCTGTAGGTTCCCTAGCGGGAACTTGGATTATGTAGGTTCCCTATCGGGCACTTGGATAATGTAGGTTCCCTATCAGGCACATGGACTATGTAGGTTAACTAGCGGGCACTTGGACTATCTAGGTTAACGAACGGGCTCTTGGACTATGTAGGTTAACTAGCGGACACTTCAACTATCTAGGTTAGCTAACGGGTAATTGGACTATCTAGGTTACCTAGCGGGTACTTGGACTATGTAGGTTCCCTAGCGGGCACTTGGACAATTTAGGTTAACTAGCGGGCACTTTGACTATCTAGGTTAACTAGCGGGCACCTGGACTATCTAGGTTTCCTAGCCGGCAATCGGACTATGTACATACTCTAGCGCGCACTTGGAATATCTTGGTTACCTAGCAGGCACTTGGACTATGTACGTCCCCTAGTGGACACTTGGACTATCTAGGTTAACTAACGGGCACTTGGACTATGTAGTTTCCCTAGCGGGCATTTGGATTATTTAGGTTACCTAGTGGGCACTTGGACTATGTAGGTTCCCTAGCGGGCACTTGGACTATCTAGGTTAACGAACGTGCACTTGGACTATGTAGGTAACCCAGCAGGCACTTGGACTGTCTAGGTTACCTAGCGGGCACTTGGCCTATCTAGGTTACCGAACGGGCACTTGGACTGTGTAGGTTAACTAGCGGACACTTCGACTATCTAGGTTAGCTAACGGGCAATTGGACCATCTAGGTTACCTAGCGGGCACTTGGACTATGTAGGTTACCTAGCGGGCACTTGGACTATGTAGGTTACCTAGCAGGCACTTTGACTAACTAGGTTAACTAACGGGCACTTGGACTATGTAGGTTGCCTAGCAAGCACTTGGACTATGTACGTCCCCTAGCGGGCACTTGAACTATCTAGGTTAACTAGAGGGCCCATGGACTATGTAGGTTAACTATCGGGCACTTGGATTATCTAGGTTAACTAGCGGGGACTTGGACTATCTAGATTAACTAGCGGGCCCTTGGACAATCTTGGTTAACTAGCGGGCACTTGGACTATCTAGGTTAACTAGCGGGCACTTGGACTATCTAGATTAACTAGCGGGCCCTTTCACTAGCTAGGTTTACTAGCGGGCACTTGGACTATCTAGGTTAACTAGCGGGCACTTGGACTATGTAGTTTCCCTAGCGGGCATTTGGATTATTTAAGTTACATAGTGGGCACTTGGACTATGTAGGTTACCTAGCGGGCACATGGACTATGTAGGGTAACTAGAAGGCACTCGTACTATCAAGGTTACCTATCGTGCCCTTGGACTAAGTAGGTTACCAGCGAGCACTTGGACTATCTAGGTTAACGAACGTGCACGTGGACTATGTAGGTAACCTAGCGGGCACTTGGACTGTCAAGGTTACCTAGCGGGCACTTGGCCTATCTAGGTTAACGAACGGGCAATTGGACTATGTAGGTTACCTAGCGGGCACTTGGACTATGTAGGATCCCTATCGGACATTTGGACTACTTAGGTAACCTAGCGGGCACTTGGACTATCTAGGTTAACGAACGGGCTCTTGGACTATGTAGGTTAACTAGCGGACACTTCGACTATCTAGGTTAGCTAACGGGTAATTGGACTATCTAGGTTACCTAGCGGGTACTTGGACTATGTAGGATCCCTAGCGGGCACTTGGACTATTTATGTTACCTAGCAGGCACTTTGACTATCTAGGTTAACTTAAGGGCACTTGGACTATGTAGGTTGCCTAGTGAGCACTTGGACTATGTAGGTTCCCAGCGGGCAGTTGGACTATGTAGGGTCCCTATCGGGTACTTGGACTGTCTATTTTAACTAGTGGGCACTTGGACTATGTACGTTTCCCAGCGGGCACTTGGGCTATCTACGTTACCTCGCGGATACTTGGACTATGTAGGTTAACGAACGGGCACTTGGACTATGTAGGTAACCTAATGGTCACTTGGACAGTCTAGGTAACCTAGCGGTCACTTGGACTATCTCGGTTAATGAACGGGCACTTGGACTATGTAGGTAACCTAGCGGGCACTTGGACTGTCTAGGTTACCTAGCGGGCACTTTGACTATCTACGTTAACGAACGGGCACATGGACTATGTAGGTTAACTAGCG
This sequence comes from Tenrec ecaudatus, assembly GCF_050624435.1. Lineage (NCBI taxonomy): Eukaryota > Metazoa > Chordata > Mammalia > Afrosoricida > Tenrecidae > Tenrec > Tenrec ecaudatus. Next base: position 335,483 of record NW_027459378.1, on the reverse strand, counting down.
GACACTTGCACGATCTAGGTTAACTAGCGGGCCATTGCACTGTGTAGGTTAACTAGCGGGCGCATGGATTATGTAGGTTTACTAGCAGGCACTTGGACTATCTAGGTTAACTAGCAGGCACTTGGACTATGTAGTTTCCCTAGCGGGCATTTGGACTATTTAGGTTACCATAGGGAACTTGGACTATGTAGGTTCCCTAGCGGGCACTTGGACTATGTACGTCCCCTAGTGGGCACTTGCACTATCTAGGTTAACTAACGGGCACTTGGACTATGTAGGTTGCCTAGCGGGCACTTGGACTATGTAGGTTCCCTAGCGGGCACTTGGATTATGTAGGTTCCCTATCAGGCACTTGGACTATGTAGGTTAACTAGCGGGCAATTGGACTGTCTAGGTAACCTAGCGGGCACTTGTACTATCTCGGTTAACGAACGGGCCCTTGGACTATGTAGGTAACCTAGCGGGCACTTGGACTGTCTAGGTTACCTAGCGGGCACTTGGACTATCTAGGTTAACGAACGGGCACTTGGACTATGTAGGTTACCTAGCGGGTACTTGGACTATGTAGGATCCTTATCGGACATTTGGACTACATAGGTTTACTAGCGGGCACTTGGACTATCTAGGTTAACTAGCGGGCACTTGGACTATCTAGGTTAACTAGCGGGCACTTGGATTATGTAGGTAAACTAGCGGTCCCTTAGACTATGTAGGTTAACTAGCGGGCACTTGGACTATCTAGGTTTCCTAGCCGGCACTCGGACTATGTACATACCCTAGCGCGCACTTGGACTATCTAGGTTACCTAGCGGGCACTTGGACGATGTACGTCCCCTAGTGGGCACTTGGACTATCTAGGTTAACTAACGGGCACTTGGACTATGCAGTTTCCCTAGCGGGCATTTGGATTATTTAGGTTACCTAGTGGGCACTTGGACTATGTAGGTTACCTAACGGGCACTTGGACTAAGTAGGTTAACTAGAAGGCACTTGGACTATCAAGGTTACCTAGCGAGCCCTTGGACTATGTAGTTTAAGAGCGGGCACTTGGACTATCTAGGTTAACTAACGGACCTTGGACTATGTAGGTTAACTTGCGGGCCCATGGACTATGTACGTACCCTATTGGTCACTTGGACTATCTAGGTTAACTAACGGGCCCAAGACTATCTAGGATAACTAGCGAGCACTTGGACTATGTGGGTTACCTAGCAGGCACTTGGATTATGAAGGATCCCTAGCGGGCACTTGGACTATGTAGGTTAACTAGCGGACACTTGCACGATCTAGGTTAACTAGCGGGCCATTGCACTGTGTAGGTTAACTAGCAGGCGCATGGATTATGTAGGTTTACTAGCAGGCACTTGGACTATCTAGGTTAACTAGCAGGCACTTGGACTATGTAGTTTCCCTAGCGGGCATTTGGACTATTTAGGTTACCATCGGGAACTTGGACTATGTAGTTTACCTAGCGGGCACGTGGACTATGTACGTACCCTAGTGGGAACTTGGACTATCTAGGTTAACTAACGGGCGCTTGGACTTTGTAGGTTGCCTAGCGGGCACTTGGACTATGTAGGTTCCCTAGCGGGCACTTGGATTATGTAGGTTCCCTATCGGGCACTTGGACTATGTAGGTTAACTAGCGTGCACTTGGAATGTCTAGGTAACCTAGCGGGCACTTGGACTATCTCGGTTAACAAACGGGTACTTGGACTATGTAGGTAACCCAGCGGGCACTTGGAATGTCTAGGTTACCTAGCGGGCACTTGGACTATCTCGGTTAACGAACGGGCACTTGGACTATGTAGGTTACCTAGCGGGCTCTTGGACTATGTAGGATCCCTATCGGACATTTGGACTACTTAGGTTAACTAGCGGGCACTTGGACTATCTAGGTTAACTAGCGGGCACTTGGACTATCTAGGTTAACTAGCAGGCACTTGGACTATGTAGTTTCCCTAGCGGGCATTGGACTATTTAGGTTACCATCGGGAACTTGGACTATGTACATACCCTAGTGTGCACTTGGACTATCTAGGTTAACTAACGGGCACTTGGACTATGTAGTTTACCTAGCGGGCACTTGGACTATGTAGGATCCCTATCGGACATTTGGACTACTTAGGTTAACTAGCGGGCACTTGGACTATCTAGGTTAACTAGCGGGCACTTGGACTATCTAAGTTAACTAGCGGGTACTTGGACCATGTAGGTAAACTACGGGCCCTTAGACTATGTAGGTTAACTAGCGGGCACTTGGACTATCTAGGTTTCCTAGCCGGCACTCGGACTATGTACATACCCTAGCGTGCACTTGGACTATCTAGGTTACCTAGCGGGCACTTGGACGATGTACATGCCCTAGTGGGCACTTGGACTATCTAGGTTAACTAACGGGCACTTGGACTCTGTAGTTTCCCTAGCGGGCATTTGGATTATTTAGGTTACCTAGTGGGCACTTGGACTATGTAGGTTACCTAGCGGGCACTTGGACTATGTAGTTCAAGAACGGGCACTTGGACTATCTAGGTTAATGAACGTGCACTTGGACTATGTTGGTAACCTAGCAGGCGCTTGGACTGTCTAGGTTACCTAGCGGGCACTTGGCCTATCTAGGGTAACGAACGGGCACTTGGACTATGTAGGTTAACTAGCGGACACTTCGACTCTCTAGGTTAGCTAACGGGCAATTGGACTATCTAGGTTCCCTAGCGGGCACTTGGACTATGTAGGTTCCCTAGCGGGCACTTGGACTATGTAGGTTTCCTAGCAGGCACTTTGACTATCTAGGTTAACTAACGGGCACTTGGACTATGTAGGTTGCCTAGCGAGCACTTGGACTATGTACGTCCCCTAGCGGGCACTTGAACTATCTAGGTTAACTAGAGGGCCCTTGGACTATGTAGGTTAACTATCGGGCACTTGGATTATCTAGGTTAACTAGCGGGCACTTGGACGATCTAGGTTAACTAGCGAGCACTTGGATTATCTAGGTTAACTAGAGGGCACTTGGACTATCTAGGTTAACTAGCAGGCACTTGGACTATCTAGATTAACTAGCGGGCCCTTGGACTATCTAGGTTTACTAGCGGGCACTTGGACTATCTAGGTTAACTAGCGGGCACTTGGACTATGTAGTTTCCCTAGCGGGCATTTGGATTATTTAGGTTACCTAGTGAGCACTTGGACTATGTAGGTTACCTAGCGGGCACTTGGACTATGTAGGTTAACTAGAAGGCACTTGGACTATCAAGGTTACCTAGCGGGCCCTTGGACTATGTAGGTTAAGAGCGGGCACTTGGACTATCTAGGTTAATGAACGTGCACTTGGACTATGTAGTTAACCTATCGGGAACTTGGACTGTCTAAGTTACCTAGCGGGCACTTGGCCTATCTAGGCTAACGAACGGGCTCTTGGACTATGTAGGTTGCCTAGCGGGCACTTGGACTATGTAGGTTCCCTATCGGGCACTTGGATTATATAGGTTCCCTATAGGGCACTTGGACTATGTAGTTTAAATAGCGGGCACTTGGACTGTCTAGGTAACCTAGCGGTTACTTGGACTATCTAGGTTAACGAACGGTGACTTGGAGTATGTAGGTAACCTAGCGGGCACTTGGACTGTCTAGGTTAACTAGCGGGCACTTGGCCAATCTAGGTTAACGAACGGACACTTGGACTATGTAGGTTACCTAGCGGGCACTTGGACTATGTAGGATCCCTATCGCACATTTGGAATACTTAGGTTACCTAGCGGGCACTTGGACTATCTAGGTTAATGAACGGGCTCTTGGACTATGTCGGTTAACTAGCGGACACTTCGACTATCTAGGTTAGCTAACGGGCAATAGGACTATAGGTTACCTAGCGGGCTCTTGGACTATGTAGGTTCCCTAGCGGGCACTTGGACTATTTAGGTTACCTAGCAGGCACTTTAACTATCTAGGTTAACTAACGGGCACTTGGACTATGTAGGTTCCCAGCGGGCAGTTGGACTATGTAGGTTCCCTATCAGTTACTTGGACTGTGTAGGTTAACTAGCGGGCAATTGGACTGTCTAGGTTACCTAGTGTCACTTGGACTATGTAGTTTACCTAGCGAGCACTTGGACTATGTAGGTTCCCTAGCGGGCACTTGGACAATGTACGTTCCCTATCGGGTACTTGGACTGTCTAGGTTAACTAGCGGGCACTTGGACTATCTAGGTTACCTAGGGGGCACTTAGACTATGTACGTTTCCTAGCGGGCACTTGGGCTATCTACGTTACCTAGCGGGCACTTGGACTATGTAGGTTAACGAACGGGCACTTGGACTATGTAGGTAACCTAATGGTCACTTGGAGTGTCTAGGTTACCTAGCAGGGACTTGGACTATGTAGGTTAACTACCGGGCCCTTGGACTATGTAGGATCCCTATCGGACATTTGTACTACTTAGGTTAACTAGCGGGCACTTTGACTATCTAGGTTAACTAGCGGGCACTTGGACTATCTAGGTTAACTAACGGACCTTGGACTATGTAGGTTAAATAGTGGGCCCTTGGACTATGTACGTCCCCTAGTGGTCACTTGGACTATCTAGGTTAACTAACGGGCACTAGGACTATCTAGGTTAACTAGCGAGCACTTGGACTATGTAGGTTACCTCGCAGGCACTTGGATTATGAAGAATCCCTAGCGGGCACTTGGATTATCTGGGTTACCTAGCGGGCACTTGGACTATGTAAGTTAACTAGCGGACACTTGCACGATCTAGGTTAACTAGCGGACCATTGCACTGTGTAGGTTAACTAGCAGGCGCATGGATTAGGTAGGTTTACTAGCAGGCACTTGGACTATCTAGGTTAACTAGCAGGCACTTGGACTATGTAGTTTCCCTAGCGGGCATTTGGACTATTTAGGTTACCATCGGGAACTTGGACTATGTAGGTTAACTAGCGGGCACTTGTACTATGTACATCCCCTAGTGGGCACTTGGACTATCTAGGTTAACTAACGTGCGCTTGGAGTATGTAGGTTGCCTAGGGGGCACTTGGACTATGTAGGTTCCTTAGCGGGCACTCGGATTATGTAGGTTGCCTATCAGGCACTTGGACTATGTAGGTTAACTAGCGGGCATTTGGACTGTCTAGGTAACCTAGCGGGCCCTTGTACTATGTAGGTTAACTAGCGGGCACTTGGACTATGTAGGTTAACTAGCGGGTATTTGGACTATCTACGTTAACTAACGGACCTTGGACTATGTAGGCTAACTAGCGGGCCCTTGGACTATGTAGGTTGCCTAGCGAGCACTTGGACTATGTAGGTTCCCAGCGGGCTGTTGGACTATGTAGGTTCCCTATCGGATACTTGGACTGTCTACGTTAACTAGCGGGCAATTGGACTGTCTAGGTTACCTAGTGGGCACTTGTACTATGTAGTTTACCTAGCGAGTACTTGGACTATGTAGGTTAACTAGCGGGCACTTGGACTATCTAGGTTACCTAGAGGGCTCTTGGACTATGTACGTTTCCTAGCGGGCGCTTGGGCTATCTACGTTACCTAGCGGGCACTTGGACTATGTAGGTTAACGAACGGGCACTTGGACTATGTAGGTAACCTAATGGTCACCTAGCGGGCATTTGGACTATTTAGGTTACCATCGGGAACATGGACTATGTAGGTTACCTAGCGGGCACTTGGACTATGTACGTCCCCTAGTGTGCACTTGGACTATCTAGGTTAACTAACGGGCACTTGGACTATGTAGGTTGCCTAGCGGGCACTTGGACTCTGTAGGTTCCGTAGCGGGAACTTGGATTATGTAGGTTCCCTATCGGGCACTTGGATAATGTAGGTTCCCTTTCAGGCACATGGACTATGTAGGTTAACTAGCAGGCACTTGGAATGTCTAGGTAACCTAGCAGGCACTTGGACTGTCTAGGTTACCTAGCGGGCACTTGGCCTATCTAGGTTAACGAACGGGCACTTGGACTATGTAGGTTACCTAGCGGGCACTTGGACCATGTAGGATCCCTATCGGACATTTGGACTACTTAGGTAACCTAGCGGGCACTTGGACTATCTAGGTTAACGAACGGGCTCTTGGACTATGTAGGTTAACTAGCGGACACTTCGACTATCTAGGTTAGCTAACGGGTAATTGGACTATCTAGGTTACCTAGTGGGTACTTGGACTATGTAGGTTCCCTAGCGGGCACTTGGACTATGTAGGTTACCTAGCAGGCACTTTGACTATCTAGGTTAACTAACGGGCACTTGGACTATGTAGGTTGCCTAGCGAGCACTTGGACTATGTAGGTTCCCAGCGGGCAGTTGGACAATGTAGGTTCCCTATCGGGTACTTGGACTGTCTAAGTTAACTAGAGGGCACTTGGACTATGTACGTTTCCCAGTGGGCACTTGGGCTATCTACGTTACCTCGCGGGCACTTGGACTATGTAGGTTAACGAACGGGCACTTGGACTATGTTGGTAACCTAATGGTCACTTGGACAGTCTAGGTAACCTAGCGGGCACTTGGACTATCTCAGTTAATGAACAGGCACTTGGACTATGTAGGTAACCTAGCGGGCACTTGGACTGTCTAGGTTACCTAGCGGGCACTTTGACTATCTACGTTAACGAACGGGCACATGGATTATGTAGGTTACCTAGCGGGCACTTGGATTATGTAGGATCCCTATCGGACATTTCGACTACTTAGGTTACCTAGCGGGCTCTTGGACTATGTAGGTTAACGAAACGGCTCTTGGACTATGTAGGTTAACTAGCGGACACTTCGACTATCTAGGTTAGCTGACGGGCACTTGGACTATCTAGGTTAACTAGCGGGCACTTGGCCTATCTAGATTAACTAGCGGGCCCTTGGACTATCTAGGTTAACTAGCGGGCACTTGGACTAGCTAGGTTTACTAGCGGGCACTTGGACTATCTAGGTTAACTAGCGGGCGCTTGGACTATGTAGTTTCCCTAGCGGGCATTTGGATTATTTAGGTTACCTAGTGGGCACTTGGACTATGTAGGTTACCTAGCGGGCACTTCGACTATGTAGGTTAACTAGAAGGCACTTGGACTATCAAGGTTACATAGCGGGCACTTGGACTATTTAGGTTAACAAACGTGCACTTGGACTATGTAGTTAACCTAGCGGGCATGGACTGTCTAGGTTACCTAGCGGGCACTTGGCCTATCTAGGTTAACTAACGGGCACTTGGACTATGTAGGTTACCTAGCGGGCACTTGGACTAAGTAGGATCCCTAGCGCACATTTGGACTACTTAGGTTACCTAGCGGGCACTTGGACTATCTAGGTTAACGAAACGGCTCTTGGACTATGTAGGTTAACTAGCGGACACTTCGACTATCTACGTTAGCTAACGGGCAATTGGACTATCTAGGTTACCTAGCAGGCACTTTGACTATCTAGGTTAACTAACGGGCACTTGGACTATGTAGGTTGCCTAGCGAGCACTTGGACTATGTAGGTTCCCAGCGGGCAGTTGGACTATGAAGGTTCCCTATCGGGTACTTGGACTGTCTAGGTTAACTAGCGGGCAATTGGACTGTCTAGGTTACCTAGTGGGCACTTGGACTATGTAGGTTAACTAACGGGCATTAGGACTATCTAGGTAAACTAGCGAGCACTTGGACAATGTAGGTTACCTAGCAGGCACTTGGATTGTGAAGGATCACTCGCGGGCACTTGGACTATCTGGGTTACCTAGCGGGCACTTGGACAATGTAGGTTAACTAGCAGACACTTGCACGATCTAGGTTAACTAGCGGGCCATTGCACTGTGCAGGTTAACTAGCGGGCACATGGATTATGTAGGTTTACTAGCAGGCACTTGGACTATCTAGGTTAACTAGCAGGCACTTGGACTATGTAGTTTCCCTAGCGGGCATTTGGACTATTTATGTTACCATCGGGAACTTGGACTATGTAGGTTACCTAGCGGGCACTTGGACTATGTACATCCCCTAGTGGGCACTTGGACAATCTAGGTTAACTAACGGGCGCTTGGACTATGTAGGTTGCCTAGCGGGCACTTGGACTATGTAGGTTCATTAGCGGGCACGTGGACTATATAGGTTAACTAGTGGACACTTGCACGATCTAGGTTAACTAGCGGGCCATTGCACTATGTAGGTTAACTAGCGGTCACTTGGACTATGTACGTCCTCTAGTGGGCACTTGGACTATCTAGGTTAACTAATGGGCACTAGGATTATCTTGGTTAACTAGCGGGCACTTGGATTATGAAGGATGCCTAGCGGGCACTTGGATTATCTAGGTTACCTAGCAGGCACGTGGACTATGTAGGTTAACTAGCGGACACTTGCACGATCAAGGTTAACTAGCGGGCCATTGCACTATGTAAGTTAACTAGTGGGCCCATGGATTATGTAGGTTTACTAGCAGGCACTTGGACTATCTAGGTTAACTAGCAGGCACTTGGACTATGTAGTTTCCCTAGCGGGCATTTGGACTATTTAGGTTACCATCGGGAACTTGGACTATGTAGGTTACCTAGCGGGCACTTGGACTATGTACGTCGCCTAGTGGGCACTTGGACTATCTAGGTTAACTAACGGGCACTTGGACTATGTAGGTTGCCTGGCCGGCACTTGGACTATGTAGGTTGCCTAGCTGGCACTTGGATTATGTAGGTTCCCTATCGGGCAATTGGACTATGTAGGTTAACTAGCGGGCACTTGGACTATGTAGGTTGCCTAGCGAGCACTTGGACTATGTAGGTTCCCAGCGGGCAGTTGGACTATGAAGGTTCCCTATCGGGTACTTGGACTGTCTAGGTTAACTAGCGGGCAATTGGACTGTCTAGGTTACCTAGTGGGCACTTGGACTATGTAGTTTACCTAGCGAGCACTTGGACTATGTAGGTTCCCTAGCGGGCACTTGGACAATGTACGTTCCCTATATGGTACTTGGACTGTCTAGGTTAACTAGAGGGCAATTGGACTGTCTAGGTTACCTAGTGGGCACTTGGACTATGTAGTTTACCTAGCAGGCACTTGGACTATGTAGGTTAACTAGAGAGCACTTGGACTATCTAGGTTACCTATGGGGCACTTGGACTATGTACCTTTCCTAGCGGGCACTTGGGCTATCTACGTTACCTAGCGAGCACTTGGACTATGTAGGTTAACGAACGGGCACTTGGACTATGTAGGTAACCTAATGGTCACTTGGACTGTCTAGGTTACCTAGCGGGGACTTGGACTATGTAGGATCCCTATCGGACATTTGTACTACTTAGGTTAACTAGCGGGCACTTTGACTATCTAGGTTAACTAGCGGGCACGTGGACTATCTAGGTCGACTAGCGGGCCCTTGTACTATGTAGGTTAACTAGCGGGCACTTGGACTATCTAGGTTAACTAACGGACCTTGGACTATGTATGTTAACTAGCGGGCCCTTGGACTATGTACGTCCCCTAGTGGGCACTTGGACTATCTAGGTTAACTAACGGGCACTAGGACTATCTAGGTTAACTAGCGGGCACTTGGACTATCTAGATTAACTAGCGGGCCCTTGGACTATCTAGGTTAACTAGCGGGCACTTGGACTATCTAGGTTAACTAGCAGGCACTTGGACTATCTAGATTAACTAGCGGGCCCTTGGACTATCTAGGTTTACTAGCGGGCACTTGGACTATCTAGGTTAACTAGCGGGCGCTTGGACTATGTAGTTTCCCTAGCGGGCATTTGGATTATTTAGGTTACCTAGTGGGCTCTTGGACTATGTAGGTTACCTAGCGGGCACTTGGACTATGTAGGTTAACTAGAAGGCACTTGGACTATCAAGGTTACCTAGCGGGCCCTTGGACTATGTAGGTTAAGAGCGGGCACTTGGACTATCTAGGTTAACGAACGTGCACTTGGACTATGTAGTTAACCTATCGGGAACTTGGACTGTCTAAGTTACCTAGCGGGCACTTGGCCTATCTAGGTTAACGAATGGGCGCTTGGACTATGTAGGTTACCTAGCGGGCACTTGGACTATGTAGGTTAACTAGAAGGCACTTGGACTATCAAGGTTACCTAGCGGGCCCTTGGACTATGTAGGTTAAGAGCGGGCACTTGGACTATCTAGGTTAACGAACGTGCACTTGGACTATGTAGTTAACCTATCGGGAACTTGGACTGTCTAAGTTACCTAGCGGGCACTTGGCCTATCTAGGTTAACGAACGGGCGCTTGGACTATGTAGGTAGCCTAGCGGGCACTTGGACTATGTAGGTTCCCTAGCGGGCACTTGGATTATATAGGTTCCCTATAGGGCACTTGGACTATGTAGTTTAAATACCGGGCACTTGGACTGTCTAGGTAACCTAGCGGGTACTTGGACTATCTAGGTTAACGAACGGTGACTTGGAGTATGTAAGTAACCTAGCGGGCACTTGGACTGCCTCGGTTAACTAGCGGGCACTTGGCCAATCTAGGTTAACGAACGGGCACTTGGACTATGTATGTTACCTAGCGGGCACTTGGACTATGTAGGATCCCTATCGCACATTTGGAATACTTAGGTTACCTAGCGGGCACTTGGACTATCTAGGTTAACGAACGGGCTCTTGGACTATGTCGGTTAACTAGAGGACACTTCGACTATCTAGGTTAGCTAACGGGCAATAGGACTATAGGTTACCTAGCGGGCTCTTGGACTATGTAGGTTCCCTAGCGGGCACTTGGACTATTTAGGTTACCTAGCAGGCACTTTAACTATCTAGGTTAACTAACGGGCACTTGGACTATGTAGGTTGCCTAGCGAGCACTTGGACTATGTAGGTTCCCAGCGGGCAGTTGGACTATGTAGGTTCCCTATCGGGTACTTGGACTGTGTAGGTTAACTAGCAGGCAATTGGACTGTCTAGGTTACCTAGTGTCACTTGGACTATGTGGTTTACCTAGCGAGCACTTGGACTATGTAGGTTCCCTAGCGGACACTTGGACAATGTACGTTCCCTATCGGGTACTTGGACTGTCTAGGTTAACTAGAGGGCAATTGGACTGTCTAGGTTACCTAGTGGGCACTTGGACTATGTAGTTTACCTAGCAGGCACTTGGACTATGTAGGTTAACTAGCGGGCACTTGGACTATCTAGGTTACCTAGGGGGCACTTGGACTATGTACGTTTCCTAGCGGGCACTTGGGCTATCTACGTTACCCAGCGGGCACTTGGACTATGTAGGTTAACGAACGGGCACTTGGACTATGTAGGTAACCTAATGGTCACTTGGAGTGTCTAGGTTACCTAGAAGGGACTTGGACTATGTAGGATCCCTATCGGACATTTGTACTACTTAGGTTAACTAGCGGGCACTTTGACTATCTAGGTTAACTAGCGGGCACTTGGACTATCTAGGTTAACTAACGGACCTTGGACTATGTAGGTTAAATAGCGGGCCCTTGGACTATGTACGTCCCCTAGTGGTCATTTGGACTATCTAGGTTAACTAACGGGCATTAGGACTATCTAGGTTAACTAGCGAGCACTTGGACTATGTAGGTTACCTCGCAGGCACTTGGATTATGAAGAATTCCTAGCGGGCACTTGGACTATCTGGTTTACCTAGCGGGCACTTGGACTATGTAGGTTAACTAGCGGACACTTGCACGATCTAGGTTAACTAGCGGGCCATTGCACTGTGTAGGTTAACTAGCAGGCGCATGGATTAGGTAGGTTTACTAGCAGGCATTTGGACTATCTAGGTTAACTAGCAGGCACTTGGACTATGTAGTTTCCCTAGCGGGCATTTGGACTATTTAGGTTACCATCGGGAACTTGGACTATGTAGGTTAACTAGCGGGCACTTGTACTATGTACATCCCCTAGTGGGTACTTGGACTATCTAGGTTAACTAACGTGCGCTTGGACTATGTAGGTTGCCTAGCGGGCACTTGGACTATGTAGGTTCCCTAGCGGGCACTTGGATTATGTAGGTTGCCTATCATGCACTTGGACTATGTAGGTTAACTAGCGGGCATTTGGACTGTCTAGGTAACCTAGCGGGCCCTTGTACTATGTAGGTTAACTAGCGGGCCATTGCACTATGTAAGTTAACTAGCGGGCCCCTGGATTATGTAGGTTTACTAGCAGGCACTTGGACTATCTAGGTTAACTAGCAGGCACTTGGACTATGTAGTTTCCCTAGCGGGCATTTGGACTATTTAGGTTACCATCGGGAACTTGGACTATGTAGGTTACATAGCGGGCACTTGGACTATGTACGTCACCTAGTGGGCACTTGGACTATCTAGGTTAACTAACGGGCACTTGGACTATGTAGGTTGCCTGGCGGGCACTTGGACTATGTAGGTTCCCTAGCGGGCACTTGGATTATGTAGGTTCCCTATCGGGCACTTGGATTATGTCGGTTAACTAGCAGGCACTTGGACTGTCTAGGTAACCTAGCGGGCACTTGGACTATCTCGGTTAACGAACGGGCCCTTGGACTATGTAGGTAATCTAGCGGGCACTTGGACTGTCTAGGTTACCTAGAGGGCACTTTGACTATCTAGGTTAACAAACGGGCATATAGACTATGTAGGTTACGTAGCGGGCACTTGGACTATGTAGGATCTCTATCGGACATTTGGACTACTTAGGTTAACTAGCGGGCACTTGGACTATTTAGGTAAACTAGCGGGCACTTGGACTATCTAGGTTAACTAGCAGGCACTTGGACTATGTAGGTAAACTAGCGGGCACTTGGACTATGTAGGTAAACTAGCGGGCCCTTAGCCTATGTAGGTTAACTAGCGGGCACTTGGACTATCTAGGTTTCCTAGCCGGTACTCGGACAATGTACATACCCTAGCGCGCACTTGGACTATCTAGGTTACCTAGCGGACACTTGGACGATGTACGTCCCCTTGTGGGCACTTGGACTATCTAGGTTAACTAACGGGCACTTGGACTATGTAGTTTCCCTATAGGGCATTTGGATTATTTAGGTTACCTAGTGGGCACTTGGACTATGAAGGTTCCCTAGCGGGCCCTTGGACTATGTAGTTTAAGAGCGGGCACTTGGACTATGTAGGTTAACTAGCGGACACTTCGACCCTCTAGGTTAGCTAACGGGCAATTGGACTATCTAGGTTCCCTAGCGGGCACTTGGACTATGTAGGTTCCTTACGGGCACTTGGACTATGTAGGTTACCTAGCAGGCACTTTGATTATCTAGGTTAACTAACGGGCACTTGGACTATGTAGGTTGCCTAGCGAGCACTTGGACTATGTACGTCCCCTAGCGGGCACTTGAACTATCTAGGTTAACTAGAGGGCCCATGGACTATGTAGGTTAACTATCGGGCACTTGGATTATCTAGGTTAACTAGCGGGCACTTGGACGATCTAGGTTAACTAGCGGGCACTTGGATTATCTAGGTTAACTATCGGGCACTTGGAGTATCTAGGTTAACTAGCAGGCATTTGGACTATCTAGATTAACTAGCGGGCCCTTGGACTATCTAGGTTTACTAGCGGGCACTTGGACTATCTAGGTTAACTAGCGGGCACTTGGACTATGTAGTTTCCCTAGCGGGCATTTGGATTATTTAGGTTACCTAGAGGGCACTTGGACTATGTAGGTTACCTAGCGGGCACTTGGACTATGTAGGTTAACTAGAAGGCACTTGGACTATCAAGGTTACCTAGCGGGCCCTTGGACTATGTAGGTTAAGAGCGGGCACTTGGACTATCTAGGTTAACGAACGTGCACTTGGACTATGTAGTTAACCTATCCGGAACTTGGACTGTCTAAGTTACCTAGCGGGCACTTGGCCTATCTAGGTTAACGAACGGGCGCTTGGACTATGTAGGTTGCCTAGCGGGCACTTGGACTATGTAGGTTCCCTAGCGGGCACTTGGATTATGTAGGTTCCCTATCGGGCACTTGGACTATGTAGTTTAAATAGCGGGCACTTGGACTGTCTAGGTAACCTAGCGGGCACTTGGACTATCTAGGTTAACGAACGGTGACTTGGAGTATGTAGGTAACCTAGCGGGCACTTGGACTGTCTAGGTTAACTAGCGGGCACTTGGCCAATCTAGGTTAACGAACGGGCACTTGGACTATGTAGGTTACCTAGCGGGCACTTGGACTATGTAGGATCCCTATCGCACATTTGGACTACTTAGGTTACCTAGCGGGCACTTGGACTATCTAGGTTAACGAACGGGCTCTTGGACTATGTCGGTTAACTAGCGGACACTTCGACTATCTAGGTTAGCTAACGGGCAATAGGACTATAGGTTACCTAGCGGGCTCTTGGACTATGTAGGTTCCCTAGCGGGCACTTGGACTATTTAGGTTACCTAGCAGGCACTTTAACTATCTAGGTTAACTAACGGGCACTTGGACTATGTAGGTTCCCAGCGGGCAGTTGGACTATGTAGGTTCCCTATCGGGTACTTGGACTGTGTAGGTTAACTAGCGGGCAATTGGACTGTCTAGGTTACCTAGTGTCACTTGGACTATGTAGTTTACCTAGCGAGAACTTGGACTATGTAGGTTCCCCAGCGGGCACTTGGACAATGTACGTTCCCTATCGGGTACTTGGACTGTCTAGGTTAACTAGAGGGCAATTGGACTGTCTAGGTTACCTAGTGGGCACTTGGACTATGTAGTTTACCTAGCAGGCACTTGGACTATGTAGGTTAACTAGCGGGCACTTGGACTATCTAGGTTACCTAGGGGGCACTTGGAATATGTACGTTTCCTAGCGGGCACTTGGGCTATCTACGTTACCTAGCGGGCACTTGGACTATGTAGGTTAACGAACGGGCACTTGGACTATGTAGGTAACCTAATGGTCACTTGGAGTGTCTAGGTTACATAGAAGGGACTTGGACTATGTAGGTTAACTAGCGGGCACTTGGACTATGTAGGATCCCTATCGGACATTTGTACTACTTAGGTTAACTGGCGGGCACTTTGACTATCTAGGTTAACTAACGGACCTTGGACTATGTAAGTTAAATAGCGGGCCCTTGGACTATGTATGTCCACTAGTGGTCACTTGGACTATCTAGGTTAACTAACGGGCACTAGGACTATCTAGGTTAACTAGCGAGCACTTGGACTATGTAGGTTACCTCGCAAGCAATTGGATTATGAAGAATCCCTAGCGGGCACTTGGACTATCTGGGTTACCTAGCGGGCACTTGGACTATGTAGGTTAACTAGCGGACACTTGCACGATCTAGGTTAACTAGCGGGCCATTGCACTGTGTAGGTTAACTAGCAGGCACATGGATTAGGTAGGTTTACTAGCAGGCACTTGGACTATCTAGGTTAACCAGCAGGCACTTGGACTATGTAGTTTCCCTAGCGGGCATTTGGACTATTTAGGTTACCATCGGGAACTTGGACTATGTAGGTTAACTAGCGGGCACTTGTACTATGTACATCCCATAGTGGGCACTTGGACTATCTAGGTTAACTAACGGGCACTTGGACTATGTAGTTTGCCTAGCGGGCACTTGGACTATGTATGTTCCCTAGCGGGCACTTGGATTATGTAGGTTGCCTATCAGGCACTTGGACTATGTAGGTTAACTAGCGGGCATTTGGACTGTCTAGGTAACCTAGCGGGCCCTTGTACTATGTAGGTTAACTAGCGGGCACTTGGACTATGTAGGTTAACTAGCGGGTATTTGGACTATCTAGGTTAACTACCGGACCTTGGACTATGTAGGCTATCTAGCGGGCCCTTGGACTATGTAGGTTGCCTAGCGAGCACATGGACTATGTAGGTTCCCAGCGGGCAGTTGGACTATGTAGGTTCCCTATCGGATACTTGGACTGTCTAGGTTAACTAGCGGGCAATTGGACTGTCTAGGTTATCTAGTGGGCAGTTGGACTATGTAGTTTGCCTAGCGAGTACTTGGACTATGTAGGTTAACTAGGTTGCACTTGGACTATCTAGGTTACCTAGAGGGCACTTGGACTATGTACGTTTCCTAGCGGGCACTTGGGCTATCTACGTTACCTAGCGGGCACTTGGACTATGTTGGTTAACGAACATGCACTTGGACTATGTAGGTAACCTTATGGTCACTTGGACTGTCTAGGTTACCTAGCGGGGACTTGGACTATGTAGGTTAACTAGCGGGCACTTGAACTATGTAGGATCCCTATCGGATATTTGTACTACTTAGGTTAACTAGCGGGCACTTTGACTATCTAGGTTAACTAGCGGTCACTATGACTATCTAGGTTAACTAGCGGGCCCTTGTATTATGTAGGTTAACTAGCGGGCCCTTGGACTATGTAGGTTAACTAGCGGGCACTTGTACTATCAAGGTCAACTAGCGGGCCCTTGTACTATGTAGGTTAACTAGCGGGCACTTGGACTATATAGGTTAACTAGAGGGCACTTGGACTATCTAGGTTAACTAACGGACCTTGGACTATGTAGGTTAAATAGCAGGCCCTTGGACTATGTACGTCCCCTAGTGGTCACTTGGACTATCTAGGTTAACTAACAGGCACTAGGACTATCTAGGTTAACTAGCGGGCACTTGGATTATGAAGGATGCCTAGCGGGCACTGGGACTATCTAGGTTAACTAGCGAGCACTTGGACTATGTAGGTTACCCGCAGGCAATTGGATTATGAAGAATCCCTAGCGGGCACTTGGACTATCTGGGTTACCTAGCGGGCACTTGGACTATGTAGGTTAACTAGCGGACACTTGCACGATCTAGGTTAACTAGCGGGCCATTACACTATGTAGGTTAACTAGCGGGCCCATGGATTATGTAGGTTTACTAGCAGGCACTTTGACTATCTAGGTTAACTAGCAGGCACTTGGACTATGTAGTTTCCCTAGCGGGCATTTGGACTATTTAGGTTACCATCGGGAACTTGGACTATGTAGGTTACCTAGCGGGCACTTGGACTATGTACGTCCCCTAGTGTGCACTTGGACTATCTAGGTTAACTAACGGGCACTTGGACTATGTAGGTTGCCTAGCGGGCACTTGGACTCTGTAGGTTCCCTAGCGGGAACTTGGATTATGTAGGTTCCCTATCGGGCACTTGGATAATGTAGGTTCCCTATCAGGCACATGGACTATGTAGGTTAACTAGCGGGCACTTGGACTATCTAGGTTAACGAACGGGCTCTTGGACTATGTAGGTTAACTAGCGGACACTTCAACTATCTAGGTTAGCTAACGGGTAATTGGACTATCTAGGTTACCTAGCGGGTACTTGGACTATGTAGGTTCCCTAGCGGGCACTTGGACAATTTAGGTTAACTAGCGGGCACTTTGACTATCTAGGTTAACTAGCGGGCACCTGGACTATCTAGGTTTCCTAGCCGGCAATCGGACTATGTACATACCCTAGCGCGCACTTGGAATATCTTGGTTACCTAGCAGGCACTTGGACTATGTACGTCCCCTAGTGGACACTTGGACTATCTAGGTTAACTAACGGGCACTTGGACTATGTAGTTTCCCTAGCGGGCATTTGGATTATTTAGGTTACCTAGTGGGCACTTGGACTATGTAGGTTCCCTAGCGGGCACTTGGACTATCTAGGTTAACGAACGTGCACTTGGACTATGTAGGTAACCCAGCAGGCACTTGGACTGTCTAGGTTACCTAGCGGGCACTTGGCCTATCTAGGTTACCGAACGGGCACTTGGACTGTGTAGGTTAACTAGCGGACACTTCGACTATCTAGGTTAGCTAACGGGCAATTGGACCATCTAGGTTACCTAGCGGGCACTTGGACTATGTAGGTTACCTAGCGGGCACTTGGACTATGTAGGTTACCTAGCAGGCACTTTGACTAACTAGGTTAACTAACGGGCACTTGGACTATGTAGGTTGCCTAGCAAGCACTTGGACTATGTACGTCCCCTAGCGGGCACTTGAACAATCTAGGTTAACTAGAGGGCCCATGGACTATGTAGGTTAACTATCGGGCACTTGGATTATCTAGGTTAACTAGCGGGGACTTGGACTATCTAGATTAACTAGCGGGCCCTTGGACAATCTTGGTTAACTAGCGGGCACTTGGACTATCTAGGTTAACTAGCGGGCACTTGGACTATCTAGATTAACTAGCGGGCCCTTTCACTAGCTAGGTTTACTAGCGGGCACTTGGACTATCTAGGTTAACTAGCGGGCACTTGGACTATGTAGTTTCCCTAGCGGGCATTTGGATTATTTAAGTTACATAGTGGGCACTTGGACTATGTAGGTTACCTAGCGGGCACATGGACTATGTAGGGTAACTAGAAGGCACTCGTACTATCAAGGTTACCTATCGTGCCCTTGGACTAAGTAGGTTACCAGCGAGCACTTGGACTATCTAGGTTAACGAACGTGCACGTGGACTATGTAGGTAACCTAGCGGGCACTTGGACTGTCAAGGTTACCTAGCGGGCACTTGGCCTATCTAGGTTAACGAACGGGCAATTGGACTATGTAGGTTACCTAGCGGGCACTTGGACTATGTAGGATCCCTATCGGACATTTGGACTACTTAGGTAACCTAGCGGGCACTTGGACTATCTAGGTTAACGAACGGGCTCTTGGACTATGTAGGTTAACTAGCGGACACTTCGACTATCTAGGTTAGCTAACGGGTAATTGGACTATCTAGGTTACCTAGCGGGTACTTGGACTATGTAGGATCCCTAGCGGGCACTTGGACTATTTATGTTACCTAGCAGGCACTTTGACTATCTAGGTTAACTTAAGGGCACTTGGACTATGTAGGTTGCCTAGTGAGCACTTGGACTATGTAGGTTCCCAGCGGGCAGTTGGACTATGTAGGGTCCCTATCGGGTACTTGGACTGTCTATTTTAACTAGTGGGCACTTGGACTATGTACGTTTCCCAGCGGGCACTTGGGCTATCTACGTTACCTCGCGGATACTTGGACTATGTAGGTTAACGAACGGGCACTTGGACTATGTAGGTAACCTAATGGTCACTTGGACAGTCTAGGTAACCTAGCGGTCACTTGGACTATCTCGGTTAATGAACGGGCACTTGGACTATGTAGGTAACCTAGCGGGCACTTGGACTGTCTAGGTTACCTAGCGGGCACTTTGACTATCTACGTTAACGAACGGGCACATGGACTATGTAGGTTACCTAGCGGGCACTTGGACTATGTAGGATCCCTATCGGACATTTGGACTACTTAGGTTACCAGCGGGCACTTGGACTATCTAGGTTAACGAAACGGCTCTTGGACAATGTAGGTTAACTAGCGGACACTTGGACTATGTAGGTTCATTAGCGGGCACGTGGACTATGTAGGTTAACTAGTGGACACTTGCACGATCTAGGTTAACTAGCGGGCCATTGCACTATGTAGGTTAACTAGCGGTCACATGGACTATGTACGTCCTCTACTGGGCACTTGGACTATCTAGGTTAACTAATGGGCACTAGGATTATCTAGGTTAACTAGCGGGCACTTGGATTATGAAGGATGCCTAGCGGGCACTTGGACAATCTAGGTTACCTAGCAGGCACGTGGACTATGTAGGTTAACTAGCGGACACTTGCACGATCTAGTTTAACTAGCGGGCCATTGCACTATTTAAGTTAACTAGCGGGCCCATGGATTATGTAGGTTTACTAGCAGGCACTTGGACTATCTAGGTTAACTAGCAGGCACTTGGACTATGTAGTTTCCCTAGCGGGCATTTGGACTATTTAGGTTACCATCGGGAACTTGGACTATGTAGGTTACCTAGCGGGCACTTGGACTATGTACGTCGCCTAGTGGGCACTTGGACTATCTAGGTTAACTAAAGGGCACTTGGACTATGTAGGTTGCCTGGCGGGCACTTGGACTATGTAGGTTCCCTAGCGGGCACTTGGATTATGTAGGTTCCCTATCGGGCACTTGGACTATGTAGGTTAACTAGCGGGCACTTGGACTGTCTAGGTAACCTAGCGGGCACTTGGACTATCTCGGTTAACGAACGGGCCCTTGGATTATGTAGGTAATCTAGCGGGCACTTGGACTGTCTAGGTTACCTAGCGGGCACTTTGACTATCTAGGTTAACGAACGGGCATTTGGACTATTTAGGTTACTTAGCGGGCACTTGGACTATGTAGGATCCCTATCGGACATTTGGACTACTTAGATTAACTAGCGGGCACTTGGACTATCTAGGTTAACTAGCGGGCACTTGGACTATCTAGGTTAACTAGCGGGCACTTGGACTATGTAGGTAAACTAGCGGGCCCTTAGACTATGTAGTTTAACTAGCGGGCACTTGGACTATCTAGGTTTCCTAGCCGGCACTCGGACTATGTACATACCCTAGCGCGCACTTGGACTATCTAGGTACCTAGCGGGCACTAGGACGATGTACGTCCCCTAGTGGGCACTTGGACTATCTAGGTAAACTAACGGGCACTTGGACTATGTAGTTTCCCTAGAGGGCATATGGATTATTTAGGTTACCTAGTGGGCACTTGGACTATGTAGGTTACCTAGCGGGCACTTGGACTATGTAGGTTAACTAGAAGGCACTTGGACTATCAAGGTTCCCTAGCGGGCCCTTGGACTATGTAGTTTAAGAGCGGGCACATGGACTATGTAGGTTAACTAGCGGACACTTCGACCCTCTAGGTTAGCTAACGGGCAATTGGACTATGTAGGTTCCCTAGCGGGCACTTGGACTATGTAGGTTACCTAGCAGGTACTTTGACTATCTAGGTTAACTAGCGGACACTTGCACGATCTAGTTTAACTAGCGGGCCATTGCACTATGTAAGTTAACTAGCGGGCCCATGGATTATGTAGGTTTACTAGCAGGCACTTGGACTATCTAGGTTAACTAGCATGCACTTGGACTATGTAGTTTCCCTAGCGGACATTTGGACTATTTAGGTTACCATCGGGAACTTGGACTATGTAGGTTACCTAGCGGGCACTTGGACTATGTACGTCGCCTAGTGGGCACTTGGACTATCTAGGTTAACTAAAGGGCACTTGGACTATGTAGGTTGCCTGGCGGGCACTTGGACTATGTAGGTTCCCTAGCGGGCACGTGGATTATGTAGGTTCCCTATCGGGCACTTGGACTATGTAGGTTAACTAGCGGGCACTTGGACTGTCTAGGTAACCTAGCGGGCACTTGGACTATCTCGGTTAACGAACGGGCCCTTGGATTATGTAGGTAATCTAGCGGGCACTTGGACTGTCTAGGTTACCTAGCGGGCAGTTTGACTATCTAGGTTAACGAACGGGCATTTGGACTATGTAGGTTGCCTAGCGAGCACTTGGACTATGTACGTACCCTAGCGGGCACTTGAACTATCTAGGTTAACTAGAGGGCCCTTGGACTATCTAGATTAACTAGCGGGCACTTGGACTATCTAGGTTAACTAGCGGGCACTTGGACTATGTAGGTAAACTAGCGGACCCTTAGACTATGTAGGTTAACTAGCGGGCACCTTGACTATCTAGGTTTCCTAGCCGGCACTCGGACAATGTACATACCCTAGCGCGCACTTGGACTATCTAGGTTACCTAGCGGGCACTTGGACGATGTACGTCCCCTAGTGGGCACTTGGACTATGTAGGTTACCTAGCGGGCACTTGGACTATGTAGGTTAACTGGAAGGCACTTGGACTATCAAGGTTCCCTAGCGGGCCCTTGGACTATGTAGTTTAAGAGCGGGCACTTGGACTATGTAGGTTAACTAGCGGACACTTCGACCCTCTAGGTTAGCTAACGGGCAATTGGACTATCTAGGTTCCCTAGCGGGCACTTGGACTATGTAGGTTCCCTAGCGGGCACTTGGACTATGTAGGTTACCTAGCAGGCACTTTGACTATCTAGGTTAACTAACGGGCACTTGGACTATGTAGGTTGCCTAGCGAGCACTTGGACTATGTACGTCCCCTAGCGGGCACTTGAACTATCTAGGTTATCTAGAGGGCCCTTGGACTATGTAGGTTAACTATCGGGCACTTGGATTATCTAGGTTAACTAGTGGGCACTTGGACGATCTATGTTAACTAGCGGACACTTGGACTATCTAGGTTACCTAGCGGGTACATGGACTATCTAGGTTAACGAGCGGGCGCTTGTACTATGTAGTTTACCTAGCGGGCATTTGGATTATTTAGGTTACCTAGTGGGCACTTGGACTATGTAGGTTACCTAGCGGGCACTTGGACTATGTAGGTTAACTAGAAGGCACTTGGACTATCAAGGTTACCTAGCGGGCCCTTGGACTGTGTAGATTAAGAGCGGGCACTTGGACTATCTAGGTTAACGAACGTGCACTTGGACTATGTAGTTAACCTAGCGGGCACTTGGACTGTGTAGGTTACCTAGCGGGCACTTGGCCTATCTAGGTTAACTAACGGGCACTTGGACTATGTAGGATCCCTAGCGCACATTTGGACTACTTAGGTTACCTAGCGGGCACTTGGACTATCTAGGTTAACGAATCGGCTCTTGGACTATGTAGGTTAACTAGCGGACACTTCGATTATCTAGGTTAGCTAACGGGCTATTGGACTATCTAGGTTACCTAGCGGGCACTTGGACTATGTAGGTTCCCTAGCGGGCACTTGGACTATTTAGGTTACCTAGCAGGCACTTTGACTATCTAGGTTAACTAACGGGCACTTGGACTATGTAGGTTGCCTAGCGAGCACTTGGACTATGTAGGTTCCCAGCGGGCAGTTGGACTATGAAGGTTCCCTATCGGGTACTTGGACTGTCTATGTTAACTAGCGGGCAATTGGACTGTCTAGGTTACCTAGTGGGCACTTGGACTATGTAGTTTACTTAGCGAGCACTTGGACTATGTAGGTTCCCTAGCGGGCACTTGGACAATGTACGTTCCCTATCGGGTACTTGGACTGTCTAGGTTAACTAGAGGGCAATTGGACTGTCTAGGTAACCTAGTGGGCACTTGGACTATGTAGTTTACCTAGCAGGCACTTGGACTATGTAGGTTAACTAGCGGGCACTTGGACTATCTAGGTTACCTAGGGGGCACTTGGACTATGTTCGTTTTCTAGCGGGCACTTGGGCTATCTACGTTACCTAGCGAGCACATGGACTATGTAGGTTAACGAACGGGCACTTGGACTATGTAGGTAACCTAATGGTCACTTGGACTGTCTAGGTTACCTAGCGGGTACTTGGACTATGTAGGATCCCTATCGGACATTTGTACTACTTAGGTTAACTGGCGGGCACTTTGACTATCTAGGTTAACTAGCGGGCACGTGGACTATC
Organism: Tenrec ecaudatus; assembly: GCF_050624435.1. Classification (NCBI taxonomy): domain Eukaryota; kingdom Metazoa; phylum Chordata; class Mammalia; order Afrosoricida; family Tenrecidae; genus Tenrec; species Tenrec ecaudatus. Next base: position 312,201 of record NW_027459378.1, on the reverse strand, counting down.
TAGGTCGACTAGCGGGCCCTTGTACTATGTAGGTTAACTAGCGGGCACTTGGACTATCTAGGTTAACTAACGGACCTTGGACTATGTAGGTTAACTAGCGGGCCATTGGACTATGTACGTCCCTTAGTGGTCACTTGGACTATCTAGGTTAACTAACGGGCACTAGGACTATCTAGGTTAACTAGCGAGCACTTGGACTATGTAGGTTACCTAGCAGGCACTTGGATTGTGAAGGATCCCTAGCGGGCACTTGGACTATCTGGGTTACCTAGCGGGCACTTGGACAATGTAGGTTAACTAGCGGACACTTGCACGATCTAGGTTAACTAGCGGGCCATTGCACTGTGTAGGTTAACTAGCGGGCGCATGGATTATGTAGGTTTAATAGCAGGCACTTGGACTATCTAGGTTAACTAGCAGGCACTTGGACTATGTAGTTTCCCTAGCGGGCATTTGGACTATTTATGTTACCATCGGGAACTTGGACTATGTAGGTTACCTAGCGGGCACTTGGACTATGTACATCCCCTAGTGGGCACTTGGACAATCTAGGTTAACTAACGGGCGCTTGGACTATGTAGGTTGCCTAGCGGGCACTTGGACTATGTAGGTTCATTAGCGGGCAAGTGGACTATGTAGGTTAACTAGTGGACACTTGCACGATCTAGGTTAACTAGCTGGCCATTGCACTATGTAGGTTAACTAGCGTTCACTTGGACTATGTACGTCCTCTAGTGGGCACTTGGACTATCTAGGTTATCTAATGGGCACTAGGATTATCTAGGTTAACTAGCGGGCACTTGGATTATGAAGGATGCCTAGCGGGCACTTGGACTATCTAGGTTAACTAGCAGGCACGTGGACTATGTAGGTTAACTAGCGGACACTTGCACGATCTAGGTTAACTAGGGGGCCATTGCACTATGTAAGTTAACTAGCGGGCCCATGGATTATGTAGGTTTACTAGCAGGCACTTTGACTATCTAGGTTAACTAGCAGGCACTTGGACTATCTAGATTAACTAGCGGGCCCTTGGACTATCTACGTTTACTAGCGGGCACTTGGACTAACTAGGTTAACTAGCGGGCACTTGGACTATGTAGTTTCCCTAGCGGGCATTTGGATTATTTAGGTTACCTAGTGGGCACTTGGACTATGTAGGTTGCCTGGCGGGCACTTGGACTATGTCGGTTAACTAGAAGGCACTTGGACTATCAAGGTTACCTAGCGGGCCCTTGGACTGTGTAGGTTAAGAGCGGACACATGGACTATGTAGGTTAACGAACGTGCACTTGGACTATGTAGTTAACCTAGCGGGCACTTGGACTGTCAAGGTTACCTAGCGGGCACTTGGACTATGTAGGATCCCTATTGCACATTTGGACTACTTAGGTTACCTTGCGGGCACTTGGACTATCTAGGTTAACTAACGGGCTCTTGGACTATGTAGGTTAACTAGCGAACCCTTCGACTATCTAGGTTAGCTAACGGGCAATTGGACTATCTAGGTTACCTAGCGGGCAATTGGACTATGTAGGATGCCTAGCGAGCACTTGGACTATGTAGGTTCCCAGCGGGCAGTTGGACTATGTAGGTTCCCTATCGGGTACTTGGACTGTCTAGGTTAACTAGCGGGCAATTGGACTGTCTAGGTTACCTAGTGGGCACTTGGACTATGTAGTTTACATAGCGATCACTTGGACTATGTAGGTTCCCTAGCGGGCACTTGGACAATGTACGTTCCCTATCGGGTACTTGGACTGTCTAGGTTAACTAGAGGGCAATTGGACTCTCTAGGTTACCTAGTGGGCACTTGGACTATGCAGTTTACCTAGCAGGCACTTGGACTATGTAGGTTAACTAGGGGGCACTTGGACTATCTAGGTTACCTAGGAGGCACATGGACTATGTACGTTTCCTAGCGGGCACTTGGACTATATAGGTTAACGAACGGGCAATTGGACTATGTAGGTAACCTAATGGTCACTTGGACTGTCTAGGTTACCTAGCGGGGACTTGGACTATGTAGGTTAACTAGCGGGCACTTGGACTATGTAGGATCCCTATCGGACATTTGTACTACTTAGGTTAACTAGCGGGCACTTTGACTATCTAGGTCAACTAGCGGCCCCTTGTACTATGTAGGTTAACTAGCGGGCACTTGGACTATCTAGGTTAACTAACAGACCTTGGACTATGTAGGTTAACTAGCGGGCCCTTGGATTATGTACGTCCCCTATTGGTCACTTGGACTATCTAGGTTAACTAACGGGCACTAGGACTATGTAGGTTACCTAGCAGGCACTTGGATTATGAAGGATCCCTAGCGGGAACATGGAATATCTGGGTTACCTAGCGGGCACTTGGACTATGTAGGTTAACTAGAGGACACTTGCACGATCTAGGTAAACTAGCAGGCCATTGCACTGTGTAGGTTAACTAGCGGGCCCATGGATTATGTAGGTTTACTAGCAGGCACTTGGACTATCTAGGTTAACTAGCAGGCACTTGGACTATGTAGTTTCCCTAGCGGGCATTTGGACTATTTAGGTTACCATCGGGAACTTGGACTATGTAGGTTACCTAGCGGGCACTTGGACTATGTACGTCCCCTAGTGGGCACTTGGACTATCTAGGTTAACTAGCGGGCCCATGGATTATGTAGGTTTACTAGCAGGCACTTGGACTATCTAGGTTAACTAGCAGGCACTTGGACTATGTAGTTTCCCTAGCGGGCATTTGGACTATTTAGGTTACCATCGGGAACTTGGACTATGTAGGTTACCTAGCGGGCACTTGGACTATGTACGTCCCCTAGTGGGCACTTGGACTATCTAGGTTAACTAACGGGCACTTGGATTATGTCGGTTGCCTAGCGGGCACTTGGACTATGTAGGTTCCCTAGCGGGCACTTGGATTATGTAGGTTCCCTATCGGGCACTTGGACTATGTAGGTTAACTAGCGGGCACTTGGACTGTTTAGGTAACCTAGCGGGCACTTGGACTATCTCGGTTAACGAACGGGCCCTTGGACTATGTAGGTAACCTAGCGGGCACTTGGACTGTCTAGGTTACCGAGCGGGCACTTTGACTATCTAGGTTAACGAACGGGCACTTGGACTATGTAGGTTACCTAGCGGGTACTTAGACTATGTGGGATCCTTATCGGACATTTGGACTACGTAGGTTAACTAGCGGGCACTTGGACAATCTAGGTTAACTAGCGGGCACTTGGACTATCTAGGTTAACTAGCGGGCACTTGGACTATGTAGGTAAACTAGCGGGCCCTTAGACTATGTAGGTTAACTAGCGGGTACTTGGACTATCTAGGTTTCCTAGCCGGCACTCGGACTATGTACATACCCTAGCGCGCACTTGGACTATCTAGGTTACCTAGAGGGCACTTGGACGATGTACGTCCCCTAGTGGGCACTTGGACTATCTAGGTTAACTAACCGGCACTTGGACTATGTAGTTTCCCTAGCGGGCATTTGGATTATTTAGGTTACCTAGTGGGTACTTGGACTATGTAGGTTACCTAGCGGGCACTTGGACTATGTAGGTTAACTAGAAGGCACTTGGACTATCAAGGTTACCTAGCGGGCCCTTGGACTATGTAGTTTAAGAGCGGGCACTTGGACTATCTAGGTTAACGAAAGTGCACTTGGACTATGTAGGTAACCTAGCAGGCACTTGGACTGTCTAGGTTACCTAGCGGGCACTTAGCCTATCTAGGTTAACGAATGGGCACTTGGACTATGTAGGTTAACTAGCGGACACTTGGACTCTCTAGGTTAGCTAACGGGCAATTGGACGATCTAGGTTCCCTAGCAGGCACTTGGACTATGTAGGTTCCCAGCGGGCACTTGGACTATGTAGGTTACCTAGCAGGCACTTTGACTATCTAGGTAAACTAACGGGCACTTGGACTATCTAGATTAACTAGCGCGCCCTTGGACTATCTAGGTTTACTAGCGGGCACTTGGACTATCTAGGTTAACTAGCAGGCACTTGGACTATGTAGTTTCCCTAGCGGACATTTGGATTATTTAGGTTACCTAGTGGACACTTGGACTATGTAGGTTACCTAGCGGGCACTTGGACTATGTAGGTTAACTAGAAGGCACTTGGACTATCAAGGTTACCTAGCGGGCCCTTGGACTATGTAGTTTAAGAGCGGGCACTTGGACTATCTAGGTTAGCTAACGGTCAATTGGACTATCTAGGTTCCCTAGCGGGCACTTGGACTATGTAGGTTCCCTAGAGGGCACTTGGACTATTTAGGTTACCTAGCAGGCACTTTGACTATCTAGGTTAACTAACGGGCACTTGGACTATGTAGGTTGCCTAGCGAGCACTTGGACTATGTAGGTTCCCAGCGGGCAGTTGGACTATGAAGGTTCCCTATGGGGTACTTGGACAGTCTAGGTTAACTAGCGGGCAATTGGACTGTCTAGGTTACCTAGTGGGCACTTGGACTATGTAGTTTACATAACGATCACTTGGACTATGTAGGTTCCCTAGCGGGCACTTGTACAATGTACGTTCCCTATTGGGTACATGGACTGTCTAGGTTAACTAGAGGGCAATTGGACTGTCTAGGTTACCTAGTGGGCACTTGGACTATGCAGTTTACCTAGCAGGCACTTGGACTATGTAGGTTAACTAGGGGGCACTTGGACTATCTAGGTTACCTAGGGGGCACTTGGACTATTTACGTTTCCTAGCGGGCACTTGGACTATGTAGGTTAACGAACGGGCAATTGGACTATATAGGTAACATAATGGTCACCTGGACTGTCTAGGTTACCTAGCGGGGACTTGGACTATGTAGGTTAACTAGCGGGCACTTGGACTATGTAGGATCCCTATCGGACATTTGTACTACTTAGGTTAATTAGCGGGCAATTGGACCATCTAGGTCAACTAGCGCGCCCTTGTACTATGTAGGTTAACTAGCGGGCACTTGGACTATCTAGGTTAACTAACGGACCTTGGACTATGTAGGGTAACTAGCGGGCCCTTGGACTATGTACGTACTCTATTGGTCACTTGGACTATCTAGGTTAACTAACGGGCCCAAGACTATCTAGGTTAACTAGCGAGCACTTGGACTATGTAGGTTACCTAGCAGGCACTTGGATTATGAAGGATCCCTAGCGGGCACTTGGACTATGTAGGTTAACTAGTGGACACTTGCACGATCTAGGTTAACTAGCGGGCCATTGCACTGTGTAGGTTAACTAGCGGGCGCATGGATTATGTAGGTTTACTAGCAGGCACTTGGACTATCTAGGTTAACTAGCAGGCACTTGGACTATGTAGTTTCCCTAGCGGGCATTTGGACTATTTAGGTTACCATCGGGAACTTGAACTATGTAGTTTACCTAGCGGGCACGTGGACTATGTACGTACCCTAGTGGGCACTTGGACTATCTAGGTTAACTAACGGGCGCTTGGACTTTGTAGGTTGCCTAGCGGGCACTTGGACTATGTAGGTTCCCTAGCGTGCACTTGGATTATGTAGGTTCCCTATCGGGCACTTGGACTATGTAGGTTAACTAGCGTGCACTTGGAATGTCTAGGTAACCTAGCGGGCACTTGGACTATGCAGTTTACCTAGCAGGCACTTGGACTATGTAGGTTAACTAGGGGGCACTTGGACTATCTAGGTTACCTAGGGGGCACTTGGACTATGCACGTTTCCTAGCGGGCACTTGGACTATGTAGGTTAACGAACGGGCAATTGGACTATGTAGGTAACCTAATGGTCACCTGGACTGTCTAGGTTACCTAGCGGGGACTTGGACTATGTAGGTTAACTAGCGGGCACTTGGACTATGTAGGATCCCTATCGGACATTTGTACTACTTAGGTTAATTAGCTGGCAATTTGACTATCTAGGTCAACTAGCGCGCCCTTGTACTATGTAGGTTAACTAGCGGGCACTTGGACTATCTAGGTTAACTAACGGACCTTGGACTATGTAGGTTAACTAGCGGGCCCTTGGACTATGTACGTACCCTATTGGTCACTTGGACTATCTAGGTTAACTAACGGGCCCAAGACTATCTAGGTTAACTAGCGAGCACTTGGACTATGTAGGTTACCTAGCAGGCACTTGGATTATGAAGGATCCCTAGCGGGCACTTGGACTATGTAGGTTAACTAGCGGACACTTGCACGATCTAGGTTAACTAGCGGGCCATTGCACTGTGTGGGTTAACTAGCGGGCGCATGGATTATGTAGTTTTACGAGCAGGCACTTGGACTATCTAGGTTAACTAGCAGGCACTTGGACTATGTAGTTTCCCTAGCGGGCATTTGGACTATTTAGGTTACCATCGGGAACTTGGACTATGTAGTTTACCTATCGGGCACGTGGACTATGTACGTACCCTAGTGGGCACTTGGACTATCTAGGTTAACTAACGGGCGCTTGGACTTTGTAGGTTGTCTAGCGGGCACTTGGACTATGTAGGTTCCCTAGCGGGCACGTGGATTATGTAGGTTCCCTATCGGGCACTTGGACTATGTAGGTTAACTAGCGTGCACTTGGAATGTCTAGGTAACCTAGCGGGCACTTGGACTATCTCGGTTAACAAACGGGCACTTGGACTATCTAGGTAACCCAGCGGGCACTTGGACTGTCTAGGTTACCTAGCGGGCACTAGGACTATCTCGGTTAACGAACGGGCACTTGGACTATGTAGGTTACCTAGCGGGCACTTGGACTATGTAGGATCCCTATCGGACATTTGGACTACTTAGGTTAACTAGCAGGCACTTGGACTATCTAGGTTAACTAGCGGGCACTTGGACTATCTAGGTTAACTAGCAGGCACTTGGACTATGTAGTTTCCCTAGCGGGCATTTGGACTATTTAGGTTACCATCGGGAACTTGGACTATGTACATACCCTACTGTGCACTTGGACTATCTAGGTTAACTAACGTGCGCTTGGCCTATGTAGGTTGCCTCCGGGCACTTGGACTATGTAGGTTCCCCAGCGAGCACTTGGATTATGTAGGTTCCCTATCGTGCACGTGGACTTTGTAGGTTAACTAGCGGGCACTTGGACTGTCTAGGTAACCTAGCGGGCACTTGGACTATCTCGGTTAACGAACGGGCACTTGGACCATGTAGGTAACCTAGCGGGCACTTGGACTGTCTAGGTTACCTAGAGGGCACTTTGACTATCTAGGCTAACGAACAGGCACTTGGACTATGTAGGTTACCTAGCGAACACTTGGACTATGTAGGATCCCTATCGGACATTTGGACTACTTAGGTTAACTAGCGGGCACTTGGACTATCTAGGTAACTAGCGGGCACTTGGACTATCTAAGTTAACTAGCGGGCACTTGGACCATGTAGGTAAACTAGTGGGCCCTTAGACTATGTAGGATAACTAGCGGGCACTTGGACTATCTAAGTTAACTAGCGGGCACTTGGACCATGTAGGTAAACTAGTGGGCCCTTAGACTATGTAGGTTAACTAGCGGGCACTTGGACTATCTATGTTTCCTAGCCGGAACTCGGACTATGTACATACCCTAGCGTGCACTTGGACTATCTAGGTTACCTAGCGGGCACATGGACGATGTACTTCCCCTAGTGGGCACTTGGACTATCTAGGTTAACTAACGGGCACTTGGACTCTGTAGTTTCCCTAGCGGGCATTTGGATTATTTAGGTTACCTAATGGGCACTTGGACTGTGTAGGTTACCTAGCGGGCACTTGGACTATGTAGGTTAACTAGAAGGCACTTGAACTATCAAGGTTATCTAGCGGGCCCTTGGACTATGTAGTTCAAGAACGGGCACTTGGACTATCTAGGTTAACGAACGTGCACTTGGACTATGTTGGTAACCTAGCAGGTACTTGGACGGTCTAGGTCACCTAGAGGGCACTTGGCCTATCTAGGGTAACGAACGGGCACTTGGACTATGTAGGTTAACTAGCGGGCACTTGGACTATGTAGGTTACCAAGCAGGCACTTTGACTATCTAGGTTAACTAACGGGCACTTGGACTATGTAGGTTGCCTAGCGAGCACTTGGACTATGTACGTTCCCTAGCGGGCACTTGAATTATCAAGGTTAACTAGAGGGCCCTTGGACTATGTAGGTTAACTACCGGGCACTTGGATTATCTAGGTTAACTAGCGGGCACTTGGACTATGTAGGTTCCCTAGCGGGCACTTGGACTATTTAGGTTACCTAGCAGGCACTTTAACTATCTAGGTTAACTAACGGGCACTTGGACTATGTAGGTTGCCTAGCGAGCACTTGGACTATGTAGGTTCCCAGCGGGCAGTTGGACTATGTAGGTTCCCTATCGGGTACTTGGACTGTGTAGGTTAACTAGCAGGCAATTGGACTGTCTAGGTTACCTAGTGTCACTTGGACTATGTGGTTTACCTAGCGAGCACTTGGACTATGTAGGTTCCCTAGCGGACACTTGGACAATGTACGTTCCCTATCGGGTACTTGGACTGTCTAGGTTAACTAGAGGGCAATTGGACTGTCTAGGTTACCTAGTGGGCACTTGGACTATGTAGTTTACCTAGCAGGCACTTGGACTATGTAGGTTAACTAGCGGGCACTTGGACTATCTAGGTTACCTAGGGGGCACTTGGACTATGTACGTTTCCTAGCGGGCACTTGGGCTATCTACGTTACCCAGCGGGCACTTGGACTATGTAGGTTAACGAACGGGCACTTGGACTATGTAGGTAACCTAATGGTCACTTGGAGTGTCTAGGTTACCTAGAAGGGACTTGGACTATGTAGGATCCCTATCGGACATTTGTACTACTTAGGTTAACTAGCGGGCACTTTGACTATCTAGGTTAACTAGCGGGCACTTGGACTATCTAGGTTAACTAACGGACCTTGGACTATGTAGGTTAAATAGCGGGCCCTTGGACTATGTACGTCCCCTAGTGGTCATTTGGACTATCTAGGTTAACTAACGGGCATTAGGACTATCTAGGTTAACTAGCGAGCACTTGGACTATGTAGGTTACCTCGCAGGCACTTGGATTATGAAGAATTCCTAGCGGGCACTTGGACTATCTGGTTTACCTAGCGGGCACTTGGACTATGTAGGTTAACTAGCGGACACTTGCACGATCTAGGTTAACTAGCGGGCCATTGCACTGTGTAGGTTAACTAGCAGGCGCATGGATTAGGTAGGTTTACTAGCAGGCATTTGGACTATCTAGGTTAACTAGCAGGCACTTGGACTATGTAGTTTCCCTAGCGGGCATTTGGACTATTTAGGTTACCATCGGGAACTTGGACTATGTAGGTTAACTAGCGGGCACTTGTACTATGTACATCCCCTAGTGGGTACTTGGACTATCTAGGTTAACTAACGTGCGCTTGGACTATGTAGGTTGCCTAGCGGGCACTTGGACTATGTAGGTTCCCTAGCGGGCACTTGGATTATGTAGGTTGCCTATCATGCACTTGGACTATGTAGGTTAACTAGCGGGCATTTGGACTGTCTAGGTAACCTAGCGGGCCCTTGTACTATGTAGGTTAACTAGCGGGCCATTGCACTATGTAAGTTAACTAGCGGGCCCCTGGATTATGTAGGTTTACTAGCAGGCACTTGGACTATCTAGGTTAACTAGCAGGCACTTGGACTATGTAGTTTCCCTAGCGGGCATTTGGACTATTTAGGTTACCATCGGGAACTTGGACTATGTAGGTTACATAGCGGGCACTTGGACTATGTACGTCACCTAGTGGGCACTTGGACTATCTAGGTTAACTAACGGGCACTTGGACTATGTAGGTTGCCTGGCGGGCACTTGGACTATGTAGGTTCCCTAGCGGGCACTTGGATTATGTAGGTTCCCTATCGGGCACTTGGATTATGTCGGTTAACTAGCAGGCACTTGGACTGTCTAGGTAACCTAGCGGGCACTTGGACTATCTCGGTTAACGAACGGGCCCTTGGACTATGTAGGTAATCTAGCGGGCACTTGGACTGTCTAGGTTACCTAGAGGGCACTTTGACTATCTAGGTTAACAAACGGGCATATAGACTATGTAGGTTACGTAGCGGGCACTTGGACTATGTAGGATCTCTATCGGACATTTGGACTACTTAGGTTAACTAGCGGGCACTTGGGCTATTTAGGTAAACTAGCGGGCACTTGGACTATCTAGGTTAACTAGCAGGCACTTGGACTATGTAGGTAAACTAGCGGGCACTTGGACTATGTAGGTAAACTAGCGGGCCCTTAGCCTATGTAGGTTAACTAGCGGGCACTTGGACTATCTAGGTTTCCTAGCCGGTACTCGGACAATGTACATACCCTAGCGCGCACTTGGACTATCTAGGTTACCTAGCGGACACTTGGACGATGTACGTCCCCTTGTGGGCACTTGGACTATCTAGGTTAACTAACGGGCACTTGGACTATGTAGTTTCCCTATAGGGCATTTGGATTATTTAGGTTACCTAGTGGGCACTTGGACTATGAAGGTTCCCTAGCGGGCCCTTGGACTATGTAGTTTAAGAGCGGGCACTTGGACTATGTAGGTTAACTAGCGGACACTTCGACCCTCTAGGTTAGCTAACGGGCAATTGGACTATCTAGGTTCCCTAGCGGGCACTTGGACTATGTAGGTTCCTTACGGGCACTTGGACTATGTAGGTTACCTAGCAGGCACTTTGATTATCTAGGTTAACTAACGGGCACTTGGACTATGTAGGTTGCCTAGCGAGCACTTGGACTATGTACGTCCCCTAGCGGGCACTTGAACTATCTAGGTTAACTAGAGGGCCCATGGACTATGTAGGTTAACTATCGGGCACTTGGATTATCTAGGTTAACTAGCGGGCACTTGGACGATCTAGGTTAACTAGCGGGCACTTGGATTATCTAGGTTAACTAGCGGGCACTTGGAGTATCTAGGTTAACTAGCAGGCATTTGGACTATCTAGATTAACTAGCGGGCCCTTGGACTATCTAGGTTTACTAGCGGGCACTTGGACTATCTAGGTTAACTAGCGGGCACTTGGACTATGTAGTTTCCCTAGCGGGCATTTGGATTATTTAGGTTACCTAGTGGGCACTTGGACTATGTAGGTTACCTAGCGGGCACTTGGACTATGTAGGTTAACTAGAAGGCACTTGGACTATCAAGGTTACCTAGCGGGCCCTTGGACTATGTAGGTTAAGAGCGGGCACTTGGACTATCTAGGTTAACGAACGTGCACTTGGACTATGTAGTTAACCTATCCGGAACTTGGACTGTCTAAGTTACCTAGCGGGCACTTGGCCTATCTAGGTTAACGAACGGGCGCTTGGACTATGTAGGTTGCCTAGCGGGCACTTGGACTATGTAGGTTCCCTAGCGGGCACTTGGATTATGTAGGTTCCCTATCGGGCACTTGGACTATGTAGTTTAAATAGCGGGCACTTGGACTGTCTAGGTAACCTAGCGGGCACTTGGACTATCTAGGTTAACGAACGGTGACTTGGAGTATGTAGGTAACCTAGCGGGCACTTGGACTGTCTAGGTTAACTAGCGGGCACTTGGCCAATCTAGGTTAACGAACGGGCACTTGGACTATGTAGGTTACCTAGCGGGCACTTGGACTATGTAGGATCCCTATCGCACATTTGGACTACTTAGGTTACCTAGCGGGCACTTGGACTATCTAGGTTAACGAACGGGCTCTTGGACTATGTCGGTTAACTAGCGGACACTTCGACTATCTAGGTTAGCTAACGGGCAATAGGACTATAGGTTACCTAGCGGGCTCTTGGACTATGTAGGTTCCCTAGCGGGCACTTGGACTATTTAGGTTACCTAGCAGGCACTTTAACTATCTAGGTTAACTAACGGGCACTTGGACTATGTAGGTTCCCAGCGGGCAGTTGGACTATGTAGGTTCCCTATCGGGTACTTGGACTGTGTAGGTTAACTAGCGGGCAATTGGACTGTCTAGGTTACCTAGTGTCACTTGGACTATGTAGTTTACCTAGCGAGAACTTGGACTATGTAGGTTCCCCAGCGGGCACTTGGACAATGTACGTTCCCTATCGGGTACTTGGACTGTCTAGGTTAACTAGAGGGCAATTGGACTGTCTAGGTTACCTAGTGGGCACTTGGACTATGTAGTTTACCTAGCAGGCACTTGGACTATGTAGGTTAACTAGCGGGCACTTGGACTATCTAGGTTACCTAGGGGGCACTTGGAATATGTACGTTTCCTAGCGGGCACTTGGGCTATCTACGTTACCTAGCGGGCACTTGGACTATGTAGGTTAACGAACGGGCACTTGGACTATGTAGGTAACCTAATGGTCACTTGGAGTGTCTAGGTTACATAGAAGGGACTTGGACTATGTAGGTTAACTAGCGGGCACTTGGACTATGTAGGATCCCTATCGGACATTTGTACTACTTAGGTTAACTGGCGGGCACTTTGACTATCTAGGTTAACTAACGGACCTTGGACTATGTAAGTTAAATAGCGGGCCCTTGGACTATGTATGTCCACTAGTGGTCACTTGGACTATCTAGGTTAACTAACGGGCACTAGGACTATCTAGGTTAACTAGCGAGCACTTGGACTATGTAGGTTACCTCGCAAGCAATTGGATTATGAAGAATCCCTAGCGGGCACTTGGACTATCTGGGTTACCTAGCGGGCACTTGGACTATGTAGGTTAACTAGCGGACACTTGCACGATCTAGGTTAACTAGCGGGCCATTGCACTGTGTAGGTTAACTAGCAGGCACATGGATTAGGTAGGTTTACTAGCAGGCACTTGGACTATCTAGGTTAACCAGCAGGCACTTGGACTATGTAGTTTCCCTAGCGGGCATTTGGACTATTTAGGTTACCATCGGGAACTTGGACTATGTAGGTTAACTAGCGGGCACTTGTACTATGTACATCCCATAGTGGGCACTTGGACTATCTAGGTTAACTAACGGGCACTTGGACTATGTAGTTTGCCTAGCGGGCACTTGGACTATGTATGTTCCCTAGCGGGCACTTGGATTATGTAGGTTGCCTATCAGGCACTTGGACTATGTAGGTTAACTAGCGGGCATTTGGACTGTCTAGGTAACCTAGCGGGCCCTTGTACTATGTAGGTTAACTAGCGGGCACTTGGACTATGTAGGTTAACTAGCGGGTATTTGGACTATCTAGGTTAACTACCGGACCTTGGACTATGTAGGCTATCTAGCGGGCCCTTGGACTATGTAGGTTGCCTAGCGAGCACATGGACTATGTAGGTTCCCAGCGGGCAGTTGGACTATGTAGGTTCCCTATCGGATACTTGGACTGTCTAGGTTAACTAGCGGGCAATTGGACTGTCTAGGTTATCTAGTGGGCAGTTGGACTATGTAGTTTGCCTAGCGAGTACTTGGACTATGTAGGTTAACTAGGTTGCACTTGGACTATCTAGGTTACCTAGAGGGCACTTGGACTATGTACGTTTCCTAGCGGGCACTTGGGCTATCTACGTTACCTAGCGGGCACTTGGACTATGTTGGTTAACGAACATGCACTTGGACTATGTAGGTAACCTTATGGTCACTTGGACTGTCTAGGTTACCTAGCGGGGACTTGGACTATGTAGGTTAACTAGCGGGCACTTGAACTATGTAGGATCCCTATCGGATATTTGTACTACTTAGGTTAACTAGCGGGCACTTTGACTATCTAGGTTAACTAGCGGTCACTATGACTATCTAGGTTAACTAGCGGGCCCTTGTATTATGTAGGTTAACTAGCGGGCCCTTGGACTATGTAGGTTAACTAGCGGGCACTTGTACTATCAAGGTCAACTAGCGGGCCCTTGTACTATGTAGGTTAACTAGCGGGCACTTGGACTATATAGGTTAACTAGAGGGCACTTGGACTATCTAGGTTAACTAACGGACCTTGGACTATGTAGGTTAAATAGCAGGCCCTTGGACTATGTACGTCCCCTAGTGGTCACTTGGACTATCTAGGTTAACTAACAGGCACTAGGACTATCTAGGTTAACTAGCGGGCACTTGGATTATGAAGGATGCCTAGCGGGCACTGGGACTATCTAGGTTAACTAGCGAGCACTTGGACTATGTAGGTTACCCGCAGGCAATTGGATTATGAAGAATCCCTAGCGGGCACTTGGACTATCTGGGTTACCTAGCGGGCACTTGGACTATGTAGGTTAACTAGCGGACACTTGCACGATCTAGGTTAACTAGCGGGCCATTACACTATGTAGGTTAACTAGCGGGCCCATGGATTATGTAGGTTTACTAGCAGGCACTTTGACTATCTAGGTTAACTAGCAGGCACTTGGACTATGTAGTTTCCCTAGCGGGCATTTGGACTATTTAGGTTACCATCGGGAACTTGGACTATGTAGGTTACCTAGCGGGCACTTGGACTATGTACGTCCCCTAGTGTGCACTTGGACTATCTAGGTTAACTAACGGGCACTTGGACTATGTAGGTTGCCTAGCGGGCACTTGGACTCTGTAGGTTCCCTAGCGGGAACTTGGATTATGTAGGTTCCCTATCGGGCACTTGGATAATGTAGGTTCCCTATCAGGCACATGGACTATGTAGGTTAACTAGCGGGCACTTGGACTATCTAGGTTAACGAACGGGCTCTTGGACTATGTAGGTTAACTAGCGGACACTTCAACTATCTAGGTTAGCTAACGGGTAATTGGACTATCTAGGTTACCTAGCGGGTACTTGGACTATGTAGGTTCCCTAGCGGGCACTTGGACAATTTAGGTTAACTAGCGGGCACTTTGACTATCTAGGTTAACTAGCGGGCACCTGGACTATCTAGGTTTCCTAGCCGGCAATCGGACTATGTACATACCCTAGCGCGCACTTGGAATATCTTGGTTACCTAGCAGGCACTTGGACTATGTACGTCCCCTAGTGGACACTTGGACTATCTAGGTTAACTAACGGGCACTTGGACTATGTAGTTTCCCTAGCGGGCATTTGGATTATTTAGGTTACCTAGTGGGCACTTGGACTATGTAGGTTCCCTAGCGGGCACTTGGACTATCTAGGTTAACGAACGTGCACTTGGACTATGTAGGTAACCCAGCAGGCACTTGGACTGTCTAGGTTACCTAGCGGGCACTTGGCCTATCTAGGTTACCGAACGGGCACTTGGACTGTGTAGGTTAACTAGCGGACACTTCGACTATCTAGGTTAGCTAACGGGCAATTGGACCATCTAGGTTACCTAGCGGGCACTTGGACTATGTAGGTTACCTAGCGGGCACTTGGACTATGTAGGTTACCTAGCAGGCACTTTGACTAACTAGGTTAACTAACGGGCACTTGGACTATGTAGGTTGCCTAGCAAGCACTTGGACTATGTACGTCCCCTAGCGGGCACTTGAACTATCTAGGTTAACTAGAGGGCCCATGGACTATGTAGGTTAACTATCGGGCACTTGGATTATCTAGGTTAACTAGCGGGGACTTGGACTATCTAGATTAACTAGCGGGCCCTTGGACAATCTTGGTTAACTAGCGGGCACTTGGACTATCTAGGTTAACTAGCGGGCACTTGGACTATCTAGATTAACTAGCGGGCCCTTTCACTAGCTAGGTTTACTAGCGGGCACTTGGACTATCTAGGTTAACTAGCGGGCACTTGGACTATGTAGTTTCCCTAGCGGGCATTTGGATTATTTAAGTTACATAGTGGGCACTTGGACTATGTAGGTTACCTAGCGGGCACATGGACTATGTAGGGTAACTAGAAGGCACTCGTACTATCAAGGTTACCTATCGTGCCCTTGGACTAAGTAGGTTACCAGCGAGCACTTGGACTATCTAGGTTAACGAACGTGCACGTGGACTATGTAGGTAACCTAGCGGGCACTTGGACTGTCAAGGTTACCTAGCGGGCACTTGGCCTATCTAGGTTAACGAACGGGCAATTGGACTATGTAGGTTACCTAGCGGGCACTTGGACTATGTAGGATCCCTATCGGACATTTGGACTACTTAGGTAACCTAGCGGGCACTTGGACTATCTAGGTTAACGAACGGGCTCTTGGACTATGTAGGTTAACTAGCGGACACTTCGACTATCTAGGTTAGCTAACGGGTAATTGGACTATCTAGGTTACCTAGCGGGTACTTGGACTATGTAGGATCCCTAGCGGGCACTTGGACTATTTATGTTACCTAGCAGGCACTTTGACTATCTAGGTTAACTTAAGGGCACTTGGACTATGTAGGTTGCCTAGTGAGCACTTGGACTATGTAGGTTCCCAGCGGGCAGTTGGACTATGTAGGGTCCCTATCGGGTACTTGGACTGTCTATTTTAACTAGTGGGCACTTGGACTATGTACGTTTCCCAGCGGGCACTTGGGCTATCTACGTTACCTCGCGGATACTTGGACTATGTAGGTTAACGAACGGGCACTTGGACTATGTAGGTAACCTAATGGTCACTTGGACAGTCTAGGTAACCTAGCGGTCACTTGGACTATCTCGGTTAATGAACGGGCACTTGGACTATGTAGGTAACCTAGCGGGCACTTGGACTGTCTAGGTTACCTAGCGGGCACTTTGACTATCTACGTTAACGAACGGGCACATGGACTATGTAGGTTAACTAGCGGACACTTGCACGATCTAGGTTAACTAGCGGGCCATTGCACTGTGTAGGTTAACTAGCGGGCGCATGGATTATGTAGGTTTACTAGCAGGCACTTGGACTATCTAGGTTAACTAGCAGGCACTTGGACTATGTAGTTTCCCTAGCGGGCATTTGGACTATTTAGGTTACCATAGGGAACTTGGACTATGTAGGTTCCCTAGCGGGCACTTGGACTATGTACGTCCCCTAGTGGGCACTTGCACTATCTAGGTTAACTAACGGGCACTTGGACTATGTAGGTTGCCTAGCGGGCACTTGGACTATGTAGGTTCCCTAGCGGGCACTTGGATTATGTAGGTTCCCTATCAGGCACTTGGACTATGTAGGTTAACTAGCGGGCAATTGGACTGTCTAGGTAACCTAGCGGGCACTTGTACTATCTCGGTTAACGAACGGGCCCTTGGACTATGTAGGTAACCTAGCGGGCACTTGGACTGTCTAGGTTACCTAGCGGGCACTTGGACTATCTAGGTTAACGAACGGGCACTTGGACTATGTAGGTTACCTAGCGGGTACTTGGACTATGTAGGATCCTTATCGGACATTTGGACTACATAGGTTTACTAGCGGGCACTTGGACTATCTAGGTTAACTAGCGGGCACTTGGACTATCTAGGTTAACTAGCGGGCACTTGGATTATGTAGGTAAACTAGCGGTCCCTTAGACTATGTAGGTTAACTAGCGGGCACTTGGACTATCTAGGTTTCCTAGCCGGCACTCGGACTATGTACATACCCTAGCGCGCACTTGGACTATCTAGGTTACCTAGCGGGCACTTGGACGATGTACGTCCCCTAGTGGGCACTTGGACTATCTAGGTTAACTAACGGGCACTTGGACTATGCAGTTTCCCTAGCGGGCATTTGGATTATTTAGGTTACCTAGTGGGCACTTGGACTATGTAGGTTACCTAACGGGCACTTGGACTAAGTAGGTTAACTAGAAGGCACTTGGACTATCAAGGTTACCTAGCGAGCCCTTGGACTATGTAGTTTAAGAGCGGGCACTTGGACTATCTAGGTTAACTAACGGACCTTGGACTATGTAGGTTAACTTGCGGGCCCATGGACTATGTACGTACCCTATTGGTCACTTGGACTATCTAGGTTAACTAACGGGCCCAAGACTATCTAGGATAACTAGCGAGCACTTGGACTATGTGGGTTACCTAGCAGGCACTTGGATTATGAAGGATCCCTAGCGGGCACTTGGACTATGTAGGTTAACTAGCGGACACTTGCACGATCTAGGTTAACTAGCGGGCCATTGCACTGTGTAGGTTAACTAGCAGGCGCATGGATTATGTAGGTTTACTAGCAGGCACTTGGACTATCTAGGTTAACTAGCAGGCACTTGGACTATGTAGTTTCCCTAGCGGGCATTTGGACTATTTAGGTTACCATCGGGAACTTGGACTATGTAGTTTACCTAGCGGGCACGTGGACTATGTACGTACCCTAGTGGGAACTTGGACTATCTAGGTTAACTAACGGGCGCTTGGACTTTGTAGGTTGCCTAGCGGGCACTTGGACTATGTAGGTTCCCTAGCGGGCACTTGGATTATGTAGGTTCCCTATCGGGCACTTGGACTATGTAGGTTAACTAGCGTGCACTTGGAATGTCTAGGTAACCTAGCGGGCACTTGGACTATCTCGGTTAACAAACGGGTACTTGGACTATGTAGGTAACCCAGCGGGCACTTGGAATGTCTAGGTTACCTAGCGGGCACTTGGACTATCTCGGTTAACGAACGGGCACTTGGACTATGTAGGTTACCTAGCGGGCTCTTGGACTATGTAGGATCCCTATCGGACATTTGGACTACTTAGGTTAACTAGCGGGCACTTGGACTATCTAGGTTAACTAGCGGGCACTTGGACTATCTAGGTTAACTAGCAGGCACTTGGACTATGTAGTTTCCCTAGCGGGCATTGGACTATTTAGGTTACCATCGGGAACTTGGACTATGTACATACCCTAGTGTGCACTTGGACTATCTAGGTTAACTAACGGGCACTTGGACTATGTAGTTTACCTAGCGGGCACTTGGACTATGTAGGATCCCTATCGGACATTTGGACTACTTAGGTTAACTAGCGGGCACTTGGACTATCTAGGTTAACTAGCGGGCACTTGGACTATCTAAGTTAACTAGCGGGTACTTGGACCATGTAGGTAAACTACGGGCCCTTAGACTATGTAGGTTAACTAGCGGGCACTTGGACTATCTAGGTTTCCTAGCCGGCACTCGGACTATGTACATACCCTAGCGTGCACTTGGACTATCTAGGTTACCTAGCGGGCACTTGGACGATGTACATGCCCTAGTGGGCACTTGGACTATCTAGGTTAACTAACGGGCACTTGGACTCTGTAGTTTCCCTAGCGGGCATTTGGATTATTTAGGTTACCTAGTGGGCACTTGGACTATGTAGGTTACCTAGCGGGCACTTGGACTATGTAGTTCAAGAACGGGCACTTGGACTATCTAGGTTAATGAACGTGCACTTGGACTATGTTGGTAACCTAGCAGGCGCTTGGACTGTCTAGGTTACCTAGCGGGCACTTGGCCTATCTAGGGTAACGAACGGGCACTTGGACTATGTAGGTTAACTAGCGGACACTTCGACTCTCTAGGTTAGCTAACGGGCAATTGGACTATCTAGGTTCCCTAGCGGGCACTTGGACTATGTAGGTTCCCTAGCGGGCACTTGGACTATGTAGGTTTCCTAGCAGGCACTTTGACTATCTAGGTTAACTAACGGGCACTTGGACTATGTAGGTTGCCTAGCGAGCACTTGGACTATGTACGTCCCCTAGCGGGCACTTGAACTATCTAGGTTAACTAGAGGGCCCTTGGACTATGTAGGTTAACTATCGGGCACTTGGATTATCTAGGTTAACTAGCGGGCACTTGGACGATCTAGGTTAACTAGCGAGCACTTGGATTATCTAGGTTAACTAGAGGGCACTTGGACTATCTAGGTTAACTAGCAGGCACTTGGACTATCTAGATTAACTAGCGGGCCCTTGGACTATCTAGGTTTACTAGCGGGCACTTGGACTATCTAGGTTAACTAGCGGGCACTTGGACTATGTAGTTTCCCTAGCGGGCATTTGGATTATTTAGGTTACCTAGTGAGCACTTGGACTATGTAGGTTACCTAGCGGGCACTTGGACTATGTAGGTTAACTAGAAGGCACTTGGACTATCAAGGTTACCTAGCGGGCCCTTGGACTATGTAGGTTAAGAGCGGGCACTTGGACTATCTAGGTTAATGAACGTGCACTTGGACTATGTAGTTAACCTATCGGGAACTTGGACTGTCTAAGTTACCTAGCGGGCACTTGGCCTATCTAGGCTAACGAACGGGCTCTTGGACTATGTAGGTTGCCTAGCGGGCACTTGGACTATGTAGGTTCCCTATCGGGCACTTGGATTATATAGGTTCCCTATAGGGCACTTGGACTATGTAGTTTAAATAGCGGGCACTTGGACTGTCTAGGTAACCTAGCGGTTACTTGGACTATCTAGGTTAACGAACGGTGACTTGGAGTATGTAGGTAACCTAGCGGGCACTTGGACTGTCTAGGTTAACTAGCGGGCACTTGGCCAATCTAGGTTAACGAACGGGCACTTGGACTATGTAGGTTACCTAGCGGGCACTTGGACTATGTAGGATCCCTATCGCACATTTGGAATACTTAGGTTACCTAGCGGGCACTTGGACTATCTAGGTTAATGAACGGGCTCTTGGACTATGTCGGTTAACTAGCGGACACTTCGACTATCTAGGTTAGCTAACGGGCAATAGGACTATAGGTTACCTAGCGGGCTCTTGGACTATGTAGGTTCCCTAGCGGGCACTTGGACTATTTAGGTTACCTAGCAGGCACTTTAACTATCTAGGTTAACTAACGGGCACTTGGACTATGTAGGTTCCCAGCGGGCAGTTGGACTATGTAGGTTCCCTATCAGTTACTTGGACTGTGTAGGTTAACTAGCGGGCAATTGGACTGTCTAGGTTACCTAGTGTCACTTGGACTATGTAGTTTACCTAGCGAGCACTTGGACTATGTAGGTTCCCTAGCGGGCACTTGGACAATGTACGTTCCCTATCGGGTACTTGGACTGTCTAGGTTAACTAGCGGGCACTTGGACTATCTAGGTTACCTAGGGGGCACTTAGACTATGTACGTTTCCTAGCGGGCACTTGGGCTATCTACGTTACCTAGCGGGCACTTGGACTATGTAGGTTAACGAACGGGCACTTGGACTATGTAGGTAACCTAATGGTCACTTGGAGTGTCTAGGTTACCTAGCAGGGACTTGGACTATGTAGGTTAACTACCGGGCCCTTGGACTATGTAGGATCCCTATCGGACATTTGTACTACTTAGGTTAACTAGCGGGCACTTTGACTATCTAGGTTAACTAGCGGGCACTTGGACTATCTAGGTTAACTAACGGACCTTGGACTATGTAGGTTAAATAGTGGGCCCTTGGACTATGTACGTCCCCTAGTGGTCACTTGGACTATCTAGGTTAACTAACGGGCACTAGGACTATCTAGGTTAACTAGCGAGCACTTGGACTATGTAGGTTACCTCGCAGGCACTTGGATTATGAAGAATCCCTAGCGGGCACTTGGATTATCTGGGTTACCTAGCGGGCACTTGGACTATGTAAGTTAACTAGCGGACACTTGCACGATCTAGGTTAACTAGCGGACCATTGCACTGTGTAGGTTAACTAGCAGGCGCATGGATTAGGTAGGTTTACTAGCAGGCACTTGGACTATCTAGGTTAACTAGCAGGCACTTGGACTATGTAGTTTCCCTAG
This sequence comes from Tenrec ecaudatus, assembly GCF_050624435.1. Classification (NCBI taxonomy): domain Eukaryota; kingdom Metazoa; phylum Chordata; class Mammalia; order Afrosoricida; family Tenrecidae; genus Tenrec; species Tenrec ecaudatus. The sequence continues at coordinate 290,670 of NW_027459378.1, read as the reverse complement.
CGGGCATTTGGACTATTTAGGTTACCATCGGGAACTTGGACTATGTAGGTTAACTAGCGGGCACTTGTACTATGTACATCCCCTAGTGGGCACTTGGACTATCTAGGTTAACTAACGTGCGCTTGGAGTATGTAGGTTGCCTAGGGGGCACTTGGACTATGTAGGTTCCTTAGCGGGCACTCGGATTATGTAGGTTGCCTATCAGGCACTTGGACTATGTAGGTTAACTAGCGGGCATTTGGACTGTCTAGGTAACCTAGCGGGCCCTTGTACTATGTAGGTTAACTAGCGGGCACTTGGACTATGTAGGTTAACTAGCGGGTATTTGGACTATCTACGTTAACTAACGGACCTTGGACTATGTAGGCTAACTAGCGGGCCCTTGGACTATGTAGGTTGCCTAGCGAGCACTTGGACTATGTAGGTTCCCAGCGGGCTGTTGGACTATGTAGGTTCCCTATCGGATACTTGGACTGTCTACGTTAACTAGCGGGCAATTGGACTGTCTAGGTTACCTAGTGGGCACTTGTACTATGTAGTTTACCTAGCGAGTACTTGGACTATGTAGGTTAACTAGCGGGCACTTGGACTATCTAGGTTACCTAGAGGGCTCTTGGACTATGTACGTTTCCTAGCGGGCGCTTGGGCTATCTACGTTACCTAGCGGGCACTTGGACTATGTAGGTTAACGAACGGGCACTTGGACTATGTAGGTAACCTAATGGTCACCTAGCGGGCATTTGGACTATTTAGGTTACCATCGGGAACATGGACTATGTAGGTTACCTAGCGGGCACTTGGACTATGTACGTCCCCTAGTGTGCACTTGGACTATCTAGGTTAACTAACGGGCACTTGGACTATGTAGGTTGCCTAGCGGGCACTTGGACTCTGTAGGTTCCGTAGCGGGAACTTGGATTATGTAGGTTCCCTATCGGGCACTTGGATAATGTAGGTTCCCTTTCAGGCACATGGACTATGTAGGTTAACTAGCAGGCACTTGGAATGTCTAGGTAACCTAGCAGGCACTTGGACTGTCTAGGTTACCTAGCGGGCACTTGGCCTATCTAGGTTAACGAACGGGCACTTGGACTATGTAGGTTACCTAGCGGGCACTTGGACCATGTAGGATCCCTATCGGACATTTGGACTACTTAGGTAACCTAGCGGGCACTTGGACTATCTAGGTTAACGAACGGGCTCTTGGACTATGTAGGTTAACTAGCGGACACTTCGACTATCTAGGTTAGCTAACGGGTAATTGGACTATCTAGGTTACCTAGTGGGTACTTGGACTATGTAGGTTCCCTAGCGGGCACTTGGACTATGTAGGTTACCTAGCAGGCACTTTGACTATCTAGGTTAACTAACGGGCACTTGGACTATGTAGGTTGCCTAGCGAGCACTTGGACTATGTAGGTTCCCAGCGGGCAGTTGGACAATGTAGGTTCCCTATCGGGTACTTGGACTGTCTAAGTTAACTAGAGGGCACTTGGACTATGTACGTTTCCCAGTGGGCACTTGGGCTATCTACGTTACCTCGCGGGCACTTGGACTATGTAGGTTAACGAACGGGCACTTGGACTATGTTGGTAACCTAATGGTCACTTGGACAGTCTAGGTAACCTAGCGGGCACTTGGACTATCTCAGTTAATGAACAGGCACTTGGACTATGTAGGTAACCTAGCGGGCACTTGGACTGTCTAGGTTACCTAGCGGGCACTTTGACTATCTACGTTAACGAACGGGCACATGGATTATGTAGGTTACCTAGCGGGCACTTGGATTATGTAGGATCCCTATCGGACATTTCGACTACTTAGGTTACCTAGCGGGCTCTTGGACTATGTAGGTTAACGAAACGGCTCTTGGACTATGTAGGTTAACTAGCGGACACTTCGACTATCTAGGTTAGCTGACGGGCACTTGGACTATCTAGGTTAACTAGCGGGCACTTGGCCTATCTAGATTAACTAGCGGGCCCTTGGACTATCTAGGTTAACTAGCGGGCACTTGGACTAGCTAGGTTTACTAGCGGGCACTTGGACTATCTAGGTTAACTAGCGGGCGCTTGGACTATGTAGTTTCCCTAGCGGGCATTTGGATTATTTAGGTTACCTAGTGGGCACTTGGACTATGTAGGTTACCTAGCGGGCACTTCGACTATGTAGGTTAACTAGAAGGCACTTGGACTATCAAGGTTACATAGCGGGCACTTGGACTATTTAGGTTAACAAACGTGCACTTGGACTATGTAGTTAACCTAGCGGGCATGGACTGTCTAGGTTACCTAGCGGGCACTTGGCCTATCTAGGTTAACTAACGGGCACTTGGACTATGTAGGTTACCTAGCGGGCACTTGGACTAAGTAGGATCCCTAGCGCACATTTGGACTACTTAGGTTACCTAGCGGGCACTTGGACTATCTAGGTTAACGAAACGGCTCTTGGACTATGTAGGTTAACTAGCGGACACTTCGACTATCTACGTTAGCTAACGGGCAATTGGACTATCTAGGTTACCTAGCAGGCACTTTGACTATCTAGGTTAACTAACGGGCACTTGGACTATGTAGGTTGCCTAGCGAGCACTTGGACTATGTAGGTTCCCAGCGGGCAGTTGGACTATGAAGGTTCCCTATCGGGTACTTGGACTGTCTAGGTTAACTAGCGGGCAATTGGACTGTCTAGGTTACCTAGTGGGCACTTGGACTATGTAGGTTAACTAACGGGCATTAGGACTATCTAGGTAAACTAGCGAGCACTTGGACAATGTAGGTTACCTAGCAGGCACTTGGATTGTGAAGGATCACTCGCGGGCACTTGGACTATCTGGGTTACCTAGCGGGCACTTGGACAATGTAGGTTAACTAGCAGACACTTGCACGATCTAGGTTAACTAGCGGGCCATTGCACTGTGCAGGTTAACTAGCGGGCACATGGATTATGTAGGTTTACTAGCAGGCACTTGGACTATCTAGGTTAACTAGCAGGCACTTGGACTATGTAGTTTCCCTAGCGGGCATTTGGACTATTTATGTTACCATCGGGAACTTGGACTATGTAGGTTACCTAGCGGGCACTTGGACTATGTACATCCCCTAGTGGGCACTTGGACAATCTAGGTTAACTAACGGGCGCTTGGACTATGTAGGTTGCCTAGCGGGCACTTGGACTATGTAGGTTCATTAGCGGGCACGTGGACTATATAGGTTAACTAGTGGACACTTGCACGATCTAGGTTAACTAGCGGGCCATTGCACTATGTAGGTTAACTAGCGGTCACTTGGACTATGTACGTCCTCTAGTGGGCACTTGGACTATCTAGGTTAACTAATGGGCACTAGGATTATCTTGGTTAACTAGCGGGCACTTGGATTATGAAGGATGCCTAGCGGGCACTTGGATTATCTAGGTTACCTAGCAGGCACGTGGACTATGTAGGTTAACTAGCGGACACTTGCACGATCAAGGTTAACTAGCGGGCCATTGCACTATGTAAGTTAACTAGTGGGCCCATGGATTATGTAGGTTTACTAGCAGGCACTTGGACTATCTAGGTTAACTAGCAGGCACTTGGACTATGTAGTTTCCCTAGCGGGCATTTGGACTATTTAGGTTACCATCGGGAACTTGGACTATGTAGGTTACCTAGCGGGCACTTGGACTATGTACGTCGCCTAGTGGGCACTTGGACTATCTAGGTTAACTAACGGGCACTTGGACTATGTAGGTTGCCTGGCCGGCACTTGGACTATGTAGGTTGCCTAGCTGGCACTTGGATTATGTAGGTTCCCTATCGGGCAATTGGACTATGTAGGTTAACTAGCGGGCACTTGGACTATGTAGGTTGCCTAGCGAGCACTTGGACTATGTAGGTTCCCAGCGGGCAGTTGGACTATGAAGGTTCCCTATCGGGTACTTGGACTGTCTAGGTTAACTAGCGGGCAATTGGACTGTCTAGGTTACCTAGTGGGCACTTGGACTATGTAGTTTACCTAGCGAGCACTTGGACTATGTAGGTTCCCTAGCGGGCACTTGGACAATGTACGTTCCCTATATGGTACTTGGACTGTCTAGGTTAACTAGAGGGCAATTGGACTGTCTAGGTTACCTAGTGGGCACTTGGACTATGTAGTTTACCTAGCAGGCACTTGGACTATGTAGGTTAACTAGAGAGCACTTGGACTATCTAGGTTACCTATGGGGCACTTGGACTATGTACCTTTCCTAGCGGGCACTTGGGCTATCTACGTTACCTAGCGAGCACTTGGACTATGTAGGTTAACGAACGGGCACTTGGACTATGTAGGTAACCTAATGGTCACTTGGACTGTCTAGGTTACCTAGCGGGGACTTGGACTATGTAGGATCCCTATCGGACATTTGTACTACTTAGGTTAACTAGCGGGCACTTTGACTATCTAGGTTAACTAGCGGGCACGTGGACTATCTAGGTCGACTAGCGGGCCCTTGTACTATGTAGGTTAACTAGCGGGCACTTGGACTATCTAGGTTAACTAACGGACCTTGGACTATGTATGTTAACTAGCGGGCCCTTGGACTATGTACGTCCCCTAGTGGGCACTTGGACTATCTAGGTTAACTAACGGGCACTAGGACTATCTAGGTTAACTAGCAGGCACTTGGACTATCTAGATTAACTAGCGGGCCCTTGGACTATCTAGGTTAACTAGCGGGCACTTGGACTATCTAGGTTAACTAGCAGGCACTTGGACTATCTAGATTAACTAGCGGGCCCTTGGACTATCTAGGTTTACTAGCGGGCACTTGGACTATCTAGGTTAACTAGCGGGCGCTTGGACTATGTAGTTTCCCTAGCGGGCATTTGGATTATTTAGGTTACCTAGTGGGCTCTTGGACTATGTAGGTTACCTAGCGGGCACTTGGACTATGTAGGTTAACTAGAAGGCACTTGGACTATCAAGGTTACCTAGCGGGCCCTTGGACTATGTAGGTTAAGAGCGGGCACTTGGACTATCTAGGTTAACGAACGTGCACTTGGACTATGTAGTTAACCTATCGGGAACTTGGACTGTCTAAGTTACCTAGCGGGCACTTGGCCTATCTAGGTTAACGAATGGGCGCTTGGACTATGTAGGTTACCTAGCGGGCACTTGGACTATGTAGGTTAACTAGAAGGCACTTGGACTATCAAGGTTACCTAGCGGGCCCTTGGACTATGTAGGTTAAGAGCGGGCACTTGGACTATCTAGGTTAACGAACGTGCACTTGGACTATGTAGTTAACCTATCGGGAACTTGGACTGTCTAAGTTACCTAGCGGGCACTTGGCCTATCTAGGTTAACGAACGGGCGCTTGGACTATGTAGGTAGCCTAGCGGGCACTTGGACTATGTAGGTTCCCTAGCGGGCACTTGGATTATATAGGTTCCCTATAGGGCACTTGGACTATGTAGTTTAAATACCGGGCACTTGGACTGTCTAGGTAACCTAGCGGGTACTTGGACTATCTAGGTTAACGAACGGTGACTTGGAGTATGTAAGTAACCTAGCGGGCACTTGGACTGCCTCGGTTAACTAGCGGGCACTTGGCCAATCTAGGTTAACGAACGGGCACTTGGACTATGTATGTTACCTAGCGGGCACTTGGACTATGTAGGATCCCTATCGCACATTTGGAATACTTAGGTTACCTAGCGGGCACTTGGACTATCTAGGTTAACGAACGGGCTCTTGGACTATGTCGGTTAACTAGAGGACACTTCGACTATCTAGGTTAGCTAACGGGCAATAGGACTATAGGTTACCTAGCGGGCTCTTGGACTATGTAGGTTCCCTAGCGGGCACTTGGACTATTTAGGTTACCTAGCAGGCACTTTAACTATCTAGGTTAACTAACGGGCACTTGGACTATGTAGGTTGCCTAGCGAGCACTTGGACTATGTAGGTTCCCAGCGGGCAGTTGGACTATGTAGGTTCCCTATCGGGTACTTGGACTGTGTAGGTTAACTAGCAGGCAATTGGACTGTCTAGGTTACCTAGTGTCACTTGGACTATGTGGTTTACCTAGCGAGCACTTGGACTATGTAGGTTCCCTAGCGGACACTTGGACAATGTACGTTCCCTATCGGGTACTTGGACTGTCTAGGTTAACTAGAGGGCAATTGGACTGTCTAGGTTACCTAGTGGGCACTTGGACTATGTAGTTTACCTAGCAGGCACTTGGACTATGTAGGTTAACTAGCGGGCACTTGGACTATCTAGGTTACCTAGGGGGCACTTGGACTATGTACGTTTCCTAGCGGGCACTTGGGCTATCTACGTTACCCAGCGGGCACTTGGACTATGTAGGTTAACGAACGGGCACTTGGACTATGTAGGTAACCTAATGGTCACTTGGAGTGTCTAGGTTACCTAGAAGGGACTTGGACTATGTAGGATCCCTATCGGACATTTGTACTACTTAGGTTAACTAGCGGGCACTTTGACTATCTAGGTTAACTAGCGGGCACTTGGACTATCTAGGTTAACTAACGGACCTTGGACTATGTAGGTTAAATAGCGGGCCCTTGGACTATGTACGTCCCCTAGTGGTCATTTGGACTATCTAGGTTAACTAACGGGCATTAGGACTATCTAGGTTAACTAGCGAGCACTTGGACTATGTAGGTTACCTCGCAGGCACTTGGATTATGAAGAATTCCTAGCGGGCACTTGGACTATCTGGTTTACCTAGCGGGCACTTGGACTATGTAGGTTAACTAGCGGACACTTGCACGATCTAGGTTAACTAGCGGGCCATTGCACTGTGTAGGTTAACTAGCAGGCGCATGGATTAGGTAGGTTTACTAGCAGGCATTTGGACTATCTAGGTTAACTAGCAGGCACTTGGACTATGTAGTTTCCCTAGCGGGCATTTGGACTATTTAGGTTACCATCGGGAACTTGGACTATGTAGGTTAACTAGCGGGCACTTGTACTATGTACATCCCCTAGTGGGTACTTGGACTATCTAGGTTAACTAACGTGCGCTTGGACTATGTAGGTTGCCTAGCGGGCACTTGGACTATGTAGGTTCCCTAGCGGGCACTTGGATTATGTAGGTTGCCTATCATGCACTTGGACTATGTAGGTTAACTAGCGGGCATTTGGACTGTCTAGGTAACCTAGCGGGCCCTTGTACTATGTAGGTTAACTAGCGGGCCATTGCACTATGTAAGTTAACTAGCGGGCCCCTGGATTATGTAGGTTTACTAGCAGGCACTTGGACTATCTAGGTTAACTAGCAGGCACTTGGACTATGTAGTTTCCCTAGCGGGCATTTGGACTATTTAGGTTACCATCGGGAACTTGGACTATGTAGGTTACATAGCGGGCACTTGGACTATGTACGTCACCTAGTGGGCACTTGGACTATCTAGGTTAACTAACGGGCACTTGGACTATGTAGGTTGCCTGGCGGGCACTTGGACTATGTAGGTTCCCTAGCGGGCACTTGGATTATGTAGGTTCCCTATCGGGCACTTGGATTATGTCGGTTAACTAGCAGGCACTTGGACTGTCTAGGTAACCTAGCGGGCACTTGGACTATCTCGGTTAACGAACGGGCCCTTGGACTATGTAGGTAATCTAGCGGGCACTTGGACTGTCTAGGTTACCTAGAGGGCACTTTGACTATCTAGGTTAACAAACGGGCATATAGACTATGTAGGTTACGTAGCGGGCACTTGGACTATGTAGGATCTCTATCGGACATTTGGACTACTTAGGTTAACTAGCGGGCACTTGGACTATTTAGGTAAACTAGCGGGCACTTGGACTATCTAGGTTAACTAGCAGGCACTTGGACTATGTAGGTAAACTAGCGGGCACTTGGACTATGTAGGTAAACTAGCGGGCCCTTAGCCTATGTAGGTTAACTAGCGGGCACTTGGACTATCTAGGTTTCCTAGCCGGTACTCGGACAATGTACATACCCTAGCGCGCACTTGGACTATCTAGGTTACCTAGCGGACACTTGGACGATGTACGTCCCCTTGTGGGCACTTGGACTATCTAGGTTAACTAACGGGCACTTGGACTATGTAGTTTCCCTATAGGGCATTTGGATTATTTAGGTTACCTAGTGGGCACTTGGACTATGAAGGTTCCCTAGCGGGCCCTTGGACTATGTAGTTTAAGAGCGGGCACTTGGACTATGTAGGTTAACTAGCGGACACTTCGACCCTCTAGGTTAGCTAACGGGCAATTGGACTATCTAGGTTCCCTAGCGGGCACTTGGACTATGTAGGTTCCTTACGGGCACTTGGACTATGTAGGTTACCTAGCAGGCACTTTGATTATCTAGGTTAACTAACGGGCACTTGGACTATGTAGGTTGCCTAGCGAGCACTTGGACTATGTACGTCCCCTAGCGGGCACTTGAACTATCTAGGTTAACTAGAGGGCCCATGGACTATGTAGGTTAACTATCGGGCACTTGGATTATCTAGGTTAACTAGCGGGCACTTGGACGATCTAGGTTAACTAGCGGGCACTTGGATTATCTAGGTTAACTAGCGGGCACTTGGAGTATCTAGGTTAACTAGCAGGCATTTGGACTATCTAGATTAACTAGCGGGCCCTTGGACTATCTAGGTTTACTAGCGGGCACTTGGACTATCTAGGTTAACTAGCGGGCACTTGGACTATGTAGTTTCCCTAGCGGGCATTTGGATTATTTAGGTTACCTAGTGGGCACTTGGACTATGTAGGTTACCTAGCGGGCACTTGGACTATGTAGGTTAACTAGAAGGCACTTGGACTATCAAGGTTACCTAGCGGGCCCTTGGACTATGTAGGTTAAGAGCGGGCACTTGGACTATCTAGGTTAACGAACGTGCACTTGGACTATGTAGTTAACCTATCCGGAACTTGGACTGTCTAAGTTACCTAGCGGGCACTTGGCCTATCTAGGTTAACGAACGGGCGCTTGGACTATGTAGGTTGCCTAGCGGGCACTTGGACTATGTAGGTTCCCTAGCGGGCACTTGGATTATGTAGGTTCCCTATCGGGCACTTGGACTATGTAGTTTAAATAGCGGGCACTTGGACTGTCTAGGTAACCTAGCGGGCACTTGGACTATCTAGGTTAACGAACGGTGACTTGGAGTATGTAGGTAACCTAGCGGGCACTTGGACTGTCTAGGTTAACTAGCGGGCACTTGGCCAATCTAGGTTAACGAACGGGCACTTGGACTATGTAGGTTACCTAGCGGGCACTTGGACTATGTAGGATCCCTATCGCACATTTGGACTACTTAGGTTACCTAGCGGGCACTTGGACTATCTAGGTTAACGAACGGGCTCTTGGACTATGTCGGTTAACTAGCGGACACTTCGACTATCTAGGTTAGCTAACGGGCAATAGGACTATAGGTTACCTAGCGGGCTCTTGGACTATGTAGGTTCCCTAGCGGGCACTTGGACTATTTAGGTTACCTAGCAGGCACTTTAACTATCTAGGTTAACTAACGGGCACTTGGACTATGTAGGTTCCCAGCGGGCAGTTGGACTATGTAGGTTCCCTATCGGGTACTTGGACTGTGTAGGTTAACTAGCGGGCAATTGGACTGTCTAGGTTACCTAGTGTCACTTGGACTATGTAGTTTACCTAGCGAGAACTTGGACTATGTAGGTTCCCCAGCGGGCACTTGGACAATGTACGTTCCCTATCGGGTACTTGGACTGTCTAGGTTAACTAGAGGGCAATTGGACTGTCTAGGTTACCTAGTGGGCACTTGGACTATGTAGTTTACCTAGCAGGCACTTGGACTATGTAGGTTAACTAGCGGGCACTTGGACTATCTAGGTTACCTAGGGGGCACTTGGAATATGTACGTTTCCTAGCGGGCACTTGGGCTATCTACGTTACCTAGCGGGCACTTGGACTATGTAGGTTAACGAACGGGCACTTGGACTATGTAGGTAACCTAATGGTCACTTGGAGTGTCTAGGTTACATAGAAGGGACTTGGACTATGTAGGTTAACTAGCGGGCACTTGGACTATGTAGGATCCCTATCGGACATTTGTACTACTTAGGTTAACTGGCGGGCACTTTGACTATCTAGGTTAACTAACGGACCTTGGACTATGTAAGTTAAATAGCGGGCCCTTGGACTATGTATGTCCACTAGTGGTCACTTGGACTATCTAGGTTAACTAACGGGCACTAGGACTATCTAGGTTAACTAGCGAGCACTTGGACTATGTAGGTTACCTCGCAAGCAATTGGATTATGAAGAATCCCTAGCGGGCACTTGGACTATCTGGGTTACCTAGCGGGCACTTGGACTATGTAGGTTAACTAGCGGACACTTGCACGATCTAGGTTAACTAGCGGGCCATTGCACTGTGTAGGTTAACTAGCAGGCACATGGATTAGGTAGGTTTACTAGCAGGCACTTGGACTATCTAGGTTAACCAGCAGGCACTTGGACTATGTAGTTTCCCTAGCGGGCATTTGGACTATTTAGGTTACCATCGGGAACTTGGACTATGTAGGTTAACTAGCGGGCACTTGTACTATGTACATCCCATAGTGGGCACTTGGACTATCTAGGTTAACTAACGGGCACTTGGACTATGTAGTTTGCCTAGCGGGCACTTGGACTATGTATGTTCCCTAGCGGGCACTTGGATTATGTAGGTTGCCTATCAGGCACTTGGACTATGTAGGTTAACTAGCGGGCATTTGGACTGTCTAGGTAACCTAGCGGGCCCTTGTACTATGTAGGTTAACTAGCGGGCACTTGGACTATGTAGGTTAACTAGCGGGTATTTGGACTATCTAGGTTAACTACCGGACCTTGGACTATGTAGGCTATCTAGCGGGCCCTTGGACTATGTAGGTTGCCTAGCGAGCACATGGACTATGTAGGTTCCCAGCGGGCAGTTGGACTATGTAGGTTCCCTATCGGATACTTGGACTGTCTAGGTTAACTAGCGGGCAATTGGACTGTCTAGGTTATCTAGTGGGCAGTTGGACTATGTAGTTTGCCTAGCGAGTACTTGGACTATGTAGGTTAACTAGGTTGCACTTGGACTATCTAGGTTACCTAGAGGGCACTTGGACTATGTACGTTTCCTAGCGGGCACTTGGGCTATCTACGTTACCTAGCGGGCACTTGGACTATGTTGGTTAACGAACATGCACTTGGACTATGTAGGTAACCTTATGGTCACTTGGACTGTCTAGGTTACCTAGCGGGGACTTGGACTATGTAGGTTAACTAGCGGGCACTTGAACTATGTAGGATCCCTATCGGATATTTGTACTACTTAGGTTAACTAGCGGGCACTTTGACTATCTAGGTTAACTAGCGGTCACTATGACTATCTAGGTTAACTAGCGGGCCCTTGTATTATGTAGGTTAACTAGCGGGCCCTTGGACTATGTAGGTTAACTAGCGGGCACTTGTACTATCAAGGTCAACTAGCGGGCCCTTGTACTATGTAGGTTAACTAGCGGGCACTTGGACTATATAGGTTAACTAGAGGGCACTTGGACTATCTAGGTTAACTAACGGACCTTGGACTATGTAGGTTAAATAGCAGGCCCTTGGACTATGTACGTCCCCTAGTGGTCACTTGGACTATCTAGGTTAACTAACAGGCACTAGGACTATCTAGGTTAACTAGCGGGCACTTGGATTATGAAGGATGCCTAGCGGGCACTGGGACTATCTAGGTTAACTAGCGAGCACTTGGACTATGTAGGTTACCCGCAGGCAATTGGATTATGAAGAATCCCTAGCGGGCACTTGGACTATCTGGGTTACCTAGCGGGCACTTGGACTATGTAGGTTAACTAGCGGACACTTGCACGATCTAGGTTAACTAGCGGGCCATTACACTATGTAGGTTAACTAGCGGGCCCATGGATTATGTAGGTTTACTAGCAGGCACTTTGACTATCTAGGTTAACTAGCAGGCACTTGGACTATGTAGTTTCCCTAGCGGGCATTTGGACTATTTAGGTTACCATCGGGAACTTGGACTATGTAGGTTACCTAGCGGGCACTTGGACTATGTACGTCCCCTAGTGTGCACTTGGACTATCTAGGTTAACTAACGGGCACTTGGACTATGTAGGTTGCCTAGCGGGCACTTGGACTCTGTAGGTTCCCTAGCGGGAACTTGGATTATGTAGGTTCCCTATCGGGCACTTGGATAATGTAGGTTCCCTATCAGGCACATGGACTATGTAGGTTAACTAGCGGGCACTTGGACTATCTAGGTTAACGAACGGGCTCTTGGACTATGTAGGTTAACTAGCGGACACTTCAACTATCTAGGTTAGCTAACGGGTAATTGGACTATCTAGGTTACCTAGCGGGTACTTGGACTATGTAGGTTCCCTAGCGGGCACTTGGACAATTTAGGTTAACTAGCGGGCACTTTGACTATCTAGGTTAACTAGCGGGCACCTGGACTATCTAGGTTTCCTAGCCGGCAATCGGACTATGTACATACCCTAGCGCGCACTTGGAATATCTTGGTTACCTAGCAGGCACTTGGACTATGTACGTCCCCTAGTGGACACTTGGACTATCTAGGTTAACTAACGGGCACTTGGACTATGTAGTTTCCCTAGCGGGCATTTGGATTATTTAGGTTACCTAGTGGGCACTTGGACTATGTAGGTTCCCTAGCGGGCACTTGGACTATCTAGGTTAACGAACGTGCACTTGGACTATGTAGGTAACCCAGCAGGCACTTGGACTGTCTAGGTTACCTAGCGGGCACTTGGCCTATCTAGGTTACCGAACGGGCACTTGGACTGTGTAGGTTAACTAGCGGACACTTCGACTATCTAGGTTAGCTAACGGGCAATTGGACCATCTAGGTTACCTAGCGGGCACTTGGACTATGTAGGTTACCTAGCGGGCACTTGGACTATGTAGGTTACCTAGCAGGCACTTTGACTAACTAGGTTAACTAACGGGCACTTGGACTATGTAGGTTGCCTAGCAAGCACTTGGACTATGTACGTCCCCTAGCGGGCACTTGAACAATCTAGGTTAACTAGAGGGCCCATGGACTATGTAGGTTAACTATCGGGCACTTGGATTATCTAGGTTAACTAGCGGGGACTTGGACTATCTAGATTAACTAGCGGGCCCTTGGACAATCTTGGTTAACTAGCGGGCACTTGGACTATCTAGGTTAACTAGCGGGCACTTGGACTATCTAGATTAACTAGCGGGCCCTTTCACTAGCTAGGTTTACTAGCGGGCACTTGGACTATCTAGGTTAACTAGCGGGCACTTGGACTATGTAGTTTCCCTAGCGGGCATTTGGATTATTTAAGTTACATAGTGGGCACTTGGACTATGTAGGTTACCTAGCGGGCACATGGACTATGTAGGGTAACTAGAAGGCACTCGTACTATCAAGGTTACCTATCGTGCCCTTGGACTAAGTAGGTTACCAGCGAGCACTTGGACTATCTAGGTTAACGAACGTGCACGTGGACTATGTAGGTAACCTAGCGGGCACTTGGACTGTCAAGGTTACCTAGCGGGCACTTGGCCTATCTAGGTTAACGAACGGGCAATTGGACTATGTAGGTTACCTAGCGGGCACTTGGACTATGTAGGATCCCTATCGGACATTTGGACTACTTAGGTAACCTAGCGGGCACTTGGACTATCTAGGTTAACGAACGGGCTCTTGGACTATGTAGGTTAACTAGCGGACACTTCGACTATCTAGGTTAGCTAACGGGTAATTGGACTATCTAGGTTACCTAGCGGGTACTTGGACTATGTAGGATCCCTAGCGGGCACTTGGACTATTTATGTTACCTAGCAGGCACTTTGACTATCTAGGTTAACTTAAGGGCACTTGGACTATGTAGGTTGCCTAGTGAGCACTTGGACTATGTAGGTTCCCAGCGGGCAGTTGGACTATGTAGGGTCCCTATCGGGTACTTGGACTGTCTATTTTAACTAGTGGGCACTTGGACTATGTACGTTTCCCAGCGGGCACTTGGGCTATCTACGTTACCTCGCGGATACTTGGACTATGTAGGTTAACGAACGGGCACTTGGACTATGTAGGTAACCTAATGGTCACTTGGACAGTCTAGGTAACCTAGCGGTCACTTGGACTATCTCGGTTAATGAACGGGCACTTGGACTATGTAGGTAACCTAGCGGGCACTTGGACTGTCTAGGTTACCTAGCGGGCACTTTGACTATCTACGTTAACGAACGGGCACATGGACTATGTAGGTTACCTAGCGGGCACTTGGACTATGTAGGATCCCTATCGGACATTTGGACTACTTAGGTTACCAGCGGGCACTTGGACTATCTAGGTTAACGAAACGGCTCTTGGACAATGTAGGTTAACTAGCGGACACTTGGACTATGTAGGTTCATTAGCGGGCACGTGGACTATGTAGGTTAACTAGTGGACACTTGCACGATCTAGGTTAACTAGCGGGCCATTGCACTATGTAGGTTAACTAGCGGTCACATGGACTATGTACGTCCTCTACTGGGCACTTGGACTATCTAGGTTAACTAATGGGCACTAGGATTATCTAGGTTAACTAGCGGGCACTTGGATTATGAAGGATGCCTAGCGGGCACTTGGACAATCTAGGTTACCTAGCAGGCACGTGGACTATGTAGGTTAACTAGCGGACACTTGCACGATCTAGTTTAACTAGCGGGCCATTGCACTATTTAAGTTAACTAGCGGGCCCATGGATTATGTAGGTTTACTAGCAGGCACTTGGACTATCTAGGTTAACTAGCAGGCACTTGGACTATGTAGTTTCCCTAGCGGGCATTTGGACTATTTAGGTTACCATCGGGAACTTGGACTATGTAGGTTACCTAGCGGGCACTTGGACTATGTACGTCGCCTAGTGGGCACTTGGACTATCTAGGTTAACTAAAGGGCACTTGGACTATGTAGGTTGCCTGGCGGGCACTTGGACTATGTAGGTTCCCTAGCGGGCACTTGGATTATGTAGGTTCCCTATCGGGCACTTGGACTATGTAGGTTAACTAGCGGGCACTTGGACTGTCTAGGTAACCTAGCGGGCACTTGGACTATCTCGGTTAACGAACGGGCCCTTGGATTATGTAGGTAATCTAGCGGGCACTTGGACTGTCTAGGTTACCTAGCGGGCACTTTGACTATCTAGGTTAACGAACGGGCATTTGGACTATTTAGGTTACTTAGCGGGCACTTGGACTATGTAGGATCCCTATCGGACATTTGGACTACTTAGATTAACTAGCGGGCACTTGGACTATCTAGGTTAACTAGCGGGCACTTGGACTATCTAGGTTAACTAGCGGGCACTTGGACTATGTAGGTAAACTAGCGGGCCCTTAGACTATGTAGTTTAACTAGCGGGCACTTGGACTATCTAGGTTTCCTAGCCGGCACTCGGACTATGTACATACCCTAGCGCGCACTTGGACTATCTAGGTACCTAGCGGGCACTAGGACGATGTACGTCCCCTAGTGGGCACTTGGACTATCTAGGTAAACTAACGGGCACTTGGACTATGTAGTTTCCCTAGAGGGCATATGGATTATTTAGGTTACCTAGTGGGCACTTGGACTATGTAGGTTACCTAGCGGGCACTTGGACTATGTAGGTTAACTAGAAGGCACTTGGACTATCAAGGTTCCCTAGCGGGCCCTTGGACTATGTAGTTTAAGAGCGGGCACATGGACTATGTAGGTTAACTAGCGGACACTTCGACCCTCTAGGTTAGCTAACGGGCAATTGGACTATGTAGGTTCCCTAGCGGGCACTTGGACTATGTAGGTTACCTAGCAGGTACTTTGACTATCTAGGTTAACTAGCGGACACTTGCACGATCTAGTTTAACTAGCGGGCCATTGCACTATGTAAGTTAACTAGCGGGCCCATGGATTATGTAGGTTTACTAGCAGGCACTTGGACTATCTAGGTTAACTAGCATGCACTTGGACTATGTAGTTTCCCTAGCGGACATTTGGACTATTTAGGTTACCATCGGGAACTTGGACTATGTAGGTTACCTAGCGGGCACTTGGACTATGTACGTCGCCTAGTGGGCACTTGGACTATCTAGGTTAACTAAAGGGCACTTGGACTATGTAGGTTGCCTGGCGGGCACTTGGACTATGTAGGTTCCCTAGCGGGCACGTGGATTATGTAGGTTCCCTATCGGGCACTTGGACTATGTAGGTTAACTAGCGGGCACTTGGACTGTCTAGGTAACCTAGCGGGCACTTGGACTATCTCGGTTAACGAACGGGCCCTTGGATTATGTAGGTAATCTAGCGGGCACTTGGACTGTCTAGGTTACCTAGCGGGCAGTTTGACTATCTAGGTTAACGAACGGGCATTTGGACTATGTAGGTTGCCTAGCGAGCACTTGGACTATGTACGTACCCTAGCGGGCACTTGAACTATCTAGGTTAACTAGAGGGCCCTTGGACTATCTAGATTAACTAGCGGGCACTTGGACTATCTAGGTTAACTAGCGGGCACTTGGACTATGTAGGTAAACTAGCGGACCCTTAGACTATGTAGGTTAACTAGCGGGCACCTTGACTATCTAGGTTTCCTAGCCGGCACTCGGACAATGTACATACCCTAGCGCGCACTTGGACTATCTAGGTTACCTAGCGGGCACTTGGACGATGTACGTCCCCTAGTGGGCACTTGGACTATGTAGGTTACCTAGCGGGCACTTGGACTATGTAGGTTAACTGGAAGGCACTTGGACTATCAAGGTTCCCTAGCGGGCCCTTGGACTATGTAGTTTAAGAGCGGGCACTTGGACTATGTAGGTTAACTAGCGGACACTTCGACCCTCTAGGTTAGCTAACGGGCAATTGGACTATCTAGGTTCCCTAGCGGGCACTTGGACTATGTAGGTTCCCTAGCGGGCACTTGGACTATGTAGGTTACCTAGCAGGCACTTTGACTATCTAGGTTAACTAACGGGCACTTGGACTATGTAGGTTGCCTAGCGAGCACTTGGACTATGTACGTCCCCTAGCGGGCACTTGAACTATCTAGGTTATCTAGAGGGCCCTTGGACTATGTAGGTTAACTATCGGGCACTTGGATTATCTAGGTTAACTAGTGGGCACTTGGACGATCTATGTTAACTAGCGGACACTTGGACTATCTAGGTTACCTAGCGGGTACATGGACTATCTAGGTTAACGAGCGGGCGCTTGTACTATGTAGTTTACCTAGCGGGCATTTGGATTATTTAGGTTACCTAGTGGGCACTTGGACTATGTAGGTTACCTAGCGGGCACTTGGACTATGTAGGTTAACTAGAAGGCACTTGGACTATCAAGGTTACCTAGCGGGCCCTTGGACTGTGTAGATTAAGAGCGGGCACTTGGACTATCTAGGTTAACGAACGTGCACTTGGACTATGTAGTTAACCTAGCGGGCACTTGGACTGTGTAGGTTACCTAGCGGGCACTTGGCCTATCTAGGTTAACTAACGGGCACTTGGACTATGTAGGATCCCTAGCGCACATTTGGACTACTTAGGTTACCTAGCGGGCACTTGGACTATCTAGGTTAACGAATCGGCTCTTGGACTATGTAGGTTAACTAGCGGACACTTCGATTATCTAGGTTAGCTAACGGGCTATTGGACTATCTAGGTTACCTAGCGGGCACTTGGACTATGTAGGTTCCCTAGCGGGCACTTGGACTATTTAGGTTACCTAGCAGGCACTTTGACTATCTAGGTTAACTAACGGGCACTTGGACTATGTAGGTTGCCTAGCGAGCACTTGGACTATGTAGGTTCCCAGCGGGCAGTTGGACTATGAAGGTTCCCTATCGGGTACTTGGACTGTCTATGTTAACTAGCGGGCAATTGGACTGTCTAGGTTACCTAGTGGGCACTTGGACTATGTAGTTTACTTAGCGAGCACTTGGACTATGTAGGTTCCCTAGCGGGCACTTGGACAATGTACGTTCCCTATCGGGTACTTGGACTGTCTAGGTTAACTAGAGGGCAATTGGACTGTCTAGGTAACCTAGTGGGCACTTGGACTATGTAGTTTACCTAGCAGGCACTTGGACTATGTAGGTTAACTAGCGGGCACTTGGACTATCTAGGTTACCTAGGGGGCACTTGGACTATGTTCGTTTTCTAGCGGGCACTTGGGCTATCTACGTTACCTAGCGAGCACATGGACTATGTAGGTTAACGAACGGGCACTTGGACTATGTAGGTAACCTAATGGTCACTTGGACTGTCTAGGTTACCTAGCGGGTACTTGGACTATGTAGGATCCCTATCGGACATTTGTACTACTTAGGTTAACTGGCGGGCACTTTGACTATCTAGGTTAACTAGCGGGCACGTGGACTATCTAGGTCGACTAGCGGGCCCTTGTACTATGTAGGTTAACTAGCGGGCACTTGGACTATCTAGGTTAACTAACGGACCTTGGACTATGTAGGTTAACTAGCGGGCCATTGGACTATGTACGTCCCTTAGTGGTCACTTGGACTATCTAGGTTAACTAACGGGCACTAGGACTATCTAGGTTAACTAGCGAGCACTTGGACTATGTAGGTTACCTAGCAGGCACTTGGATTGTGAAGGATCCCTAGCGGGCACTTGGACTATCTGGGTTACCTAGCGGGCACTTGGACAATGTAGGTTAACTAGCGGACACTTGCACGATCTAGGTTAACTAGCGGGCCATTGCACTGTGTAGGTTAACTAGCGGGCGCATGGATTATGTAGGTTTAATAGCAGGCACTTGGACTATCTAGGTTAACTAGCAGGCACTTGGACTATGTAGTTTCCCTAGCGGGCATTTGGACTATTTATGTTACCATCGGGAACTTGGACTATGTAGGTTACCTAGCGGGCACTTGGACTATGTACATCCCCTAGTGGGCACTTGGACAATCTAGGTTAACTAACGGGCGCTTGGACTATGTAGGTTGCCTAGCGGGCACTTGGACTATGTAGGTTCATTAGCGGGCAAGTGGACTATGTAGGTTAACTAGCGTTCACTTGGACTATGTACGTCCTCTAGTGGGCACTTGGACTATCTAGGTTATCTAATGGGCACTAGGATTATCTAGGTTAACTAGCGGGCACTTGGATTATGAAGGATGCCTAGCGGGCACTTGGACTATCTAGGTTAACTAGCAGGCACGTGGACTATGTAGGTTAACTAGCGGACACTTGCACGATCTAGGTTAACTAGGGGGCCATTGCACTATGTAAGTTAACTAGCGGGCCCATGGATTATGTAGGTTTACTAGCAGGCACTTTGACTATCTAGGTTAACTAGCAGGCACTTGGACTATCTAGATTAACTAGCGGGCCCTTGGACTATCTACGTTTACTAGCGGGCACTTGGACTAACTAGGTTAACTAGCGGGCACTTGGACTATGTAGTTTCCCTAGCGGGCATTTGGATTATTTAGGTTACCTAGTGGGCACTTGGACTATGTAGGTTGCCTGGCGGGCACTTGGACTATGTCGGTTAACTAGAAGGCACTTGGACTATCAAGGTTACCTAGCGGGCCCTTGGACTGTGTAGGTTAAGAGCGGACACATGGACTATGTAGGTTAACGAACGTGCACTTGGACTATGTAGTTAACCTAGCGGGCACTTGGACTGTCAAGGTTACCTAGCGGGCACTTGGACTATGTAGGATCCCTATTGCACATTTGGACTACTTAGGTTACCTTGCGGGCACTTGGACTATCTAGGTTAACTAACGGGCTCTTGGACTATGTAGGTTAACTAGCGAACCCTTCGACTATCTAGGTTAGCTAACGGGCAATTGGACTATCTAGGTTACCTAGCGGGCAATTGGACTATGTAGGATGCCTAGCGAGCACTTGGACTATGTAGGTTCCCAGCGGGCAGTTGGACTATGTAGGTTCCCTATCGGGTACTTGGACTGTCTAGGTTAACTAGCGGGCAATTGGACTGTCTAGGTTACCTAGTGGGCACTTGGACTATGTAGTTTACATAGCGATCACTTGGACTATGTAGGTTCCCTAGCGGGCACTTGGACAATGTACGTTCCCTATCGGGTACTTGGACTGTCTAGGTTAACTAGAGGGCAATTGGACTCTCTAGGTTACCTAGTGGGCACTTGGACTATGCAGTTTACCTAGCAGGCACTTGGACTATGTAGGTTAACTAGGGGGCACTTGGACTATCTAGGTTACCTAGGAGGCACATGGACTATGTACGTTTCCTAGCGGGCACTTGGACTATATAGGTTAACGAACGGGCAATTGGACTATGTAGGTAACCTAATGGTCACTTGGACTGTCTAGGTTACCTAGCGGGGACTTGGACTATGTAGGTTAACTAGCGGGCACTTGGACTATGTAGGATCCCTATCGGACATTTGTACTACTTAGGTTAACTAGCGGGCACTTTGACTATCTAGGTCAACTAGCGGCCCCTTGTACTATGTAGGTTAACTAGCGGGCACTTGGACTATCTAGGTTAACTAACAGACCTTGGACTATGTAGGTTAACTAGCGGGCCCTTGGATTATGTACGTCCCCTATTGGTCACTTGGACTATCTAGGTTAACTAACGGGCACTAGGACTATGTAGGTTACCTAGCAGGCACTTGGATTATGAAGGATCCCTAGCGGGAACATGGAATATCTGGGTTACCTAGCGGGCACTTGGACTATGTAGGTTAACTAGAGGACACTTGCACGATCTAGGTAAACTAGCAGGCCATTGCACTGTGTAGGTTAACTAGCGGGCCCATGGATTATGTAGGTTTACTAGCAGGCACTTGGACTATCTAGGTTAACTAGCAGGCACTTGGACTATGTAGTTTCCCTAGCGGGCATTTGGACTATTTAGGTTACCATCGGGAACTTGGACTATGTAGGTTACCTAGCGGGCACTTGGACTATGTACGTCCCCTAGTGGGCACTTGGACTATCTAGGTTAACTAGCGGGCCCATGGATTATGTAGGTTTACTAGCAGGCACTTGGACTATCTAGGTTAACTAGCAGGCACTTGGACTATGTAGTTTCCCTAGCGGGCATTTGGACTATTTAGGTTACCATCGGGAACTTGGACTATGTAGGTTACCTAGCGGGCACTTGGACTATGTACGTCCCCTAGTGGGCACTTGGACTATCTAGGTTAACTAACGGGCACTTGGATTATGTCGGTTGCCTAGCGGGCACTTGGACTATGTAGGTTCCCTAGCGGGCACTTGGATTATGTAGGTTCCCTATCGGGCACTTGGACTATGTAGGTTAACTAGCGGGCACTTGGACTGTTTAGGTAACCTAGCGGGCACTTGGACTATCTCGGTTAACGAACGGGCCCTTGGACTATGTAGGTAACCTAGCGGGCACTTGGACTGTCTAGGTTACCGAGCGGGCACTTTGACTATCTAGGTTAACGAACGGGCACTTGGACTATGTAGGTTACCTAGCGGGTACTTAGACTATGTGGGATCCTTATCGGACATTTGGACTACGTAGGTTAACTAGCGGGCACTTGGACAATCTAGGTTAACTAGCGGGCACTTGGACTATCTAGGTTAACTAGCGGGCACTTGGACTATGTAGGTAAACTAGCGGGCCCTTAGACTATGTAGGTTAACTAGCGGGTACTTGGACTATCTAGGTTTCCTAGCCGGCACTCGGACTATGTACATACCCTAGCGCGCACTTGGACTATCTAGGTTACCTAGAGGGCACTTGGACGATGTACGTCCCCTAGTGGGCACTTGGACTATCTAGGTTAACTAACCGGCACTTGGACTATGTAGTTTCCCTAGCGGGCATTTGGATTATTTAGGTTACCTAGTGGGTACTTGGACTATGTAGGTTACCTAGCGGGCACTTGGACTATGTAGGTTAACTAGAAGGCACTTGGACTATCAAGGTTACCTAGCGGGCCCTTGGACTATGTAGTTTAAGAGCGGGCACTTGGACTATCTAGGTTAACGAAAGTGCACTTGGACTATGTAGGTAACCTAGCAGGCACTTGGACTGTCTAGGTTACCTAGCGGGCACTTAGCCTATCTAGGTTAACGAATGGGCACTTGGACTATGTAGGTTAACTAGCGGACACTTGGACTCTCTAGGTTAGCTAACGGGCAATTGGACGATCTAGGTTCCCTAGCAGGCACTTGGACTATGTAGGTTCCCAGCGGGCACTTGGACTATGTAGGTTACCTAGCAGGCACTTTGACTATCTAGGTAAACTAACGGGCACTTGGACTATCTAGATTAACTAGCGCGCCCTTGGACTATCTAGGTTTACTAGCGGGCACTTGGACTATCTAGGTTAACTAGCAGGCACTTGGACTATGTAGTTTCCCTAGCGGACATTTGGATTATTTAGGTTACCTAGTGGACACTTGGACTATGTAGGTTACCTAGCGGGCACTTGGACTATGTAGGTTAACTAGAAGGCACTTGGACTATCAAGGTTACCTAGCGGGCCCTTGGACTATGTAGTTTAAGAGCGGGCACTTGGACTATCTAGGTTAGCTAACGGTCAATTGGACTATCTAGGTTCCCTAGCGGGCACTTGGACTATGTAGGTTCCCTAGAGGGCACTTGGACTATTTAGGTTACCTAGCAGGCACTTTGACTATCTAGGTTAACTAACGGGCACTTGGACTATGTAGGTTGCCTAGCGAGCACTTGGACTATGTAGGTTCCCAGCGGGCAGTTGGACTATGAAGGTTCCCTATGGGGTACTTGGACAGTCTAGGTTAACTAGCGGGCAATTGGACTGTCTAGGTTACCTAGTGGGCACTTGGACTATGTAGTTTACATAACGATCACTTGGACTATGTAGGTTCCCTAGCGGGCACTTGTACAATGTACGTTCCCTATTGGGTACATGGACTGTCTAGGTTAACTAGAGGGCAATTGGACTGTCTAGGTTACCTAGTGGGCACTTGGACTATGCAGTTTACCTAGCAGGCACTTGGACTATGTAGGTTAACTAGGGGGCACTTGGACTATCTAGGTTACCTAGGGGGCACTTGGACTATTTACGTTTCCTAGCGGGCACTTGGACTATGTAGGTTAACGAACGGGCAATTGGACTATATAGGTAACATAATGGTCACCTGGACTGTCTAGGTTACCTAGCGGGGACTTGGACTATGTAGGTTAACTAGCGGGCACTTGGACTATGTAGGATCCCTATCGGACATTTGTACTACTTAGGTTAATTAGCGGGCAATTGGACCATCTAGGTCAACTAGCGCGCCCTTGTACTATGTAGGTTAACTAGCGGGCACTTGGACTATCTAGGTTAACTAACGGACCTTGGACTATGTAGGGTAACTAGCGGGCCCTTGGACTATGTACGTACTCTATTGGTCACTTGGACTATCTAGGTTAACTAACGGGCCCAAGACTATCTAGGTTAACTAGCGAGCACTTGGACTATGTAGGTTACCTAGCAGGCACTTGGATTATGAAGGATCCCTAGCGGGCACTTGGACTATGTAGGTTAACTAGTGGACACTTGCACGATCTAGGTTAACTAGCGGGCCATTGCACTGTGTAGGTTAACTAGCGGGCGCATGGATTATGTAGGTTTACTAGCAGGCACTTGGACTATCTAGGTTAACTAGCAGGCACTTGGACTATGTAGTTTCCCTAGCGGGCATTTGGACTATTTAGGTTACCATCGGGAACTTGAACTATGTAGTTTACCTAGCGGGCACGTGGACTATGTACGTACCCTAGTGGGCACTTGGACTATCTAGGTTAACTAACGGGCGCTTGGACTTTGTAGGTTGCCTAGCGGGCACTTGGACTATGTAGGTTCCCTAGCGTGCACTTGGATTATGTAGGTTCCCTATCGGGCACTTGGACTATGTAGGTTAACTAGCGTGCACTTGGAATGTCTAGGTAACCTAGCGGGCACTTGGACTATGCAGTTTACCTAGCAGGCACTTGGACTATGTAGGTTAACTAGGGGGCACTTGGACTATCTAGGTTACCTAGGGGGCACTTGGACTATGCACGTTTCCTAGCGGGCACTTGGACTATGTAGGTTAACGAACGGGCAATTGGACTATGTAGGTAACCTAATGGTCACCTGGACTGTCTAGGTTACCTAGCGGGGACTTGGACTATGTAGGTTAACTAGCGGGCACTTGGACTATGTAGGATCCCTATCGGACATTTGTACTACTTAGGTTAATTAGCTGGCAATTTGACTATCTAGGTCAACTAGCGCGCCCTTGTACTATGTAGGTTAACTAGCGGGCACTTGGACTATCTAGGTTAACTAACGGACCTTGGACTATGTAGGTTAACTAGCGGGCCCTTGGACTATGTACGTACCCTATTGGTCACTTGGACTATCTAGGTTAACTAACGGGCCCAAGACTATCTAGGTTAACTAGCGAGCACTTGGACTATGTAGGTTACCTAGCAGGCACTTGGATTATGAAGGATCCCTAGCGGGCACTTGGACTATGTAGGTTAACTAGCGGACACTTGCACGATCTAGGTTAACTAGCGGGCCATTGCACTGTGTGGGTTAACTAGCGGGCGCATGGATTATGTAGTTTTACGAGCAGGCACTTGGACTATCTAGGTTAACTAGCAGGCACTTGGACTATGTAGTTTCCCTAGCGGGCATTTGGACTATTTAGGTTACCATCGGGAACTTGGACTATGTAGTTTACCTATCGGGCACGTGGACTATGTACGTACCCTAGTGGGCACTTGGACTATCTAGGTTAACTAACGGGCGCTTGGACTTTGTAGGTTGTCTAGCGGGCACTTGGACTATGTAGGTTCCCTAGCGGGCACGTGGATTATGTAGGTTCCCTATCGGGCACTTGGACTATGTAGGTTAACTAGCGTGCACTTGGAATGTCTAGGTAACCTAGCGGGCACTTGGACTATCTCGGTTAACAAACGGGCACTTGGACTATCTAGGTAACCCAGCGGGCACTTGGACTGTCTAGGTTACCTAGCGGGCACTAGGACTATCTCGGTTAACGAACGGGCACTTGGACTATGTAGGTTACCTAGCGGGCACTTGGACTATGTAGGATCCCTATCGGACATTTGGACTACTTAGGTTAACTAGCAGGCACTTGGACTATCTAGGTTAACTAGCGGGCACTTGGACTATCTAGGTTAACTAGCAGGCACTTGGACTATGTAGTTTCCCTAGCGGGCATTTGGACTATTTAGGTTACCATCGGGAACTTGGACTATGTACATACCCTACTGTGCACTTGGACTATCTAGGTTAACTAACGTGCGCTTGGCCTATGTAGGTTGCCTCCGGGCACTTGGACTATGTAGGTTCCCCAGCGAGCACTTGGATTATGTAGGTTCCCTATCGTGCACGTGGACTTTGTAGGTTAACTAGCGGGCACTTGGACTGTCTAGGTAACCTAGCGGGCACTTGGACTATCTCGGTTAACGAACGGGCACTTGGACCATGTAGGTAACCTAGCGGGCACTTGGACTGTCTAGGTTACCTAGAGGGCACTTTGACTATCTAGGCTAACGAACAGGCACTTGGACTATGTAGGTTACCTAGCGAACACTTGGACTATGTAGGATCCCTATCGGACATTTGGACTACTTAGGTTAACTAGCGGGCACTTGGACTATCTAGGTAACTAGCGGGCACTTGGACTATCTAAGTTAACTAGCGGGCACTTGGACCATGTAGGTAAACTAGTGGGCCCTTAGACTATGTAGGATAACTAGCGGGCACTTGGACTATCTAAGTTAACTAGCGGGCACTTGGACCATGTAGGTAAACTAGTGGGCCCTTAGACTATGTAGGTTAACTAGCGGGCACTTGGACTATCTATGTTTCCTAGCCGGAACTCGGACTATGTACATACCCTAGCGTGCACTTGGACTATCTAGGTTACCTAGCGGGCACATGGACGATGTACTTCCCCTAGTGGGCACTTGGACTATCTAGGTTAACTAACGGGCACTTGGACTCTGTAGTTTCCCTAGCGGGCATTTGGATTATTTAGGTTACCTAATGGGCACTTGGACTGTGTAGGTTACCTAGCGGGCACTTGGACTATGTAGGTTAACTAGAAGGCACTTGAACTATCAAGGTTATCTAGCGGGCCCTTGGACTATGTAGTTCAAGAACGGGCACTTGGACTATCTAGGTTAACGAACGTGCACTTGGACTATGTTGGTAACCTAGCAGGTACTTGGACGGTCTAGGTCACCTAGAGGGCACTTGGCCTATCTAGGGTAACGAACGGGCACTTGGACTATGTAGGTTAACTAGCGGGCACTTGGACTATGTAGGTTACCAAGCAGGCACTTTGACTATCTAGGTTAACTAACGGGCACTTGGACTATGTAGGTTGCCTAGCGAGCACTTGGACTATGTACGTTCCCTAGCGGGCACTTGAATTATCAAGGTTAACTAGAGGGCCCTTGGACTATGTAGGTTAACTACCGGGCACTTGGATTATCTAGGTTAACTAGCGGGCACTTGGACGATCTAGGTTAACTAGCGGGCACTTGGATTATCTAGGTTAACTAGCGGGCACTTGGACTATCTAGGTTAACTAGCAGGCACTTGGACTATCTAGATTAACTAGCGGGCCCTTGGACTATCTAGGTTTACTAGCGGGCACTTGGACTATCTAGGTTAACTAGAGGGCACTTGGACTATGTAGTTTCCCTAGCGGGCATTTGGATTATTTAGGTTACCTAATGGGCACTTGGACTATGTAGGTTACCTAGCGGGCACTTGGACTATGTAGGTTAACTAGAAGGTACTTGGACTATCAAGGTTACCTAGCGGGCCCTTGGACTATGTAGGTTAAGAGCGGGCACTTGGACTATCTAGGTTAACGAACGTGCACTTGGACTATGTAGGTAACCTAGCGGGCACTTGGACTGTCTAGGTTACCTAGCGGGCACTTGGCCTATCTAGGTTAACGCCAGGTACTTGGACTATGTAGGTTACCTAGTGGGCACTTGGACTATGTAGGATCCCTATCGGACATTTGGACTACTTAGGTTACCTAGCGGGCACTTGGACTATCTAGGTTAATGAACGGGCTCTTGGAATATGTAGGTTAACTAGCGGACACTTCGACTATCTAGGTTAGCTAACGGGTAATTGGACTATCTAGGTTACCTAGCGGGTATTTGGACTATGTAGGTTCCCTAACGGGCACTTGGACTATTTAGGTTACCTAGCAGGCACTTTGACTATCTAGGTTAACTTACGGGCACTTGGACTATATAGGTTGCCTAGGGAGCACTTGGACTATGTAGGTTCCCAGCTGGCAGTTGGACTATGTAGTTTCCC
The DNA here is from genome assembly GCF_050624435.1 of Tenrec ecaudatus. NCBI lineage: Eukaryota > Metazoa > Chordata > Mammalia > Afrosoricida > Tenrecidae > Tenrec > Tenrec ecaudatus. The sequence goes on along the minus strand of NW_027459378.1, from coordinate 263,326 downwards.
TATCCGGTACTTGGACTATCTAGGTTAACTAGCGGGCACTTGGACTATCTAGGTTTCCTAGCCGGCACTCGGACTATGTACATACCCTAGCGCGCACTTGGACTATCTTGGTTACCTAGAAGGCACTTGGACAATGTACGTCCCCTAGTGGGCACTTGGACTATCTAGGTTAACTAACGGGCACTTGGACTATGTAGTTTCCCTAGCGGGCATTTGGATTATTTAGGTTACCTAGTGGGCACTTGGACTATGTAGGTTCCCTAGCGGGCACTTGGACTATCAAGGTAAACGAACTGGCACTTGGACTATGTAGGTTAACTAGCGGACACTTCGACTATCTAGGTTAGCTAACGGGCAATTGGACTATCTAGGTTACCTAGCGGGCACTTGGACTATGTAGGTTCCCTAGCGGGCACTTGGACTATGTAGGTTACCTAGCAGGCACTTTGACTATCTAGGTTAACTAACGGGCACTTGGACTATGTAGGTTCCCTAGCAAGCACTTGGACTATGTACGTCCCCTAGCGGGCATTTGGACTATCTAGGTTAACTAGAGGGCCCTTGGACTATGTAGGTTAACTATCGGGCACTTGGATTATCTAGGTTAACTAGCGGGCACTTGGACGATCTAGTTTAATAGCGGGCACTTGGGCTATCTAGGTTAACTAGTGGGCACTTGGACTATCTAGATTAACTAGCGCGGCCTTGGACTATCTTGGTTAACTAGCGGGCACTTGGACTATCTAGGTTAACTAGCGGGCACTTGGACTATCTAGATTAACTAGCGGGCCCTTGGACTATCTAGGTTTACTAGCGGGCACTTGGATTATCTAGATTAACTAGAGGGCACATGGACTATGTAGTTTCCCTAGCGGACATTTGGATTATTTAGGTTACATAGTGGGCACTTCGACTATGTAGGTTACCTAGCGGGCACTTGGACTATGTAGGTTAACTAGAAGGCACTTGGACTATCAAGGTTACCTATCGGGCCCTTGGACTAAGTAGGTTACCAGCGAGCACTTGGACTATCTAGGTTAACGAACGTGCACATTGACTATGTAGGTAACCTAGCGGGCACTTGGACTGTCTAGGTTACCTAGCGGGCACTTGGCCTATCTAGGTTAACTAACGGGCACTTGGACTATGTAGTTTCCCTAGCGGGCATTTGGATTATTTAGGTTACCTAGTGGGCACTTGGACTATGTAGGTTCCCTAGCGGGCACTTGGACTATCTAGGTTAATGAACGTGCACTTGCACTATGTAGGTAACCTAGCAGGCACTTGGACTGTCTAGGTTACCTAGCGGGCACTTGGCCTATCTAGGTTATCGAACGGGCACTTGGACTATGTAGGTTAACTAGCGGACACTTCGACTATCTAGGTTAGCTAACGGGCAATTGGACTATCTAGGTTACCTAGCGGGAACTTCGACTATGTAGGTTTCCTAGCGGGCACTTGGACTATGTAGGTTACCTAGCAGGCACTTTGACTATCTAGGTTAACTAACGGGCACTTGGACTATGTAGGTTGCCTAGCAAGCACTTGGACTATGTACGTCCCCTAGCGGGCACTTGGACTATCTAGGTTAACTAGAGGGCCCTTGGACTATGTAGTTTAAGTATCGGGCACTTGGATTATCTAGGTTAACTAGCGGGCACTTGGACGATCTAGGTTAATAGCGGGCACTTGGGCTATCTAGATTAACTAGCGAGCACTTGGACTATCTAGATTAACTAGCGGGCCCTTGGACTATCTTGGTTAACTAGCGGGCACTTGGACTATCTAGGTTAACTAGCGGGCACTTGGACTATCTAGATTAACTAGCGGGCCCTTGGACTATCTAGGTTTACTAGCGGTCACTTGGACTATCTAGGTTAACTAGCGGGCACTTGGACTATGTAGTTTCCCTAGCGGGCATTTGGATTATTTAAGTTACATAGTGGGAACTTGGACTATGTAGGTTACCTAGCGGGCACTTGGACTATGTAGGTTAACTAGAAGGCACTTGGACTATCAAGGTTACCTATCGGGCCCTTGGACTAAGTAGGTTACCAGCGAGCACTAGGACTATCTAGGTTAACGAACGTGCACTTGGACTATGTTGGTAACCTAGCAGGCACTTGGACTGTCTAGGTTACCTAGAGGGCACTTGGCCTATCTAGGGTAACGAACGGGCACTTGGACTATGTAGGTTAACTAGCGGACACTTCGACTCTCTAGGTTAGCTAACGGGCAATTGGATTATCTAGGTTCCCTAGCGGGCACTTGGACTATGTAGGTTCCCTAGCGGGCACTTGGACTATGTAGGTTAACTAGCAGGCACTTTGACTATCTAGGTTAACTAACGGGCACTTGGATTATGTAGGTTGCCTAGCGAGCACTTGGACTATGTACGTCCCCTGGCGGGCACTTGAACTATCTAGGTTAACTAGAGGGCCCTTGGACTATGTAGGTTAACTACCGGGCACTTGGATTATCTAGGTTAACTAGCGGGCACTTGGACGATCTAGGTTAATTAGCGGGCACTTGGATTATCTAGGTTAACTAGCGGGCACTTGGACTATCTAGGTTAACTAGCAGGCACTTGGACTATCTAGATTAACTAGCGGGCCCTTGGACTATCTAGGTTTACTAGCGGGCACTTGGACTATCTAGATTAACTAGCGGGCCCTTGGACTATCTAGGTTAACTAGCGGGCACTTGGACTATGTAGTTTCCCTAGCGGGCATTTGGATTATTTAGGTTACCTAGTGGGCACTTGGACTATGTAGGTTACCTAGCGGGCACTTGGACTATGTAGGTTAACTAGAAGGCACTTGGACTATCAAGGTTACCTAGCGGGCCCTTGGACTATGTAGGTTAAGAGCGGGCACTTGGACTATCTAGGTTAACGAACGTGCACTTGGACTATGTAGTTAACCTCTCGGGAACTTGGACTGTCTAAGTTACCTAGCGGGCACTTGGCCTATCTAGGTTAACGAACGGGCGCTTGGACTATGTAGGTTACCTAGCGGGCACTTGGACTATGTAGGATCCCTATCGCACATTTGGACTACTTAGGTTACCTAGCGGGCACTTGGACTATCTAGGTTAACGAACGGGCTCTTGGACTATGTCGGTTAACTAGTGGACACTTCGACTATCTAGGTTAGCTAACGGGCAATAGGACTATAGGTTACCTAGCGGGCTCTTGGACTATGTAGGTTCCCTAGCGGGCACTTAGACTATTTAGGTTACCTAGCAGGCACTTTAACTATCTAGGTTAACTAACGGGCACTTGGACTATGTAGGTTGCCTAGCGAGCACTTGGACTATGTACGTCCCCTAGCGGGCACTTGAACTATCTAGGTTAACTAGAGGGCCCTTACAATGTAGATTAACTATCGGGCACTTGGATTATCTAGGTTAACTAGAGGGCACTTGGACGATCTAGGTTAACTAGCGGGTACTTGGATTATCTAGGTTAAGTAGCGGGCACTTGGACTATCTAGGTTAACTAGCAGGCACTTGGACTATCTAGATTAACTAGCGGGCCCTTGGACTATCTAGGTTAACTAGCGGGCACTTGGACTATGTAGTTTCCCTAGCGGGCAATTGGATTATTTAGGTTACCTAGTGGGCACTTGGACTATGTAGGTTACCTAGCGGGCACTTGGACTATGTAGGTTAACTAGAAGGCACTTGGACTATCAAGGTTACCTAGCGGGCACTTGGACTATGTAGGTTAACTAGAAGGCACTTGGACTATCAAGGTTACCTAGCGGGCCCTTGGACTATGTAGGTTAAGAGCGGGCACTTGGACTATCTAGGTTAACGAACGTGCACTTGGACTATGTAGGTAACCTAGCGGGCACTTGGACTGTCTAGGTTACCTAGCGGGCACTTGGCCTATCTAGGTTAACGCCGGGCACTTGGACTATGTAGGTTACCTAGTGGGCACTTGGACTATGTAGGATCCCTATCGGACATTTGGACTACTTAGGTTACCTAGCGGGCACTTGGACTATCTAGGTTAACGAACGGGCTCTTGGAATATGTAGGTTAACTAGCGGACACTTCGACTATCTAGGTTAGCTAACGGGTAATTGGACTATCTAGGTTACCTAGCGGGTATTTGGACTATGTAGGTTCCCTAACGGGCACTTGGACTACTTAGGTTACCTAGCAGGCACTTTGACAATCTAGGTTAACTTACGGGCACTTGGACTATGTAGGTTGCCTAGGGAGCACTTGGACTATGTAGGTTCCCAGCGGGCAGTTGGACTATGTAGGTTCCCTATCCGGTACTTGGACTATCTAGGTTAACTAGCGGGCACTTGGGCTATCTAGGTTTCCTAGCCGGCACTCGGACTATGTACATACCCTAGCGCGCACTTGGACTATCTTGGTTACCTAGCAGGCACTTGGACTATGTACGTCCCCTAGTGGGCACTTGGATTATCTAGGTTAACTAACGGGCACTTGGACTATGTAGTTTCCCTAGCGGGCATTTGGATTATTTAGGTTACCTAGTGGGCACTTGGACTATGTAGGTTCCCTAGCGGGCACTTGGACTATCAAGGTAAACGAACGGGCACTTGGACTATGTAGGTTAACTAGCGGACACTTCGTTTATCTAGGTTAGCTAACGGGCAATTGGACTATCTAGGTTACCTAGCGGGCACTTGGACTATGTAGGTTCCCTAGCGGGCACTTGGACTATGTAGGTTACCTAGCAGGCACTTTGACTATCTAGGATAACTAACGGGCACTTGGACTATGTAGGTTCCCTAGCAAGCACTTGGACTATGTACGTCCCCTAGCGGGCAGTTGTACTATCTAGGTTAACTAGAGGGCCCTTGGACTATGTAGGTTAACTATCGGGCACTTGGATTATCTAGGTTAACTAGCGGGCACTTGGACGATCTAGGTTAATAGCGGGCACTTGGGCTATCTAGGTTAACTAGTGGGCACTTGGACTATCTAGATTAACTAGCGGGCCCTTGGACTATCTTGGTTAACTAGCGGGCACTTGGACTATCTAGGTTAACTAGCGGGCACTTGGACTATCTAGATTAAGTAGCGGGCCCTTGGACTATCTAGGTTTACTAGCGGGCACTTGGATTATCTAGGTTAACTAGCGGGCACATGGACTATGTAGTTTCCCTAGCGGGCATTTGGATTATTTAGGTTACATAGTGGGCACTTGGACTATGTAGGTTACCTAGCGGGCACTTGGACTATGTAGGTTAACTAGAAGGCACTTGGACTATCAAGGTTACCTATCGGGCCCTTGGACTAAGTAGGTTACCAGCGAGCACTTGGACTATCTAGGTTAACGAACGTGCACTTTGACTATGTAGGTAACCTAGCGGGCACTTGGACTGTCTAGGTTACCTAGCGGGCACTTGGCCTATCTAGGTTAACTAACGGGCACATGGACTATGTAGTTTCCCTAGCGGGCATTTGGATTATTTAGGTTACCTAGTGGGCACTTGGACTATGTAAGTTCCCTAGCGGGCACTTGGACTATCTAGGTTAATGAACGTGCACTTGCACTATGTAGGTAACCTAGCAGGCACTTGGACTGTCTAGGTTATCTAGCGGGCACTTGGCCTATCTAGGTTAACGAACGGGCACTTGGACTATGTAGGTTAACTAGCGGACACTTCGACTATCTAGGTTAGCTAACGGGCAATTGGACTATCTAGGTTACCTAGCGGGCACGTGGACTATGTAGGTTCCCTAGCGGGCACTTGGACTATGTAGGTTACCTAGCAGGCACTTTGACTATCTAGGTTAACTAACGGGCACTTGGACTATGTAGGTTGCCTAGCAAGCACTTGGACTATGTACGTCCCCTAGCGGGCACATGGACTATCTAGGTTAACTAGAGGGCCCTTGGACTATGTAGGTTAAGTATCGGGCACTTGGATTATCTAGGTTAACTAGCGGGCACTTGGACGATCTAGGTTAATAGCGGGCACTTGGGCTATCTAGATAAACTAGCGGGCACTTGGACTATCTAGATTAACTAGCGGGCCCTTGGACTATCTTGGTTAACTAGCGGGCACTTGGACTATCTAGGTTAACTAGCGGGCACTTGGACTATCTAGATTAACTAGCGGGCCCTTGGACTATCTAGATTAACTAGCGGGCCCTTGGACTATCTAAGTTTACTAGCGGGCACTTGGACTATCTAGGTTAACTAGCGGGCACTTGGACTATGTAGTTTCCCTAGCGGGCATTTGGATTATTTAAGTTACATAGTGGGCACTTGGACTATGTAGGTTACCTAGCGGGCACTTGGACTATGTAGGTTAACTAGAAGGCACTTGGACTCTCAAGGTTACCTATCAGGCCCTTGGACTAAGTAGGTTACCAGCGAGCACTAGGACTATCTAGGTTAACGAACGTGCACTTGGACTATGTTGGTAACCTATCAGGCACTTGGACTGTCTAGGTTACCTAGAGGGCACTTGGGCTATCTAGGGTAACGAACGGGCACTTGGACTATGTAGGTTAACTAGCGGACACTTCGATTCTCTAGGTTAGCTAACGGGCAATTGGATTATCTAGGTTCCGTAGCGGGCACTTGGACTATGTAGGTTCCCTAGCGGGCACTTGGACTATGTAGGTTACCTAGCAGGCACTTTGACTATCTAGGTTAACTAACGGGCACTTGGACTATGTAGGTTGCCTAGCAAGCACTTGGACTATGTACGTCCCCTAGCGGGCACTTGAACTATCTAGGTTAACTAGAGGGCCCTTGGACTACGTAGGTTAACTACCGGGCACTTGGATTATCTAGGTTAACTAGCGGGCACTTGGACGATCTAGGTTAATTAGCGGGTACTTGGATTATCTAGGTTAACTAGCGGGCACTTGGACTATCTAGGTTAACTAGCAGGCACTTGGACTATCTAGATTAACTAGCGGGCCCTTGGACTATCTAGGTTTACTAGCGGGCACTTGGACTATCTAGGTTAACTAGCGGGTACTTGGACTATGTAGTTTCCCTAGCGGGCATTTGGATTATTTAGGTTACCTAGTGGGCACTTGGACTATGTAGGTTACCTAGCGGGCACTTGGACTATGTAGGTTAACTAGAAGGCACTTGGACTATCAAGGTTACCTAGCGGGCCCTTGGACTATGTAGGTTAAGAGCGGGCACTTGGACTATCTAGGTTAACGAACGTGCACTTGGACTATGTAGGTAACCTAGCGGGCACTTGGACTGTCTAGGTTACCTAGCGGGCACTTGGCCTATCTAGGTTAACGCCGGGCACTTGGACTATGTAGGTTACCTAGTGGGCACTTGGACTATGTAGGATCCCTATCGGACATTTGGACTACTTAGGTTACCTAGCGGGCACTTGGACTATCTAGGTTAACGAACGGGCTCTTGGAATATGTAGGTTAACTAGCGGACACTTCGACTATCTAGGTTAGCTAACGGGTAATTGGACTATCTAGGTTACCTAGCGGGTACTTGGACTATGTAGGTTCCCTAACGGGCACTTGGACTACTTAGGTTACCTAGCAGGCACTTTGACAATCTAGGTTAACTTACGGGCACTTGGACTATGTAGGTTGCCTAGGGAGCACTTGGACTATGTAGGTTCCCAGCGGGCAGTTGGACTATGTAGGTTCCCTATCCGGTACTTGGACTATCTAGGTTAACTAGCGGGCACATGGACTATCTAGGTTTCCTAGCCGGCACTCGGACTATGTACATACCCTAGCGTGCACTTGGACTATCTTGGTTACCTAGCAGGCACTTGGACTATGTACGTCCCCTAGTGGGCACTTGGACTATCTAGGTTAACTAACGGGCACTTGGACTATGTAGTTTCCCTAGCGGGCATTTGGATTATTTAGGTTACCTAGTGGGCACTTGGACTATGTAGGTTCCCTAGCGGGCACTTGGACTATCAAGGTAAACGAACGGGCACTTGGACTATGTAGGTTAACTAGCGGACACTTCGACTATCTAGGTTAGCTAACGGGCAATTGGACTATCTAGGTTACCTAGCGGGCACTTGGACTATGTAGGTTCCCTAGCGGGCACTTGGACTATGTAGGTTACCTAGCAGGCACTTTGACTATCTAGGTTAACTAACGGGCACTTGGACTATGTAGGTTCCCTAGCAAGCACTTGGACTATGTACGTCCCCTAGCGGGCACTTGTACTATCTAGGTTAACTAGAGCGCCCTTGGACTATGTAGGTTAACTATCGGGCACTTGGATTATCTAGGTTAACTAGCGGGCACTTGGACGATCTAGGTTAATAGCGGGCACTTGGGCTATCTAGGTTAACTAGTGGGCACTTGGACTATCTAGATTAACTAGCGGGCCCTTGGACTATCTTGGTTAACTAGTGGGCACTTGGACTATCTAGGTTAACTAGCGGGCACTTGGACTATCTAGATTAAGTAGCGGGCCCTTGGACTATCTAGGTTTACTAGCGGGCACTTGGATTATCTAGGTTAACTAGCGGGCACATGGACTATGTAGTTTCCCTAGCGGGCATTTGGATTATTTAGGTTACATAGTGGGCACTTGGACTATGTAGGTTACCTAGCGGGCACTTGGACTATGTAGGTTAACTAGAAGGCACTTGGACTATCAAGGTTACCTATCGGGCCCTTGGACTAAGTAGGTTACCAGCGAGCACTTGGACTATCTAGGTTAACGAACGTGCACTTTGACTATGTAGGTAACCTAGCGGGCACTTGGACTGTCTAGGTTACCTAGCGGGCACTTGGCCTATCTAGGTTAACTAACGGGCACATGGACTATGTAGTTTCCCTAGCGGGCATTTGGATTATTTAGGTTACCTAGTGGGCACTTGGACTATGTAGGTTCCCTAGCGGGCACTTGGACTATCTAGGTTAATGAACGTGCACTTGCACTATGTAGGTAACCTAGCAGGCACTTGGACTGTCTAGGTTATCTAGCGGGCACTTGGCCTATCTAGGTTAACGAACGGGCACTTGGACTATGTAGGTTAACTAGCGGACACTTCGACTATCTAGGTTAGCTAACGGGCAATTGGACTATCTAGGTTACCTAGCGGGAACTTGGACTATGTAGGTTCCCTAGCGGGCACTTGGACTATGTAGGTTACCTAGCAGGCACTTTGACTATCTAGGTTAACTAACGGGCACTTCTACTATGTAGGTTGCCTAGCAAGCACTTGGACTATGTACGTCCCCTAGCGGGCACTTGGACTATCTAGGTTAACTAGAGGGCCCTTGGACTATGTAGGTTAAGTATCGGGCACTTGGATTATCTAGGTTAACTAGCGGGCACTTGGACGATCTAGGTTAATAGCGGGCACTTGGGCTATCTAGATAAACTAGCGGGCACTTGGACTATCTAGATTAACTAGCGGGCCCTTGGACTATCTTGGTTAACTAGCGGGCACTTGGACTATCTAGGTTAACTAGCGGGCACTTTGACTATCTAGATTAACTAGCGGGCCCTTGGACTATCTAGATTAACTAGCGGGCCCTTGGACTATCTAGGTTTACTAGCGGGCACTTGGACTATCTAGGTTAACTAGCGGGCACTTGGACTATGTAGTTTCCCTAGCGGGCATTTGGATTATTTAAGTTACATAGTGGGCACTTGGACTATGTAGGTTACCTAGCGGGCACTTGGACTATGTAGGTTAACTAGAAGGCACTTGGACTCTCAAGGTTACCTATCGGGCCCTTGGACTAAGTAGGTTACCAGCGAGCACTAGGACTATCTAGGTTAACGAACGTGCACTTGGACTATGTTGGTAACCTATCAGGCACTTGGACTGTCTAGGTTACCTAGAGGGCACTTGGGCTATCTAGGGTAACGAACGGGCACTTGGACTATGTAGGTTAACTAGCGGACGCTTCGATTCTCTAGGTTAGCTAACGGGCAATTGGATTATCTAGGTTCCGTAGCGGGCACTTGGACTATGTAGGTTCCCTAGCGGGCACTTGGACTATGTAGGTTACCTAGCAGGCACTTTGACTATCTAGGTTAACTAACGGGCACTTGGACTATGTAGGTTGCCTAGCAAGCACTTGGACTATGTACGTCCCCTAGCGGGCACTTGAACTATCTAGGTTAACTAGAGGGCCCTTGGACTATGTAGGTTAACTACCGGGCACTTGGATTATCTAGGTTAACTAGCGGGCACTTGGACGATCTAGGTTAATTAGCGGGCACTTGGATTATCTAGGTTAACTAGCGGGCACTTGGACTATCTAGGTTAACTAGCAGGCACTTGGACTATCTAGATTAACTAGCGGGCCCTTGGACTATCTAGGTTTACTAGCGGGCACTTGGACTATCTAGGTTAACTAGCGGGCACTTGGACTATGTAGTTTCCCTAGCGGGCATTTGGATTATTTAGGTTACCTAGTGGGCACTTGGACTATGTAGGTTACCTAGCGGGCACTTGGACTATGTAGGTTAACTAGAAGGCACTTGGAATATCAAGGTTACCTAGCGGGCCCTTGGACTATGTAGGTTAAGAGCGGGCACTTGGACTATCTAGGTTAACGAACGTGCACTTGGACTATGTAGTTAACCTCTCGGGAACTTGGACTGTCTAAGTTACCTAGCGGGCACTTGGCCTATCTAGGTTAACGAACGGGCGCTTGGACTATGTAGGTTACCTAGCGGGCACTTGGACTATGTAGGATCCCTATCGCACATTTGGACTACTTAGGTTACCTAGCGGGCACTTGGACTATCTAGGTTAACGAACGGGCTCTTGGACTATGTCGGTTAACTAGCGGACACTTCGACTATCTAGGTTAGCTAACGGGCAATAGGACTATAGGTTACCTAGCGGGCTCTTGGACTATGTAGGTTCCCTAGCGGGTACTTGGACTATTTAGGTTACCTAGCAGGCACTTTAACTATCTAGGTTAACTAACGGGCACTTGGTCTATGTAGGTTGCCTAGCGAGCACTTGGACTATGTACGTCCCCTAGCGGGCACTTGAACTATCTAGGTTAACTAGAGGGCCCTTGGACTATGTAGGTTAACTATCGGGCACTTGGATTATCTAGGTTAACTAGCGGGCACTTGGACGATCTAGGTTAACTAGCGGGCACTTGGATTATCTAGGTTAAGTAGCGGGCACTTGGACTATCTAGGTTAACTAGCAGGCACTTGGACTATCTATATTAACTAGCGGGCCCTTGGACTATCTAGGTTAACTAGCGGGCACTTGGACTATGTAGTTTCCCTAGCGGGCATTTGGATTATTTAGGTTACCTAGTGGGCACTTGGACTATGTAGGTTACCTAGCGGGCACTTGGACTATGTAGGTTAACTAGAAGGCACTTGGACTATCAAGGTTACCTAGCGGGCCCTTGGACTATGTAGGTTAAGAGCGGGCACTTGGACTATCTAAGTTAACGAACGTGCACTTGGACAATGTAGGTAACCTAGCGGGCACTTGGACTGTCTAGGTTACCTAGCGGGCACTTGGCCTATCTAGGTTAACGCCGGGCACTTGGACTATGTAGGTTACCTAGTGGGCACTTGGACTATGTAGGATCCCTATCGGACATTTGGACTACTTAGGTTACCTAGCGGGCACTTGGACTATCTAGGTTAACGAACGGGCTCTTGGAATATGTAGGTTAACTAGCGGACACTTCGACTATCTAGGTTAGCTAACGGGTAATTGGACTATCTAGGTTACCTAGCGGGTATTTGGACTATGTAGGTTCCCTAACGGGCACTTGTACTATTTAGGTTACCTAGAAGGCACTTTGACAATCTAGGTTAACTTACGGGCACATGGACTATGTAGGTTGCCTAGGGAGCACTTGGACTATGTAGGTTCCCAGCGGGCAGTTGGACTATGTAGGTTCCCTATCCGGTACTTGGACTATCTAGGTTAACTAGCGGGCACATGGACTATCTAGGTTTCCTAGCCGGCACTCGGACTATGTAGATACCCTAGCGCGCACTTGGACTATCTTGGTTACCTAGCAGGCACTTGGACTATGTACGTCCCCTAGTGGGCACTTGGACTATCTAGGTTAACTAACGGGCACTTGGACTATGTAGTTTCCCTAGCGGGCATTTGGATTATTTAGGTTACCTAGTGGGCACTTGGACTATGTAGGTTCCCTAGCGGGCACTTGGACTATCAAGGTAAACGAACGGGCACTTGGACTATGTAGGTTAACTAGCGGACACTTCGACTATCTAGGTTAGCTAACGGGCAATTGGACTATCTAGGTTACCTAGCGGGCACTTGGACTATGTAGGTTCCCTAGCGGGCACTTGGACTATGTAGGTTACCTAGCAGGCACTTTGACTATCTAGGTTAACTAACGGGCACTTGGACTATGTAGGTTCCCTAGCAAGCACTTGGACTATGTACGTCCCCTAGCGGGCTCTTGGACTATCTAGGTTAACTAGAGGGCCCTTGGACTATGTAGGTTAACGATCGGGCACTTGGATTATCTAGGTTAACTAGCGGGCACTTGGACGATCTAGGTTAATAGCGGGCACTTGGGCTATCTAGGTTAACTAGTGGGCACTTGGACTATCTAGATTAACTAGCGGGCCCTTGGACTATCTTGGTTAACTAGCGGGCACTTGGACTATCTAGGTTAACTAGCGGGCACTTGGACTATCTAGATAAACTAGCGGGCCCTTGGACTATCTAGGTTTACTAGCGGGCACTTGGATTATCTAGATTAACTAGCGGGCACATGGACTATGTGGTTTCCCTAGCGGGCATTTCGATTATTTAGGTTACCTAGCGGGCACTTGGACTATGTAGGTTAACTAGAATGCACTTGGACTATCAAGGTTACCTATCGGGCCCTTGGACTAAGTAGGTTACCAGCGAGCACTTGGACTATCTAGGTTAACGAACGTGCACTTTGACTATGTAGGTAACCTAGCGGGCACTTGGACTGTCTAGGTTACCTAGCGGGCACTTGGCCTATCTAGGTTAACGAACGGGCGCTTGGACTATGTAGGTTACCTAGCGGGCACTTGGACTATGTAGGATCCCTATCGCACATTTGGACTACTTAGGTTACCTAGCGGGCACTTGGACTATCTAGGTTAACGAACGGGCTCTTGGACTATGTCGGTTAACTAGCGGACACTTCGACTATCTAGGTTAGCTAACGGGCAATAGGACTATAGGTTACCTAGCGGGCTCTTGGACTATGTAGGTTCCCTTGCGGGCACTTGGACTATTTAGGTTACCTAGCAGGCACTTTCACTATCTAGGTTAACTAACGGGCACTTGGACTATGTAGGTTGCCTAGCGAGCACTTGGACTATGTAGGCTCCCAGAGGGCAGTTGGACTATGTAGGTTCCCTATCGGGTACTTGGACTGTGTAGGTTAACTAGCGGGCAATTGGACTGTCTAGATTACCTAGTGTCACTTGGACTATGTAGTTTACCTAGCGAGCACTTGGACCATGTAGGTTCCCTAGCGGGCACTTGGACAATGTACGTTCCCTATCGGGTACTTGGACTGTCTAGGTTAACTAGAGGGCAATTGGACTGTCTAGGTTACCTAGTGGGCACTTGGACTATGTAGTTTACCTAGCAGGCACTTGGACTATGTAGGTTAACTAGCGGGCACTTGGACTATCTACGTTACCTAGCGGGCACTTGGACTATGTAGGTTAACAAACGGGCACTTGGACTTTGTAGGTAAACTAATGGTCACTTGGAGTGTCTAGGTTACCTAGAGGGGACTTGGACTATGTAGGTTAACTAGCGGGCACTTGGACTATGTAGGATCCCTATTGGACATTTGTACAACTTAGGTTAACTAGCGGGCACTTTGACTATCTAGGTTAACTAGCGGGCACTTGGACTATCTAGGTCAACTAGTGGGCCCTTGTACTATGTAGGTTAACTAGCGGTCACTGGACTATCTAGGTTAACTAACGGACCTTGGACTATGTAGGTTAAATAGCAGGCCCTTGGACTATGTACGTCCCCTAGTGGTCACTTGGACTATCTAGGTTAACTAACGGGCACTAGGACTATCTAGGTTAACTAGCGAGCACTTGGACTATGTAGGTTACCTCGCAGGCACTTGGATTATGAAGAATCCCTAGCGGGCACTTGGACTATCTGGGTTACCTAGCGGGCACTTGGACTATGTAGGTTAACTAGCGGACACTTGCACGATCTAGGTTAACTAGCGGGCCATTGCACTGTGTAGGTTAACTAGCAGGCGCATGGATTAGGTAGGTTTACTAGCAGGCACTTGGACTATCTAAGTTAACTAGCAGGCACTTGGACTATGTAGTTTCCCTAGCGGGCATTTGGACTATTTAGGTTACCATCGGGAACTTGGACTATGTAGGTTAACTAGCGGGCACTTGTACTATGTACATCCCCTAGTGGGCACTTGGACTATCTAGGTTAACTAACGTGCACTTGGACTATGTAGGTTGCCTAGCAGGCACTTGGACTATGTAGGTTCCCTAGCGGGCACTTGGATTATATAGGTTGCCTATCAGGCACTTGGACTATGTAGGTTAACTAGCGGGCATTTGGACAGTCTAGGTAACCTAGCGGGCCCTTGTACTATGTAGGTTAACTAGCGGGCACTTGGACTATGTAGGTTAACTAGCGGGTATTTGGACTATCTAGGTTAACTAACGGACCTTGGACTATGTAGGATAACTAGCGGGCCCTTGGACTATGTAGGTTGCCTAGCGAGCATTTGGACTATGTAGGTTCCCAGCGGGCAGTTGGACTATGTAGGTTCCCTATCGGATACTTGGACTGTCTAGGTTAACTAGCGGGCAATTGGACTGTCTAGGTTACCTAGTGGGCACTTGGACTATGTAGTTTACCTAGCGAGTACTTGGACTATGTAGGTTAACTAGCGGGCACTTTGACTATGTACGTTTCCTAGCGGGCGCTTGGGCTATCTACGTTACCTAGCGGGCACTTGGACTATGTAGGTTAACGAACGGGCACTTGGACTATGTAGGTAACCTAATGGTCACTTGGACTGTCTAGGTTACCTAGCGGGGACTTGGACTATGTAGGTTAACTAGCGGGCACTTGGACTATGTAGGATCCCTATCGGATATTTGTACTACTTAGGTTAACTAGCGGGCACTTTGACTATATAGTTTAACTAGCGGACCTTGGACTATGTAGGTTAACTAGCGGGCCCTTGGACTATGTAGGTTAACTAGCGGGCACTTGTACTATCTAGGTCAACTAGCGGGCCCTTGTACTATGTAGGTTAATTAGCGGGCACTTGGACTATATAGTTTAACTAGCGGACCTTGGACTATGTAGGTTAACTAGCGGGCCCTTGGACTATGTAGGTTAACTAGCGGGCACTTGTACTATCAAGGTCAACAAGCAGGCCCTTGTACTATGTAGGTTAACTAGCGGACACTTGGACTCTATAGGTTAACTAGAGGGCACTTGGACTATCTAGGTTAACTAACGGACCTTGGACTATGTAGGTTAAATAGCGGGCCCTTGGACTATGTACGTCCCCTAGTGGTCACTTGGACTATCTAGGTTAACTAAAGGGCACTAGGACTATGTAGGTTAACTAGCGAGCACTTGGACTATGTAGGTTTCCTCGTAGGCACTTGGATTATGAAGAATCCCTAGCGGGCACTTGGACTATCTGGGTTACCTAGCGGGCACTTGGACTATGTAAGTTAACTAGCGGACACTTGCACGATCTAGGTTAACTAGCGGGCCATTGCACTGTGTAAGTTAACTAGCAGGAGCATGGATTAGGTAGGTTTACTAGCAGGCACTTTGACTATCTAGGTTAACTAGCAGGCACTTGGACTATGTAGTTTCCCTAGCGGGCATTTGGTCTATTTAGGTTACCATCGGGAACTTGGACTATGTAGGTTAACTAGCGGGCACTTGTACTATGTACATCCCCTAGTGGGCACATGGACTATCTAGGTTAACTAACGTGCGCTTGGACTATGTAGGTTGCCTAGCGGGCACTTGGACTCTGTAGGTTCCCTAGCGGGCACTTGGATTATGTAGGTTGCCTATCAGGCACTTGGACTATGTAGGTTAACTAGCGGGCATTTGGACTGTCTAGGTAACCTAGCGGGCCCTTGTACTATGTAGTTTACCTAGCAAGTACTTGGACTATGTAGGTTAACTAGCGGGCATTTGGACTATCTAGGTTACCTAGAGGGCACTTGGACTATGTACGTTTCCTAGCGGGCGCTTGGGCTATCTACGTTACTTAGCGGGCACTTGGACTATATAGGTTAACGAACGGGCACTTGGACTATGTAGGTAACCTAATGGTCAATTGGACTGTCTAGGTTACCTAGCGGGGACTTGGACTATGTAGGTTAACTAGCGGGCACTTGGACTATGTAGGATCCCTATCGGATATTTGTACTACTTAGGTTAACTAGCGGGCACTTTGACTATCTAGGTTAACTAGCGGGCCCTTGGACTATTTAGGTCAACTAGCGGGCCCTTGTACTATGTAGGTTAACTAGCGGGCACTTGGACTATATAGTTTAACTAGCGTACCTTGGACAATGTAGGTTAACTAGCGGGCCCTTGGACTATGTAGGTTAACTAGCGGGCACTTGTAGTATCAAGGTCAACTAGCGGGCCCTTGTACTATGTAGGTTAACTAGCGGGCACTTGGACTATATAGGGTAACTAGAGGGCACTTGGACTATCTAGGTTAACTAACGGACCTTTGACTATGTAAGTTAACTAGCGGGCCCTTGAACTATGTACGTCCCCTAGTGGGCACTTGGACTATCTAGGTTAACTAACGGGCACTAGGACTATCTAGGTTAACTAGCGGGCACTTGGATTATGAAGGATGCCTAGCGGGCACTTGGACTATCTAGGTTACCTAGAAGGCACGTGGACTATGTAGGTTAACTAGCGGAGACTTGCACGATCTAGGTTATCTAGCGGGCCATTACACTATGTAGGTTAACTAGCGGGCCCATGGATTATGTAGGTTTACTAGCAGGCACTTGGACTATCTAGGTTAACTAGCAGGCACTTGGACTATGTAGTTTCCCTAGCGGGCATTTGGACTATTTAGGTTACCATCGGGAACTTGGACTATGTACGTCCCCTAGTGTGCACTTGGACTATCTAGGTTAACTAACGGGCACTTGGACTATGTAGGTTGCCTAGCGGGCACTTGGACTCTGTAGGTTCCCTAGCGGGAACTTGGATTATGTAGGTTCCCTATCGGGCACTTGGACTATGTAGGTTAACTAGCAGGCACTTGGACTGTCTAGGTAACCTAGCAGACACTTGGACTGTCTAGGTTACCTAGCGGGTACGTTGACTATCTAGGTTAACGCACGGGCTCTTGGACTATTTAGGTTACCTAGCGGGCACTTGGACTATGTAGGATCCCTATCGGACATTTGGACTACTTAGGTTACCTAGCGGGCACTTGGACTATCTAGGTTAACAAACGGGCTCTTGGACTATGTAGGTAAACTAGCGGACACTTCAACTATCTAGGTTAGCTAACGGGTAATTGGACTATCTAGGTTACCTAGCGGGTACTTGGACTATGTAGGTTCCCTAGCGGGCACTTGGACTATTTAGGTTAACTAGCGGGCACTTTGACTATCTAGGTTAACTAGCGGGCACTTGGACTATCTTGGTTTCCTAGCCGGCACTCGGACTATGTACATACCCTAGCGTGCACTTGGACTATCTTGGTTACCTCGCAGGCACTTAGACTATGTACGTCCCCTAGTGGGCACTTGGACTATCTAGGTTAACTAACGGGCACTTGGACTATGTAGTTTCCCTAGCGGGCATTTGGATTATTTAGGTTACCTAGTGGGCACTTGGACTATGTAGGTTCCCTAGCGGGCACTTGGACTATCTAGGTTAACGAACGTGCACGTGGACTATGTAGGTAACCTAGCGGGCACTTGGACTGTCTAGGTTACCTAGCGGGCACTTGGCCTATCTAGGTTAACGAACGGGCACTTGGACTATGTAGGTTACCTAGCGGGCACTTGGACTATGTAGGTTACCTAGCGGGCACTTGGACTATGTTGGATCCCTATCGGATATTTGGACTACTTAGGTAACCTAGCGGGCACTTGGAATATCTAGGTTAACGAACGGGCTCTTGGACTATGTAGGTTAACTAGCGCACACTTCGACTATCTAGGTTAGCTAACGGGTAATTGGACTATCTAGGTTACCTAGCGGGTACTTGGACTATGTAGGTTCCCTAGCGGGCACTTGGACTATTTAGGTAACCTAGCAGGCACTTGGACTATCTAGGTTACCTAGCGGGCACTTGGCCTATCTAGGTTACCGAACGGGCACTAGGACTATGTAGGTTAACTAGCGGACACTTCGACTATCTAGGTTAGCTAACGGGCAATTGGACCATCTAGGTTACCTAGCGGGCACTTGGACTATGTAGGTTCCCTAGCGGGCACTTGGACTATATATGTTACCTAGCAGGCACTTTTACTATCTAGGTTAACTAACGGGCACTTGGACTATGTAGGTTGCCTAGCAAGCACTTGGACTATTTACGTCCCCTAGCGGGCACTTGGACTATCTAGGTAAACTAGAGGGCCCTTGGACTATGTAGGTTAACTATCGGGCACTTGGATTATCTAGGTTAACTAGCGGGCACTTGGACGATCTAGGTTAATAGCGGGCACTTGGCTATCTAGGTTAACTAGCGGACACTTGGACTATCTAGATTAACTAGCGGGCCCTTGGACAATCTTGGTTAACTAGCGGGCACTTGGACTATCTAGGTTAACTAGCGAGCACTTGGACTATCTATGTTAACGAACGTGCACTTTGACTATGTAGGAAACCTAGCGGGCACTTGGAATGTGTAGGTTACCTAGCGGGCACTTGGCCTATCTAGGTTAACTAACGGGCACTTGGACTATGTAGTTTCCCTAGCGGGCCTTTGGATTATTTAGGTTACCTAGTGGGCACTTGGACTATGTAGGTTCCCTAGCGGGCACTTGGACTATCTAGGTTAATGAACGTGCACTTGCACTATGTAGGTAACCTAGCAGGCACTTGGACTGTCTAGGTTACCTAGCGGGCACTTGGCCTATCTAGGTTAACGAACGGGCACTTGGACTATGTAGGTTAACTAGCGGACACTTCGACTATCTAGGTTAGCTAACGGGCAATTGGACTATCTAGGTTACCTAGCGGGCAATTGGACTATGTAGGTTCCCTAGCGGGTACTTGGACTATTTAGGTTACCTAGCAGGCACTTTAACTATCTAGGTTAACTAACGGGCACTTGGAATATGTAGGTTGCCTAGCGAGCACTTGGACTATGTACGTCCCCTAGCGGGCACTTGAACTATCTAGGTTAACTAGAGGGCCCTTGGACTATGTAGGTTAACTATCGGGCACTTGGATTATCTAGGTTAACTAGCGGGCACTTGGACGATCTAGGTTAACTAGCGGGCACTTGGATTATCTAGGTTAAGTAGCGGGCACTTGGACTATCTAGGTTAACTAGCAGGCACTTGGACTATCTAGATTAACTAGCGGGCCCTTGGACTATCTAGGTTAACTAGAAGGCACTTGGACTATCAAGGTTACCTAGCGGGCCCTTGGACTATGTAGGTTAAGAGCGGGCACTTGGACTATCTAGGTTAACGAACGTGCACTTGGACTATGTAGGTAACCTAGCGGGCACTTGGACTGTCTAGGTTACCTAGCGGACACTTGGCCTATCTAGGTTAACGCCGGGCACTTGGACTATGTAGGTTACCTAGTGGGTACTTGGACTATGTAGGATCCCTATCGGACATTTGGACTACTTAGGTTACCTAGCGGGCACTTGGACTATCTAGGTTAACGAACGGGCTCTTGGAATATGTAGGTTAACTAGCGGACACTTCGACTATCTAGGTTAGCTAACGGGCAATTGGACTATCTAGGTTACCTAGCGGGCACTTGGACTATGTAGGTTCCCTAGCGGGCACTTGGACTATGAAGGTTACCTAGCAGGCACTTTGACTATCTAGGTTAACTTACGGGCACTTGGACTATGTAGGTTGCCTAGCGAGCACTTGGACTATGTAGGTGCCCAGCGGGCAGTTGGACTATGTAGGTTCCCTATCCGGTACTTGGACTATCTAGGTTAACTAGCGGGCACATGGACTATCTAGGTTTCCTAGCCGGCACTCGGACTATGTACGTCCCCTAGTGGGCACTTGGACTATCTAGGTTAACTAACGGGCACTTGGACTATGTAGTTTCCCTAGCGGGCATTTGGATTATTTAGGTTACCTAGTGGGCACTTGGACTATGTAGGTTCTCTAGCGGGCACTTGGACTATCAAGGTAAAGGAACGGGCACTTGGACTATGTAGGTTAACTAGCGGACACTTCGACTCTCTAGGTTAGCTAACGGGCAATTGGACTATCTAGGTTACCTAGCGGGCACTTGGACTATGTAGGTTCCCTAGCGGGCACTTGGACTATGTAGGTTACCTAGCAGGCACTTTGACTATCTAGGTTAACTAACGGGCACTTGGACTATGTAGGTTCCCTAGCAAGCACTTGGACTATGTACGTCCCCTAGCGGGCTCTTGGACTATCTAGGTTAACTAGAGGGCCCTTGGACTATGTAGGTTAACTATCGGGCACTTGGATTATCTAGGTTAACTAGCGGGCACTTGGACGATCTAGGTTAATAGCGGGCACTTGGGCTATCTAGGTTAACTAGTGGGCACTTGGACTATCTAGATTAACTAGCGGGCCCTTGGACTATCTTGGTTAACTAGCGGGCACTTGGACTATCTAGGTTAACTAGCGGGCACTTGGACTATCTAGATTAACTAGCGGGCCCTTGGACTATCTAGGTTTACTAGCGGGCACTTGGATTATCTAGATTAACTGGCGGGCACATGGACTATGTAGTTTCCCTAGCGGGCATTTGGATTATTTAGGTTACCTAGCGGGCACTTGTACTATGTAGGTTAACTAGAAGGCACTTGGACTATCAAGGTTACCTATCGGGCCCTTGGACTAAGTAGGTTACCAGCGAGCACTTGGACTATCTAGGTTAACGAACGTGCACTTTGACTATGTAGGTAACCTAGCGGGCACTTGGACTGTCTAGGTTACCTAGCGGGCACTTGGCCTATCTAGGTTAACTAACGGGCACTTGGACTATGTAGTTTCCCTAGCGGGCATTTGGATTATTTAGGTTACCTAGTGGGCACTTGGACTATGTAGGTTCCCTAGCGGGCACTTGGACTATCTAGGTTAATGAACGTGCACTTGCACTATGTAGGTAACCTAGCAGGCACTTGGACTGTCTAGGTTACCTAGCGGGCACTTGGCCTATCTAGGTTAACGAACGGGCACTTGGACTATGTAGGTTAACTAGCGGACACTTCGACTATCTAGGTTAGCTAACGGGCAATTGGACTATCTAGGTTACCTAGCGGGAACTTGGACTATGTAGGTTCCCTAGCGGGCACTTGGACTATGTAGGTTACCTAGCAGGCACTTTGACTATCTAGGTTAACTAACGGGCACATGGACTATGTAGGTTGCCTAGCAAGCACTTGGACTATGTACGTCCCCTAGCGGGCACTTGGACTATCTAGGTTAACTAGAGGGCCCTTGGACTATGTAGGTTAAGTATCGGGCACTTGGATTATCTAGGTTAACTAGCGGGCACTTGGACGATCTAGGTTAATAGCGGGCACTTGGGCTATCTAGATTAACTAGCGAGCACTTGGACTATCTAGATTAACTAGCGGGCCCTTGGAGTATCTTGGTTAACTAGCGGGCACTTGGACTATCTAGGTTAACTAGCGGGCACTTGGACTATCTAGATTAACTAGCGGGCCCTTGGACTATCTAGGTTTACTAGCGGTTACTTGGACTATCTAGGTTAACTAGCGGGCACTTGGACTATGTAGTTTCCCTAGCGGGCATTTGGATTATTTAAGTTACATAGTGGGAACTTGGACTATGTAGGTTACCTAGCGGGCACTTGGCCTATGTAGGTTAACTAGAAGACACTTGGACTATCAAGGTTACCTATCGGGCCCTTGGACTAAGTAGGTTACCAGCGAGCACTAGGACTATCTAGGTTAACGAACGTGCACTTGGACTATGTTGGTAACCTAGCAGGCACTTGGACTGTCTAGGTTACCTAGAGGGCACTTGGCCTATCTAGGGTAACGAACGGGCACTTGGACTATGTAGGTTAACTAGCGGACACTTCGACTCTCTAGGTTAGCTAACGGGCAATTGGATTATCTAGGTTCCCAAGCGGGCACTTGGACTACGTAGGTTCCCTAGCGGGCACTTGGACTATGTAGGTTACCAAGCAGGCACTTTGACTATCTAGGTTAACTAACGGGCACTTGGATTATGAAGGTTGCCTAGCGAGCACTTGGACTATGTACATCCCCTAGCGGGCACTTGAAATATCTAGGTTAACTAGAGGGCCCTTGGACTATGTAGGTTAACTACCGGGCACTTGGATTATCTAGGTTAACTAGCGGGCACTTGGACGATCTAGGTTAATTAGCGGGCACTTGGATTATCTAGATTAACTAGCGGGTCCTTGGACTATCTAGGTTTACTAGCGGGCACTTGGACTATCTAGGTTAACTAGCGGGTACTTGGACTATGTAGTTTCCCTAGCGGGCATTTGGATTATTTAGGTTACCAAGTGGGCACTTGGACTATGTAGGTTACCTAGCCGGCACTTGGACTATGTAGGTTAACTAGAAGGCACTTGGACTATCAAGGTTACCTAGCGGGCCCTTGGACTATGTAGGTTAAGAGCGGGCACTTGGACTATCTAGGTTAACGAACGTGCACTTGGACTATGTAGTTAACCTCTCGGGAACTTGGACTGTCTAAGTTACCTAGCGGGCACTTGGCCTATCTAGGTTAACGAACGGGCGCTTGGACTATGTAGGTTACCTAGCGGGCACTTGGACTATGTAGGATCCCTATCGCACATTTGGACTACTTAGGTTACCTAGCGGGCACTTGGACTATCTAGGTTAACGAACGGGCTCTTGGACTATGTCGGTTAACTAGCGGACACTTCGACTATCTAGGTTAGCTAACGGGCAATAGGACTATAGGTTACCTAGCGGGCTCTTGGACTATGTAGGTTCCCTAGTGGGCACTTGGACTATGTAGGTTACCAAGCAGGCACTTTGACTATCTAGGTTAACTAACGGGCACTTGGATTATGAAGGTTGCCTAGCGAGCACTTGGACTATGTACATCCCCTAGCGGGCACTTGAAATATCTAGGTTAACTAGAGGGCCCTTGGACTATGTAGGTAAACTACCGGGCACTTGGATTATCTAGGTTAACTAGCGGGCACTTGGACGATCTAGGTTAATTAGCGGGCACTTGGATTATCTAGATTAACTAGCGGGTCCTTGGACTATCTAGGTTTACTAGCGGGCACTTGGACTATCTAGGTTAACTAGCGGGTACTTGGACTATGTAGTTTCCCTAGCGGGCATTTGGATTATTTAGGTTACCAAGTGGGCACTTGGACTATGTAGGTTACCTAGCGGGCACTTGGACTATGTAGGTTAACTAGAAGGCACTTGGACTATCAAGGTTACCTAGCGGGCCCTTGGACTATGTAGGTTAAGAGCGGGCACTTGGACTATCTAGGTTAACGAACGTGCACTTGGACTATGTAGTTAACCTCTCGGGAACTTGGACTGTCTAAGTTACCTAGCGGGCACTTGGCCTATCTAGGTTAACGAACGGGCGCTTGGACTATGTAGGTTACCTAGCGGGCACTTGGACTATGTAGGATCCCTATCGCACATTTGGACTACTTAGGTTACCTAGCGGGCACTTGGACTATCTAGGTTAACGAACGGGCTCTTGGACTATGTCGGTTAACTAGCGGACACTTCGACTATCTAGGTTAGCTAACGGGCAATAGGACTATAGGTTACCTAGCGGGCTCTTGGACTATGTAGGTTCCCTAGTGGGCACTTGGACTATTTAGGTTACCTAGCAGGCACTTTCACTATCTAGGTTAACTAACGGGCACTTGGACTATGTAGGTTGCCTAGCGAGCACTTGGACTATGTAGGCTCCCAGAGGGCAGTTGGACTATGTAGGTTCCCTATCGGGTACTTGGACTGTGTAGGTTAACTAGCGGGCAATTGGACTGTCTAGATTACCTAGTGTCACTTGGACTATGTAGTTTACCTAGCGAGCACTTGGACCATGTAGGTTCCCTAGCGGGCACTTGGACAATGTACGTTCCCTATCGGGTACTTGGACTGTCTAGGTTAACTAGAGGGCAATTGGACTGTCTAGGTTACCTAGCAGGCACTTGGACTATGTAGGTTAACTAGCGGGCACTTGGACTATCTAGGTTACCTAGGGGGCACGTGGACTATGTACGTTTCCTAGCGGGCACTTGGGCTATCTACGTTACCTAGCAGGCACTTGGACTATGTAGGTTAACGAACGGGCACTTGGACTTTGTAGGTAACCTAATGGTCACTTGGAGTGTCTAGGTTACCTAGAGGGGACTTGGACTATGTAGGTTAACTAGCGGGCACTTGGACTATGGAGGATCCCTATGGGACATTTGTACTACTTAGGTTAACTAGCGGGCACTTTGACTATCAAGGTTAACTAGCGGGCACTTGGACTTTCTAGGTCAACTAGTGGGCCCTTGTACTATGTAGGTTAACTAGCGGTCACTGGACTATCTAGGTTAACTAACGGACCTTGGACTATGTAGGTTAAATAGCAGGCCCTTGGACTATGTACGTCCCCTAGTGGTCACTTGGACTATCTAGGTTAACTAACGGGCACTAGGACTATCTAGGTTAACTAGCGAGCACTTGGACTATGTAGGTTACCTCGCAGGCACTTGGATTATGAAGAATCCCTAGCGGGCACTTGGACTATCTGGGTTACCTAGCGGGCACTTGGACTATGTAGGTTAACTAGCGGACACTTGCACGATCTAGGTTAACTAGCCGGCCATTGCACTGTGTAGGTTAACTAGCAGGCGCATGGATTAGGTAGGTTTACTAGCAGGCACTTGGACTATCTAGGTTAACTAGCAGGCACTTGGACTATGTAGTTTCCCTAGCGGGCATTTGGACTATTTAGGTTACCATCGGGAACTTGGACTATGTAGGTTAACTAGCGGGCACTTGTACTATGTACATCCCCTAGTGGGCACTTGGACTATCTAGGTTAACTAACGTGCACTTGGACTATGTAGGTTGCCTAGCGGGCACTTGGACTATGTAGGTTCCCTAGCGGGCACTTGGATTATATAGGTTGCCTATCAGGCACTTGGACTATGTAGGTTAACTAGCGGGCATTTGGACTGTCTAGGTAACCTAGCGGGCCCTTGTACTATGTAGGTTAACTAGCGGGCACTTGGACTATGTAGGTTAACTAGCGGGTATTTGGACTATCTAGGTTAACTAACGGACCTTGGACTATGTAGGCTAACTAGCGGGCCCTTGGACTATGTAGGTTGCCTAGCGAGCATTTGGACTATGTATGTTCCCAGCGGGCAGTTGGACTATGTAGGTTCGCTATCGGATACTTGGACTGTCTAGGTTAACTAGCGGGCAATTGGACTGTCTAGGTTACCTAGTGGGCACTTGGACTATGTAGTTTACCTAGTGAGTACTTGGACTATGTAGGTTAACTAGCGGGCACTTTGACTATGTACGTTTCCTAGCGGGCGCTTGGGCTATCTACGTTACCTAGCGGGCACTTGGACTATGTAGGTTAACGAACGGGCACTTGGACTATGTAGGTAACCTAATGGTCACTTGGACTGTCTAGGTTACCTAGCGGGGACTTGGACTATGTAGGTTAACTAGCGGGCACTTGGACTATGTAGGATCCCTATCGGATATTTGTACTACTTAGGTTAACTAGCGGGCACTTTGACTATATAGTTTAACTAGCGGACCTTGGACTATGTAGGTTAACTAGCGGGCCCTTGGACTATGTAGGTTAACTAGCGGGCACTTGTACTATCTAGGTCAACTAGCGGGCCCTTGTACTATGTAGGTTAATTAGCGGGCACTTGGACTATATAGTTTAACTAGCGGACCTTGGACTATGTAGGTTAACTAGCGGGCCCTTGGACTATGTAGGTTAACTAGCGGGCACTTGTACTATCAAGGTCAGCAAGCGGGCCTTTGTACTATGTAGGTTAACTAGCGGACACTTGGATTCTATAGGTTAACTAGAGGGCACTTGGACTATCTAGGTTAACTAACGGACCTTGGACTATGTAGGTTAAATAGCGGGCCCTTGGACTATGTACGTCCCCTAGTGGTCACTTGGACTATCTAGGTTAACTAACGGGCACTAGGACTATGTAGGTTAACTAGCGAGCACTTGGACTATGTAGGTTTCCTCGTAGGCACTTGGATTATGAAGAATCCCTAGCGGGCACTTGGACTATCTGGGTTACCTAGCGGGCACTTGGACTATGTAGGTTAACTAGCGGACACTTGCACGATCTAGGTTAACTAGCGGGCCATTGCACTGTGTAAGTTAACTAGCAGGAGCATGGATTAGGTAGGTTTACTAGCAGGCACTTTGACTATCTAGGTTAACTAGCAGGCACTTGGACTATGTAGTTTCCCTAGCGGGCATTTGGACTATTTAGGTTACCATCGGGAACTTGGACTATGTAGGTTAACTAGCGGGCACTTGTACTATGTACATCCCATAGTGGGCACTTGGACTATCTAGGTTAACTAACGTGCGCTTGGACTATGTAGGTTGCCTAGCGGGCACTTGGACTCTGTAGGTTCCCTAGCGGGCACTTGGATTATGTAGGTTGCCTATCAGGCACTTGGACTATGTAGGTTAACTAGCGGGCATTTGGACTGTCTAGGTAACCTAGCGGGCCCTTGTACTATGTAGTTTACCTAGCAAGTACTTGGACTATGTAGGTTAACTAGCGGGCATTTGGACTATCTAGGTTACCTAGAGGGCACTTGGACTATGTACGTTTCCTAGCGGGCGCTTGGGCTATCTGCGTTACCTAGCGGGCACTTGGACTATGTAGGTTAACGAACGGGCACTTGGACTATGTAGGTAACCTAATGGTCACTTGGACTGTCTAGGTTACCTAGCGGGGACTTGGACTATGTAGGATCCCTATCAGATATTTGTACTACTTAGGTTAACTAGCGGGCACTTTGACTATCTAGGTTAAATAGCGGGCCCTTGGACTATTTAGGTCAACTAGCGGCCCCTTGTACTATGTAGGTTAACTAGCGGGCACTTGGACTATATAGTTTAACTAGCGTACCTTGGACTATGTAGGTTAACTAGCGGGCCCTTGGACTATGTAGGTTAACTAGCGGGCACTTGTACTATCAAGGTCAACTAGCGGGCCCTTGTACTATGTAGGTTAACTAGCGGGCACTTGGACTATATAGGGTAACTAGAGGGCACTTGGACTATCTAGGTTAACTAACGGACCTTTGACTATGTAAGTTAACTAGCGGGCCCTTGAACTATGTACGTCCCCTAGTGGGCACTTGGACTATCTAGGTTAACTAACGGGCACTAGGACTATCTAGGTTAACTAGCGGGCACTTGGATTATGAAGGATGCCTAGCGGGCACTTGGACTATCTAGGTTACCTAGAAGGCACGTGGACTATGTAGGTTAACTAGCGGAGACTTGCACGATCTAGGTTATCTAGCGGGCCATTACACTATGTAGGTTAACTAGCGGGCCCATGGATTATGTAGGTTTACTAGCAGGCACTTGGACTATCTAGGTTAACTAGCAGGCACTTGGACTATGTAGTTTCCCTAGCGGGCATTTGGACTATTTAGGTTACCATCGGGAACTTGGACTATGTACGTCCCCTAGTGTGCACTTGGACTATCTAGGTTAACTAACGGGCACTTGGACTATGTAGGTTGCCTAGCGGGCACTTGGACTCTGTAGGTTCCCTAGCGGGAACTTGGATTATGTAGGTTCCCTATCGGGCACTTGGACTATGTAGGTTAACTAGCAGGCACTTAGACTGTCTAGGTAACCTAGCAGACACTTGGACTGTCTAGGTTACCTAGCGGGCACGTTGACTATCTAGGTTAACGCACGGGCTCTTGGACTATTTAGGTTACCTAGCGGGCACTTGGACTATGTAGGATCCCTATCGGACATTTGGACTACTTAGGTTACCTAGCGGGCACTTGGACTATCTAGGTTAACAAAAGGGCTCTTGGACTATGTAGGTAAACTAGCGGACACTTTAACTATCTAGGTTAGCTAATGGGTAATTGGACTATCTAGGTTACCTAGCGGGTACTTGGACTATGTAGGTTCCCTAGCGGGCACTTGGACTATTTAGGTTAACTAGCGGGCACTTTGACTATCTAGGTTAACTAGCGGGCACTTGGACTATCTTGGTTTCCTAGCCGGCACTCGGACTATGAACATACCCTAGCGTGCACTTGGACTATCTTGGTTACCTCGCTGGCACTTAGACTATGTACGTCCCCTAGTGGGCACTTGGACTATCTAGGTTAACTAACCGGCACTTGGACTATGTAGTTTCCCTAGCGGGCATTTGGATTATTTAGGTTACCTAGTGGGCACTTGGAATATGTAGGTTCCCTAGCGGGCACTTGGACTATCTAGGTTAACGAACGTGCACTTGGACTATGTAGGTAACCTAGGCACTTGGACTATCTAGGTTACCTATCGGGCCCTTGGACTAAGTAGGTTACCAGCGAGCACTTGGACTATCTAGGTTAACGAACGTGCACGTGGACTATGTAGGTAACCTAGCGGGCACTTGGACTGTCTAGGTTACCTAGCGGGCACTTGGCCTATCTAGGTTAACGAACGGGCACTTGGACTATGTAGGTTACCTAGCGGGCACTTGGACTGTGTAGGTTACCTAGCGGGCACTTGGACTATGTTGGATCCCTATCGGACATTTGGACTACTTAGGTAACCTAGTGGGCACTTGGAATATCTAGGTTAACGAACGGGCTCTTGGACTATGTAGGTTAACTAGCGGACACTTCGACTATCTAGGTTAGCTAACGGGTAATTGGACTATCTAGGTTACCTAGCGGGTACTTGGACTATGTAGGTTCCCTAGCGGGCACTTGGACTATTTAGGTAACCTAGCAGGCACTTGGATTATCTAGGTTACCTAGCGGGCACTTGGCCTATCTAGGTTACCGAACGGGCACTTGGAATATGTAGGTTAACTAGCGGACACTTCGACTATCTAGGTTAGCTAACGGGCAATTGGACCATCTAGGTTACCTAGCGGGCACTTGGACTATGTAGGTTCCCTAGCGGGCACTTGGACTATATAGGTTACCTAGCAGGCACTTTGACTATCTAGGTTAACTAACGGGCACTTGGACTATGTAGGTTGCCTAGCAAGCACTTGGACTATGTACGTCCCCTAGCGGGCACTTGGACTATCTAGGTTAACTAGAGGGCCCTTGGACTATGTAGGTTAACTATCGGGCACTTGGATTATCTAGGTTAACTAGCGGGCACTTGGACGATCTAGGTTAATAGCGGGCACTTGGCTATCTAGGTTAACTAGCGGACACTTGGACTATCTAGATTAACTAGCGGGCCCTTGGACAATCTTGGTTAACTAGAGGGCACTTGGACTATCTAGGTTAACTAGTGGGCACTTGGACTATCTAGATTAACTAGCGGGCCCTTGGACTATCTAGGTTTACTAGCGGGCACTTGGACTATCTAGGTTAACTAGCGGGCACTTGGACTATGTAGTTTCCCTAGCGGGCATTTGGATTATTTAAGTTACATAGTGGGCACTTGGACTATGTAGGTTACCTAGCGGGCACTTGGACTATGTAGGTTAACTAGAAGGCACTTGGACTATCAAGGTTACCTATCGGGCCCTTGGACTAAGTAGGTTACCAGCGAGCACGTGGACTATCTAGGTTAACGAACGTGCACGTGGACTATGTAGGTAACCTAGCGGGCACTTGGACTGTCTAGGTTACCTAGCAGGCACTTGGCCTATCTAGGTTAACGAACGGGCACTTGGACTATGTAGGTTACCTAGTGGGCACTTGGACTATGTAGGTTACCTAGAGGGCAATTGGACTATGTAGGATCCCTATCGGACATTTGGACTACTTAGGTAACCTAGCGGGAACTTGGACTATCTAGGTTAACGAACGGGCTCTTGAACTATGTAGGTTAACTAGCGGACACTTCGACTATCTAGGTTAGCTAACGGGTAATTGAACTATCTAGGTTACCTAGCGGGTACTTGGACTATGTAGGTTCCCTAGCGGGCACTTGGACTATTTAGGTTACCTAGCAGGCACTTTGACTATCTAGGTTAACTTAAGGGCACTTGGACTATGTAGGTTGCCTAGCGAGCACTTGGACTATGTAGGTTCCCAGCGGGTAGTTGGACTATGTAGGTTCCCTATCGGTTACTTGGACTGTCTATGTTAACTAGAGGGCACTTGGACTATGTACGTTTCCTAGCGGGCACTTGGGCTATCTACGTTACCTCGCGGGCACTTGGACTATGTAGGTTAACGAACGGGCACTTGGACTATGTAGGTAACCTAATGGTCACTTGGACTGTCTAGGTTACCTAGCGGGGACTTCGACTATGTAGGTTAACTAGCGGGCACTTGGACTATGTAGGATCCCTATCAGACATTTGTACTACTTAGGTTAACTAGCGGGCACTTTGACTATCTAGGTTAACTTGCGGGCACTTGGACTATCTAGGTCAACTTGTACTATGTAGGTTAACTAACGGGCACTAGGAATATCTAGGTTAACTAGTGAGCACTTGGACTATCTATGTTACCTAGCAGGCACATGGATTATGAAGGATCCCTAGCAGGCACTTGGACAATCTAGGTTAACTAGCGGGCACTTGGACTATCTAGGTTAACTAACAGGAACTAGAACTATCTAGGTTAACTAGCGGGCACTTGGACTATCTAGGTTACCTAGCAGGCACTTGGATTATGAAGGATCCCTAGCGGGCACTTGGACTATCTAGGTTACCTAGCGGGCCCTTGGACTAAGTAGGTTAACAGCGGGCACTTGGACTATCTAGGTTAACGAACTTGCACTTGGACTATATAGGTTACCTAGCGGGCACTTGGCCTATCTAGGTTAACGCCGGGCACTTGGACTATGTAGGTTACCTAGTGGGCACTTGGACTATGTAGGATCCCTATCTGACATTTGGACTACTTAGGTTACCTAGCGGGCACTTGGACTATCTAGGTTAACGAACGGGCTCTTGGAATATGTAGGTTAACTAGCGGACACTTCGACTATCTAGGTTAGCTAACGGGTAATTGGACTATCTAGGTTACCTAGCTGGTATTTGGACTATGTAGGTTCCCTAACGGGCACTTGGACTATTTAGGTTACCTAGCAGGCAATTTGACTATCTAGGTTAACTTACGGGCACTTGGACTATGTAGGTTGCCTAGGGAGCACTTGGACTATGTAGGTTCCCAGCGGGCAGTTGGACTATGTAGGTTCCCTATCCGGTACTTGGACTCTCTAGGTTAACTAGCGGGCACTAGGACTATCTAGGTTTCCTAGCGGGCACTCGAACTATGTACATACCCTAGCGCGCACTTGGACTATCTTGGTTACCTAGCAGGCACTTGGACTATGTACGTCCCCTAGTGGGCACTTTGACTATCTAGGTT
Source organism: Tenrec ecaudatus (assembly GCF_050624435.1). Classification (NCBI taxonomy): domain Eukaryota; kingdom Metazoa; phylum Chordata; class Mammalia; order Afrosoricida; family Tenrecidae; genus Tenrec; species Tenrec ecaudatus. The sequence goes on along the minus strand of NW_027459378.1, from coordinate 231,613 downwards.
AACTAACGGGCACTTGGACTATGTAGGCTGCCTAGCAAGCACTTGGACTATGTACGTCCCCTAGCGGGCTCTTGGACTATCTAGGTTAACTAGAGGGCCCTTGGACTATGTAGGTTAACTATCGGGCACTTGGATTATCTAGGTTAACTAGCGGGCACTTGGACGATCTAGGTTAATAGCGGGCACTTGGGCTATCTAGGTTAACTAGCGGGCACTTGGACTATCTAGATTAACTAGCGGGCCCTTGGACTATCTTGGTTAACTAGCGGGCACTTGGACTATCCAGGTTAACTAGTGGGCACTTGGACTATCTAGATTAACTAGCGGGCCCTTGGACTATCTAGGTTTACTAGCGGGCACTTGGATTATCTAGGTTAACTAGCGGGCACATGGACTATGTAGTTTCCCTAGCGGGCATTTGGATTATTTAGGTTACATAGTGGGCACTTGGACTATGTAGGTTACCTAGCGGGCACTTGGACTATGTAGGTTAACTAGAAGGCACTTGGACTATCAAGGTTACCTATCGGGCCCTTGGACTAATTAGGTTACCAGCGAGCACTTGGACTATCTATGTTAACGAACGTGCACTTTGACTATGTAGGAAACCTAGCGGGCACTTGGAATGTCTAGGTTACCTAGCGGGCACTTGGCCTATCTAGGTTAACTAACGGGCACTTGGACTATTTAGTTTCCCTAGCGGGCCTTTGGATTATTTAGGTTACCTAGTGGGCACTTGGACTATGTAGGTTCCCTAGCGGGCACTTGGACTATCTAGGTTAATGAACGTGCACTTGCACTATGTAGGTAACCTAGCAGGCACTTGGACTGTCTAGGTTACCTAGCGGGCACTTGGCCTATCTAGGTTAACGAACGGGCACTTGGACTATGTAGGTTAACTAGCGGACACTTCGACTATCTAGGTTAGCTAACGGGCAATTGGACTATCTATGTTACCTAGCGGGCACTTGGACTATGTAGGTTCCCTAGCGGGCACTTGGACTATGTAGGTTACCTAGCAGACACTTTGACTATCTAGGTTTACTAATGGGCACTTGGACTATGTAGGTTGCCTAGCAAGCACTTGGACTATGTACGTCCCCTAGCGGGCACTTGGACTATCTAGGTTAACTAGAGGGCCCTTGGACTATGTAGGTTAAGTATCGGGCACTTGGATTATCTAGGTTAACTAGCGGGCACTTGGACGATCTAGGTTAATAGCCGGCACTTGGGCTATCTAGGTTAACTAGCGGGCACTTGGACTATCTAGATTAACTAGCGGGCCCTTGGACTATCTTGGTTAACTAGCGGGCACTTGGACTATCTAGGTTAACTAGCGGGCACTTGGACTATCTAGATTAACTAGCGGGCCCTTGGACTATCTAGGTTTACTAGCGGGCACTTGGACTATCTAGGTTAACTAGCGGGCACTTTGACTATGTAGTTTCTCTAGCGGGCATTTGGATTATTTAAGATACATAGTGGGTACTTGGACTATGTAGGTTACCTAGCGGGCACTTGGACTATGTAGGTTAACTAGAAGGCACTTGGAGTATCAAGGTTACCTATCGGGCCCTTGGACTAAGTAGGTTACCAGCGAGCACTAGGACTATCTAGGTTAACGAACGTGCACTTGGAGTATGTAGGTTACCTAGCGGGCACTTGGACTATGTAGGATCCCTATCAGACATTTGGACTACTTAGGTTACCTAGCGGGCACTTGGACTATCTAGGTTAACGAACGGGCTCTTGGACTATGTAGGTTAACTAGCGGACACTTCGACTATCTAGGTTAGCTAACGGGTAATTGGACTATCTAGGTTACCTAGCGGGTACTTGGACTATGTAGGTTCCCTAGCGGGCACTTGGACTATTTATGTTACCTAGCAGGCACTTTGACTATCTAGGTTAACTTACGGGCACTTGGACTATGTAGGTTGCCTAGCGAGCACTTGGACTATGTAGGTTCCCAGCGGGCAGTTGGACTATGTAGGTTCCCTATCGGGTACTTGGACTGTCTAGGTTAACTATAGGGCACTTGGACTATGTACGTTTCCTAGCGGGCACTTGGGCTGTCTACGTTACCTCGCGGGCACTTGGACTATGTAGGTTAACAAACGGGCACTTGGACTATGTAGGTAACCTAATGGTCACTTGGACTGTCTAGGTTACCTACCGGGGACTTCGATTATGTAGGTTAACTAGCGGGCACTTGGATATGTAGGATCCCTATCAGACATTTGTACTACTTAGGTTAACTAGCGGGCACTTTGACTATCTAGGTTAGCTAGCGGGCACTTAGACTATCTAGGTCAACTAGCGGGCCCTTGTACTATGTAGGTTAACTAACGGGCACTAGGACTATCTAGGTTAACTAGCGAGCACTTGGACTATCTAGGTTACCTTGCAGGCACATGGATTATGAAGGATCCCTAGCGGGCACTTGGACAATCTAGGTTAACTAGCGGGCACTTGGACTATCTAGGTTACCTAACGGGAACTAGGACTATGTAGGTTAACTAGCGGGCACTTGGACTATCTAGGTTACCTAGCAGGCACTTGGATTATGAAGGATCCCTAGCGGGCACTTGGACTATCTAGGTTACCTAGCGGGCCCTTGGATTAGTAGGTTAAGAGCGGGCACTTGGACTCTCTAGGTTAACGAACGTGCACTTCTACTATGTAGGTAACCTAGCGGGCACTTGGACTGTCTATGTTACCTAGCGGGCACTTGGCCTATCTAGGTTAACGAACGGGCACTTGGACTATGTAGGTTACCTAGTGGGCAATTGGATTATTTAGGTTACCTAGTGGGCACTTGGACTACTTAGGTTACCTAGCGGGCACTTGTACTATCTAGGTTAACGAACGGTCTCTTGGAATATGTAGGTTAACTAGCGGACACTTCGACTATCTAGGTTAACTAACGGGTAATTGGACTATCTAGGTTACCTAGCGGGTATTTGGACTATGTAGGTTTCCTAACGGGCACTTGGACTATTTAGGTTACCTAGCAGGCACTTTGACTATCTAGGTTAACTTACGGGCACTTGGACTATGTAGGTTGCCTAGGGAGCACTTGGACTATGTAGGTTCCCAGCGGGCAGTTGGACTATGTAGGTTCCCTATCCGGTACTTGGACTATCTAGGTTAACTAGCGGGCACTTGGACTATCTAGGTTAACTAACGGGAACTAGGACTATCTAGGTTAACTAGCGGGCAATTGGACTATCTAGGTTACCTAGCAGGCACTTGGATTATGAAGGATCCCTAGCGGGCACTTGGACTATCTAGGTTACCTAGCGAGCCCTTTGACTAAGTAGGTTAAGAGCGGGCACTTGGACTATCTAGGTTAACGAACGTGCACTTGGACTATGTAGGTAACCTAGCGGGCACTTGGACTGTCTAGGTTACCTAGCGGGCACTTGGCCTACCTAGGTTAATGATCGGGCACTTGGACTATGTAGGTTACCTAGTGGGCACTTGGACTATGTAGGATCCCTATTGGACATTTGGACTACTTAGGTTACCTAGCGGGCACTTGTACTATCTAGGTTAACGAACGGGCTCTTGGAATATGTAGGTTAACTAGCAGACAATTCGACTATCTAGGTTAGCTAATGGGTAATTGGACTATCTAGGTTACCTAGCGGGTATTTGGACTATGTAGGTTCCCTAACGGGCACTTGGACTATTTAGGTTACCTAGCAGGCAATTTGACTATCTAGGTTAACTTACGGGCACTTGGACTATGTAGGTTGCCTAGGGAGCACTTGGACTATGTAGGTTCCCAGCGGGCAGTTGGACTATGTAGGTTCCCTATCCGGTACTTGGACTATCTAGGTTAACTAGCGGGCACTTGGACTATCTTGGTTACCTAGCAGGCACTTGGACTATGTACGTCCCCTAGTGGGCACTTGGACTATCTAGGTTAACTAACGGGCACTTGGACTATGTAGTTTCCCTAGCGGGCAATTGGATTATTTAGGTTACCTAATGGGCACTTGGACTATGTAGGTTCCCTAGCGGGCACTTCGACTATCTAGGTTAACGAACGTGCACTTGGACTATGTAGGTTAACTAGCGGACACTTCGACTATCTAGGTTAGCTAACGTGCAATTGGACTATCTAGGTTACCAAGCGGGCACTTGGACTATGTAGGTTCCCTAGCGGGCACTTGGACTATGTAGGTTACCTAGCAGGCACTTTGACTATCTAGGTTAACTAACTGGCACTTGGACTATGTAGGTTGCCTAGCAAGCACTTGGACTATGTACGTCCCCTAGCGGGCACTTGGACTATCTAGGTTAACTAGAGGGCCCTTGGACTATGTAGGTTAACTATCGGGCACTTGGATTATCTAGGTTAACTAGCGGGCACTTGGACGATCTAGGTTAATAGCAGGCACTTGGGCTATCTAGGTTAACTAGCGGGCACTTGGACTATCTAGATTAACTAGCGGGCCCTTGGACTATCTTGGTTAACTAGCGGGCACTTGGACTATCTAGGTTAACTAGCCGGCACTTGGACTATCTAGATTAACTAGCGGGCCCTTGGACTATCTAGGTTTACTAGCGGGCACTTGGATTATCTAGGTTAACTAGCGGGCACTTGGACTATGTAGTTTCCCTAGCGGGCATTTGGATTATTTAGGTTACATAGTGGGCACTTGGACTATGTAGGTTACCTAGCGGGCACTTGGACTATGTAGGTTAACTAGAAGGCACTTGGACTATCAAGGTTACCTATCAGGCACTTGGACTAAGTAGGTTACCAGCGAACACTTGGACAATCTAGGTTAACGAACGTGCACTTGGACTATGTAGGTAACCTAGCGGGCACTTGGACTGTCTAGGTTACCTAGCGGGCACTTGGCCTATCTAGGTTAACGAACGGGCACTTGGACTATGTAGGTAACCTAGCGGGCCCTTGGACTGTCTAGGTTACCTAGCGGGCACTTGGCCTATCTAGGTTAACTAACGGGCACTTGGACTATGTAGTTTCCCTAGCGGGCCTTTGGATTATTTAGGTTACCTAGTGGGCACTTGGACTATGTAGGTTCCCTAGCGGGCACTTGGAGTATCTAGGTTAACGAACGTGCACTTGGACTATGTAGGTAACCTAGCAGGCACTTGGACTGTCTAGTTTACCTAGCGGGCACTTGGCCTATCTACGTTAACGAACGGGCACTTGGACTATGTAGGTTAACTAGCGGACACTTCGACTATCTAGGTTAGCTAATGAGCAATTGGACTATCTAGGTTACCTAGCGGGAACTTGGACTATGTAGGTTCCTTGGCGGGCACTTGGACTATGTAGGTTACCTAGCAGGCACTTTGACTATCTAGGTTAACTAACGGGCACTTGGACTATGTAGGTTGCCTAGCAAGCACTTGGACTATGTACGTCCCCTAGTGGGCACTTGGACTATCTAGGTTAACTAGAGGGCCCTTGGACTATGTAGGTTAACTATCGGGCACTTGGATTATCTAGGTTAACTAGCGGGCACTTGGACGATCTTGGTTATTAGCGGGCACTTGGGCTATCTAGGTTAACTAGCGGGCACTTGGACTATCTAGATTAACTAGCGGGCCCTTGGACTATCTTGGTTAACTAGCGGGCACTTGGACAATCTAGGTTAACTAGCGGGCACTTGGACTATCTAGGTTTACTAGCGGGCACATGGACTACGTAGTTTCCCTAGCGGGCATTTGGATTATTTAGGTTACATAGTGGGCACTTGGACTATGTAGGTTACCTAGCGGGCACTTGGACTATGTAGGTTAACTAGAAGGCACTTGGACTATCAAGGTTACCTATCGGGCCCTTGGACTAAGTAGGTTACCAGCGAGCACTTGGACTATCTAGGTTAACGAATGTGCACTTGGACTATGTAGGTAACCTACCGGGCACTTGGACTGTCTTGGTTACCTAGCGGGCACTTGGCCTATCTAGGTTAATGAACGGGCACTTGGACTATGTAGGTTACCTAGTGGGCACTTGGACTATGTAGGATCCCTATCGGACATTTGGACTACTTAGGTTACCTAGCGGGCACTTGGACTATCTAGGTTAACGAACGGGCTCTTGGACTATGTAGGTTAACTAGCGGACACTTCGACTATCTAGGTTAGCTAACGGGTAATTGGACTATCTAGGTTACCTAGTGGGTACTTGGACTATGTAGGTCCCCTAGTGGGCACTTGGACTATTTAGGTTACCTAGCAGGCACTTTGACTATCTAGGTTAACTTACGGGCACTTGGACTATGTAGGTTGCCTAGCGAGCACTTGTACTATCTAGGTTAACGAACGTGCACTTGGACTATGTAGGTTAACTAGCGGACACTTCGACTATCTAGGTTAGCTAACGTGCAATTGGACTATCTAGGTTACCAAGCGGGCACTTGGACTATGTAGGTTCCCTAGCGGGCACTTGGACTATGTAGGTTACCTAGCAGGCACTTTGACTATCTAGGTTAACTAACTGGCACTTGGACTATGTAGGTTGCCTAGCAAGCACTTGGACTATGTACGTCCCCTAGCGGGCACTTGGACTATCTAGGTTAACTAGAGGGCCCTTGGACTATGTAGGTTAACTATCGGGCACTTGGATTATCTAGGTTAACTAGCGGGCACTTGGACGATCTAGGTTAATAGCAGGCACTTGGGCTATCTAGGTTAACTAGCGGGCACTTGGACTATCTAGATTAACTAGCGGGCCCTTGGACTATCTTGGTTAACTAGCGGGCACTTGGACTATCTAGGTTAACTAGCCGGCACTTGGACTATCTAGATTAACTAGCGGGCCCTTGGACTATCTAGGTTTACTAGCGGGCACTTGGATTATCTAGGTTAACTAGCGGGCACTTGGACTATGTAGTTTCCCTAGCGGGCATTTGGATTATTTAGGTTACATAGTGGGCACTTGGACTATGTAGGTTACCTAGCGGGCACTTGGACTATGTAGGTTAACTAGAAGGCACTTGGACTATCAAGGTTACCTATCAGGCACTTGGACTAAGTAGGTTACCAGCGAACACTTGGACAATCTAGGTTAACGAACGTGCACTTGGACTATGTAGGTAACCTAGCGGGCACTTGGACTGTCTAGGTTACCTAGCGGGCACTTGGCCTATCTAGGTTAACGAACGGGCACTTGGACTATGTAGGTAACCTAGCGGGCCCTTGGACTGTCTAGGTTACCTAGCGGGCACTTGGCCTATCTAGGTTAACTAACGGGCACTTGGACTATGTAGTTTCCCTAGCGGGCCTTTGGATTATTTAGGTTACCTAGTGGGCACTTGGACTATGTAGGTTCCCTAGCGGGCACTTGGAGTATCTAGGTTAACGAACGTGCACTTGGACTATGTAGGTAACCTAGCAGGCACTTGGACTGTCTAGTTTACCTAGCGGGCACTTGGCCTATCTACGTTAACGAACGGGCACTTGGACTATGTAGGTTAACTAGCGGACACGTCGACTATCTAGGTTAGCTAATGAGCAATTGGACTATCTAGGTTACCTAGCGGGAACTTGGACTATGTAGGTTCCTTGGCGGGCACTTGGACTATGTAGGTTACCTAGCAGGCACTTTGACTATCTAGGTTAACTAACGGGCACTTGGACTATGTAGGTTGCCTAGCAAGCACTTGGACTATGTACGTCACCTAGTGGGCACTTGGACTATCTAGGTTAACTAGAGGGCCCTTGGACTATGTAGGTTAACTATCGGGCACTTGGATTATCTAGGTTAACTAGCGGGCACTTGGACGATCTTGGTTATTAGCGGGCACTTGGGCTATCTAGGTTAACTAGCGGGCACTTGGACTATCTAGATTAACTAGCGGGCCCTTGGACTATCTTGGTTAACTAGCGGGCACTTGGACAATCTAGGTTAACTAGCGGGCACTTGGACTATCTAGGTTTACTAGCGGGCACATGGACTACGTAGTTTCCCTAGCGGGCATTTGGATTATTTAGGTTACATAGTGGGCACTTGGACTATGTAGGTTACCTAGCGGGCACTTGGACTATGTAGGTTAACTAGAAGGCACTTGGACTATCAAGGTTACCTATCGGGCCCTTGGACTAAGTAGGTTACCAGCGAGCACTTGGACTATCTAGGTTAACGAATGTGCACTTGGACTATGTAGGTAACCTACCGGGCACTTGGACTGTCTTGGTTACCTAGCGGGCACTTGGCCTATCTAGGTTAATGAACGGGCACTTGGACTATGTAGGTTACCTAGTGGGCACTTGGACTATGTAGGATCCCTATCGGACATTTGGACTACTTAGGTTACCTAGCGGGCACTTGGACTATCTAGGTTAACGAACGGGCTCTTGGACTATGTAGGTTAACTAGCGGACACTTCGACTATCTAGGTTAGCTAACGGGTAATTGGACTATCTAGGTTACCTAGCGGGTACTTGGACTATGTAGGTCCCCTAGTGGGCACTTGGACTATTTAGGTTACCTAGCTGGCACTTTGACTATCTAGGTTAACTTACGGGCACTTGGACTATGTAGGTTGCCTAGCGAGCACTTGGACTATGTAGGTTCCCAGCGGGCAGTTGGACTATGTAGGTTCCCTATCGGGTACTTGGATTGCCTAGGTTAACTAGAGGGCACTTGGACTATGTACATTTCCTAGTGGGCACTTGGGCTATCTACGTTACCTAGCGGGCACAGGGACTATGTAGGTTAACAAACAGGCACTTGGACTATGTAGTTAACCTAATGGTCACTTGGACTGTCTAGGTTACCTAGCGGGACTTCGACTATGTTGGCTTACTAGCGGGAACTTGGACTATGTAGGATCCCTATCGGACATTTGTACTACTTAGGTTAACTAGCGGGCACTTTGACTATCTAGGTTAACTAGCGGGCACTTGGACTATCTAGGTCAACTAGCGGGCCCTTGTACTATGTAGGTTAACTAACGGGCACTAGGACTATCTAGGTTAACTAGCGAGCACTTGGACTATCTAGGTTACCTAGCAGGCACATGGATTATGAAGGATCCCTAGCGGGCACTTGGACAATCTAGGTTAACTAGCGGGCACTTGGACTATCTAGGTTAACTAACGGGAACTAGCACTATCTAGGTTAACTAGCGGGCACATGGACTATCTAGGTTACCTAGCAGGCACTTGGATTATGAAGGATCCCTAGCGGGCACTTGGACTATCTAGGTTACCTAGCGGGCCCTAGGACAAAGTAGGTTAAGAGCAGACACTTGGACTATCTAGGTTAAGGAACGTGCACTTGGACTATGTAGGTAACCTAGCGGGCACTTGGACTGTCTAGGTAACCTAGCGGGCACTTGGCCTATCTAGGTTAACGAACGGGCACTTGGACTATGTAGGTTACCTAGCGGGCACTTGGACTATGTAGGATCCCTATCGCACATTTGGAATACTTAGGTTACCTAGCGGGCACTTGGACTATCTAGGTTAACCAACGGGCTCTTGGAATATGTAGGTTAACTAGCGGACACTTCGACTATCTAGGTTAGCTAACGGGTAATTGGACTATCTAGGTTACCTAGCGGGTATTTGGACTATGTAGGTTCCCTAGCGGGCACTTGGACTATTTAGGTTACCTAGCAGGCACTTTGACTATCTAGGATAACTTACGGGCACTTGGACTATGTAGGTTACCTAGGGAGCACTTGGACTATGTAGGTTCCCAGCGGGCAGTTGGACTATATAGGTTCCCTATCGGGTACTTGGACTGCCTAGGTTAACTAGAGGGCACTTGGATTATGTACGTTTCCTAGCGGGCACTTGGGCTATCTACGTTACCTAGCGGGCACTTGGACTATGTAGATTAACTAACGGGCACTTGGACTATGTAGGTAACCTAATGGTCACTTGGACTGTCTAGGTTACCTAGCGGGGACTTGGACTATGTAGGTTAACTAGCGGGCACTTGGACTATGTAGGATCCCTATCGGACATTTGTACTACTTAGGCTAACTAGCGGGCACTTTGACTATCTAGGTTAACTAGCGGGCACTTGAACTATCTAGGTCAACTAGCGGGCCCTTGTACTATGTAGGTTAACTAGCGGGCACTTGGACTATATAGTTTAACTAGCGGACCTTGGACTATGTAGGTTAACTAGAGGGCCCTTGGACTATGTAGGTTAACTATCGGGCACTTGGAATATCAAGGTCAACTAGCGGGCCCTTGTACTATGTAGGTTAACTAGCGGGCACTTTGACTATATAGGTTAACTAGCGGGCACTTGGACTATCTAGGTTAACTAACGGACCTTTGACTATGTAGGTTAACTAGCGGGCCCTTAGACTATGAACGTACCCTAGTGGGCACTTGAACTATCTAGGTTAACTAACGGGCACTTGGACGATCTAGGTTACCTAGCAGGCACTTGGATTATGAAGGATGCCTAGCGGGCACTTGGACTATCTAGGTTACCTAGCGGGCACTTGGACTATCTAGGTTACCTAGCAGGCACTTGGATTATGAAGGATGCCTAGCGGGCACTTGGACTATCTAGGTTACCTAGCAGGCACGTGGACTATGTAGGTTAACTAGCGAACACTTGCTCGATCTATTTTAACTAGCGGGCCATTACACTATGTAGGTTAACTTTCGGGCCCATGGATTATGTAGGTTTACTAGCAGGCACTTGGACTATATAGGTTAACTAGCAGGCACTTGGACTATGTAGTTTCCCTATCGGGAATTTGGACTATATAGGTTACCATCGGGAACTTGGACTATCTAGGTTAACTAGCAGCACTTGGACTATCTAGATTAACTAGCGGGCCCTTGGACTATCTAGGTTAACTAGTGGGCACTTGGACTATCTAGGTTAACTAGCGGGCACTTGGACTATCTAGATTAACTAGCGGGCCCTTGGGCTATCTAGGTTTACTATCGGGAACTTGGACTATCTATGTTAACTAGCGGGCACTTGGACTATGTAGTTTCCCTAGCGGGCATTTGGATTTTTTAGGTTACCTAGTGGGCACATGGACTTTGTAGGTTACCTAGCGGGCACTTGGACTATGTAGGTTAACTAGAAGGCACTTGGACTATCAAGGTTACCTATCGGGCCCTTGGACTAAGTACGTTACCAGCGAGCACTTGGACTATCTAGGTTAACGAACGTGCACTTGGACTATGTAGGTAACCTAGCGGGCACTTGGACTGTCTAGGTTACCTAGCGGGCACTTGGCCTATCTAGGTTAACGAACGGGCACTTGGACTATGTAGGTTACCTAGCGGGCACTTGGACTATGTAGGATCCCTATCGGACATTTGGACTACTTAGGTTAACTAGCGGGCACTTGGACTATCTAAGTTAACGAACGGGCTCTTGGACTATGTAGGTTAACTAGCGGACACTTCGACTATCTAGGTTAGCTAACGGGTAATTGGACTATCTAGGTTACCTAGCGGGTACTTGGACTATGTAGGTTCCCTAGCGGGCACTTGGACTATTTAGGTTACCTAGCAGGCACTTTGACTATCTAGGTTAACTTAAGGGCACTTGGACTATGTAGGTTGCCTAGCGAGCACTTGGACTATGTAGGTTCCCAGCGGGCAGTTGGACTATGTAGGGTCCCTCTCGGGTACTTGGACTGCCTAGGTTAACTAGAGGGCACTTGGACTATGTACGTTTCCTAGCGTGCACTTGGGCTATCTACGTTACCTAGCGGGCACAGGGACTATGTAGGTTAACTAACGGGCACTTGGACTATGTAGGTAACCTAATGGTCACTTGGACTGTCTAGGTTACCTAGCGGGGACTTCGACTATGTAGGTTAACTAGCGGGAACTTGGACTATGTAGGATTCCTATCGGACATTTGTACTACTTAGGTTAACTAGCGGGCACTTTGACTATCTAGGTTAACTAGCGGGCACTTGGACTATCTAGGTCAACTAGCGGGCCCTTGTACTATGTAGGTTAACTAACGGGCACTAGGACTATCTAGGTTAACTAGCGAGCACTTGGACTATCTAGGTTACCTAGCAGGCACATGGATTATGAAGGATCCCTAGCGGGCACTTGGACAATCTAGGTTAACTAGCGGGCACTTGGACTATCTAGGTTAACTAACGGGAACTAGCACTATCTAGGTTAACTAGCGGGCACTTGGACTATCTAGGTTACCTAGCAGGCACTTGAATTATGAAGGATCCCTAGCGGGCACTTGGACTATCTAGGTTAACTAGCGGGCCCTTGGACTAAGTAGGTTAAGAGCAGGCAGTAGGACTATCTAGGTTAACGAACGTGCACTTGGACTATGTAGGTAACCTAGCGGGCACTTGGACTGTCTAGGTAACCTAGCGGGCACTTGGCCTATCTAGGTTAACGAACGGGCCCTTGGACTATGTAGGTTACCTAGTGGGCACTTGGACTATTTAGGATCCCTATCGGACATTTGGACTACTTAGTTTACCTAGCGGGCACTTGGACTATCTAGGTTAACGAACGGGCTCTTGGAATATGTAGGTTAACTAGTGGATACTTCGACTATCTAGGTTAGGTAACGGGAAATTCGACTATCTAGGTTACCTAGCGGGTATTTGGACTATGTAGGTTCCCTAGCGGGCACTTGGACTATTTAGGTTACGTACCAGGCACTTTTACTATCTAGTTTAACTTACGGGCACTTGGACTATGTCGGTTGCCTAGGGAGCACTTGGACTATGTAGGTTCCCAGCAGGCAGTTGGACTATGTAGGTTCCCTATCGGGTTCTTGGTCTGTCTAGGTTACCTAGCGGGGACTTGGACTATGTAGGTTAACTAGCGGGCACTTGGACTATGTAGGATCCCTATCGGACATTTGTACTACTTAGGCTAACTAGCGGGCACTTTGACTATCTAGGTTAACTAGCGGGCACTTGGACTATCTAGGTCAACTAGCGGGCCCTTGTACTATGTAGGTTAACTAGCGGGCACTTGGACTATCTAGGTTAACTAACGGACCTTTGACTATGTAGGTTAACTTGCGGGCCCTTAGATAATGTACGTCCCCTAGTTGGCACTTGGACTATCTAGGTTAACTAACGGGCACTTGGACGATCTAGGTTACCTAGCAGGCACTTGGATTATGAAGGATGCCTAGCGGGCACTTGGACTATCTAGGTTACCTAGCGGGCATTTGGACTATCTAGGTTACCTAGCAGGCACTTGGATTATGAAGGATGCCTAGCGGGCACTTGGACTATCTAGGTTACCTAGCAGGCACGTGGACTATGTAGGTTAACTAGCGAACACTTGCACGATCTATTTTAACTAGCAGGCCATTACCCTATGTAGGTTAACTATCGGGCCATGGATTATGTAGGTTTACTAGCGGGCACTTGGACTATATAGGTTAACTAGCAGGCACTTGGACTATGTAGTTTCCCTATCGGGAATTTGGACTATATAGGTTACCATCGGGAACTTGGACTATCTAGGTTAACTAGCGGCACTTGGACTATCTAGATTAACTAGCGGGCCCTTGGACTATCTAAGTTAACTAGTGGGCACTTGGACTATCTAGGTTAACTAGCGGGCACTTGGACTATCTAGATTAACTAGCGGGCCCTTGGACTATCTAGGTTTACTAGCGGGCACTTGGACTATCTATGTTAACTAGCGGGCACTTGGACTATGTAGTTTCCCTAGCGGGCATTTGGATTTTTTAGGTTACCTATTGGGCACATGGACTTTGTAGGTTACCTAGCGGGAACTTGGACTATGTAGGTTAACTAGAAGGCACTTGGACTATCAAGGTTACCTATCGGGCCCTTGGACTAAGTACGTTACCAGCGAGCACTTGGACTATCTAGGTTAACGAACGTGCACTTGGACTATGTAGGTAACCTAGCGGGCACTTGGACTGTCTAAGTTACCTAGCGGGCACTTGGCCTATCTAGGTTAACGAACGGGCACTTGGACTATGTAGGTTACCTAGCGGGCACTTGGACTATGTAGGATCCCTATCGGACATTTGGACTACTTAGGTTAACTAGCGGGCACTTGGACTATCTAGGTTAACAAACGGGCTCTTGGACTATGTAGGTTAACTAGCGGACACTTCGACTATCTAGGTTAGCTAACGGGTAATTGGACTATCTAGGTTACCTAGCGGGTATTTGGAGTATGTAGGTTCCCTAGCGGGCACTTGGACTACTTAGGTTACGTAGCAGGCACTTTGACTATCTAGGTTAACTTACGGGCACTTGGACTATGTAGGTTACCTAGGGAGCACTTGGACTATGTAGGTTCCCAGCGGGCAGTTGGACTATGTAGGTTCCCTATCGGGTACTTGGACTGCCTAGGTTACCTAGAGGGCACTTGGACTATGTACGTTTCCTAGCAGGCACTTGGGCTATCTACGTTACCTAGCGGGCACTTGGACTATGTAGGTTAACGAAAGGGCACTTGGAATATGTATGTAACCTAATGGTCACTTGGACTGTCTAGGTTACCTAGCGGGGACTTGGACTATGTAGGTTAACTAGCGGGCACTTGGACTATGTAGGATCCCTATCGGACATTTGTACTACTTAGGCTAACTAGCGGGCACTTTGACTATCTAGGTTAACTAGCGGGCACTTGGACTATCTAGGTCAACTAGCGGGCCCTTGTACTATGTAGGTTAACTAGCGGGCACTTGGACTATATAGTTTAACTAGCGGACCTTGGACTATGTAGGTTAACTATCGGGCACTTGGAATATCAAGGTCAACTAGCGGGCCCTTGTACTATGTAGGTTAACTAGCGGGCACTTTGACTATATAGGTTAACTAGCGGGCACTTGGACTATCTAGGTTAACTAACGGACCTTTGACTATGTAGGTTAACTAGCGGGCCCTTAGACTATGTACGTCCCCTAGTGGGCACTTGGACTATCTAGGTTAACTAACGGGCACTTGGACGATCTAGGTTACCTAGCAGGCACTTGGATTATGAAGGATGCCTAGCGGGCACTTGGACTATCTAGGTTACCTAGCGGGCACTTGGACTATCTAGGTTACCTAGCAGGCACTTGGATTATGAAGGATGCCTAGCGGGCACTTGGACTATCTAGGTTACCTAGCAGGCACGTGGACTATGTAGGTTAACTAGCGAACACTTGCACGATCTATTTTAACTAGCGGGCCATTACACTATGTAGGTTAACTATCGGGCCCATGGATTATGTAGGTTTACTAGCAGGCACTTGGACTATATAGGTTAACTAGCAGGCACGTGGACTATGTAGTTTCCCTATCGGGAATTTGGACTATATAGGTTACCATCGGGAACTTGGACTATCTAGGTTAACTAGCGGCACTTGGACTATCTAGATTAACTAGCGGGCCCTTGGGCTATCTAGGTTTACTAGCGGGCACTTGGACTATCTATGTTAACTAGCGGGCACTTGGACTGTGTAGTTTCCCTAGCGGGCATTTGGATTTTTTAGGTTACCTAGTGGGCAAATGGACTTTGTAGGTTACCTAGCGGGCACTTGGACTATGTAGGTTAACTAGAAGGCACTTGGACTATCAAGGTTACCTATCGGGCCCTTGGACTAAGTACGTTACCAGCGAGCACTTGGACTATCTAGGTTAACGAACGTGCACTTGGACTATGTAGGTAACCTAGCGGGCACTTGGACTGTCTAGGTTACCTAGCGGGCACTTGGCCTATCTAGGTTAACGAACGGGCACTTGGACTATGTAGGTTACCTAGCGGGCACTTGGACTATGTAGGATCCCTATCGGACATTTGGACTACTTAGGTTAACTAGCGGGCACTTGGACTATCTAGGTTAACGAACAGGCTCTTGGACTATGTAGGTTAACTAGAGGACACTTCGACTATCTAGGTTAGCTAACGGGTAATTGGACTATCTAGGTTACCTAGCGGGTACTTGGACTATGTAGGTTCCCTAGCGGGCACTTGGACTATTTAGGTTACCTAGCAGGCACTTTGACTATCTAGGTTAACTTACGGGCACTTGGACTATGTAGGTTACCTAGGGAGCACTTGGACTATGTAGGCTCCCAGCGGGCAGTTGGACTATGTAGGTTCCCTATCGGGTACTTGGACTGCCTAGGTTAACTAGAGGGCACTTGGACTATGTACGTTTCCTAGCGGGCACTTGGGCTATCTACGTTACCTAGCGGGCACAGGGACTATGTAGGTTAACAAACGGGCACTTGGACTATGTAGGTAACCTAATGGTCACTTGGACTGTCTAGGTTACCTAGCGGGGACTTCGACTATGTAGGTTAACTAGCGGGAACTTGGACTATGTAGGATCCCTATCGGAAATTTGTACTACTTAGGTTAACTAGCGGGCACTTTGACTATCTAGGTTAACTAGCGGGCACTTGGACTATCTAGGTCAACTAGCGGGCCCTTGTACTATGTAGGTTAACTAACGGGCACTAGGACTATCTAGGTTAACTAGCGAGCACTTGGACTATCTAGGTTACCTAGCAGGCACATGAATTATGAAGGATCCCTAGCGGGCACTTGGACAATCTAGGTTAACTAGCGGGCACTTGGACTATCTAGGTTAACTAACGGGAACTAGGAATATCTAGGTTAACTAGCGGGCACTTGGACTATCTAGGTTACCTAGCAGGCACTTGGATTATGAAGGATCCCTAGCGGGCACTTGGACTATCTAGGTTAACTAGCGGGCCCTTGGACTAAGTAGATTAAGAGCAGGCAGTTGGACTATCTAGGTTAACGAACGTGCACTTGGACTATGTAGGTAACCTAGCGGGCACTTGGACTGTCTAGGTAACCTAGCGGGCACTTGTCCTATCTAGGTTAACGAACCGGCCCTTGAACTATGTAGGTTACCTAGTGGGCACTTGGACTATTTAGGATCCCTATCGGACATTTGGACTACTTAGGTTACCTAGCGGGCACTTGGACTATCTAGGTTAACGAACGGGCTCTTGGAATATGTAGGTTAATTAGTGGATACTTCGACTATTTAGGTTAGGTAACGGGTAATTCGACTATCTAGGTTACCTAGCGGGTATTTGGACTATGTAGGTTGCCTAGCGGGAACTTGGACTATTTAGGTTACGTACCAGGCACTTTGACTATCTAGGTTAACTTACGGGCACTTGGACTATGTAGGTTGCCTAGGGAGCACTTGGACTATGTAGGTTCCCAGCAGGCAGTTGGACTATGTAGGTTCCCTATCGGGTACTTGGTCTGTCTAGGTTACCTAGCGGGGACTTGGACTATGTAGGGTAACTAGCGGGCACTTGGACTATGTAGGATCCCTATCGGACATTTTTACTACTTAGGTTAACTAGCGGGCACTTTGACTATCTAGGTTAACTAGCGGGCACTTGGACTATCTAGGTCAACTAGCGGGCACTTGTACTATGTAGGTTAACTAGCGGGCACTTGGACTATATAGTTTAACTAGCGAACCTTGGACTATGTAGGTTAACTAGAGGGCCCTTGGACTATGTAGGTTAACTATCGGGCACTTGGAATATCAAAGTATACTAGCGGGCCCTTGTACTATGTAGGTTAACTAGCGGGCACTTTGACTATATAGGTTAACTAGCGGGCACTTGGACTATCTTGGTTAACTAACGGACCTTTGACTATGTAGGTTAACTAGCGGGCCCTTAGACAATGTACGTCCCCTAGTGGGCACTTGGACGATCTAGGTTAACTAACGGGCACTTGGACGATCTAGGTTACCTAGCAGGCACTTGGATTATGAAGGATGCCTAGCGGGAACTTGGACTATGTAGGATCGCTATCGGACATTTGTACTACTTAGGATAACTAGCGGGCACTTGGACTATCTAGGTTAACTAGCGGACACTTGGACTATCTAGGTCAACTAGCGGGCCCTTGTACTATGTATGTTAATTAGCGGTCCCATGGATTATGTAGGTTTACTAGCAGGCACTTGGACTATCTAGGTTAACTAGGGTCACTTGGACTATGTAGTTTCCCTAGCAGGCATTTGGACTATTAAGGTTGCCAAGCGGGAACTTGGACTATGTAGTTTACTTAGCGGGCACTTGGACTATCTAGTTTAACTAGCAGGCACTTTGACTATCTAGGTTAACTAACGGGCACTTGGACTATGTAGGTTGCCTAGCGGGCACTTGGACTTTGTAGGTTCCCTAGCGCGCACATGGATTATGTAGGTTCCCTATCAGGCACTTGGATTATGTAGGTTCCCTTTCGTGCACTTGGACTATGTAGGTTAACTAGCGGGCACTTGGACTGTCTAGGTAACCTAGCGGGCACTTGGACCATCTAGGTTAACGAACGGGCACTTGGACTATGTAGGTTACCTAGCGGGCACTTGGACTATGTAGGATCCCTATCAGACATTTGTACTACTTAGGTTATCTAGCGGGCAATTTGACTATGTAGGTTAAGTAGCGGGAACTTGGGCTATCTAGGTTTCCTAGCAGGCACTTGGACTATGTACATACCCTAGCGCGCACTTGGACTATCTAGGTTACCTAGCGGGCACTTGGACTATGTACGTCCCCTAGTGGGCACTTGGACTATCTAGGTTAACTAGAGGGCCCTTGGACTATGTAGGTTAACTATCGGGCACTTGGATTATCTAGGTTAACTAGCGGGCACTTGGACTATGTAGGATCCCTATCGGACATTTGTACTACTTAGGTTAACTAGCGGACACTTTGACTATCTAGGTTAACTAGCGGGCACTTGGACTATCTAGGTCAACTAGCGGGCCCTTGTACTATGTAGGTTAACTAACGGGCACTAGGACAATCTAGGTTAACTAGCGAGCACTTGGACTATCTAGGTTACCTAGTAGGCACATGGATTATGAAGGTTCCCTAGCGGGCACATGGACTATCTAGGTTAACTAGCGGTCACATGGACTATCTAGGTTAACTAACGGGAACTAGGACTATCTAGTTTAACTAGCGGGCACTTGGACTATCTAGGTTACCTAGCAGGCACTTGGATTATGAAGGATACCTAGCGGGCACTTGGACTATCTAGGTTACGTAGCGTGCACTTGGACTATGTAGGTTAACGAGCGGACACTTGCACGATCTAGGTTAACTAGCGGGCCCTTGCACTATGTAGGTTAACTAGCGGTCCCATGGATTATGTAGGTTTACTAGCAGGCATTTGGACTCTCTAGGTTAACTAGCGGGCACTTGGACTATGTAGTTTCCCTAGCAGGCATTTGGACTATTAAGGTTACCAAGCAGGAACTTGGACTATGTAGGTTACCTAGCGGGCACTTGGACTATCTAGTTTAACTAGCAGGCACTTTGACTATCTAGGTTAACTAACGGGCACTTGGACTATGTAGGTTGCCTAGCGGGCACTTTGATTATGTAGGTTCCCTATCAGGCACTTGGATTATGTAGGTTCCCTATCGGGCACTTGGACTATGTAGGTTAACTAGCGGGCACTTGGACTTTCTAGGTAACCTAGCGGGCACTTGGACCATCTAGGTTAACGAACGGGCACTTGGACTATGTAGGTTACCTACCGGGCACTTGGACTATGTAGGATCCCTATCAGACATTTGTACTACTTAGGTTATCTAGAAGGCAATTTGACTATGTAGGTTAAGTAGTGGGCACTTGGGCTATCTAGGTTTCCTAGCAGGCACTTGGACTATGTACATACCCTAGCGCGCACTTGGACTATCTAGGTTACCTAGCGGGCACTTGGACTATGTACGTCCCCTAGTGGGCACTTGGAGAATCTAGGTTAACTAGAGGGCCCTTGGACAATGTAGGTTAACTATCAGCACTTGGATTATCTAGGTTAACTAGCGGGCACTTTGACTATCTAGGTTAACTAGCGGGCACTTGGACTATCTAGATTAACTAGCGGGCCTTTGGACTATGTAGTTTCCCTAGCGGGCATTTGGATTATTTAGGTTACCTAGTGGGCACTTGGGCTATGTAGGTTACCTAGCTGACACTTGTACTATGTAGGTTAACTAGAAGGCACTTGGACTATCAAGGTTACCTATCGGGCCCTTGGACTAAGTAGGTTACCAGCGAGCACTTGGACTATCTAGGTTAACGAATGTGCACTTGGACTATGTAGGTAACCTAGCGGGCACTTGGACTGTCTAGGTTACCTAGCGGGCACTTGGCCTATCTAGGTTAACGAACGGGCACTTGGACTATGTAGGTTACCTAGCGGGCACTTGGACTATGTAGGATCCCTATCGCACATTTGGACTACTTAGGTTACCTAGCGGGCACTTGGACTATCTAGGTTAACGAACGGGCTCTTGGACTATGTAGGTTAACTAGCGGACACTTCGACTATCTAGGTTAGCTAACGAGTAATTGGACTATCTAGGTTACCTAGTGGGCACTTGGACTATGTAGGTTCCCTAGCGGGCACTTGGACAATTCAGGTTACCTAGCAGGCACTTTGACTATCTAGGTTAACTTACGGGCACTTGGACTATGCAGGTTGCCTAGCGAGCACTTGGACTATGTAGGTTCCCAGCGGGCACTTGGACTATGTAGGTTCCCTATCGGGTACTTGGACTGTCTAGGTTAACTAGAGGGCACTTGGACTATGTACGTTTCCTAGCGGGCACTTGGGCTATCTACGTTACCTAGCGGGCACTTGGACTATGTAGGTTAACGAACGGGCACTTGGACTATGTAGGTAACCTAATGGTCACTTTGACTGACTAGGTTACCTAGCGGGGACTTCGACTATGTAGGTTAACTAGCGGGCACTTGGACTATGTAGGATCCCTATCGGACATTTGTACTACTGAGGTTAACTAGCGGGCACTTTGACTATCTAGGTTAACTAGCGGGCACTTGGACTATCTAGGTAAACTAGCGGGCCCTTGTACTATGTAGGTTAACTAACGGGCACTAGGACTATCTAGGTTAACTAGCGAGCACTTGGACTATCTAGGTTACCTAGCAGGCACATGGAATATGAAGGATCCCTAGCGGGCACTTGGACAATCTAGGTTAACTAGCGGGCACCTGGACTATCTAGGTTAAATAACGGGAACCAGGACTTTCTAGGTTAACTAGCGGGCACTTGGACTATCTAGGTTACCTAGCAGGCACTTGGATTATGAAGGATCCCTAGCGGGCACTTGGACTATCTAGGTTACCAAGCGGGCACGTGGACTATGTAGGTTAACTAGCGGACACTTGCACGATCTTGGTTAACTAAGGGGCCCTTGCAATATGTAGGTTAACTAGCGGGCCCATGGATTATGTAGGTTTACTAGCAGGCACTTGGACTATCTAGGTTACCTAGCGGGCACTTGGACTATGTAGTTTCCCTAGCAGGCATTTGGACTATTAAGGTTACCAAGCGGGAACTTGGACTATGTAGGTTACCTAGCGGGCACTTGGACTATCTAGTTTAACTAACAGGCACTTTGACTATCTAGGTTAACTAACGGGCACTTGGACTATGTAGGTTGCCTAGCGGGCACTTGGATTATATATGTTCCCTATAAGGCACTTGGATTATGTAGATTCCCTAACGGGCACTTGGACTATTTGGGTTAACTAGCGGGCACTTGGACTGTCTAGGTAACCTAGCGGGCACTTGGACCATCTAGGTTAACGAACGGGCACTTGGACTATGTAGGTAAGCTAGCGGGCACTTGGACTGTCTAGGTTACCTAGCGGGCACTTTGACTATCTCGGTTAACGAATGGGCACTTGGACTATGTAGGTTACCTAGCGGGCACTTGGACTATGTAGGATCCCTATCAGACATTTGTACTACTTAGGTTATCTAGCGGGCAATTTGACTATGTAGGTTAAATAGCGGGCACTTGGGCTATCAAGGTTTCCTAGCAGGCACTTGGACTATGTACATACCCTAGCGCGCACTTGGACTATCTAGGTTACCTAGCGGGCACTTGGACTATGTACGTCCCCTAGTGGGCAATTGGACTATCTAGGTTAACTAACGGGCACTAGGACTAGCTAGGATAACTAGCGAGCACTTGGACTATCTAGGTTACCTAGCGGGCACTTGGACTTCTAGGTTAACTAGCGGTCACTTGGACTATGTAGTTTCCCTAGCAGGCATTTGGACGATTAAGGTTACCAAGGGGGAACTTGGACTATGTAGGTTACCTAGCGGGCACTTAGACTATCTAGTTTAACTAGCAGGCACTTTGACAATCAAGGTTAACTAACGGGCACTTGGACTATGTAGGTTGCCTAGCGGGCACTTGGACTATGGATGTTCCCTAGCGGGCACTTGGAGTATGTAGGTTCCCTATCAGGCACTTGGATTATGTAGGTTCCCTATCGGGCACTTGGACTATGTAGGTTAACTAGCGGGTACTTGGACTGTCTAGGTAACCTAGCGGGCACTTGGACCATCTAGGTTTACGAATGGGCACTTGGACAATGTAGGTTACCTAGCGGGCTCGTGGACTATCTAGGTTAACTAGCGAGCACTTGGACTATCTAGGTTACCTAGCGGGCATTGGACTTCTAGGTTAATGAACGGGCACTTGGACTATCTAGGTTAGGTAACGGGCACTTTGAGTATCTAGGTTACCTAGCGGGAACTTGGACAATATAAGTTACCTAGCGGGCACTTGGACTATCTAGGTTACCTAACGGGCACTTTGACTATCTAGGTTACATAGTGGGCACTTGGACTATGTAGGTTAACTAGCAAGCACTTGGACTCTAGGTTACCTAGCGGGCACTTGGACTATCAAGGTTGCCTAGCGGGCCCTTGGACTATGTAGATTTCCTAGCGGGCACTTGGACTATCGAGGTTAACGAAAGGGCACTTGTAATATGTAGGTAACCTAGCGGGCACTTGGACAGTCTAGGTTACCTAGCGGGCACTTGTACTATCTAGGTTAACGAACGGGCACTTGGACTATGTAGGTTACCTAGCGGGCACTTGGACTATGTAGGATTCCTATCGGACATTTGGACTACTTAGGTTACCTAGCGGGCACTTGGACTATCTAGGTTAACTAGCGGACACTTGGACTATCTAGGTCAACTAGCGGCCCTTGTACTATGTAGGTTAACTAGTGAGCACTTGGAGTATCTAGGTTAACTAGCGGACCTTGGACTACTTAGGTTAACTAGCGGGCCCTTGGACTATGTTGGTTAACTAGCGGGCACTTGGACGATCTAGGTTAACTAGAGGGCACTTGGACTATCTAGGTTAACTAGCGTGCACTTGGACTATCTAGGTTAACTAGCGGGCACTTGGATGGTCAATGTTAACTAGCGGGCACTTGGACTATCTAGTTTAGCTAACGGGGACTTGGACTAAGTACGTCCCCTAGTGGGAACTTGGACACTCAAGGTTAACTAACGGGCACTAGGACTATCTAGGTTAACTAGCGGGCACTTGGACTTTGTAAGACAACTAGCGGGCCCTTGGACTAACTAGGTTAGCTAACTGGCACTGGGACTATGTAGGTTAACTAGCAGACACTTGCACGATCTATGTTAACTAGCGGGCTCTTGCACTATGTAGGTTAACTAGTGGGCCCATTGACTATGTTGGTTAACTAGTGGGCACTTGGACGATGTAGGTTAACTAGCGGGCACTTGGACTATGTAGGTTAACTAGCGGTCCCGTGGATTATGTAGGTTTACTAGCAGGCACTTGGACTATCTAGGTTAACTAGCGGGCACTTGGACTATGTAGTTTCCCTAGCAGGCATTTGGACTATTAAGGTTGCCAAGCGGGAACATGGACTATGTAGGTTACCTAGCGGGCACTTGGACTATCTAGTGTAACTAGCAGGCACTTTGACTATCTATGTTAACTAACGGGCACTTGGACTATGTAGGTTGCCTAGCGGGCACTTGGACTATGTAGGTTCCCTAGCGGGCACATGGATTATGTGGGTTCCCTATCAGGCACTTGGATTATGTAGGTTCCCTATCGGGCACTTGGACTATGTAGGTTAACTAGCGGGCACTTGGACTGTCTAGGTAACCTAGCGGGCACTTGGACCATCTAGGTTAACGAATGGGCACTTGGACTATGTAGGTTACCTAGCGGGCACTTGGACTATGTAGGATCCCTATCAGACATTTGTACTACTTAGGTTATCTAGCGGGCAATTTGACTATGTAGGTTAAGTAGCGGGAACTTGGGCTATCTAGGTTTCCTAGCAGGCACATGGACTATGTACATACCCTAGCGCGCACTTGGACTATCTAGGTTACCTAGCGGGCACTTGGACTATGTACGTCCCCTAGTGGGCACTTGGACTATCTAGGTTAACTAGAGGGCCCTTGGACTATGTAGGTTAACTATCGGCACTTGGATTATCTAGGTTAACTAGCGGGCACTTGGACTATGTAGGATCCCTATCGGACATTTGTACTACTTAGGTTAACTAGCGGACACTTTGACTATCTAGGTTAACTAGCGTGCACTTGGACTATCTAGGTCAACTAGCGGGCCCGTGTACTATGTAGGTTAACTAACGGGCACTAGGACTATCTAGGTTAACTAGCGAGCACTTGGACTATCTAGGTTACCTGGCAGGCACATGGATTATGAAGGATCCCTAGCGGGCACTTGGACAATCTAGGTTAACTAGCGGGCACTTGGACTATATAGGTTAACTAACGGGAACCAGGACTATCTAGGTTAACTAGCGGGCACTTGGACTATCTAGGTTACCTAGCAGGCACTTGGATTATGAAGGATCCCTAGCGGGCACTTGGAGTATCTAGGTTACCTAGCGGGCACGTGGACTATGTAGGTTAACTAGCGGACACTTGCACGATCTAGGTTAACTAGCGGGCCCTTGCACTATGTAGGTTAACTAGCGGTCCCATGGATTATGTAGGTTTACTAGCAGGCACTTGGACTATCTAGGTTAACTAGCGGGCACTTGGACTATGTAGTTTCCCTAGCAGGCATTTGGACTATTAAGGTTACCAAGCTGGAACTTGGACTATGTAGGTTAACTAACGGGCACTTGGACTATGTAGGTTGCCTAGCGGGCACTTGGACTATGTAGGTTCCCTAGCGGGCACTTGTATTATGTAGGTTCCCTATCAGGCACCTGGATTATGTAGGTTCCCTATCGGGCACTTGGACTATGTAGGTTAACTAGCGGGCACTTGGACTGTCTAGGTAACGTAGCGGGCACTTGGACCATCTAGGTTAACGAACGGGCACTTGGACTATGTAGGTTACCTAGCGGGCACTTGGACTATGTAGGATCCCTATCAGACATTTGTACTACTTAGGTTATCTAGCGGGCAATTTGACTATGTAGGTTAAGTAGCGGGCACTTGGGGTATCTAGGTTTCCTAGCAGGCACTTGGACTATGTACATACCCTAGCGCGCACTTGGATTATCTAGGTTACCTAGGGGGCACTTGGAATATGTACGTCCCCTAGTGGGCACTTGGACTATCTAGGTTAACTAGAGGGCCCTTGGACTATGCAGGTTAACTATCGGCACTTGGATTATCTAGGTTAACTAGTGGGCACTTGGACTATCTAGGTTAACTAGCGGGCACTTGGACTATCTAGATTAACTAGCGGGCCTTTGGACTATCTGGGTTAACTAGCGGGCACTTGGAGTATCTAGGTTAACTAGCAGGCACTTGGACTATCTAGATTAACTAGCGGGCCCTTGGACTATCTAGGTTTAATAGCGGGCACTTGGACTATCTAGGTTAACTAGCGGGCACTTGGACTATGTAGTTTCCCTAGCGAGCATTTGGATTATTTAGGTTACCTAGTGGGCACTTGGGCTATGTAGGTTACCTAGCGGACACTTGGACTATGTAGGTTAACTAGAAGGCACTTGGACTATCAAGGTTACCTATCGGGCCCTTGGACTAAGTAGGTTACCAGCGAGCACTTGGACTATCTAGGCTAACGAATGTGCACTTGGACTATGTAGGTAACCTAGCGGGTACTTGGACTGTCTAGGTTACCTAGCGGGCACTTGGCCTATCTAGGTTAACGAACGGGCACTTGGACTATGTAGGTTACCTAGCGGGCACTTGGACTATGTAGGATCCCTATCGCACATTTGGACTACTTAGGTTACCTAGCGGGCACTTGGACTATCTAGGTTAACGAACGGGCTCTTGGACTATGTAGGTTAACTAGCGGACACTTCGACTATCTAGGTTAGCTAACGGGTAATTGGACTATCTAGGTTACCTAGTGGGCACTTGGACTATGTAGGTTCCCTAGCGGGCACTTGGACTATTTAGGTTACCTAGCAGGCAATTTGACTATCTAGGTTAACTTACGGGCACTTGGATTATGTAGGTTGCCTAGCGACCACTTGGACTATGTAGGTTCCCAGCGGGCACTTGGACTATGTAGGTTCCCTATCGGGTACTTGGACAGTCTAGGTTAACTAGAGGGCACTTGGACTATGTATGTTTCCTAGCGGGCTCTTGGGCTATCTACGTTACCTAGCGGGCACTTGGATTATGTAGGTTAACGAACGGGCACTTGGACTATGTAAGTAACCTAATGGTCACTTGGACTGTCTAGGTTACCTAGCGGGGACTTCGACTATGTAGGTTAACTAGCGGGCACTTGGACTATGTAGGATCCCTATCGGACATTTGTACTACTTAGGTTAACTAGCGGGCACTTGGACTATCTAGGTCAACTAGCGTGCCCTTGTACTATGTAGGTTAACTAACCGGCACTAGGACTATCTAGGTTAACTAGCGAGCACTTGGACTATCTAGGTTACGTAGCAGGCACATGGATTATGAAGGATCCCTAGCGGGCACTTGCACAATCTAGGTTAACTAGAGGGCACTTGGACTATCTAGGTTAACTAACGGGAACCAGGACTATCTAGGTTAACTAGCAGGCACTTGGACTATCTAGGTTACCTAGCAGGCACTTGGATTATGAAGGATCCCTAGCGGGCACTTGGACTATCTAGGTTACCTAGCGGGCACGTGGACTATGTAGATTAACTAGCGGACACTTGCACGATCTAGGTTAACTAGCAGGCCCTTGCACTATGTAGGTTAACTAGCGGGCCCATGGATTATGTAGGTTTACTAGCAGGCACATGGACTATCTAGGTTACCTAGCGGGCACTTGGACTATGTAGTTTCCCTAGCAGGCATTTGGACTATTAAGGTTACCAAGTGGGAACTTGGACTATTTAGGTTACCTAGCGGGCACTTGGACTATCTAGTTTAACTAGCAGGCACTTTGACTATCTAGGTTAACTAACGGGCACTTGGACTATGTAGGTTGCCTAGCGGGCACATGGATTATATAGGTTCCCTATAAGGCACTTGGATTATGTAGGTTCCCTATCGGGCACTTGGACTATGTAGGTTAACTAGCGGGCACTTGGACTGTCTAGGTAACCTAGCGGGCACTTGGACAATCTAGGTTAACGAACGGGCACTTGGACTATGTAGGTAAGCCAGCGGGCACTTGGACTGTCTAGGTTACCTTGCGGGCACTTTGACTATCTAGGTTAACGAATGGGCACTTGGACTATGTAGGTTACCTAGCGGGCACTTGGACTATGTAGGATCCCTATCAGACATTTGTACTACTTAGGTTATCTAGCGGGCAATTTGACTATGTAGGTTAAATAGCGGGCACTTGGGCTATCTAGGTTTCCTAGCAGGCACTTGGACTATGTACATACCCTAGCGCGCACTTGGACTATCTAGGTTACCTAGCGGGCACTTGGACTATGTACGTCCCCTAGTGGGCAATTGGACTATCTAGGTTACCTCGCGGCACTTGGACTTCTAGGTTAATGAACGGGCACTTGGACTATCTAGGTTAGGTAACGGGCACTTTGAGTATCTAGGTTACCTAGCGGGAACTTGGACAATATAAGTTACCTAGCGGGCACTTTGACTATCTAGGTTACATAGTGGGCACTTGGACTATGTAGGTTAACTAGCAAGCTCTTGGACTCTAGGTTACCTAGCGGGCACTTGGACTATCTAGGTTACCTAGCGGGCCCTTGGACTATGTAGATTTCCTAGCGGGCACTTGGACTATCAAGGTTAACGAACGGGCACTTGTAATATGTAGATAACCTAGCGGGCACTTGGACAGTCAAGGTTACCTAGCGGGCACTTGTACTATCTAGGTTAACGAACGGGCACTTGGACTATCTAGGTTAACTAGCGGACACTTGGACTATCTAGGTCAACTAGCGGGCCCTTGTACTATGTAGGTTAACTAGCGAGCACTTGGAGTATCTAGGTTAACTAGCGGACCTTGGACTATGTTGGTTAACTAGCGGGCACTTGGACGATCTAGGTTAACTAGAGGGCACTTGGACTATCTAGGTTAACTAGCGTGCACTTGGAATATCTAGGTTAACTAGCGGGCACTTGGATGGTCAATGTTAACTAGCGGGCACTTGGACTATCTAGGTTAGCTAACGGACACATGGACTAAGTACGTCCCCTAGTGGGCACTTGGACACTCTACGTTAACTAACGGGCACTAGGACTATCTAGGTTAACTAGCGGGCACTTGGACTATGTAAGTCAACTAGCGGGCCCTTGGACTAACTAGGTTAGCTAATTGGCACTTGGACTATGTAGGTTAACTAGCAGACACTTGCACGATCTATGTTAACTAGCGGGCTCTTGCACTATGTAGGTTAACTAGTGCGCCCATTGACTATGTTGGTTAACTAGTGGGCACTTGGATGATGTAGGTTAACTAGCGGGAACTTGGACTATGTAGCTTCCCTAGCGGGCATTTGGACTATAGAGATAACCTAGCGGGCACTTAGAGTTTGTAGGTTACCTAGCGGGCCCTTGGACTATATAGGTTACCTAGCGGGCACTTGGAAGATCTAGGTTAACTAGCGGGTACTTGGACTATGTAGCTTAACTAGCGGGCCCTTGGACTATGTAGCTTAACTAGCGGGCCCTTGGACTATGTAGATTAACTAGCGGCACTAGGACTATCTACGTTAACAAGCGGGCCCTTGGACTATATAGATTCCCTAGCGGGCATTTGGACTACATAGATAACCTAGCGGGCACTTAGATTTTGTAGGTTACCTAGCGGGCACTTGGACTATCTAGGTTACCTAGCTGGCACTTGAACTATCTATGTTACCTAGTGGGTTCTTGGAGTATGTAGGTTACCTAGCGGGCTGTTGGACTATCTAGGTTAACTAACGGGCACTTGGATTATGTAGGTTCCCTAGCGGGCCTTTGGACTATGTAAGTTCTCTAGCGGGCACTTGGACTATGTGGGTTTCCTGACGGGCATTTGGACTATCTAGGTTACCTAACGGGCACTTGGACTATGTAGGTTCCCTAGCGGGCACTTGGACTATCTAGGTTAACTAGCGGGCACTTAAACTATCTAGATTAACTAGCGGGCCCTTGGACTATCTAGGTTTACTAGCGGGCACTTGGACTATCTAGGTTAACTAGCATGCACTTGGACAATGTAGTTTCCCTAGAGGGCATTTGGATTATTTAGGTTACCTAGTGGGCACTTGGACTATGTATGTTACCTAGCGGGCACTTGGACTATGTAGGTTAACTAGAAAGCACGTGGACTATGTAGGTTAACTAGCGGACACTTGCACGATCTAGGTTAACTAGCGTGCCATTGCACTATGTAGGTTAACTAGCGGGCCCATGGATTATGTAGGTTTACTAGCAGGCACTTGGACTATCTAGGTTAACTGGCAGGCACTTGGACTATGTAGTTTCCCTAGCTGGAATTTGGACTATTTAGGTTACCATCGGGAACTTGGACTATGTAGGTTACCTAGCGGCCACTTGGACTATGTACGTCACCCCGGTGGGCACTTGGACTATCTAGGTTAACTAACGGGCACTTGGACTATGTAGGTTGCCTAGCGGGCAATTGGACTATGTAGGTTCCCTAGCGGGCACTTGGATTATGTAGGTTCCCTAACGGGTACTTAGACTATGTAGGTTAACTATCCGGCACTTGGTCTGTCTAGGTAACCTAGCGGGCACTTGGACTATCTCGGTTAACGAACGGGCACTTGGACTATGTAGGTAACCTAGCGGGCACTTGGACTGTCTAGGTTACCTAGCGGGCACTTTGACTATCTAGGTTAACGAAGGGGCACTTGGACTATGTAGGTTACCTAGCGGGCACTTGGACTATGTAGGATCCCTATCGGACATTTGGAGTACTTAGGTTAACTAGCGGGCCCTTGGACTATCTAGGTTAACTAGCGGGCACTTGGACTATCTAGGTTAACTAGCGGGCACTTGGACTATGTAGGTAAACTAGCGGGCCCTTAGACTATGTAGGTTAACTAGCGGGCACTTGGACTATCTAGGTTTCCTAGCCGGCACTCGGACTATGTACATACCCTAGCGCGCACTTGGACTATCTAGGTTACCCTGCGGGCACTTGGACTATGTACGTTTCCTAGCGGGCACTTGGGCTATCTACGTTACCTAGCGGGCACTTGGACAATGTAGGTTAACGAACGGGCAATTGGACTATGTAGGTAACCTAATGGTCACTAGGACTGTCTAGGGTATCTAGCGGGGACTTGGACTATGTAGGTAAACTAGCGGGCACTTGGACTATCTAGGTTAACGAACGGGCACTTGGAATATGTAGGTAACCTAGCGGGCACTTGGACTGTCTAGGTTACCTAGCGGGCACTTTGACTATCTAGGTTAACGAACGGGCACTTGGACTATGTAGGTTACCTAGCGGGCACTTGGACTATGTAGGATCCCTATCGGACATTTGTACTACTTAGGTTAACTAGCGGGCACTTTGACTATCTAGGTTAACTAGCGGGCACTGGACTATCTAGGTCAACTAACGGGCCCTTGTACTATGTAGTTTAACTAGCGGGCACTTGGACTATCTAGGTTAACTAACGGACCTTGGACTATGTAGGTTAACTAGCGGGCACTTGGACTATGTACATAACCTAGTGGGCACTTGGGCTATCTAGGTTAACTAACGGGCACTAGGATTATCTAGGTTAACTAGCGGGCACTTGGATTATGAAGGATGCCTACCGGCACTTGGACTATCTAGGTTACCTAGCAGGCACGTGGACTATGTAGGTTAACTAGCGGACACTTGCACGATCTAGGTTAACTAGCGGGCCATTGCACTATGTAGGTTAACTAGCGGGCCCATGGATTATGTAGGTTTACTAGCAGGCACTTGGACTATCTAGGTTAACTAGCAGGCACTTGGACTATGTAGTTTCCCTAGCGGGCATTTGGACTATTTAGGTTACCATCGGGAACTTGGACTATGTAGGTTACCTAGCGGGCACTTGGACTATGTACGTCCCCTAGTGGGCACTTGGACAATCTAGGTTAACTAACGGGCACTTGGACAATGTAGGTTGCCTAGCGGGCACTTTGACTATGTAGGTTCCCTAGCGGGCACTTGGATTATATAGGTTCCCTATCGGGCACTTGGACTATGTAGGTTAACTAGCGGGCACTTGGACTGTCTAGGTAACCAAGCGGGCACTTGGACTATCTCGGTTAACGAACGGGCACTTGGACTATGTAGGTAACCTAGCGGGCACTTGGACTGTCTAGGTTACCTAGCGGGCACTTTGACTATGTAGGTTAATGAACGGGCACTTGGACTATGTAGGTAAACTAGCGGGCCCTTAGACTATGTAGGTTAACTAGTGGGCACTTGGACTATCTAGGTTTCCTAGCCGGCACTCGGACTATGTACATACCCTAGCGCGCACTTGGACTATCTAGGTTACCCTGCGGGCACTTGGACTATGTACGTCCCCTAGTGGGCACTTGGACTATCTAGGTTAACTAACGTGCACTTGGACTATGTAGTTTCCCTAGCGGGCATTTGGATTATTTAGGTTACCTAGTGGGCACTTGGACTATGTAGGTTACCTAGCTGGCACTTGGACTATATAGGTTAACTAGAAGGCACTTGGACTATCAAGGTTACCTAGCAGGCCCTTGGACTATGTAGTTTAAGAGCGGGCACTTGGACTATCTAGATTAACGAACGTACACTTGGACTATGTAGGTAACCTAGCAGGCACTTGGACTGTCTAGGTTACCTAGCGGGCACTTGGCCTATCTAGGTTAACGAACGGGCACTTGGACTATGTAGGTTAACTAGCGAGCACTTGGACTATGTAGGTCCCCTAGCGGGCACTTGAACTATCTAGGTTAACTAGAGGGCCCTTGGACTATGTAGTTTCCCTAGCAGGCACTTGGACTATGTAGGTTACCTAGCAGGCACTTTGACTATCTAGGTTAACTAACGGGCACTTGGACTATGTAGGTTGCCTAGCGAGCACTTGGACTATGTAGGTAACCTAGCGGGCACTTGGACTGTCTAGGTTACCTAGCGGGCACTTGGCCTATCTAGGTTAACGAACGGGCACTTGGACTATGTAGGTTACCTAGCGGGCACTTGGACTATGTAGGATCCCTATCGCACATTTGGACTACTTAGGTTAACTAGCGGGCACTTGGACTATCTAAGTTAACGAACGGGCTCTTGGACTATGTAGGTTAACTAGCGGACACTTCGACTATCTAGGTTAGCTAACGGGTAATTGGACTATCTAGGTTACCTAGCGGGTACTTGGACTATGTAGGTTCCCTAGCGGGCACTTGGACTATTTAGGTTACCTAGCAGGCACTTTGACTATCTAGGTTAACTTAAGGGCACTTGGACTATGTAGGTTGCCTAGCGAGCACTTGGACTATGTAGGTTCCCAGCGGGCAGTTGGACTATGTAGGGTCCCTATCGGGTACTTGGACTGCCTAGGTTAACTAGAGGGCACTTGGACTATGTACGTTTCCTAGCGTGCACTTGGGCTATCTACGTTACCTAGCGGGCACAGGGACTATGTAGGTTAACTAACGGGCACTTGGACTATGTAGGTAACCTAATGGTCACTTGGACTGTCTAGGTTACCTAGCGGGGACTTCGACTATGTAGGTTAACTAGCGGGAACTTGGACTATGTAGGATTCCTATCGGACATTTGTACTACTTAGGTTAACTAGCGGGCACTTTGACTATCTAGGTTAACTAGCGGGCACTTGGACTATCTAGGTCAACTAGCGGGCCCTTGTACTATGTAGGTTAACTAACGGGCACTAGGACTATCTAGGTTAACTAGCGAGCACTTGGACTATCTAGGTTACCTAGCAGGCACATGGATTATGAAGGATCCCTAGCGGGCACTTGGACAATCTAGGTTAACTAGCGGGCACTTGGACTATCTAGGTTAACTAACGGGAACTAGCACTATCTAGGTTAACTAGCGGGCACTTGGACTATCTAGGTTACCTAGCAGGCACTTGAATTATGAAGGATCCCTAGCGGGCACTTGGACTATCTAGGTTAACTAGCGGGCCCTTGGACTAAGTAGGTTAAGAGCAGGCAGTAGGACTATCTAGGTTAACGAACGTGCACTTGGACTATGTAGGTAACCTAGCGGGCACTTGGACTGTCTAGGTAACCTAGCGGGCACTTGGCCTATCTAGGTTAACGAACGGGCCCTTGGACTATGTAGGTTACCTAGTGGGCACTTGGACTATTTAGGATCCCTATCGGACATTTGGACTACTTAGGTTACCTAGCGGGCACTTGGACTATCTAGGTTAACGAACGGGCTCTTGGAATATGTAGGTTAACTAGTGGATACTTCGACTATCTAGGTTAGGTAACGGGAAATTCGACTATCTAGGTTACCTAGCGGGTATTTGGACTATGTAGGTTCCCTAGCGGGCACTTGGACTATTTAGGTTACGTACCAGGCACTTTTACTATCTAGTTTAACTTACGGGCACTTGGACTATGTCGGTTGCCTAGGGAGCACTTGGACTATGTAGGTTCCCAGCAGGCAGTTGGACTATGTAGGTTCCCTATCGGGTTCTTGGTCTGTCTAGGTTACCTAGCGGGGACTTGGACTATGTAGGTTAACTAGCGGGCACTTGGACTATGTAGGATCCCTATCGGACATTTGTACTACTTAGGCTAACTAGCGGGCACTTTGACTATCTAGGTTAAGTAGCGGGCACTTGGACTATCTAGGTCAACTAGCGGGCCCTTGTACTATGTAGGTTAACTAGCGGGCACTTGGACTATCTAGGTTAACTAACGGACCTTTGACTATGTAGGTTAACTAGCGGGCCCTTAGATAATGTACGTCCCCTAGTGGGCACTTGGACTATCTAGGTTAACTAACGGGCACTTGGACGATCTAGGTTACCTAGCAGGCACTTGGATTATGAAGGATGCCTAGCGGGCACTTGGACTATCTAGGTTACCTAGCGGGCATTTGGACTATCTAGGTTACCTAGCAGGCACTTGGATTATGAAGGATGCCTAGCGGGCACTTGGACTATCTAGGTTACCTAGCAGGCACGTGGACTATGTAGGTTAACTAGCGAACACTTGCACGATCTATTTTAACTAGCAGGCCATTACCCTATGTAGGTTAACTATCGGGCCATGGATTATGTAGGTTTACTAGCGGGCACTTGGACTATATAGGTTAACTAGCAGGCACTTGGACTATGTAGTTTCCCTATCGGGAATTTGGACTATATAGGTTACCATCGGGAACTTGGACTATCTAGGTTAACTAGCGGCACTTGGACTATCTAGATTAACTAGCGGGCCCTTGGACTATCTAAGTTAACTAGTGGGCACTTGGACTATCTAGGTTAACTAGCGGGCACTTGTACTATCTAGATTAACTAGCGGGCCCTTGGACTATCTAGGTTTACTAGCGGGCACTTGGACTATCTATGTTAACTAGCGGGCACTTGGACTATGTAGTTTCCCTAGCGGGCATTTGGATTTTTTAGGTTACCTATTGGGCACATGGACTTTGTAGGTTACCTAGCGGGAACTTGGACTATGTAGGTTAACTAGAAGGCACTTGGACTATCAAGGTTACCTATCGGGCCCTTGGACTAAGTACGTTACCAGCGAGCACTTGGACTATCTAGGTTAACGAACGTGCACTTGGACTATGTAGGTAACCTAGCGGGCACTTGGACTGTCTAAGTTACCTAGCGGGCACTTGGCCTATCTAGGTTAACGAACGGGCACTTGGACTATGTAGGTTACCTAGCGGGCACTTGGACTATGTAGGATCCCTATCGCACATTTGGACTACTTAGGTTAACTAGCGGGCACTTGGACTATCTAGGTTAACGAACGGGCTCTTGGACTATGTAGGTTAACTAGCGGACACTTCGACTATCTAGGTTAGCTAACGGGTAATTGGACTATCTAGGTTACCTAGCGGGTATTTGGAGTATGTAGGTTCCCTAGCGGGCACTTGGACTACTTAGGTTACGTAGCAGGCACTTTGACTATCTAGGTTAACTTACGGGCACTTGGACTATGTAGGTTACCTAGGGAGCACTTGGACTATGTAGGTTCCCAGCGGGCAGTTGGACTATGTAGGTTCCCTATCGGGTACTTGGACTGCCTAGGTTACCTAGAGGGCACTTGGACTATGTACGTTTCCTAGCAGGCACTTGGGCTATCTACGTAACCTAGCGGGCACTTGGACTATGTAGGTTAACGAAAGGGCACTTGGACTATGTATGTAACCTAATGGTCACTTGGACTGTCTAGGTTACCTAGCGGGGACTTGGACTATGTAGGTTAACTAGCGGGCACTTGGACTATGTAGGATCCCTATCGGACATTTGTACTACTTAGGCTAACTAGCGGGCACTTTGACTATCTAGGTTAACTAGCGGGCACTTGGACTATCTAGGTCAACTAGCGGGCCCTTGTACTATGTAGGTTAACTAGCGGGCACTTGGACTATATAGTTTAACTAGCGGACCTTGGACTATGTAGGTTAACTATCGGGCACTTGGAATATCAAGGTCAACTAGCGGGCCCTTGTACTATGTAGGTTAACTAGCGGGCACTTTGACTATATAGGTTAACTAGCGGGCACTTGGACTATCTAGGTTAACTAACGGACCTTTGACTATGTAGGTTAACTAGCGGGCCCTTAGACTATGTACGTCCCCTAGTGGGCACTTGGACTATCTAGGTTAACTAACGGGCACTTGGACGATCTAGGTTACCTAGCAGGCACTTGGATTATGAAGGATGCCTAGCGGGCACTTGGCCTATCTAGGTTACCTAGCGGGCACTTGGACTATCTAGGTTACCTAGCAGGCACTTGGATTATGAAGGATGCCTAGCGGGCACTTGGACTATCTAGGTTACCTAGCAGGCACGTGGACTATGTAGGTTAACTAGCGAACACTTGCACGATCTATTTTAACTAGCGGGCCATTACACTATGTAGGTTAACTATCGGGCCCATGGATTATGTAGGTTTACTAGCAGGCACTTGGACTATATAGGTTAACTAGCAGGCACGTGGACTATGTAGTTTCCCTATCGGGAATTTGGACTATATAGGTTACCATCGGGAACTTGGACTATCTAGGTTAACTAGCGGCACTTGGACTATCTAGATTAACTAGCGGGCCCTTGGGCTATCTAGGTTTACTAGCGGGCACTTGGACTATCTATGTTAACTAGCGGGCACTTGGACTGTGTAGTTTCCCTAGCGGGCATTTGGATTTTTTAGGTTACCTAGTGGGCAAATGGACTTTGTAGGTTACCTAGCGGGCACTTGGACTATGTAGGTTAACTAGAAGGCACTTGGACTATCAAGGTTACCTATCGGGCCCTTGGACTAAGTACGTTACCAGCGAGCACTTGGACTATCTAGGTTAACGAACGTGCACTTGGACTATGTAGGTAACCTAGCGGGCACTTGGACTGTCTAGGTTACCTAGCGGGCACTTGGCCTATCTAGGTTAACGAACGGGCACTTGGACTATGTAGGTTACCTAGCGGGCACTTGGACTATGTAGGATCCCTATCGGACATTTGGACTACTTAGGTTAACTAGCGGGCACTTGGACTATCTAGGTTAACGAACAGGCTCTTGGACTATGTAGGTTAACTAGAGGACACTTCGACTATCTAGGTTAGCTAACGGGTAATTGGACTATCTAGGTTACCTAGCGGGTACTTGGACTATGTAGGTTCCCTAGCGGGCACTTGGACTATTTAGGTTACCTAGCAGGCACTTTGACTATCTAGGTTAACTTACGGGCACTTGGACTATGTAGGTTACCTAGGGAGCACTTGGACTATGTAGGCTCCCAGCGGGCAGTTGGACTATGTAGGTTCCCTATCGGGTACTTGGACTGCCTAGGTTAACTAGAGGGCACTTGGACTATGTACGTTTCCTAGCGGGCACTTGGGCTATCTACGTTACCTAGCGGGCACAGGGACTATGTAGGTTAACAAACGGGCACTTGGACTATGTAGGTAACCTAATGGTCACTTGGACTGTCTAGGTTACCTAGCGGGGACTTCGACTATGTAGGTTAACTAGCGGGAACTTGGACTATGTAGGATCCCTATCGGAAATTTGTACTACTTAGGTTAACTAGCGGGCACTTTGACTATCTAGGTTAACTAGCGGGCACTTGGACTATCTAGGTCAACTAGCGGGCCCTTGTACTATGTAGGTTAACTAACGGGCACTAGGACTATCTAGGTTAACTAGCGAGCACTTGGACTATCTAGGTTACCTAGCAGGCACATGAATTATGAAGGATCCCTAGCGGGCACTTGGACAATCTAGGTTAACTAGCGGGCACTTGGACTATCTAGGTTAACTAACGGGAACTAGGAATATCTAGGTTAACTAGCGGGCACTTGGACTATCTAGGTTACCTAGCAGGCACTTGGATTATGAAGGATCCCTAGCGGGCACTTGGACTATCTAGGTTAACTAGCGGGCCCTTGGACTAAGTAGATTAAGAGCAGGCAGTTGGACTATCTAGGTTAACGAACGTGCACTTGGACTATGTAGGTAACCTAGCGGGCACTTGGACTGTCTAGGTAACCTAGCGGGCACTTGTCCTATCTAGGTTAACGAACGGGCCCTTGAACTATGTAGGTTACCTAGTGGGCACTTGGACTATTTAGGATCCCTATCGGACATTTGGACTACTTAGGTTACCTAGCGGGCACTTGGACTATCTAGGTTAACGAACGGGCTCTTGGAATATGTAGGTTAATTAGTGGATACTTCGACTATTTAGGTTAGGTAACGGGTAATTCGACTATCTAGGTTACCTAGCGGGTATTTGGACTATGTAGGTTGCCTAGCGGGAACTTGGACTATTTAGGTTACGTACCAGGCACTTTGACTATCTAGGTTAACTTACGGGCACTTGGACTATGTAGGTTGCCTAGGGAGCACTTGGACTATGTAGGTTCCCAGCAGGCAGTTGGACTATGTAGGTTCCCTATCGGGTACTTGGTCTGTCTAGGTTACCTAGCGGGGACTTGGACTATGTAGGGTAACTAGCGGGCACTTGGACTATGTAGGATCCCTATCGGACATTTTTACTACTTAGGTTAACTAGCGGGCACTTTGACTATCTAGGTTAACTAGCGGGCACTTGGACTATCTAGGTCAACTAGCGGGCACTTGTACTATGTATGTTAACTAGCGGGCACTTGGACTATATAGTTTAACTAGCGAACCTTGGACTATGTAGGTTAACTAGAGGGCCCTTGGACTATGTAGGTTAACTATCGGGCACTTGGAATATCAAAGTATACTAGCGGGCCCTTGTACTATGTAGGTTAACTGGCGGGCACTTTGACTATATAGGTTAACTAGCGGGCACTTGGACTATCTTGGTTAACTAACGGACCTTTGACTATGTAGGTTAACTAGCGGGCCCTTAGACAAT
The DNA here is from genome assembly GCF_050624435.1 of Tenrec ecaudatus. Taxonomy (NCBI): domain Eukaryota; kingdom Metazoa; phylum Chordata; class Mammalia; order Afrosoricida; family Tenrecidae; genus Tenrec; species Tenrec ecaudatus. The sequence goes on along the minus strand of NW_027459378.1, from coordinate 192,852 downwards.
GTACGTCCCCTAGTGGGCACTTGGACGATCTAGGTTAACTAACGGGCACTTGGACGATCTAGGTTACCTAGCAGGCACTTGGATTATGAAGGATGCCTAGCGGGAACTTGGACTATGTAGGATCGCTATCGGACATTTGTACTACTTAGGATAACTAGCGGGCACTTGGACTATCTAGGTTAACTAGCGGACACTTGGACTATCTAGGTCAACTAGCGGGCCCTTATACTATGTAGGTTAATTAGCGGTCCCATGGATTATGTAGGTTTACTAGCAGGCACTTGGACTATCTAGGTTAACTAGGGTCACTTGGACTATGTAGTTTCCCTAGCAGGCATTTGGACTATTAAGGTTGCCAAGCGGGAACTTGGACTATGTAGTTTACGTAGCGGGCACTTGGACTATCTAGTTTAACTAGCAGGCACTTTGACTATCTAGGTTAACTAACGGGCACTTGGACTATGTAGGTTGCCTAGCGGGCACTTGGACTTTGTAGGTTCCCTAGCGGGCACATGGATTATGTAGGTTCCCTATCAGGCACTTGGATTATGTAGGTTCCCTTTCGTGCACTTGGACTATGTAGGTTAACTAGCGGGCACTTGGAGTGTCTAGGTAACCTAGCGGGCACTTGGACCATCTAGGTTAACGAACGGGCACTTGGACTATGTAGGTTACCTAGCGGGCACTTGGACTATGTAGGATCCCTATCAGACATTTGTACTACTTAGGTTATCTAGCGGGCAATTTGACTATGTAGGTTAAGTACCGGGAACTTGGACTATCTAGGTTTCCTAGCAGGCACTTGGACTATGTACATACCCTAGCGCGCACTTGGACTATCTAGGTTACCTAGCGGGCACTTGGACTATGTACGTCCCCTAGTGGGCACTTGGACTATCTAGGTTAACTAGAGGGCCCTTGGACTATGTAGGTTAACTATCGGGCACTTGGATTATCTAGGTTAACTAGCGGGCACTTGGACTATGTAGGATCCCTATCGGACATTTGTACTACTTAGGTTAACTAGCGGACACTTTGACTATCTAGGTTAACTAGCGGGCACTTGGACTATCTAGGTAAACTAGCGGGCCCTTGTACTATGTAGGTTAACTAACGGGCACTAGGACAATCTAGGTTAACTAGCGAGCACTTGGACTATCTAGGTTACCTAGTAGGCACATGGATTATGAAGGTTCCCTAGCGGGCACATGGACTATCTAGGTTAACTAGCGGTCACATGGACTATCTAGGTTAACTAACGGGAACTAGGACTATCTAGTTTAACTAGCGGGCACTTGGACTATCTAGGTTACCTAGCAGGCACTTGGATTATGAAGGATACCTAGCGGGCACTTGGACTATCTAGGTTACGTAGCGGGCACTTGGACTATGTAGGTTAACGAGCGGACACTTGCACGATCTAGGTTAACTAGCGGGCCCTTGCACTATGTAGGTTAACTAGCGGTCCCATGGATTATGTAGGTTTACTAGCAGGCACTTGGACTCTCTAGGTTAACTAGCGGGCACTTGGACTATGTAGTTTCCCTAGCAGGCATTTGGACTATTAAGGTTACCAAGCAGGAACTTGGACTATGTAGGTTACCTAGCGGGCACTTGGACTATCTAGTTTAACTAGCAGGCACTTTGACTATCTAGGTTAACTAACGGGCACTTGGACTATGTAGGTTGCCTAGCGGGCACTTTGATTATGTAGGTTCCCTATCAGGCACTTGGATTATGTAGGTTCCCTATCGGGCACTTGGACTATGTAGGTTAACTAGCGGGCACTTGGACTTTCTAGGTAACCTAGCGGGCACTTGGACCATCTAGGTTAACGAACGGGCACTTGGACTATGTAGGTTACCTACCGGGCACTTGGACTATGTAGGATCCCTATCAGACATTTGTACTACTTAGGTTATCTAGAAGGCAATTTGACTATGTAGGTTAAGTAGTGGGCACTTGGGCTCTCTAGGTTTCCTAGCAGGCACTTGGACTATGTACATACCCTAGCGCGCACTTGGACTATCTAGGTTACCTAGCGGGCACTTGGACTATGTACGTCCCCTAGTGGGCACTTGGAGAATCTAGGTTAACTAGAGGGCCCTTGGACAATGTAGGTTAACTATCAGCACTTGGATTATCTAGGTTAACTAGCGGGCACTTTGACTATCTAGGTTAACTAGCGGGCACTTGGACTATCTAGATTAACTAGCGGGCCTTTGGACTATGTAGTTTCCCTAGCGGGCATTTGGATTATTTAGGTTACCTAGTGGGCACTTGGGCTATGTAGGTTACCTAGCTGACACTTGGACTATGTAGGTTAACTAGAAGGCACTTGGACTATCAAGGTTACCTATCGGGCCCTTGGACTAAGTAGGTTACCAGCGAGCACTTGGACTATCTAGGTTAACGAATGTGCACTTGGACTATGTAGGTAACCTAGCGGGCACTTGGACTGTCTAGGTTACCTAGCGGGCACTTGGCCTATCTAGGTTAACGAACGGGCACTTGGACTATGTAGGTTACCTAGCGGGCACTTGGACTATGTAGGATCCCTATCGCACATTTGGACTACTTAGGTTACCTAGCGGGCACTTGGACTATCTAGGTTAACGAACGGGCTCTTGGACTATGTAGGTTAACTAGCGGACACTTCGACTATCTAGGTTAGCTAACGAGTAATTGGACTATCTAGGTTACCTAGTGGGCACTTGGACTATGTAGGTTCCCTAGCGGGCACTTGGACAATTCAGGTTACCTAGCAGGCACTTTGACTATCTAGGTTAACTTACGGGCACTTGGACTATGCAGGTTGCCTAGCGAGCACTTGGACTATGTAGGTTCCCAGCGGGCACTTGGACTATGTAGGTTCCCTATCGGGTACTTGGACTGTCTAGGTTAACTAGAGGGCACTTGGACTATGTACGTTTCCTAGCGGGCACTTGGGCTATCTACGTTACCTAGCGGGCACTTGGACTATGTAGGTTAACGAACGGGCACTTGGACTATGTAGGTAACCTAATGGTCACTTTGACTGACTAGGTTACCTAGCGGGGACTTCGACTATGTAGGTTAACTAGCGGGCACTTGGACTATGTAGGATCCCTATCGGACATTTGTACTACTGAGGTTAACTAGCGGGCACTTTGACTATCTAGGTTAACTAGTGGGCACTTGGACTATCTAGGTAAACTAGCGGGCCCTTGTACTATGTAGGTTAACTAACGGGCACTAGGACTATCTAGGTTAACTAGCGAGCACTTGGACTATCTAGGTTACCTAGCAGGCACATGGAATATGAAGGATCCCTAGCGGGCACTTGGACAATCTAGGTTAACTAGCGGGCACCTGGACTATCTAGGTTAAATAACGGGAACCAGGACTTTCTAGGTTATCTAGCGGGCACTTGGACTATCTAGGTTACCTAGCAGGCACTTGGATTATGAAGGATCCCTAGCGGGCACTTGGACTATCTAGGTTACCAAGCGGGCACGTGGACTATGTAGGTTAACTAGCGGACACTTGCACGATCTTGGTTAACTAAGGGGCCCTTGCAATATGTAGGTTAACTAGCGGGCCCATGGATTATGTAGGTTTACTAGCAGGCACTTGGACTATCTAGGTTACCTAGCGGGCACTTGGACTATGTAGTTTCCCTAGCAGGCATTTGGACTATTAAGGTTACCAAGCGGGAACTTGTACTATGTAGGTTACCTAGCGGGCACTTGGACTATCTAGTTTAACTAACAGGCACTTTGACTATCTAGGTTAACTAACGGGCACTTGGACTATGTAGGTTGCCTAGCGGGCACTTGGATTATATAGGTTCCCTATAAGGCACTTGGATTATGTAGATTCCCTAACGGGCACTTGGACTATTTTTGTTAACTAGCGGGCACTTGGACTGTCTAGGTAACCTAGCGGGCACTTGGACCATCTAGGTTAACGAACGGGCACTTGGACTATGTAGGTAAGCTAGCGGGCACTTGGACTGTCTAGGTTACCTAGCGGGCACTTTGACTATCTAGGTTAACGAATGGGCACTTGGACTATGTAGGTTACCTAGCGGGCACTTGGACTATGTAGGATCCCTATCAGACATTTGTACTACTTAGGTTATCTAGCGGGCAATTTGACTATGTAGGTTAAGTAGCGGGAACTTGGGCTATCTAGGTTTCCTAGCAGGCACTTGGACTATGTACATACCCTAGCGCGCACTTGGACTATCTAGGTTACCTAGCGGGCACTTGGACTATGTACGTCCCCTAGTGGGCAATTGGACTATCTAGGTTAACTAGAGGGCCCTTGGACTATGTAGGTTAACTATCGGGCACTTGGATTATCTAGGTTAACTAGCGGGCACTTGGAATATGTAGGATCCCTATCGGACATTTGTACTACTGAGGTTAACTAGCGGGCACTTTGACTATCTAGGTTAACTAGCGGGCACTTGGACTATCTAGGTAAACTAGCGGGCCCTTGTACTATGTAGGTTAACTAACGGGCACTAGGACTATCTAGGTTAACTAGCGAGCACTTGGACTATCTAGGTTACCTAGCAGGCACATGGAATATGAAGGATCCCTAGCGGGCACTTGGACAATCTAGGTTAACTAGCGGGCACCTGGACTATCTAGGTTAAATAACGGGAACCAGGACTTTCTAGGTTAACTAGCGGGCACTTGGACTATCTAGGTTACCTAGCAGGCACTTGGATTATGAAGGATCCCTAGCGGGCACTTGGACTATCTAGGTTACCAAGCGGGCACGTGGACTATGTAGGTTAACTAGCGGACACTTGCACGATCTTGGTTAACTAAGGGGCCCTTGCAATATGTAGGTTAACTAGCGGGCCCATGGATTATGTAGGTTTACTAGCAGGCACTTGGACTATCTAGGTTACCTAGCGGGCACTTGGACTATGTAGTTTCCCTAGCAGGCATTTGGACTATTAAGGTTACCAAGCGGGAACTTGGACTATGTAGGTTACCTAGCGGGCACTTGGACTATCTAGTTTAACTAACAGGCACTTTGACTATCTAGGTTAACTAACGGGCACTTGGACTATGTAGGTTGCCTAGCGGGCACTTGGATTATATATGTTCCCTATAAGGCACTTGGATTATGTAGATTCGCTAACGGGCACTTGGACTATTTGGGTTAACTAGCGGGCACTTGGACTGTCTAGGTAACCTAGCGGGCACTTGGACCATCTAGGTTAACGAACGGGCACTTGGACTATGTAGGTAAGCTAGCGGGCACTTGGACTGTCTAGGTTACCTAGCGGGCACTTTGACTATCTCGGTTAACGAATGGGCACTTGGACTATGTAGGTTACCTAGCGGGCACTTGGACTATGTAGGATCCCTATCAGACATTTGTACTACTTAGGTTATCTAGCGGGCAATTTGACTATGTAGGTTAAATAGCGGGCACTTGGGCTATCAAGGTTTCCTAGCAGGCACTTGGACTATGTACATACCCTAGCGCGCACTTGGACTATCTAGGTTACCTAGCGGGCACTTGGACTATGTACGTCCCCTAGTGGGCAATTGGACTATCTAGGTTAACTAACGGGCACTAGGACTAGCTAGGATAACTAGCGAGCACTTGGACTATCTAGGTTACCTAGCGGGCACTTGGACTTCTAGGTTAACTAGCGGTCACTTGGACTATGTAGTTTCCCTAGCAGGCATTTGGACGATTAAGGTTACCAAGGGGGAACTTGGACTATGTAGGTTACCTAGCGGGCACTTAGACTATCTAGTTTAACTAGCAGGCACTTTGACAATCAAGGTTAACTAATGGGCACTTGGACTATGTAGGTTGCATAGCGGGCACTTGGACTATGGATGTTCCCTAGCGGGCACTTGGAGTATGTAGGTTCCCTATCAGGCACTTGGATTATGTAGGTTCCCTATCGGGCACTTGGACTATGTAGGTTAACTAGCGGGTACTTGGACTGTCTAGGTAACCTAGCGGGCACTTGGACCATCTAGGTTTACGAATGGGCACTTGGACAATGTAGGTTACCTAGCGGGCTCGTGGACTATCTAGGTTAACTAGCGAGCACTTGGACTATCTAGGTTACCTAGCGGGCATTGGACTTCTAGGTTAATGAACGGGCACTTGGACTATCTAGGTTAGGTAACGGGCACTTTGAGTATCTAGGTTACCTAGCGGGAACTTGGACAATATAAGTTACCTAGCGGGCACTTGGACTATCTAGGTTACCTAACGGGCACTTTGACTATCTAGGTTACATAGTGGGCACTTGGACTATGTAGGTTAACTAGCAAGCACTTGGACTCTAGGTTACCTAGCGGGCACTTGGACTATCAAGGTTGCCTAGCGGGCCCTTGGACTATGTAGATTTCCTAGCGGGCACTTGGACTATCGAGGTTAACGAAAGGGCACTTGTAATATGTAGGTAACCTAGCGGGCACTTGGACAGTCTAGGTTACCTAGCGGGCACTTGTACTATCTAGGTTAACGAACGGGCACTTGGACTATGTAGGTTACCTAGCGGGCACTTGGACTATGTAGGATTCCTATCGGACATTTGGACTACTTAGGTTACCTAGCGGGCACTTGGACTATCTAGGTTAACTAGCGGACACTTGGACTATCTAGGTCAACTAGCGGCCCTTGTACTATGTAGGTTAACTAGTGAGCACTTGGAGTATCTAGGTTAACTAGCGGACCTTGGACTACTTAGGTTAACTAGCGGGCCCTTGGACTATGTTGGTTAACTAGCGGGCACTTGGACGATCTAGGTTAACTAGAGGGCACTTGGACTATCTAGGTTAACTAGCGTGCACTTGGACTATCTAGGTTAACTAGCGGGCACTTGGATGGTCAATGTTAACTAGCGGGCACTTGGACTATCTAGTTTAGCTAACGGGGACTTGGACTAAGTACGTCCCCTAGTGGGAACTTGGACACTCAAGGTTAACTAACGGGCACTAGGACTATCTAGGTTAACTAGCGGGCACTTGGACTTTGTAAGACAACTAGCGGGCCCTTGGACTAACTAGGTTAGCTAACTGGCACTTGGACTATGTAGGTTAACTAGCAGACACTTGCACGATCTATGTTAACTAGCGGGCTCTTGCACTATGTAGGTTAACTAGTGGGCCCATTGACTATGTTGGTTAACTAGTGGGCACTTGGACGATGTAGGTTAACTAGCGGGCACTTGGACTATGTAGGTTAACTAGCGGTCCCGTGGATTATGTAGGTTTACTAGCAGGCACTTGGACTATCTAGGTTAACTAGCGGGCACTTGGACTATGTAGTTTCCCTAGCAGGCATTTGGACTATTAAGGTTGCCAAGCGGGAACATGGACTATGTAGGTTACCTAGCGGGCACTTGGACTATCTAGTGTAACTAGCAGGCACTTTGACTATCTATGTTAACTAACGAGCACTTGGACTATGTAGGTTGCCTAGCGGGCACTTGGACTATGTAGGTTCCCTAGCGGGCACATGGATTATGTGGGTTCCCTATCAGGCACTTGGATTATGTAGGTTCCCTATCGGGCACTTGGACTATGTAGGTTAACTAGCGGGCACTTGGACTGTCTAGGTAGCCTAGCGGGCACTTGGACCATCTAGGTTAACGAATGGGCACTTGGACTATGTAGGTTACCTAGCGGGCACTTGGACTATGTAGGATCCCTATCAGACATTTGTACTACTTAGGTTATCTAGCGGGCAATTTGACTATGTAGGTTAAGTAGCGGGAACTTGGGCTATCTAGGTTTCCTAAGAGGCACATGGACTATGTACATACCCTAGCGCGCACTTGGACTATCTAGGTTACCTAGCGGGCACTTGGACTATGTACGTCCCCTAGTGGGCACTTGGACTATCTAGGTTAACTAGAGGGCCCTTGGACTATGTAGGTTAACTATCGGCACTTGGATTATCTAGGTTAACTAGCGGGCACTTGGACTATGTAGGATCCCTATCGGACATTTGTACTACTTAGGTTAACTAGCGGACACTTTGACTATCTAGGTTAACTAGCGTGCACTTGGACTATCTAGGTCAACTAGCGGGCCCGTGTACTATGTAGGTTAACTAACGGGCACTAGGACTATCTAGGTTACCTAGCAGGCACATGGATTATGAAGGATCCCTAGCGGGCACTTGGACAATCTAGGTTAACTAGCGGGCACTTGGACTATATAGGTTAACTAACGGGAACCAGGACTATCTAGGTTAACTAGCGGGCACTTGGACTATCTAGGTTACCTAGCAGGCACTTGGATTATGAAGGATCCCTAGCGGGCACTTGGAGTATCTAGGTTACCTAGCGGGCACGTGGACTATGTAGGTTAACTAGCGGACACTTGCACGATCTAGGTTAACTAGCGGGCCCTTGCACTATGTAGGTTAACTAGCGGTCCCATGGATTATGTAGGTTTACTAGCAGGCACTTGGACTATCTAGGTTAACTAGCGGGCACTTGGACTATGTAGTTTCCCTAGCAGGCATTTGGACTATTAAGGTTACCAAGCTGGAACTTGGACTATGTTGGTTAACTAACGGGCACTTGGACTATGTAGGTTGCCTAGCGGGCACTTGGACTATGTAGGTTCCCTAGCGGGCACTTGTATTATGTAGGTTCCCTATCAGGCACCTGGATTATGTAGGTTCCCTATCGGGCACTTGGACTATGTAGGTTAACTAGCGGGCACTTGGACTGTCTAGGTAACGTAGCGGGCACTTGGACCATCTAGGTTAACGAACGGGCACTTGGACTATGTAGGTTACCTAGCGGGCACTTGGACTATGTAGGATCCCTATCAGACATTTGTACTACTTAGGTTATCTAGCGGGCAATTTGACTATGTAGGTTAAGTAGCGGGCACTTGGGCTATCTAGGTTTCCTAGCAGGCACTTGGACTATGTACATACCCTAGCGCGCACTTGGATTATCTAGGTTACCTAGGGGGCACTTGGAATATGTACGTCCCCTAGTGGGCACTTGGACTATCTAGGTTAACTAGAGGGCCCTTGGACTATGTAGGTTAACTATCGGCACTTGGATTATCTAGGTTAACTAGTGGGCACTTGGACTATCTAGGTTAACTAGCGGGCACTTGGACTATCTAGATTAACTAGCGGGCCTTTGGACTATCTGGGTTAACTAGCGGGCACTTGGAGTATCTAGGTTAACTAGCAGGCACTTGGACTATCTAGATTAACTAGCGGGCCCTTGGACTATCTAGGTTTAATAGCGGGCACTTGGACTATCTAGGTTAACTAGCGGGCACTTGGACTATGTAGTTTCCCTAGCGAGCATTTGGATTATTTAGGTTACCTAGTGGGCACTTGGGCTATGTAGGTTACCTAGCGGACACTTGGACTATGTAGGTTAACTAGAAGGCACTTGGACTATCAAGGTTACCTATCGGGCCCTTGGACTAAGTAGGTTACCAGCGAGCACTTGGACTATCTAGGCTAACGAATGTGCACTTGGACTATGTAGGTAACCTAGCGGGTACTTGGACTGTCTAGGTTACCTAGCGGGCACTTGGCCTATCTAGGTTAACGAACGGGCACTTGGACTATGTAGGTTACCTAGCGGGCACTTGGACTATGTAGGATCCCTATCGCACATTTGGACTACTTAGGTTACCTAGCGGGCAATTGGACTATCTAGGTTAACGAACGGGCTCTTGGACTATGTAGGTTAACTAGCGGACACTTCGACTATCTAGGTTAGCTAACGGGTAATTGGACTATCTAGGTTACCTAGTTGGCACTTGGACTATGTAGGTTCCCTAGCAGGCACTTGGACTATTTAGGTTACCTAGCAGGCAATTTGACTATCTAGGTTAACTTACGGGCACTTGGATTATGTAGGTTGCCTAGCGACCACTTGGACTATGTAGGTTCCCAGCGGGCACTTGGACTATGTAGGTTCCCTATCGGGTACTTGGACAGTCTAGGTTAACTAGAGGGCACTTGGACTATGTATGTTTCCTAGCGGGCTCTTGGGCTATCTACGTTACCTAGCGGGCACTTGGATTATGTAGGTTAACGAACGGGCACTTGGACTATGTAAGTAACCTAATGGTCACTTGGACTGTCTAGGTTACCTAGCGGGGACTTCGACTATGTAGGATAACTAGCGGGCACTTGGACTATGTAGGATCCCTATCGGACATTTGTACTACTTAGGTTAACTAGCGGGCACTTGGACTATCTAGGTCAACTAGCGTGCCCTTGTACTATGTAGGTTAACTAACCGGCACTAGGACTATCTAGGTTAACTAGCGAGCACTTGGACTATCTAGGTTACGTAGCAGGCACATGGATTATGAAGGATCCCTAGCGGGCACTTGCACAATCTAGGTTAACTAGAGGGCACTTGGACTATCTAGGTTAACTAACGGGAACCAGGACTATCTAGGTTAACTAGCAGGCACTTGGACTATCTAGGTTACCTAGCAGGCACTTGGATTATGAAGGATCCCTAGCGGGCACTTGGACTATCTAGGTTACCTAGCGGGCACGTGGACTATGTAGATTAACTAGCGGACACTTGCACGATCTAGGTTAACTAGCAGGCCCTTGCACTATGTAGGTTAACTAGCGGGCCCATGGATTATGTAGGTTTACTAGCAGGCACATGGACTATCTAGGTTACCTAGTGGGCACTTGGACTATGTAGTTTCCCTAGCAGGCATTTGGACTATTAAGGTTACCAAGTGGGAACTTGGACTATTTAGGTTACCTAGCGGGCACTTGGACTATCTAGTTTAACTAGCAGGCACTTTGACTATCTAGGTTAACTAACGGGCACTTGGACTATGTAGGTTGCCTAGCGGGCACATGGATTATATAGGTTCCCTATAAGGCACTTGGATTATGTAGGTTCCCTATCGGGCACTTGGACTATGTAGGTTAACTAGCGGGCACTTGGACTGTCTAGGTAACCTAGCGGGCACTTGGACAATCTAGGTTAACGAACGGGCACTTGGACTATGTAGGTAAGCCAGCGGGCACTTGGACTGTCTAGGTTACCTTGCGGGCACTTTGACTATCTAGGTTAACGAATGGGCACTTGGACTATGTAGGTTACCTAGCGGGCACTTGGACTATGTAGGATCCCTATCAGACATTTGTACTACTTAGGTTATCTAGCGGGCAATTTGACTATGTAGGTTAAATAGCGGGCACTTGGGCTATCTAGGTTTCCTAGCAGGCACTTGGACTATGTACATACCCTAGCGCGCACTTGGACTATCTAGGTTACCTAGCGGGCACTTGGACTATGTACGTCCCCTAGTGGGCAATTGGACTATCTAGGTTACCTCGCGGCACTTGGACTTCTAGGTTAATGAACGGGCACTTGGACTATCTAGGTTAGGTAACGGGCACTTTGAGTATCTAGGTTACCTAGCGGGAACTTGGACAATATAAGTTACCTAGCGGGCACTTTGACTATCTAGGTTACATAGTGGGCACTTGGACTATGTAGGTTAACTAGCAAGCTCTTGGACTCTAGGTTACCTAGCGGGCACTTGGACTATCTAGGTTACCTAGCGGGCCCTTGGACTATGTAGATTTCCTAGCGGGCACTTGGACTATCAAGGTTAACGAACGGGCACTTGTAATATGTAGATAACCTAGCGGGCACTTGGACAGTCAAGGTTACCTAGCGGGCACTTGTACTATCTAGGTTAACGAACGGGCACTTGGACTATCTAGGTTAACTAGCGGACACTTGGACTATCTAGGTCAACTAGCGGGCCCTTGTACTATGTAGGTTAACTAGCGAGCACTTGGAGTATCTAGGTTAACTAGCGGACCTTGGACTATGTTGGTTAACTAGCGGGCACTTGGACGATCTAGGTTAACTAGAGGGCACTTGGACTATCTAGGTTAACTAGCGTGCACTTGGAATATCTAGGTTAACTAGCGGGCACTTGGATGGTCAATGTTAACTAGCGGGCACTTGGACTATCTAGGTTAGCTAACGGACACATGGACTAAGTACGTCCCCTAGTGGGCACTTGGACACTCTACGTTAACTAACGGGCACTAGGACTATCTAGGTTAACTAGCGGGCACTTGGACTATGTAAGTCAACTAGCGGGCCCTTGGACTAACTAGGTTAGCTAACTGGCACTTGGACTATGTAGGTTAACTAGCAGACACTTGCACGATCTATGTTAACTAGCGGGCTCTTGCACTATGTAGGTTAACTAGTGCGCCCATTGACTATGTTGGTTAACTAGTGGGCACTTGGATGATGTAGGTTAACTAGCGGGAACTTGGACTATGTAGCTTCCCTAGCGGGCATTTGGACTATAGAGATAACCTAGCGGGCACTTAGAGTTTGTAGGTTACCTAGCGGGCCCTTGGACTATATAGGTTACCTAGCGGCACTTGGAAGATCTAGGTTAACTAGCGGGTACTTGGACTATGTAGCTTAACTAGCGGGCCCTTGGACTATGTAGCTTAACTAGCGGGCCCTTGGACTATGTAGATTAACTAGCGGCACTAGGACTATCTACGTTAACAAGCGGGCCCTTGGACTATATAGATTCCCTAGCGGGCATTTGGACTACATAGATAACCTAGCGGGCACTTAGATTTTGTAGGTTACCTAGCGGGCACTTGGACTATCTAGGTTACCTAGCTGGCACTTGAACTATCTATGTTACCTAGTGGGTTCTTGGAGTATGTAGGTTACCTAGCGGGCTGTTGGACTATCTAGGTTAACTAACGGGCACTTGGATTATGTAGGTTCCCTAGCGGGCCTTTGGACTATGTAAGTTCTCTAGCGGGCACTTGGACTATGTGGGTTTCCTGACGGGCATTTGGACTATCTAGGTTACCTAACGGGCACTTGGACTATGTAGGTTCCCTAGCGGGCACTTGGACTATCTAGGTTAACTAGCGGGCACTTAAACTATCTAGATTAACTAGCGGGCCCTTGGACTATCTAGGTTTACTAGCGGGCACTTGGACTATCTAGGTTAACTAGCATGCACTTGGACAATGTAGTTTCCCTAGAGGGCATTTGGATTATTTAGGTTACCTAGTGGGCACTTGGACTATGTATGTTACCTAGCGGGCACTTGGACTATGTAGGTTAACTAGAAAGCACGTGGACTATGTAGGTTAACTAGCGGACACTTGCACGATCTAGGTTAACTAGCGTGCCATTGCACTATGTAGGTTAACTAGCGGGCCCATGGATTATGTAGGTTTACTAGCAGGCACTTGGACTATCTAGGTTAACTGGCAGGCACTTGGACTATGTAGTTTCCCTAGCTGGAATTTGGACTATTTAGGTTACCATCGGGAACTTGGACTATGTAGGTTACCTAGCGGCCACTTGGACTATGTACGTCACCCCGGTGGGCACTTGGACTATCTAGGTTAACTAACGGGCACTTGGACTATGTAGGTTGCCTAGCGGGCAATTGGACTATGTAGGTTCCCTAGCGGGCACTTGGATTATGTAGGTTCCCTAACGGGTACTTAGACTATGTAGGTTAACTATCCGGCACTTGGTCTGTCTAGGTAACCTAGCGGGCACTTGGACTATCTCGGTTAACGAACGGGCACTTGGACTATGTAGGTAACCTAGCGGGCACTTGGACTGTCTAGGTTACCTAGCGGGCACTTTGACTATCTAGGTTAACGAAGGGGCACTTGGACTATGTAGGTTACCTAGCGGGCACTTGGACTATGTAGGATCCCTATCGGACATTTGGAGTACTTAGGTTAACTAGCGGGCCCTTGGACTATCTAGGTTAACTAGCGGGCACTTGGACTATCTAGGTTAACTAGCGGGCACTTGGACTATGTAGGTAAACTAGCGGGCCCTTAGACTATGTAGGTTAACTAGCGGGCACTTGGACTATCTAGGTTTCCTAGCCGGCACTCGGACTATGTACATACCCTAGCGCGCACTTGGACTATCTAGGTTACCCTGCGGGCACTTGGACTATGTACGTTTCCTAGCGGGCACTTGGGCTATCTACGTTACCTAGCGGGCACTTGGACAATGTAGGTTAACGAACGGGCAATTGGACTATGTAGGTAACCTAATGGTCACTAGGACTGTCTAGGGTATCTAGCGGGGACTTGGACTATGTAGGTAAACTAGCGGGCACTTGGACTATCTAGGTTAACGAACGGGCACTAGGAATATGTAGGTAACCTAGCGGGCACTTGGACTGTCTAGGTTACCTAGCGGGCACTTTGACTATCTAGGTTAACGAACGGGCACTTGGACTATGTAGGTTACCTAGCGGGCACTTGGACTATGTAGGATCCCTATCGGACATTTGTACTACTTAGGTTAACTAGCGGGCACTTTGACTATCTAGGTTAACTAGCGGGCACTGGACTATCTAGGTCAACTAACGGGCCCTTGTACTATGTAGTTTAACTAGCGGGCACTTGGACTATCTAGGTTAACTAACGGACCTTGGACTATGTAGGTTAACTAGCGGGCACTTGGACTATGTACATAACCTAGTGGGCACTTGGGCTATCTAGGTTAACTAACGGGCACTAGGATTATCTAGGTTAACTAGCGGGCACTTGGATTATGAAGGATGCCTACCGGCACTTGGACTATCTAGGTTACCTAGCAGGCACGTGGACTATGTAGGTTAACTAGCGGACACTTGCACGATCTAGGTTAACTAGCGGGCCATTGCACTATGTAGGTTAACTAGCGGGCCCATGGATTATGTAGGTTTACTAGCAGGCACTTGGACTATCTAGGTTAACTAGCAGGCACTTGGACTATGTAGTTTCCCTAGCGGGCATTTGGACTATTTAGGTTACCATCGGGAACTTGGACTATGTAGGTTACCTAGCGGGCACTTGGACTATGTACGTCCCCTAGTGGGCACTTGGACAATCTAGGTTAACTAACGGGCACTTGGACAATGTAGGTTGCCTAGCGGGCACTTTGACTATGTAGGTTCCCTAGCGGGCACTTGGATTATATAGGTTCCCTATCGGGCACTTGGACTATGTAGGTTAACTAGCGGGCACTTGGACTGTCTAGGTAACCAAGCGGGCACTTGGACTATCTCGGTTAACGAACGGGCACTTGGACTATGTAGGTAACCTAGCGGGCACTTGGACTGTCTAGGTTACCTAGCGGGCACTTTGACTATGTAGGTTAATGAACGGGCACTTGGACTATGTAGGTAAACTAGCGGGCCCTTAGACTATGTAGGTTAACTAGTGGGCACTTGGACTATCTAGGTTTCCTAGCCGGCACTCGGACTATGTACATACCCTAGCGCGCACTTGGACTATCTAGGTTACCCTGCGGGCACTTGGACTATGTACGTCCCCTAGTGGGCACTTGGACTATCTAGGTTAACTAACGTGCACTTGGACTATGTAGTTTCCCTAGCGGGCATTTGGATTATTTAGGTTACCTAGTGGGCACTTGGACTATGTAGGTTACCTAGCTGGCACTTGGACTATATAGGTTAACTAGAAGGCACTTGGACTATCAAGGTTACCTAGCAGGCCCTTGGACTATGTAGTTTAAGAGCGGGCACTTGGACTATCTAGATTAACGAACGTACACTTGGACTATGTAGGTAACCTAGCAGGCACTTGGACTGTCTAGGTTACCTAGCGGGCACTTGGCCTATCTAGGTTAACGAACGGGCACTTGGACTATGTAGGTTAACTAGCGGACACTTCGACTCTCTAGGTTAGCTAACGGGCAACTGGACTATCTAGGTTACCTAGCGGGCACTTGGACTATGTAGGTTCCCTAGCAGGCACTTGGACTATGTAGGTTACCTAGCAGGCACTTTGACTATCTAGGTTAACTAACGGGCACTTGGACTATGTAGGTTGCCTAGCGAGCACTTGGACTATGTAGGTCCCCTAGCGGGCACTTGAACTATCTAGGTTAACTAGAGGGCCCTTGGACTATGTAGGTTAACTATCGGGCACTTGGATTATCTAGGTTAAGTAGAGGGCACTTGGACGATCTAGGATAACTAGCGGGCACTTGGACTCTCTAGGTTAGCTAGCGGGCACTTGGAATATCTAGGTCAACTAGCGTGCCCTTGTACTATGTAGGTTACCTAGCGTGCCCTTTGACTATGTAGGTTAACTAGTGGGCACTTGGACTATCTAGGTTTCCTAGCAGGCACTTGGACTATGTACATACCCTAGCATGCACTTGGACTATCTAGGTTAACGAACGGGCACTTGGACTATGTAGGTAACCTAATGGTCACTTGGACTGTCTAGGTTACCTAGCGGGAACTTGGACTATGTAGGTTAACTAGCGGGCACTTGGACTATGTAGGATCCCTATCGGACATTTGTACTACTTAGGTTAACTAGCGGGCACTTGGACAATCTAGGTTAACTAGCGGGCACATGGATTATCTAGGTTAAGTAGAGGGCACTTGGACGATCTAGGTTAACTAGCGGGCACTTGGACTCTCTAGGTTAACTAACGGACCTTGGACTATGTAGATTATCTAGCGGGCACTTGGACTATGTACGTAACCTAGTGGGCACTTGGGCTATCTAGGTTAACTAACGGGCACTATGATTATCTAGGTTAACTAGCGGGCACTTGGATTATGAAGGATGCCTAGCGGCACTGGGACTATCTAGGTTACCTAGCAGGCACGTGGACTATGTAGGTTAACTAGCAGACCTTTGCATGATCTAGGTTAACTAGCGGGCACTTGGACTATCTAGGTTAACTAGCGGGCCCTTGGACTATCTAGGTTAACTAGCGGGCACTTGGACTATGTAGTTTCCCTAGCGGGCATTTGGATTAATTAGGTTACCTAGTGGGCACTTGGACTATGTAGGTTACCTAGCGGGCACTTGGACTATGTAGGTTAACTAGAAGGCACTTGGACTATCAAGGTTACCTAGCGGGCCCTTGGACTATGTAGGTTAAGAGCGGGCACTTGGACTATCTAGGTTAACGAACGTGCACTTGGACTATGTAGTTAACCTAGCGGGCACTTGGACCGTCTAGGTTACCTAGCGGGAACTTGGTCTATCTAGGTTAACGAACGGGCTCTTGGACTGCGTAGGTTAACTAGCGGACACTTCGACTATCTAGGTTAGCTAACGGGCAATTGGA
Source organism: Tenrec ecaudatus (assembly GCF_050624435.1). NCBI lineage: Eukaryota > Metazoa > Chordata > Mammalia > Afrosoricida > Tenrecidae > Tenrec > Tenrec ecaudatus. The sequence goes on along the minus strand of NW_027459378.1, from coordinate 175,718 downwards.
CTATCTAGGTTACCTAGCGGGCACTTGGACTATGTAGGTTCCCTAGCGGGCACTTGGACGATTTAGGTTACCTAGCAGGCACTTTGACTATCTAGGTTAACTAACGGGCACTTGGACTATGTAGGTTGCCTAGCGAGCACTTGGACTCTCTAGGTTAACTAGCGGGCAATTGGACTGTCTAGGTGACCTAGTGGGCACTTGGACTATGTCGTTTACCTAGCAGGCACTTGGACTATGTAGGTTAACTAGCGGGCACTTGGATTATCTAGGTTACCTAGGGGGCACTTGGACTATGTACGTTTCCTAGCGGGCACTTGGGCTATCTACGTTACCTAGCGGACACTTGGACTATGTAGGTTAACGAACGGGCACTTGCACTATGTAGGTAACCTAATGGTCACTTGGACAGTCTAGGTAACCTAGCGGGCACTTGGACTATCTCGGTTAACGAACGGGCACTTGGACTATGTAGGTAACCTAGCGGGCACTTGGACTGTCTAGGTTACCGAGCGGGCACTTTGACTATCTACGTTAACGAACGGGCACATGGACTATGTAGGTTACCTAGCGGGCACTTGGACTATGTAGGATCCCTATCAGACATTTGGACTACTTAGGTTAACTAGCGGGCACTTTGACTCTCTAGGTTAGCTAGCGGGCACTTGGAATATCTAGGTCAACTAGCGGGCCCTTGTACTATGTAGGTTACCTAGCGTGCCCTTGGACTATGTAGGTTAACTAGTGGGCACTTGGACTATCTAGGTTTCCTAGCAGGCACTTGGACTATGTACATACCCTAACACGCACTTGGACTATCTAGGGTAACTAACAGGCACTAGGACAATCTAGGTTAACTTCCGGGCACTTGGACTATCTAGGTTACCTAGCAGGCACTTGGATTATGAAGGATCCCTAGCGGGCACTTGGACAATCTAGGTTAATTAGCGGGCACTTGGACTATCTAGGTTACCTAGAGAGCACATGGACTATGTAAGTTCCCTAGCGGGCACTAGCGCTATCTACGTTACCTAGCGGGCACTTGGACTATATAGGTATCCTAATGGTCACTTGGACTGTCTAGGTTACCTAGCGGGAACTTGGACTATGTAGGTTAACTATCGGACATTTGTACTACTTAGGTTAACTAGCGGGCACTTTGACTATCTAGTTTAACTAGCGGGCACTTGGACTATCTAGGTTAACTAACGGACCTTGGACTATGTAGGTTAACTAGCGGGCACTTGGACTATGTACATAACCCAGTGGGCACTTGGGCTATCTAGGTTAACTAACGGGCACTAGGATTATCTAGGTTAACCAGCGGGCACTTGGATTATAAAGGATGCCTAGCGGCACTTGGACTATCTAGGTTACCTAGCAGGCACGTGGACTATTTAGGTTAACTAGCGGACACTTGCACGATCTAGGTTAACTAGCGTGCCATTGCACTATGTAGATTAACTAGCGGGCCCATGGATTATGTAGGTTTACTAGCATGCACTTGGACTATCTAGGTTAACTAGCAGGCACTTGGAGTATGTAGTTTCCCTAGCGGGCATTTGGACTATTTAGGTTACCATCGGGAACTTGGACTATGTAGGTTACCTAGCGGGCACTTGGACTATGTACGTCCCCTAGTGGGCACTTCGACAATCTAGGTTAACTAACGGGCACTTGGACTATGTAGGTTGCCTAGCGAGCACTTGGACTATGTAGATCCCCTAGCTGGCACTTGGATTATGTAGGTTCCCTATCGGGCACTTGGACCATGTAGGTTAACTAGCGGGCACTTGGACTGTCTAGGTAACCTAGCGGGCACTTGGACTATCTCGGTTAATGAACGGGCACTTGGACTATGTAGGTAACCTAGCGGGCACTTGGACTGTCTAGGTTACCTAGCGGGCACTTTGACTATCTAGGTTAACGAACGGGCACTAGGACTATGTAGGTTACCTAGTGGGCACTTGGACTATGTAGGATCCCTATCGGACATTTGGACTACTTAGGTTAACTAGCGGGCACTTTGACTCTCTAGGTTAGCTAGCGGGCACTTGGAATATCTAGGTCAACTAGCGGGCCCTTGTACTATGTAGGTTACCTAGCGTGCCCTTGGACTATGTAGGTTAACTAGTGGGCACTTGGACTATCTAGGTTTCCTAGCAGGCACTTGGACTATGTACATACCCTAACACGCACTTGGACTATCTAGGGTTACTAACAGGCACTAGGACAATCTAGGTTAACTTCCGGGCACTTGGACTATCTAGGTTACCTAGCAGGCACTTGGATTATGAAGGATCCCTAGCGGGCACTTGGACAATCTAGGTTAATTAGCGGGCACTTGGACTATCTAGGTTACCTAGAGAGCACATGGACTATGTAAGTTCCCTAGCGGGCACTAGGGCTATCTACGTTACCTAGCGGGCACTTGGACTATATAGGTATCCTAATGGTCACTTGGACTGTCTAGGTTACCTAGCGGGAACTTGGACTATGTAGGTTAACTATCGGACATTTGTACTACTTAGGTTAACTAGCGGGCACTTTGACTATCTAGTTTAACTAGCGGGCACTTGGACTATCTAGGTTAACTAACGGACCTTGGACTATGTAGGTTAACTAGCGGGCACTTGGACTATGTACATAACCCAGTGGGCACTTGGGCTATCTAGGTTAACTAACGGGCACTAGGATTATCTAGGTTAACCAGCGGGCACTTGGATTATAAAGGATGCCTAGCGGCACTTGGACTATCTAGGTTACCTAGCAGGCACGTGGACTATTTAGGTTAACTAGCGGACACTTGCACGATCTAGGTTAACTAGCGTGCCATTGCACTATGTAGATTAACTAGCGGGCCCATGGATTATGTAGGTTTACTAGCATGCACTTGGACTATCTAGGTTAACTAGCAGGCACTTGGAGTATGTAGTTTCCCTAGCGGGCATTTGGACTATTTAGGTTACCATCGGGAACTTGGACTATGTAGGTTACCTAGCGGGCACTTGGACTATGTACGTCCCCTAGTGGGCACTTCGACAATCTAGGTTAACTAACGGGCACTTGGACTATGTAGGTTGCCTAGCGAGCACTTGGACTATGTAGATCCCCTAGCTGGCACTTGTATTATGTAGGTTCCCTATCGGGCACTTGGACCATGTAGGTTAACTAGCGGGCACTTGGACTGTCTAGGTAACCTAGCGGGCACTTGGACTATCTCGGTTAATGAACGGGCACTTGGACTATGTAGGTAACCTAGCGGGCACTTGGACAGTCTAGGTTACCTAGCGGGCACTTTGACTATCTAGGTTAACGAACGGGCACTAGGACTATGTAGGTTACCTAGTGGGCACTTGGACTATGTAGGATCCCTATCGGACATTTGGACTACTTAGGTTAACTAGCCGGCACTTGGACTATCTAGGTTAACTAGCGGGCACTTGGACTATCTAGGTTAACTAGCGGGCACTTGGACTATGTAGGTAAACTAGCGGGCCCTTAGACTATGTAGGTTAACTAGCGGGCACTTGGACTATCTAGGTTTCCTAGCCGGCACTCGGACTATGTACATACCCTAGCACGCACTTGGACTATCTAGGTTACCCTGTGGGCACTTGGACTATGTACGTCCCCTAGTGGGCACTTGGACTATCTAGGTTAACTAACGTGCACTTGGACTATGTAGTTTCCCTAGCGGGCATTTGGATTATTTAGGTTACCTAGTGGGCACTTGGACTATGTAGGTTACCTAGCTGGCACTTGGACTATTTAGGTTAACTAGAAGGCACTTGGACTATCAAGGTTATCTAGCAGGCCCTTGGACTATGTAGTTTAAGAGCGGGCACTTGGACTATCTAGATTAACGAACGTACACTTGGACTATGTAGGTAACCTAGCAGGCACTTGGACTGTCTAGGTTACCTAGCGGGCACTTGGCCTATCTAGGTTAACGAACGGGCACTTGGACTATGTAGGTTAACTAGCGGACACTTCGACTCTCTAGGTTAGCTAACGGGCAATTGGACTATCTAGGTTACCTAGCGGGCACTTGGACTATGTAGGTTCCCTAGCGGGCACTTGGACTATGTAGGTTACCTAGCAGGCACTTTGACTATCTAGGTTAACTAACGGGCACTTGGACTATGTAGGTTGCCTAGCGAGCACTTGGACTATGTACGTCCCCTAGCGGGCACTAGAACTATCTAGGTTAACTAGAGGGCCCTTTGACAATGTAGGTTAACTATCGGGCACTTGGATTATCTAGGTTAAGTAGCGGGCACTTGGACGATCTAGGTTAACTAGCGGGCACTTGGACTCTCTAGGTTAGCTAGTGGGCACTTGGAATATCTAGGTCAACTAGCGGGTCCTTGTATTATGTAGGTTACCTAGCGTGCCATTGCACTATGTAGGTTAACTAGCGGACACTTCGACTATCTAGGTTAGCTAAAGCGCAATTGGACTATCTAGGTTACCTAGCGGGCACTTGGACTATGTAGGTTCCCTAGCGGGCACTTGGACTATTTAGGTTACCTAGCAGGCACTTTGACTATCTAGGTTAACTAACGGGCACTTGGACTATGTAGGTTGCCTAGCTAGGACTTGGACTGTCTAGGTTAACTAGCGGGCAATTGGACTGTCTAGGTGACCTAGTGGGCACTTGGACTATGTAGTTTACCTAGCAGGCACTTGGACTATGTAGGTTAACTAGCGGGCACTTGTACTATCTAGGTTACCTAGGGGGCACTTGGACTATGTACGTTTCCTAGCCTGGACTTGGGCTATCTACGTTACCTAGCGGGCACTTGGATTATGTAGGTTAACGAACGGGCACTTGGACTATGTAGGTAACCTAATGGTCACTTGGACTGTATAGGTTACCTAGCGGGGACTTGGACTATGTAGGTTAACTAGCGGGCACTTGGACTACGTAGGATCCCTATCGGACATTTGTACTACTTAGGTTAACTAGCGGGCACTTTGACTATCTAGGTCAACCTGCGGGCCCTTGTACTATGTAGGTTAACTAGCGGGCACTTGGACTATCTAGGTTAACTAACGGACCTTGGACTATGTAGGTTAACTAACAGGCCTTTGGACTATGTAACTTAACTATAGGGCAGTTTGATGATCCTGGTTAACTAGCGGGCACCTGGACTATCTAGGTTAACTAACGGGCACTTGGACTATCTAAGTTAACTAGCGGGCACTTGGACTATGTAGGTTAACTAGCGCGCACTTGGACGATCTAGGTTAAGTAGCGCGTACTTGGACTATGTAGGTTAACTAGCGGGCCCTTGGACTATGTAGATTATCTAGCGGCACTTGGACTATCTACGTTAACTAGCGGGTCCTTGGACTATCTAGATTCCCTAGCGGGCACTTGGACTCTGTATGTTCCCTACGGACACTTGAACTATGTAGGTTCCCTAGCAGGCACTTGGACTATGTAGGTTCCAGAGCGGGCACTTGGACTATGTAAGTTAAGTACCGGGCACTTGGACTATGTAGGTTAACTAGCGGGCCCTTGGACTATCTAGGTTACCTAGCGGGCACTTGGACTATGTAGGTTAACTACCGGGTACATGCACTATCTAGGTTACCTAGCGGGCACTTGGACTATGTACGTTCCCTAGCGGGCACTTGGACTATCTATGTTAACTAGTGGGCACTTGAACTATCTATGTTAACTACCGGGCACTTGGACTATGTAGGTTAACTAGGGGACACTTGCACTATGTAGGTTAACTAAAGGCACTTGGACTATGTAGGTTACCTAGCGTGCATTTGGACTATGTAGGTTAACTAGCAGGCACTTGGACTATGTAGTTTCCCTAGCGAGCATTTGGACTATTTAGGTTACCATCGGGAACTTGGACTATGTAGGTTATCTATCGGGCACTTGGACTATGTACGTCCCCTAGTGGGCACTTGGTCTATCTAGGTTAACTAACGGGCACTTGGACTATGTAGGTTGCCTAGCGGGCACTTGGACTATGTAGGTTCCCTAGCGGGCACTTGGATTATGTAGGTTCCCTATCGGGCACTTGGATTATGTAGGTTCCTTATCGGGCACTTGGACTATGTAGGTTAACTAGCGGGCACTTGGACTATCTAGGTTAACGAACGGGCACTTGGACTATGTAGGTAACCTAGCGGGCACTTGGATTGTCTAGGTTACCTAGCGGGCACTTTGACTATCTAGGTTAAGGAACGGGCACTTGGAATATGTAGGATACCTAGCGGGCACTGGGACTATGTACGTTTCCTAGCGGGCACTTGGGCTATCTACGTTACCTAGCGGGCACTTGGACAATGTAGGTTAACGAACGGGCACTTGGACTATGTAGGTAACCTAATGGTCACTTGGACTGTCTAGGTTACCTAGCGGGGACTTGGACTATGGAGGTTAACTAGCGGGCACTTGGACTATGTAGGATCCCTATCGGACATTTGTACTACTTAGGTTAACTAGCGGGCACTTTGACTCTCTAGGTTAGCTAGCGGGCACTTGGAATATCTAGGTCAACTAGCGGGCCCTTGTACTATGTAGGTTACCTAGCGTGCCCTTGGACTATGTAGGTTAACTAGTGGGCACTTGGACTATCTAGGTTTCCTAGCAGGCACTTGGACTATGTACATACCCTAGCACGCACTTGGACTATCTAGGTTAACTAACAGGCACTAGGACTATCTAGGTTAACTAGCAGGCACTTGGACTATCTAGGTTACCTAGCAGGCACTTGGATTATGAAGGATCCCTAGCGGGCACTTGGACAATCTAGCTTAACTATCGGGCACTTGGACTATCTAGGTTACCTAGACGGCACATGGACTATGTAAGTTCCCTAGCGGGCACTTGGGCTATCTACGTTACCTAGCGGGCACTTGGACTATGTAGGTTAACAAACGGGCACTTGGACTATGTAGGTAACCTAATGGTCACTTGGACTGTCTAGGTTACCTAGCGGGAACTTGGACTATGTAGGTTAACTAGCGGGCACTTGGACTATGTAGGATCCCTATCGGACATTTGTACTACTTAGGTTAACTAGCGGGCACTTTGACTATCTAGGTTAACTAGCGGGCACTTGGACTATCTAGGTCAACTAGCGGGCCCTTGTACTATGTAGGTTAACTAGCGGGCACATGGACTATCTAGGTTAACTAACGGACCTTGGACTATGTAGATTAACTAGCGGGCACTTGGACTATGTACGTAACCTAGTGGGCACTTGGACTATCTAGGTTAACTAACGGGCACTAGGATTATCTAGGTTAACTAGCGGGCACTTGGATTATGAAGGATGCCTAGCGGCACTTGGACTATCTAGGTTACCTAGCAGGCACGTGGTCTATGTAGGTTAACTAGCGGACACTTGCACGATCTAGGTTAACTAGCGTGCCATTGCACTATGTAGGTTAACTAGCAGGCCCATGGATTATGTAAGTTAACCAGCAGGCACTTGGACTATGTAGTTTCCCTAGCGGGAACTTGGACTATTTAGGTTACCCTCGGGAACTTGGACTATGTAGGTTACCGAGCGGGCACTTGGACTATGTACGTCCCCTAGAAGGCACTTGGACTATCTAGGTTAACTAATGGGCACTTGGACTATGTAGGTTGCCTAGCGGGCACTTGGACTATGTAGGTTCCCTAGGGGGAACTTGGATTATGTAGGTTCCCAATCGGGCACTTGGACTATGTAGGTTAACTAGCGGGCACTTGGAATGTCTAGGTAACCTAGCGGGCACTTGGACTATCTCGGTTAACGAACGGGCACTTGGACTATGTAGGTAACCTAGCGGGCACTTGGACTGTCTAGGTTACCTAGCGGGCATTTTGACTATTTAGTTTAACGAACGGGCACTTGGACTATGTAGTTTACCTAGCGGGCACTTGGACTATGTAGGATCCCTATCGGACATTTGGACTACTTAGGTTAACTAGCGGGCACTAGGACTATCTAGGTTAACTAGCGGGCACTTGGACTATCGAGGTTAACTAGCGGGCACTTGGACTATGTAGGTAAACTAGTGGGCCCTTAGACTATGTAAGTTAACTAGCGGGCACTTGGACTATCTAGGTTTCCTAGCCGGCACTCGGACTATGTACATACCCTAGCGCGCACTTGGACTATCTAGGTTACCCTGCGGGCACTTGGACTATGTACGTCCCCTAGTGGGCACTTCGACAATCTAGGTTAACTAACGGGCACTTGGACTATGTAGGTTGCCTAGCGAGCACTTGGACTATGTAGGTCCCCTAGCGGGCACTTGTATTATGTAGGTTCCCTATTGGGCACTTGGACTATGTAGGTTAACTAGCGGGCACTTGGACTGTCTAGGTAACCTAGCGGGCACTTGGACTATCTCGGTTAACGAACGGGCACTTGGACTATGTAGGTAACCTAGCCGGCACTTGGACTGTCTAGGTTTCCTAGCGGGCACTTGGGCTATCTACGTAACCTAGCGGGCACTTGGACAATGTAGGTTAACGAACGGGCACTTGGACTATGTAGGTAACCTAATGGTCACTTGGACTGTCTAGGGTACCTAGCAGGGACTTGGACTATGTAGGTTAACTAGCGGGCACTTGGACTATTTAGGATCCCTATCGGACATTTGTACTACTTACGTTAACTAGTGGGCACTTTGACTCTCCAGGTTAGCTAGCGGGCACTTGGAATATCTAGGTCAACTAGCGGGCCCTTGTACTATGTAGGTTAACTAGCGGGCACTTGGACTATGTAGGTTAACTAGTGGGACTTGGACTATCTAGGTTTCCTAGCAGGCACTTGGACTATGTACATACCCTAGCGCGCACTTGGACTATCTAGGTTAACTAACAGGCCCTAGGACTATCTAGGTTAACTAGCGGGCACTTGGACTATCTAGGTTACCTAGAGGGCACATGGACTATGTAAGTTCCATAGCGGGCACTAGGGCTATCTACGTTACCTAGCGGACACTTGGACTATGTAGGTTAACGAACGGGCACTTGGACTATGTAGGATCCCTATCGGACATTTGTACTACTTAGGTTAACTAGCGGGCACTTTGACTATCTAGGATAACTAGCGGGCACTTGGACTATCTAGGTCAACTAGCGGGCCCTTGTACTATGTAGGTTAACTAGCGGGCACTTGGACTATCTAGGTTAACTAACGGACCTTGGACTATGTAGGTTAACTAGCGGGCACTTGGACTATGTACGTAACCTAGTGGGCACTTGGGCTATCTAGGTTATCTAACTGGCACTAGGATTATCTAGGTTAACTAGCGGGCACTTGGATTACGAAGGATGCCTAGAGGCACTAGGACTATCTAGGTTACCTAGCAGGCACGTGGACTATGTAGGTTAACTAGCGCACACTTGCACGATCTAGGTTAACTAGCGTGCCATTGCACTATGTAGGTTAACTAGCGTGCCCATGGATTATGTAGGTTTACTAGAAGTTACTTGGACTATCTAGGTTAACTAGCGGGCACTTGGACTATGTAGTTTCCCTAGCGGGCATTTGGACTATTTAGGTTACCATCGGGAACTTGGACTATGTAGGTTACCTAGCGGGCATTTGGACTATGTACGTCCCCTAGTGGGCACTTGGACTATCTAGGTTAACTAACGGGCACTTGGACTATGTAGGTTGCTTAGCGGGCACTTGGACTATGTAGGTTCCCTAGCGGGCACTTGGATTATGTAGGTTCCCTATCGGGCACTTGGACTATGTAGGTTAACTAGCGGGAATTTGGACTGTCCAGGTAACCTAGCGGGCACTTGGACTATCTCGGTTAACGAACGGGCACTTGGACTATGTAGGTAACCTAGCGCTCACTTGGACTGTCTAGGTTACCTAGCGGGCACTTTGACTATCTATGTTAACGAAAGGGCACTTGGACTATGTAGGTTACCTAGCGGGCACTTGGACTATGTAGGATCCCTATCGGACATTTGGACTACTTAGGTTAACTAGCGGGCACTTGGACTATCTAGGTTAACTAGCGGGCACTATGACTATCTAGGTTTCCTAGCCGGCACTAGGACTATGTACATACCCTAGTGAGCACTTGGACTATCTAGGTTACCCTGCGGGCACTTGGACTATGTACGTCCCCTAGTGGGCACTTGGACTATCTAGGTTAACTAACGGGCACTTGGACTATGTAGTTTCCCTAGTGGGCATTTGGATTATTTAGGTTACCTAGTGGGCACTTGGACTATGTAGGTTACCTAGCTGGCACTTGGACTATTTAGGTTAACTAGAAAGCACTTGGACTATCAAGGTTACCTAGCAGGCCCTTGGACTATGTAGTTTAAGAGCGGGCACTTGGACTATCTAGATTAACGAACATACACTTGGACTATGTAGGTAACCTAGCAGGCACTTGGACTGTCTAGGTTACCTAGCGGGCACTTGGCCTATCTAGGTTAACCAACGGGCACTTGGACTATGTAGGTTAACTAGCGGACACTTCGACTCTCTAGGTTAGCTAACGGGCAATTGGACTATCTAGGTTACCTAGCGGGCACTTGGACTATGTAGGTTTCCTAGCCGGCAATTGGACTATCTAGGTTAACGAACGTGCACTTGGACTATGTAGTTAACCTAGCGGGCACTTGGACCGTCTAGGTTACCTAGCGGGAACTTGGTCTATCTAGGTTAACGAACGGGCTCTTGGACTGTGTAGGTTAACTAGCGGACACTTCGACTATCTAGGTTAGCTAACGGGCAATTGGACTATCTAGGTTACCTAGCGGGCACTTGGACTATGTAGGTTCCCTAGCGGGCACTTGGACGATTTAGGTTACCTAGCAGGCACTTTGACTATCTAGGTTAACTAACGGGCACTTGGACTATGTAGGTTGCCTAGCGAGCACTTGGACTCTCTAGGTTAACTAGCGGGCAATTGGACTGTCTAGGTGACCTAGTGGGCACTTGGACTATGTAGTTTACCTAGCAGGCACTTGGACTATGTAGGTTAACTAGCGGGTACTTGGACTATCTAGGTTACCTAGGGGGCACTTGGACTATGTACGTTTCCTAGCGGGCACTTGGGCTATCTACGTTACCTAGCGGGCACTTGGACTATGTAGGTTAACGAACGGGCACTTGCACTAGGTAGGTAACCTAATGGTCACTTGGACAGTCTAGGTAACCTAGCGGGCACTTGGACTATCTCGGTTAACGAACGGGCACTTGGACTATGTAGGTAACCTAGCGGGCACTTGGACTGTCTAGGTTACCGAGTGGGCACTTTGACTATCTACGTTAACGAACGGGCACATGGACTATGTAGGTTACCTAGCGGGCACTTGGACTATGTAGGATCCCTATCAGACATTTGGACTACTTAGGTTAACTAGCGGGCACTTTGACTCTCTAGGTTAGCTAGCGGGCACTTGGAATATCTAGGTCAACTAACGGGCCCTTGTACTATGCAGGTTACCTAGCGTGCCCTTGGACTATGTAGGTTAACTAGTGGGCACTTGGACTATCTAGGTTTCCTAGCAGGCACTTGGACTATGTACATACCCTAGCATGCACTTGGACTATCTAGGTTAACTAACAGGCACTAGGACTATCTAGGTTAACTTCCGGGCACTTGGACTATCTAGGTTACCTAGCAGGCACTTGGATTATGAAGGATCCCTAGCGGGCACTTGGACAATCTAGGTTAATTAGCGGGCACTTGGACTATCTAGGTTACCTAGAGGGCACATGGACTATGTAATTTCCCTAGCGGGCACTAGGGCTATCTACGTTACCTAGCGGGCACTTGGACTAAGTAGGTAACCTAATGGTCACTTGGACTGGCTAGGTTACCTAGCGGGAACTTGGACTATGTAGGTTAACTATCGGACATTTGTACTACTTAGGTTAACTAGCGGGCACTTTGACTATCTAGGTTAACTAGCGGGCACTTGGACTATCTAGGTCAACTAGCGGGCCCTTGTAATATGTATTTTAACTAGCGGGCACTTGGACTATATTGGTTAACTAACGGGCACTAGGATTATCTAGGTTAACCAGCGGGCACTTGGATTATAAAGGATGCCTAGCGGCACTTGGACTATCTTGGTTACCTAGCAGGCACGTGGACTATGTAGGTTAACTAGCAGACACTTGCACGATCTAGGTTAACTAGCGTGCCATTGCACTATGTAGGTTAACTAGCGGGCCCATGGATTATGTAGGTTTACTAGCAGGCACTTGGACTATCTAGGTTAACTAGCAGGCACTTGGACTATGTAGTTTCCCTAGCGGGCATTTGGACTATTTAGGTTACCATCGGGAACTTGGACTATGTAGGTTACCTAGCGGGCACTTGGACGATTTAGGTTACCTAGCAGGCACTTTGACTATCTAGGTTAACTAACGGGCACTTGGACTATGTAGGTTGCCTAGCGAGCACTTGGACTCTCTAGGTTAACTAGCGGGCAATTGGACTGTCTAGGTGACCTAGTGGGCACTTGGACTATGTCGTTTACCTAGCAGGCACTTGGACTATGTAGGTTAACTAGCGGGCACTTGGACTATCTAGGTTACCTAAGGGGCACTTGGACTATGTACGTTTCCTAGCGGGCACTTGGGCTATCTACGTTACCTAGCGGGCACTTGGACTATGTAGGTTAACGAACGGGCACTTGCACTATGTAGGTAACCTAATGGTCACTTGGACAGTCTAGGTAACCTAGCGGGCACTTGGACTATCTCGGTTAACGAACGGGCACTTGGACTATGTAGGTAACCTAGCGGGCACTTGGACTGTCTAGGTTACCGAGCGGGCACTTTGACTATCTAGGTTAACTAACGGGCACATGGACTATGTAGGTTACCTAGCGGTCACTTGGACTATGTAGGATCCCTATCAGACATTTGGACTACTTAGGTTAACTAGCGGGCACTTTGACTCTCTAGGTTAGCTAGCGGGCACTTGGAATATCTAGGTCAACTAGCGGGCCCTTGTACTATGTAGGTTACCTAGCGTGCCCTTGGACTATGTAGGTTAACTAGTGGGCACTTGGACTATCTAGGTTTCCTAGCAGGCACTTGGACTATGTACATACCCTAGCACGCACTTTGACTATCTAGGGTAACTAACAGGCACTAGGACTATCTAGGTTAACTTCCGGGCACTTGGACTATGTAGGTTGCCTAGCGGGCACTTGGACTATGTAGGTTCCCTAGCGGGCACTTGGATTATGTAGGTTCCCTATCGGGCACTTGGATTATGTAGGTTCCTTATCGGGCACTTGGACTATGTAGGTTAACTAGCGGGCACTTGGACTATCTAGGTTAACGAACGGGCACTTGGACTATGTAGGTAACCTAGCGGGCACTAGGATTGTCTAGGTTACCTAGCGGGCACTTTGACTATCTAGGTTAAGGAACGGGCACTTGGACTATGTAGGATACCTAGCGGGCACTGGGACTATGTACGTTTCCTAGCGGGCACTTGTGCTATCTACGTTACCTAGCGGGCACTTGGACAATGTAGGTTAACGAACGGGCACTTGGACTATGTAGGTAACCTAATGGTCACTTGGACTGTCTAGGTTACCTAGCGGGGACTTGGACTATGGAGGTTAACTAGCGGGCACTTGGACTATGTAGGATCCCTATCGGACATTTGTACTACTTAGGTTAACTAGCGGGCACTTTGACTCTCTAGGTTAGCTAGCGGGCACTTGGAATATCTAGGTCAACTAGCGGGCCCTTGTACTATGTAGGTTACCTAGCGTGCCCTTGGACTATGTAGGTTAACTAGTGGGCACTTGGACTATCTAGGTTTCCTAGCAGGCACTTGGACTATGTACATACCCTAGCACGCACTTGGACTATCTAGGTTAACTAACAGGCACTAGGACTATCTAGGTTAACTAGCAGGCACTTGGACTATCTAGGTTACCTAGCAGGCACTTGGATTATGAAGGATCCCTAGCGGGCACTTGGACAATCTAGGTTAACTAACGGGCACTTGGACTATCTAGGTTACCTAGACGGCACATGGACTATGTAAGTTCCCTAGCGGGCACTTGGGCTATCTACGTTACCTAGCGGGCACTTGGACTATGTAGGTTAACAAACGGGCACTTGGACTATGTAGGTAACCTAATGGTCACTTGGACTGTCTAGGTTACCGAGCGGGAACTTGGACTATGTAGGTTAACTAGCGGGCACTTGGACTATGTAGGATCCCTATCGGACATTTGTACTACTTAGGTTAACTAGCGGGCACTTTGACTATCTAGGTTAACTAGCGGGCACTTGGACTATCTAGGTCAACTAGCGGGCCCTTGTACTATGTAGGTTAACTAGCGGGCACATGGACTATCTAGGTTAACTAACGGACCTTGGACTATGTAGATTAACTAGCGGGCACTTGGACTATGTACGTAACCTAGTGGGCACTTGGACTATCTAGGTTAACTAACGGGCACTAGGATTATCTAGGTTAACTAGCGGGCACTTGGATTATGAAGGATGCCTAGCGGCACTTGGACTATCTAGGTTACCTAGCAGGCACGTGGTCTATGTAGGTTAACTAGCGGACACTTGCACGATCTAGGTTAACTAGCGTGCCATTGCACTATGTAGGTTAACTAGCAGGCCCATGGATTATGTAAGTTAACCAGCAGGCACTTGGACTATGTAGTTTCCCTAGCGGGAACTTGGACTATTTAGGTTACCCTCGGGAACTTGGACTATGTAGGTTACCGAGCGGGCACTTGGACTATGTACGTCCCCTAGAAGGCACTTGGACTATCTAGGTTAACTAATGGGCACTTGGACTATGTAGGTTGCCTAGCGGGCACTTGGACTATGTAGGTTCCCTAGCGGGCACTTGGATTATGTAGGTTCCCAATCGGGCACTTGGACTATGTAGGTTAACTAGCGGGCACTTGGAATGTCTAGGTAACCTAGCGGGCACTTGGACTATCTCGGTTAACGAACGGGCACTTGGACTATGTAGGTAACCTAGCGGGCACTTGGACTGTCTAGGTTACCTAGCGGGCATTTTGACTATTTAGTTTAACGAACGGGCACTTGGACTATGTAGTTTACCTAGCGGGCACTTGGACTATGTAGGATCCCTATCGGACATTTGGACTACTTAGGTTAACTAGCGGGCACTAGGACTATCTAGGTTAACTAGCGGGCACTTGGACTATCGAGGTTAACTAGCGGGCACTTGGACTATGTAGGTAAACTAGTGGGCCCTTAGACTATGTAAGTTAACTAGCGGGCACTTGGACTATCTAGGTTTCCTAGCCGGCACTCGGACTATGTACATACCCTAGCGCGCACTTGGACTATCTAGGTTACCCTGCGGGCACTTGGACTATGTACGTCCCCTAGTGGGCACTTCGACAATCTAGGTTAACTAACGGGCACTTGGACTATGTAGGTTGCCTAGCGAGCACTTGGACTATGTAGGTCCCCTAGCGGGCACTTGTATTATGTAGGTTCCCTATTGGGCACTTGGACTATGTAGGTTAACTAGCGGGCACTTGGACTGTCTAGGTAACCTAGAGGGCACTTGGACTATCTCGGTTAACGAACGGGCACTTGGACTATGTAGGTAACCTAGCCGGCACTTGGACTGTCTAGGTTTCCTAGCGGGCACTTGGGCTATCTACGTAACCTAGCGGGCACTTGGACAATGTAGGTTAACGAACGGGCACTTGGACTATGTAGGTAACCTAATGGTCACTTGGACTGTCTAGGGTACCTAGCGGGGACTTGGACTATGTAGGTTAACTAGCGGGCACTTGGACTATTTAGGATCCCTATCGGACATTTGTACTACTTACGTTAACTAGTGGGCACTTTGACTCTCCAGGTTAGCTAGCGGGCACTTGGAATATCTAGGTCAACTAGCGGGCCCTTGTACTATGTAGGTTAACTAGCGGGCACTTGGACTATGTAGGTTAACTAGTGGGACTTGGACTATCTAGGTTTCCTAGCAGGCACTTGGACTATGTACATACCCTAGCGCGCACTTGGACTATCTAGGTTAACTAACAGGCCCTAGGACTATCTAGGTTAACTAGCGGGCACTTGGACTATCTAGGTTACCTAGAGGGCACATGGACTATGTAAGTTCCATAGCGGGCACTAGGGCTATCTACGTTACCTAGCGGACACTTGGACTATGTAGGTTAACGAACGGGCACTTGGACTATGTAGGATCCCTATCGGACATTTGTACTACTTAGGTTAACTAGCGGGCACTTTGACTATCTAGGATAACTAGCGGGCACTTGGACTATCTAGGTCAACTAGCGGGCCCTTGTACTATGTAGGTTAACTAGCGGGCACTTGGACTATCTAGGTTAACTAACGGACCTTGGACTATGTAGGTTAACTAGCGGGCACTTGGACTATGTACGTAACCTAGTGGGCACTTGGGCTATCTAGGTTATCTAACTGGCACTAGGATTATCTAGGTTAACTAGCGGGCACTTGGATTACGAAGGATGCCTAGAGGCACTAGGACTATCTAGGTTACCTAGCAGGCACGTGGACTATGTAGGTTAACTAGCGCACACTTGCACGATCTAGGTTAACTAGCGTGCCATTGCACTATGTAGGTTAACTAGCGTGCCCATGGATTATGTAGGTTTACTAGAAGTTACTTGGACTATCTAGGTTAACTAGCGGGCACTTGGACTATGTAGTTTCCCTAGCGGGCATTTGGACTATTTAGGTTACCATCGGGAACTTGGACTATGTAGGTTACCTAGCGGGCATTTGGACTAT
The DNA here is from genome assembly GCF_050624435.1 of Tenrec ecaudatus. Taxonomy (NCBI): domain Eukaryota; kingdom Metazoa; phylum Chordata; class Mammalia; order Afrosoricida; family Tenrecidae; genus Tenrec; species Tenrec ecaudatus. The sequence continues at coordinate 158,952 of NW_027459378.1, read as the reverse complement.
GTACGTCCCCTAGTGGGCACTTGGACTATCTAGGTTAACTAACGGGCACTTGGACTATGTAGGTTGCTTAGCGGGCACTTGGACTATGTAGGTTCCCTAGCGGGCACTTGGATTATGTAGGTTCCCTATCGGGCACTTGGACTATGTAGGTTAACTAGCGGGAATTTGGACTGTCCAGGTAACCTAGCGGGCACTTGGACTATCTCGGTTAACGAACGGGCACTTGGACTATGTAGGTAACCTAGCGCTCACTTGGACTGTCTAGGTTACCTAGCGGGCACTTTGACTATCTATGTTAACGAAAGGGCACTTGGACTATGTAGGTTACCTAGCGGGCACTTGGACTATGTAGGATCCCTATCGGACATTTGGACTACTTAGGTTAACTAGCGGGCACTTGGACTATCTAGGTTAACTAGCGGGCACTATGACTATCTAGGTTTCCTAGCCGGCACTAGGACTATGTACATACCCTAGTGAGCACTTGGACTATCTAAGTTACCCTGCGGGCACTTGGACTATGTACGTCCCCTAGTGGGCACTTGGACTATCTAGGTTAACTAACGGGCACTTGGACTATGTAGTTTCCCTAGTGGGCATTTGGATTATTTAGGTTACCTAGTGGGCACTTGGACTATGTAGGTTACCTAGCTGGCACTTGGACTATTTAGGTTAACTAGAAAGCACTTGGACTATCAAGGTTACCTAGCAGGCCCTTGGACTATGTAGTTTAAGAGCGGGCACTTGGACTATCTAGATTAACGAACATACACTTGGACTATGTAGGTAACCTAGCAGGCACTTGGACTGTCTAGGTTACCTAGCGGGCACTTGGCCTATCTAGGTTAACCAACGGGCACTTGGACTATGTAGGTTAAGTAGCGGACACTTCGACTCTCTAGGTTAGCTAACGGGCAATTGGACTATCTAGGTTACCTAGCGGGCACTTGGACTATGTAGGTTTCCTAGCCGGCAATTGGACTATCTAGGTTAACGAACGTGCACTTGGACTATGTAGTTAACCTAGCGGGCACTTGGACCGTCTAGGTTACCTAGCGGGAACTTGGTCTATCTAGGTTAACGAACGGGCTCTTGGACTGTGTAGGTTAACTAGCGGACACTTCGACTATCTAGGTTAGCTAACGGGCAATTGGACTATCTAGGTTACCTAGCGGGCACTTGGACTATGTAGGTTCCCTAGCGGGCACTTGGACGATTTAGGTTACCTAGCAGGCACTTTGACTATCTAGGTTAACTAACGGGCACTTGGACTATGTAGGTTGCCTAGCGAGCACTTGGACTCTCTAGGTTAACTAGCGGGCAATTGGACTGTCTAGGTGACCTAGTGGGCACTTGGACTATGTAGTTTACCTAGCAGGCACTTGGACTATGTAGGTTAACTAGCGGGTACTTGGACTATCTAGGTTACCTAGGGGGCACTTGGACTATGTACGTTTCCTAGCGGGCACTTGGGCTATCTACGTTACCTAGCGGGCACTTGGACTATGTAGGTTAACGAACGGGCACTTGCACTAGGTAGGTAACCTAATGGTCACTTGGACAGTCTAGGTAACCTAGCGGGCACTTGGACTATCTCGGTTAACGAACGGGCACTTGGACTATGTAGGTAACCTAGCGGGCACTTGGACTGTCTAGGTTACCGAGTGGGCACTTTGACTATCTACGTTAACGAACGGGCACATGGACTATGTAGGTTACCTAGCGGGCACTTGGACTATGTAGGATCCCTATCAGACATTTGGACTACTTAGGTTAACTAGCGGGCACTTTGACTCTCTAGGTTAGCTAGCGGGCACTTGGAATATCTAGGTCAACTAACGGGCCCTTGTACTATGCAGGTTACCTAGCGTGCCCGTGGACTATGTAGGTTAACTAGTGGGCACTTGGACTATCTAGGTTTCCTAGCAGGCACTTGGACTATGTACATACCCTAGCATGCACTTGGACTATCTAGGTTAACTAACAGGCACTAGGACTATCTAGGTTAACTTCCGGGCACTTGGACTATCTAGGTTACCTAGCAGGCACTTGGATTATGAAGGATCCCTAGCGGGCACTTGGACAATCTAGGTTAATTAGCGGGCACTTGGACTATCTAGGTTACCTAGAGGGCACATGGACTATGTAATTTCCCTAGCGGGCACTAGGGCTATCTACGTTACCTAGCGGGCACTTGGACTAAGTAGGTAACCTAATGGTCACTTGGACTGGCTAGGTTACCTAGCGGGAACTTGGACTATGTAGGTTAACTATCGGACATTTGTACTACTTAGGTTAACTAGCGGGCACTTTGACTATCTAGGTTAACTAGCGGGCACTTGGACTATCTAGGTCAACTAGCGGGCCCTTGTAATATGTATTTTAACTAGCGGGCACTTGGACTATATTGGTTAACTAACGGGCACTAGGATTATCTAGGTTAACCAGCGGGCACTTGGATTATAAAGGATGCCTAGCGGCACTTGGACTATCTTGGTTACCTAGCAGGCACGTGGACTATGTAGGTTAACTAGCAGACACTTGCACGATCTAGGTTAACTAGCGTGCCATTGCACTATGTAGGTTAACTAGCGGGCCCATGGATTATGTAGGTTTACTAGCAGGCACTTGGACTATCTAGGTTAACTAGCAGGCACTTGGACTATGTAGTTTCCCTAGCGGGCATTTGGACTATTTAGGTTACCATCGGGAACTTGGACTATGTAGGTTACCTAGCGGGCACTTGGACGATTTAGGTTACCTAGCAGGCACTTTGACTATCTAGGTTAACTAACGGGCACTTGGACTATGTAGGTTGCCTAGCGAGCACTTGGACTCTCTAGGTTAACTAGCGGGCAATTGGACTGTCTAGGTGACCTAGTGGGCACTTGGACTATGTCGTTTACCTAGCAGGCACTTGGACTATGTAGGTTAACTAGCGGGCACTTGGACTATCTAGGTTACCTAAGGGGCACTTGGACTATGTACGTTTCCTAGCGGGCACTTGGGCTATCTACGTTACCTAGCGGGCACTTGGACTATGTAGGTTAACGAACGGGCACTTGCACTATGTAGGTAACCTAATGGTCACTTGGACAGTCTAGGTAACCTAGCGGGCACTTGGACTATCTCGGTTAACGAACGGGCACTTGGACTATGTAGGTAACCTAGCGGGCACTTGGACTGTCTAGGTTACCATCGGGAACTTGGACTATGTAGGTTACCTAGCGGGCACTTGGACGATTTAGGTTACCTAGCAGGCACTTTGACTATCTAGGTTAACTAACGGGCACTTGGACTATGTAGGTTGCCTAGCGAGCACTTGGACTCTCTAGGTTAACTAGCGGGCAATTGGACTGTCTAGGTGACCTAGTGGGCACTTGGACTATGTCGTTTACCTAGCAGGCACTTGGACTATGTAGGTTAACTAGCGGGCACTTGGACTATCTAGGTTACCTAAGGGGCACTTGGACTATGTACGTTTCCTAGCGGGCACTTGGGCTATCTACGTTACCTAGCGGGCACTTGGACTATGTAGGTTAACGAACGGGCACTTGCACTATGTAGGTAACCTAATGGTCACTTGGACAGTCTAGGTAACCTAGCGGGCACTTGGACTATCTCGGTTAACGAACGGGCACTTGGACTATGTAGGTAACCTAGCGGGCACTTGGACTGTCTAGGTTACCGAGCGGGCACTTTGACTATCTACGTTAACGAACGGGCACATGGACTATGTAGGTTACCTAGCGGTCACTTGGACTATGTAGGATCCCTATCAGACATTTGGACTACTTAGGTTAACTAGCGGGCACTTTGACTCTCTAGGTTAGCTAGCGGGCACTTGGAATATCTAGGTCAACTAGCGGGCCCTTGTACTATGTAGGTTACCTAGCGTGCCCTTGGACTATGTAGGTTAACTAGTGGGCACTTGGACTATCTAGGTTTCCTAGCAGGCACTTGGACTATGTACATACCCTAGCACGCACTTTGACTATCTAGGGTAACTAACAGGCACTAGGACTATCTAGGTTAACTTCCGGGCACTTGGACTATCTGGGTTACCTAGCAGGCACTTGGATTATGAAGGATCCCTAGCGGGCACTTGGACAATCTAGGTTAATTAGCGGGCACTTGGACTATCTAGGTTACCTAGAGGGCACATGGACTATGTAAGTTCCCTAGCGGGCACTAGGGCTATCTACGTTACCTAGCGGGCACTTGGACTATGTAGGTAACCTAATGGTCACTTGGACTGGCTAGGTTACCTAGCGGGAACTTGGACTATGTAGGTTAACTATCGGACATTTGTACTACTTAGGTTAACTAGCGGGCACTTTGACTATCTAGGTTAACTAGCGGGCACTTGGACTATCTAGGTCAACTAGCGGGCCCTTGTACTATGTATTTTAACTAGCGGGCACTTGGACTATCTAGGTTAACTAACGGACCTTGGACTATGTAGGTTAACTAGCGGGCACTTGGACTATGTACATAACCCAGTGGGCACTTGGGCTATCTAGGTTAACTAACGGGCACTAGGATTATCTAGGTTAACCAGCGGGCACTTGGATTATAAAGGATGCCTAGCGGCACTTGGACTATCTTGGTTACCTAGCAGGCACGTGGACTATGTAGGTTAACTAGCGGACACTTGCACGATCTAGGTTAACTAGCGTGCCATTGCACTATGTAGGTTAACTAGCGGGCCCATGGATTATGTAGGTTTACTAGCAGGCACTTGGACTATCTAGGTTAACTAGCAGGCACTTGGAATATGTAGTTTCCCTAGCGGGCATTTGGACTATTTAGGTTACCATCGGGAACTTGGACTATGTAGGTTACCTAGCGGGCACTTGGACGATTTAGGTTACCTAGCAGGCACTTTGACTATCTAGGTTAACTAACGGGCACTTGGACTATGTAGGTTGCCTAGCGAGCACTTGGACTCTCTAGGTTAACTAGCGGGCAATTGGACTGTCTAGGTGACCTAGTGGGCACTTGGACTATGTCGTTTACCTAGCAGGCACTTGGACTATGTAGGTTAACTAGCGGGCACTTGGACTATCTAGGTTACCTAGGGGGCACTTGGACTATGTACGTTTCCTAGCGGGCACTTGGGCTATCTACGTTACCTAGCGGGCACTTGCACTATGTAGGTTAACGAACGGGCACTTGCACTATGTAGGTAACCTAATGGTCACTTGGACAGTCTAGGTAACCTAGCGGGCACTTGGACTATCTCGTTTAACGAACGGGCACTTGGACTATGTAGGTAACCTAGCGGGCACTTGGACTGTTTAGGTTACCTAGCGGGCACTTTGACTATCTACGTTAACGAACGGGCACATGGACTATGTAGGTTACCTAGCGGGCACTTGGACTATGTAGGATCCCTATCAGACATTTGGACTACTTAGGTTAACTAGCGGGCACTTTGACTCTCTAGGTTAGCTAGCGGGCACTTGGAATATCTAGGTCAACTAGCGGGCCCTTGTACTATGTAGGTTACCTAGCGTGCCCTTGGACTATGTAGGTTAACTAGTGGGCACTTGGACTATCTAGGTTTCCTAGCAGGCACTTGGACTATGTACATACCCTAGCACGCACTTGGACTATCTAGGGTAACTAACAGGCACTAGGACAATCTAGGTTAACTTCCGGGCACTTGGACTATCTAGGTTACCTAGCAGGCACTTGGATTATGAAGGATCCCTAGCGGGCACTTGGACAATCTAGGTTAATTAGCGGGCACTTGGACTATCTAGGTTACCTAGAGAGCACATGGACTATGTAAGTTCCCTAGCGGGCACTTGGACTATATAGGTATCCTAATGGTCACTTGGACTGTCTAGGTTACCTAGCGGGAACTTGGACTATGTAGGTTAACTATCGGACATTTGTACTACTTAGGTTAACTAGCGGGCACTTTGACTATCTAGTTTAACTAGCGGGCACTTGGACTATCTAGGTTAACTAACGGACCTTGGACTATGTAGGTTAACTAGCGGGCACTTGGACTATGTACATAACCCAGTGGGCACTTGGGCTATCTAGGTTAACTAACGGGCACTAGGATTATCTAGGTTAACCAGCGGGCACTTGGATTATAAAGGATGCCTAGCGGCACTTGGACTATCTAGGTTACCTAGCAGGCACGTGGACTATTTAGGTTAACTAGCGGACACTTGCACGATCTAGGTTAACTAGCGTGCCATTGCACTATGTAGATTAACTAGCGGGCCCATGGATTATGTAGGTTTACTAGCATGCACTTGGACTATCTAGGTTAACTAGCAGGCACTTGGAGTATGTAGTTTCCCTAGCGGGCATTTGGACTATTTAGGTTACCATCGGGAACTTGGACTATGTAGGTTACCTAGCGGGCACTTGGACTATGTACGTCCCCTAGTGGGCACTTCGACAATCTAGGTTAACTAACGGGCACTTGGACTATGTAGGTTGCCTAGCGAGCACTTGGACTATGTAGATCCCCTAGCGGGCACTTGGATTATGTAGGTTCCCTATCGGGCACTTGGACTATGTAGGTTAACTAGCGGGCACTTGGACTGTCTAGGTAACCTAGCGGGCACTTGGACTATCTCGGTTAACGAACGGGCACTTGGACTATGTAGGTAACCTAGCGGGCACTTGGACTGTCTAGGTTACCTAGCGGGCACTTTGACTATCTACGTTAACGAACGGGCACTAGGACTATGTAGGTTACCTAGTGGGCACTTGGACTATGTAGGATCCCTATCGGACATTTGGACTACTTAGGTTAACTAGCCGGCACTTGGACTATCTAGGTTAACTAGCGGGCACTTGGACTATCTAGGTTAACTAGCGGGCACTTGGACTATGTAGGTTAACTAGCGGGCACTTGGACTATCTAGGTTTCCTAGCCGGCACTCGGACTATGTACATACCCTAGCACGCACTTGGACTATCTAGGTTACCCTGTGGGCACTTGGACTATGTACGTCCCCTAGTGGGCACTTGGACTATCTAGGTTAACTAACGTGCACTTGGACTATGTAGTTTCCCTAGCGGGCATTTGGATTATTTAGGTTACCTAGTGGGCACTTGGACTATGTAGGTTACCTAGCTGGCACTTGGACTATTTAGGTTAACTAGAAGGCACTTGGACTATCAAGGTTACCTAGCAGGCCCTTGGACTATGTAGTTTAAGAGCGGGCACTTGGACTATCTAGATTAACGAACGTACACTTGGACTATGTAGGTAACCTAGCAGGCACTTGGACTGTCTAGGTTACCTAGCGGGCACTTGGCCTATCTAGGTTAATGAACGGGCACTTGGACTATGTAGGTTAACTAGCGGACACTTCGACTCTCTAGGTTAGCTAACGGGCAATTGGACTATCTAGGTTACCTAGCGGGCACTTGGACTATGTAGGTTCCCTAGCAGGCACTTGGACTATGTAGGTTACCTAGCAGGCACTTTGACTATCTAGGTTAACTAACGGGCACTTGGACTATGTAGGTTGCCTAGCGAGCACTTGGACTATGTACGTCCCCTAGCGGGCACTAGAACTATCTAGGTTAACTAGAGGGCCCTTGGACTATGTAGGTTAACTATCGGGCACTTGGATTATCTAGGTTAAGTAGCGGGCACTTGGACGATCTAGGTTAACTAGCGGGCACTTGGACTCTCTAGGTTAGCTAGTGGGCACTTGGAATATCTAGGTCAACTAGCGGTCCCTTGTACTATGTAGGTTACCTAGCGTGCCCTTGGACTATGTAGGTTAACTAGTGGGCACATGGACTATCTAGGTTTCCTAGCAGGCACTTGGACTATGTACATACCCTAGCACGCACTTGGACTATCTAGGTTAACTAACAGGCACTAGGACTATCTAGGTTAACTAGCGGGCACTTGAACTATCTAGGTTACCTAGCAGCACTTGGATTATGAAGGATCCCTGGCGGGCACTTGGACAATCTAGGTTAACTAGCAGGCACTTGGACTATCTAGGTTACCTAGAGGGCACATGGACTATGTAAGTTCCCTAGCGGGCACTAGGGCTATCTACGTTACCTATCGGGCACTTGGACTATGTAGGTTACAGAACGGGCACTTGGACTATGTAGGTAACCTAATGGTCACTTGGACTGTCTAGGTTACCTAGCGGGAACTTGGACTATGTAGGTTAACTAGCGGGCACTTGGACTATGTAGGATCCCTATCGGACATTTGTACTAATTAGGTTAACTAGCGGGCACTTTGACTATCTAGGTTAACTAACGGGCACTTGGACTATCTAGGTCAACTAGCGGGCCCTTGTACAATGTAGGTTAACTAGCGGGCACTTGGACTATCTAGGTTAACTAACGGACCTTGGACTATGTAGGTTAACTAGCGGGCACTTGGACTATGTACGTAACCTAGTGGGCACTTGGGCTATCTAGGTTAACTAACGGGCACTAGGATTATCTAGGTTAACTAGCGGGCACTTGGATTATGAAGGATGCCTAGCGGCACTGGACTATCTAGGTTACCTAGCAGGCACGTGGACTATGTAGGTTAACTAGCAGACACTTGCACGATCTAGGTTAACTAGCGGGCACTTGGACTATCTAGGTTAACTAGCGGGCACTTGGATTATCTAGATTAACTAGCGGGCCCTTGGACTATCTAGGTTAACTAGAGGGCACTTGGACTATGTAGTTTCCCTAACGGGTATTTGGATTATTTAGGTTACCTAGTGGACACTTGGAGTATGTAGGTTACCTAGCGGGCACTTGGACAATGTAGGTTAACTAGAAGGCACTTGGACTATCAAGGTTACCTAGCGGGACCTTGGACTATGTAGGTTAAGAGCGGGCACTTGGACTATCTAGGTTAACGAACGTGCACTTGGACTATGTAGTTAACCTAGCGGGAACTTGGTCTATCTAGGTTAACGAACGGGCTCTTGGACGGTGTAGGTTAACTAGCGGACACTTCGACTATCTAGGTTAGCTAACGGGCAATTGGACTATCTAGGTTACCTAGCGGGCACTTGGACTATGTAGGTTCCCTAGCGGGCACTTGGACTATTTAGGTTACCTAGCAGGCACTTTGACTATCAAGGTTAACTAACGGGCACTTGGACTATGTAGGTTGCCTAGCTAGGACTTGGACTGTCTAGGTTAACTAGCGGGCAATTGGACTGTCTAGGTGACCTAGTGGGCACTTGGACTATGTAGTTTACCTAGCAGGCACTTGGACTATGTAGGTTAACTAGCGGGCACTTGGACTATCTAGGTTACCTAGGGGGCACTTGGACTATGTACGTTTCCTAGCCTGCACTTGGGCTATCTACGTTACCTAGCGGGCACTGGGACAATGTAGGTTAACGAACGGGCACTTGGACTATGTAGGTAACCTAATGGTCACTTGGACAGTCTAGGTAACTTAGCGGGCACTTGGACTATCTTGGTTAATGAACGGGCACTTGGACTATGTAGGTAACCTAGCGGGCACTTGGACTGTCTAGGTTACCTAGCGGGCACTTTGACTATCTACGTTAACGAACGGGCACATAGACTATTTAGGTTACCTAGCGCGCACTTGGACTATGTAGGATCCCTATCGGACATTTGGACTACTTAGGTTAACTAGCGGGCACTTTGACTATCTAGGTTAACTAGCGGGCACTTGGACTATCTAGGTTAACTAGCGGGCACTTGGACTATGTAGGTAAACTAGCGGGCCCTTAGACTATGTAGGTTAACTAGCGGGCACTTCGACTATCTAGGTTTCCTAGCTGGCACTCGGACTATGTACATACGCTAGCGCGCACTTGGACTATCTAGGTTTCCTAGCCGGCACTCGGACTATGTACATACCCTAGCACGCACTTGGACTATCTAGGTTACCCTGTGGGCACTTGGACTATGTACGTTCCCTAGTGGGCACTTGGACTATCTAGGTTAACTAACGTGCACTTGTACTATGTAGTTTCCCTAGCGGGCATTTGGATTATTTAGGTTACCTAGTGGGCACTTGGACTATGTAGGTTACCTAGCTGGCACTTGGACTATTTAGGTTAACTAGAAGGCACTTGGACTATCAAGGTTACCTAGCAGGCCCTTGGACTATGTAGTTTAAGAGCGGGCACTTGGACTATCTAGATTAACGAACGTACACTTGGACAATGTAGGTAACCTACCAGGCACTTGGACTGTCTAGGTTACCTGCGGGCACTTGGCCTATCTAGGTTAACGAACGGGCACTTGGAATATGTAGGTTAACTAGCGGACACTTCGACTCTCTAGGTTAGCTAACGGGCAATTGGACTATCTAGGTTCACTAGCGGGCATTTGCACAATGCAGGTTCCCTAGCGGGCACTTTGAGTATGTAGGTTCCCTATGGGCTCTTGGACTATCTAGGTTCCCTAACGGGCACTTGGAATATATAGGTTCCCTATCGGGCACTTGGACTATGTAGGGTCCTCAGCGGGCACTTGGACTATGTAGGTTCCCTATCGGGCATTGGACTATGTAGGTTAACTAGCAGGACCTTGGACTATCTAGGTTACCTAGCAGGCACTTGGACTATGTAGGTTAACTAGCGGGCACTTGGACAATCTAGGTTACCTAGCGGGCACGTGGACTTTGTACGTCCCCTAGCGGGCACTTGGACTATGTAGGTTAACTAGAGGGCCCTTGGACTATGTAGGTTAACTAGCGGGCACTTGGATTAGCTAGGTAACTAGCGGGCACTTTGACAATCTAGATTAACTAGCGGGCCCTTGGACTATCTAGGTTAACTAGCGGGCACTTGGACCATCTAGATTAACTAGCGGGACCTTGGATTATGTAGTTTCCCTAGCAGGCATTTGGATTACTTAGGTTACCCAGGGGGCACTTGGACTATCTAGGTTAACGAACGGGCACTTGGACTATGTAGGTCACCTAGCGGGCACTTGGACTGTCTAGGTTACCTAGTGGGCACTTTGATTACCTAGTTTAACAAAAGGGCACTTGGACTATGTAGGTTACCTAGCGGGCACTTGGATTATCTAGGTTAGCCAACAGGAACTTGGAATATCTAGGTTACCTAGCGGGCACTTGGAATATGTATGTTAACTAGAAGGCACTTGGACTATCAAGGTTACCTAGCGGGCCCTTGGACTATGTAGGTTACAGGCGACACTTTGACTATCTAGGTTAACGAACGTGCACTTGGACTATGTAGGTAACCTAGCGGGCACTTGAATTGTCTCGGTTACCTAGGGGGCACTTGGCCTATCTAGGTTAACGAACGGGCACTTGGACTATGTACGTTAACTAGCGGACACTTCGACTATCTAGGTTAGCTAACGGGCAATTGGACTATCTAGGTTACCTAGCGGGCAATTGGACTATGTAGGTTCCCTAGCGGGCACTTGGACTATGTAGGTTCCCTATCGGGTACTTGGACTGTCTAGGTTAACTAGCGGGCAATTGGACTCTCTAGGTTACCTAGTGGGCATTTGGACTATGTAGTTTACCTAGCAGGCACTTGGACTATGTAGGTTAACTAGCGGGCAATTGGACTATCTAGGTTACCTAGCGGGCACTTGGGCTATCTACGTTACCTAGCGGGCACTTGGACTATGTAGGTTAACGAACGGGCACTTGGACTATGTACTTTCCCTAGCGGGCATTTGGACTATTTATGTTACCATCGGGAACTTGGACTATGTAGGTTACCTAACGGGCACTTGGACTATGTACGTCCCCTAGTGGGCACTTGGACTATCTAGGTTAACTAGCTGACCTTGGACTATGTAGGTTAACTAGCGGGCACTTGGACAATCTAGGTTAACTAGCGGGCATTTGCACAATGCAGGTTCCCTAGCGCGCACTTTGAGTATGTAGGTTCCCTAAGGGCTCTTGGACTATCTAGGTTCCCTAACGGGCACTTGGAATATATAGGTTCCCTATCGGGCACTTGGACAATGTAGGTTCCTCAGCGGGCACTTGGACTATGTAGGTTCCCTATAGGGCATTGGACTATGTAGGTTAACTAGCAGGACCTTGGACTATCTAGGTTACCTAGCAGGCACTTGGACTATGTAGGTTAACTAGCGGGCACTTGGACAATCTAGGTTACCTAGCGGGCACGTGGACTTTGTACGTCCCCTAGCGGGCACTTGGACTATGTAGGTTAACTAGAGGGCCCTTGGACTATGTAGGTTAACTAGCGGGCACTTGGATTAGCTAGGTAACTAGCGGGCACTTTGACAATCTAGATTAACTAGCGGGCCCTTGGACTATCTAGGTTAACTAGCGGGCACTTGGACCATCTAGATTAACTAGCGGGACCTTGGATTATGTAGTTTCCCTAGCGGGCATTTGGATTACTTAGGTTACCCAGGGGGCACTTGGACTATCTAGGTTAACGAACGGGCACTTGGACTATGTAGGTCACCTAGCGGGCACTTGGACTGTCTAGGTTACCTAGCGGGCACTTTGACTACCTAGTTTAACAAAAGGGCACTTGGACTATGTAGGTTACCTAGGGGGCACTTGGATTATCTAGGTTAGCCAACAGGAACTTGGAATATCTAGGTTACCTAGCGGGCACTTGGACTATGTAGGTTAACTAGAAGGCACTTGGACTATCAAGGTTACTAGTCGGGCCATTGGACTATGTAGGTTACAGGCGACACTTTGACTATCTAGGTTAACGAACGTGCACTTGGACTATGTAGGTAAACTAGCGGGCACTTGAATTGTCTAGGTTACCTAGGGGGCACTTGGCCTATCTAGGTTAACGAACGGGCACTTGGACTATGTACGTTAACTAGCGAACACTTCGACTATCTAGGTTAGTTAACGGGCAATTGGACTATCTAGGTTGCCTGGCGGGCAATAGGACTATGTAGGTTCCCTAGCGGGCACTTGGACTATGTAGGTTCCCTATCGGGTACTTGGACTGTCTAGGTTAACTAGCGGGCAATTGGACTCTCTAGGTTACCTAGTGGGCATTTGGACTATGTAGTTTACCTAGCAGGCACTTGGACTATGTAGGTTAACTAGCGGGCAATTGGACTATCTAGGTTACCTAGCGGGCACTTGGGCTATCTACGTTACCTAGCGGGCACTTGGACTATGTAGGTTAACGAACGGGCACTTGGACTATGTACTTTCCCTAGCGGGCATTTGGACTATTTATGTTACCATCGGGAACTTGGACTATGTAGGTTACCTAGCGGGCACTTGGACTATGTACGTCCCCTAGTGGGCACTTGGACTATCTAGGTTAATAACGGGCACTTGGACTATGTAGGCTGCCTAGCGGGCACTTGGACTATGTAGGTTCCCTAGCGGGCACTTGGATTATGTAGGTTCCCTATCGGGCACTTGGATTATGTAGGTTCCCTATCGGGCACTTGGACTATGCAGGTTAACTAGCGGGCACTTGGACTGTCTATGTAACCTAGCGGGCACTTGGATTATCTAGGTTAACGAACGGGCACTTGGACTATGTAGGTAACCTAGCGGGCACTTGGACTGTCTAGGTTACCTAGCGGGCACTTTGACTATCTAGGTTAATGAAAGGGCACTTGGACTATGTAGGTTACCCAGCGGGCACTTGGACTATCTAGGATAACGAACGTGCACTTGGACTATGTAGGTAACCTAGCGGTCACTTGGACTATGTAGGTTACCTAGCGGGCACTTTGACTACCTAGTTTAACAAAAGGGCACTTGGACTATGTAGGTTACCTAGCGGGCACTTGGATTATCTAGGTTAGCCAACAGGAACTTGGAATATCTAGGTTACCTAGCGGGCATTTGGACTATGTAGGTTAACTAGAAGGCACTTGGACTATCAAGGTTACTAGGCGGGCCCTTGGACTATGTAGGTTACAGGCGACACTTTGACTATCTAGGTTAACGAACGTGCACTTGGACTATGTAGGTAAACTAGCGGGCACTTGAATTGTCTAGGTTACCTAGGGGGCACTTGGCCTATCTAGGTTAACGAACGGGCACTTGGACTATGTACGTTAACTAGCGGACACCTCGACTATCTAGGTTAGCTAACGGGCATTTGGACTATCTAGGTTACCTGGCGGGCACTTGGACTATGTAGGTTCCCTATCGGGCACTTGGACTATGTAGGTTAACTAGCGGGCACTTGGACTGTCTAGGTAACCTAGCGGGCACTTGGACTATCTAGGTTAACGAACGGGCACTTGGACTATGTAGGTAACCTAGCGGGCACTTGGACTGTCTAGGTTACCTAGCGGGCACTTTGACTACCTAGTTTAACAAAAGGGCACTTGGACTATGTAGGTTACCTAGCGGGCACTTGGATTATCTAGGTTAGCCAACAGGAACTTGGAATATCTAGGTTACCAAGCGGGCACTTGGACTATGTAGGTTAACTAGAAGGCACTTGGACTATCAAGGTTACCTAGCGGGCCCTTGGACTATGTAGGTTACAGGCGGCACTTTGACTATCTAGGTTAACGAACGTGCACTTTGACTATGTAGGTAACCTAGCGGGTACTTGAATTGTCTAGGTTACCTAGGGTGCACTTGGCCTATCTAGGTTAACGAACGGGCACTTGGACCATGTAGGTTACCTAGCCGCCACTTGGATTATCTAGGTTAGCTAACAGGCACTTGGACTATCTAGATTCCCTAGCGGGCACTTGTGTTATCTAGGTTACCTAGCGGGCACTTGGGCTATCTACGTTACCTAGCGGGCACTTGGACTATGTAGGTTAACGAACGGGCACTTGGACTATGTACTTTCCCTAGCGGGCATTTGGACTATTTATGTTACCATCGGGAACTTGGACTATGTAGGTTACATAGCGGGCACTTGGACTAAGTACGTCCTCTAGAGGGCACTTGGACTATCTAGGTTAACTAACGGGCACTTGGACTATGTAGTCTGCCTAGCGGGCACTTGGACTATGTAGGTTCCCTAGCGGGCACTTGGATTATGTAGGTTCCCTATCGGGCACTTGAATTATGTAGGTTCTCTATGGGGCACTTGGAGTATGTAGGTTAACTAGCGGGCACTTGGACTGTCTATGTAACCTAGCGGGCACTTGGATTATCTAGGTTAACGAACGGGCACTTGGACTATGTAGGTAACCTAGCGGGCACTTGGACTCTCTAGGTTACCTAGCGGGCACTTTGACTATCTAGGTTAACGAAAGGGCACTTGGACTAAGTAGGTTACCCAGCGGGCACGTGGACTATCTAGGTTAACGAACGTGCACTTGGACTATGTAGGAAACCTAGCGGGCAATTGGACTATGTAGGTTACCTTGCGGGCACTTGTCCTATCTAGGTTAATGAACGGGCACTTGGACTATGTACGTTAACTAGCAGACACTTCGACTATCTAGGTTAGCTAACGGGCAATTGGACTATCTAGGTTACCTGGCGGGCACTTGGACTATGTAGGTTCCCTAGCGGGCACTTTGACTATGTAGGTTCCCTATCGGGTACTTGGACTGTCTAGGTTTACTAGCGGGCAATTGGACCCTCTAGGTTACCTAGTGGGCATTTGGACTATGTAGTTTACCTAGCAGGCACTTGGACTATGTAGGTTAACTAGCGGGCACTTGGAATATCTAGGTTACCTAGAGGGCACTTGGACTATGTACGTTCCCTAGCGGGCACTTGGTTTATCTACGTTACCTAGCAGGCACTTGGACTATATAGGTTAACGAACGGGCACTTGGACTATGTAGTTTCCCTAGCGGGCATTTGGACTATTTATGTTACCATCGGGAACTTGGACTATGTAGGTTACCTAGCGGGCACTTGGACTATATACGTCCCCTAGTGGGCACTTGGACTATCTAGGTTAACTAACGGGCACTTTGACTATTTAGGCTGCCTAGAGGGCACTTGGACTATGTAGGTTCCCTAGCGGGCACTTGGATTATGTAGGTTCCCTATCGGGCACTTGGATTATGTAGGTTCCCTATGGGGGACTTGGACTATGTAGGTTAACTAGCGGGCACTTGGACTGTCTAAGTAACCTAGCGGGCACTTGGATTATCTAGGTTAACGAACGGGCACTTGGACTATGTAGGTAACCTAGCGGGCACTTGGACTGTCTAGGTTACCTAGCGGGCACTTGGGCTATCTACGTTACCTAGCGGGCACTTGGACTATGTAGGTTAAAGAACGGGCACCTGGACTATGTACTTTCCCTAGCGGGCATTTGGACTATTTATGTTACCATCGGGAACTTGGATTATGTAGGTTACCTAGCGGGCACTTGGACTATGTACGTCCCCTAGTGGCCACTTGGAATATCAAGGTTAACTAACGGGCACTTGGACTATGTAGGCTGCCTCTCGGGCACTTGGACTATGTAGGTTCCCTAGCGGGCACTTGGACTGTCTAGGTTACCTAGCGGGCACTTTGACTATCTAGGTTAACGAAAGGGCACTTGGACTATGTAGGTTACCCAGCGGGCACTTGGACTATCTAGGTTAACGAACGTGCACTTGGACTATGTACGTTAACTAGCGGACACTTCGACTATCTAGGTTAGCTAACGGGCAATTGGACTATCTAGGTTACCTGGTGGGCACTTGGACTATGTAGGTTCCCTAGCAGCACTTGGACTATGTAGGTTCCCTATCGGGTACTTGGACTGTCTAGGTTAACTAGCGGGCAATTGGACTCTCTAGGTTACCTAGTGGGCATTTGGACTATGTAGTTTACCTAGCAGGCACTTGGACTATGTAGGTTAACTAGCGGGCACTTGGACTATCTAGGTTACCAAAGGGCACTTGGACTATGTACGATCCCTAGCGGGCACTTGGGCTATCTACGTTATCTAGCGGGCACTTGGACTATATAGTTTAACGAACGGGCACTTGGACTATGTAGATCCACTAGCGGGCATTTGGACTATTTATGTTACCATCGGGAACTTGGACTATGTAGGTTACCTAGCGGGCACTTGGACTATATACGTCCCCTAGTGGGCACTTGGACTATCTAGGTTAACTAACGGGCACTTGGACTATGTAGGCTGCCTAGCGGGCACTTGGACTATGTAGGTTCCCTAGCGGGCACTTGGATTATGTAGGTTCCCTTTCGGGCACTTGGATTATGTAGGATCCCTATGGTGCACTTGGACTATGTAGGTTAACTAGCGGGCACTTGGATTATCTAGGTTAACGAACGGGCACTTGGACTATGTAGGTAACCTAGCGGGCACTTGGATTGTCTAGGTTACCTAGCGGGCACTTTGACTATCTAGGTTAACGAAAGGGCACTTGGACTATGTAGGTTACCCAGCGGGCACTTGGACTATCTAGGTTAAGGAACGTGCACTTGGACTATGTAGGTAACCTAGCGGGCACTTGAATTGTCTAGGTTACCTAGGGGGCACTTGGCCTATCTAGGTTAACGAACGGGCACTTGGATTATGTACGTTACCTAGCGGACACTTCGACTATCTAGGTTAGCTAACGGGCAATTGGACTATCTAGGTTACCTGGCGGGCACTTGGACTATGTAGGTTCCCTAGCGGGCACTTGGACTATGTAGGTTCCCTATCGGGTACTTGGACTGTCCAGGTTAACTAGCGGGCAATTGGACTGTCTACGTTACCTAGTGGGCATTTGGACTATGTAGTTTACCTAGCAGGCACTTGGACTATGTAGGTTAACTAGCGGGCACTTGGATTATCTAGGTTACCTAGAGGGCACTTGGACTATGTACGTTCCCTAGCGGGCACTTGGGCTATCTACGTTACCTAGCGGGCACTTGGACTATATAGTTTAACGAACGGGCACTTGGACTATGTAGATCCACTAGCGGGCATTTGGACTATTTATGTTACCATCGGGAACTTGGACTATGTAGGTTACCTAGCGGGCACTTGGACTATATACGTCCCCTAGTGGGCACTTGGACTATCTAGGTTAACTAACGGGCACTTGGACTATGTAGGCTGCCTAGCGGGCACTTGGACTATGTAGGTTCCCTAGCGGGCACTTGGATTATGTAGGTTCCCTTTCGGGCACTTGGATTATGTAGGATCCCTATGGTGCACTTGGACTATGTAGGTTAACTAGCGGGCACTTGGATTATCTAGGTTAACGAACGGGCACTTGGACTATGTAGGTAACCTAGCGGGCACTTGGATTGTCTAGGTTACCTAGCGGGCACTTTGACTATCTAGGTTAACGAAAGGGCACTTGGACTATGTAGGTTACCCAGCGGGCACTTGGACTATCTAGGTTAAGGAACGTGCACTTGGACTATGTAGGTAACCTAGCGGGCACTTGAATTGTCTAGGTTACCTAGGGGGCACTTGGCCTATCTAGGTTAACGAACGGGCACTTGGATTATGTACGTTACCTAGCGGACACTTCGACTATCTAGGTTAGCTAACGGGCAATTGGACTATCTAGGTTACCTGGCGGGCACTTGGACTATGTAGGTTCCCTAGCGGGCACTTGGACTATGTAGGTTCCCTATCGGGTACTTGGACTATGTAGTTTCCCTAGGGGGCATTTGGATTACTTAGGTTACCCAGAGGGCACTTGGACTATGTAGGTTACCTAGCGGGCACTTGGACTATGTAGGTTAACTAGAAGGCACTTGGACTATCACGGTTACCTAGCGGGCCCTTGGACTATGTAGATTACCAGCGGGCACTTTGACTATCTAGGTTAACGAACGTGCACTTGGACTATGTAGGTAACCTAGCGGGCACTAGGACTGTCTAGGTTACCTAGCGGGCACTTGGCCTATCTAGGTTAACCAACGGGCACTTGGATTTTGTAGGTTACCAGCGGGCACTTGGACTATCTAGGTTAACGAATGTGCACTTGGACTATGTAGGTAACCTAGAGGGCACTTGGATTGTCTAGGTTACCTAGCGGGCACTTGGCCTATCTAGGTTATCGAACGGGCACTTGGACTATGTACGTTAACTAGCGGACACTTCGACTATCTAGGTTAGCTAACGGGCAATTGGACTATCTAGGTTACCTGGTGGGCACTTGGACTATGTAGGTTCCCTAGCGGGAACTTGGACTATGTAGGTTCCCTATCGGGTACTTGGACTGTCTAGGTTAATTAGCGGGCAATTGGACTGTCTAGGTTACCTAGTGGGCATTTGGGCTATGTAGTTTACCTAGCAGGCACTTGGACTATGTAGGTTAACTAGCGGGCATTTGGACTATCTAGGTTACCTAGAGGGCAATTGGAATATGTACGTTCCCTAGTGGGCACTTGGGCTATCTAGGTTACCTAGCGGGCACTTGGACTATGTAGGTTAACGAACGGGCACTTGGACTATGTAGTTTCCCTAGCGGGCATTTGGACTATTTATGTTACCATCGGGAACTTGGACTATGTAGGTTACCTAGCGGGCACTTGGACTATGTACGTCCCCTAGTGGGCACTTGGACTATCTAGGTTAACTAAGGGGCACTTGGACTATGTAGGTTGCCTAGTGGGCACTTGGACTATGTAGGTGCCCTAGCGGGCACTTGGATTATGTAGGTTCCCTATCGGGCACTTGGATTATGTAGGTTCCCTATCGGGCACTTGGACTCTGTAGGTTAACTAGCGGGCACTTGGACTGTCTAGGTAACCTAGCGGGCACTTGGATTATCTAGGTTAACGAACGGGCACTTGGACTATGTAGGTAACCTAGCGGGCACTTGGACTGTCTAGGTTACCTAGCAGGCACTTTGACTATCTAGGTTAACGAAAGGGCACTTGGATTATGTAGGTTACCTAGTGGGCACTTGGATTATCTAGGTTAGCCAACAGGAACTTTGAATATCTAGGTTACCTAGCGGCACTTGGACTATGTAGGTTACCTTGCGGGCACTTGTACTATCTAGGTTACCTAATGGGAACTTGGACTATGTAGGTTAACTAGCGGACACTTGGACGATCTAGGTTAACTAGCGGGCACTTGGAATATCTAGGTTAACTAGCGGGCCCTTGGACTATGTAGGTTAACTAGCGGGAACATGGACTATCTAGGTTAACTAGCTGACCTTGGACTATGTAGGTCAACTAGCGGGCACTTGGACTATCTAGGTTATCTAGCGGGCATTTGCACAATGCAGGTTCCCTAGCGGGCACTTTGAGTATGTAGGTGCCCTATGGGCTCTTGGACTATCTAGGTTCCCTAACGGGCACTTGGAATATATAGGTTCCCTATCGGGCACTTGGACTATGTAGGTTCCTCAGCGGGCACTTGGACTATGTAGGTTCCCTATCCGGCATTGGACTATGTAGGTTAACTAGCAGGACATTGGACTATCTAGGTTACCTAGCAGGCATTTGGACTATGTAGGTTAACTAGCGGGCACTTGGACAATCTAGGTTACCTAGCGGGCACTTGAACTATGTACATACCCTAGCGGGCACTTGGACTATCTAGGTTACCTAGAGGGCACTTGGACTATGTACGTCCCCTAGCGGGCACTTGGACAATCTAGGTTAACTAGAGGGCCCTTGGACTATGTAGGTTAACTAGTGGGCACTTGGATTAGCTAGGTTAACTAGCGGGCACTTGGACTATCTAGATTAACTAGCGGGCCCTTGGACTATCTAGGTTAACTAGCGGGCACTTGGACTATCTAGGTTAACTAGCGGGCACATGGACCATCTAGATTAACTAGCGGGCCCTTGGACTATCTAGGTTTACTAGCGGGCACTTGGACTATCTAGGTTAACTAGCGGGCACTTGGACTATGTAGTTTCCCTAGCGGGCATTTGGATTACTTAGGTTATCCAGTGGGCACTTGGACTATGTAGGTTACCTAGCGGGCACTTGGACTATGTAGGTTAACTAGAAGGCACTTGGACTATCAAGGTTACCTAGCGGGCCCTTGGACTGTGTAGGTTACAGGCGGCACTTTGACTATCTAGGTTAACGAACGTGCACTTGGACTATGTAGGTAACCTAGCGGGCACTTGAATTGTCTAGGTTACCTAGGGGGCACTTGGCCTATCTAGGTTAACGAACGGGCACTTGGGCTATGTAGGTTACCTAGCCGCCACTTGGATTATCTAGGTTAGCTAACAGGCACTTGGACTATCTAGATTCCCTAGCGGGCACTTGTATTATCTAGGTTACCTAGCGGGCACTTGGGCTATCTACGTTACCTAGCGGGCACTTGGACTATGTAGGTTAACGAACGGGCACCTGGACTATGTACTTTCCCTAGCGGGCATTTGGACTATTTATGTTACCATCGGGAACTTGGATTATGTAGTTACCTAGCGGGCACTTGGACTATGTACGTCCCCTAGTGGCCACTTGGACTATCTAGGTTAACTAACGGGCACTTGGACTATGTAGGCTGCCTAGCGGGCACTTGGACTATGTAGGTTCCCTAGCGGGCACTTTGACTATCTAGGTTAACGAAAGGCACTTGGACTATGTAGGTTACCCAGCGGGCACTTGGACTATCTAGGTTAACGAACCTGCACTTGGACTATGTAGGTAACCTAGCGGGCACTTGGACTATATAGGTTACCTTGCGGGCACTTGTCCTATCTAGGTTAACGAACGGGCACTTGGACTATGTACGTTAACTAGCGGACACTTCGACTATCTAGGTTAGCTAACGGGTAATTGGACTATCTAGGTTACCTGGTGGGCACTTGGACTATGTAGGTTCCCTAGCTGGCACTTGGACTATGTAGGTTCCCTATCGGGTACTTGGACTGTCTAGGTTAACTAGCGGGCAATTGGACTCTCTAGGTTACCTAGTGGGCATTTGGACTATGTAGTTTACCTAGCAGGCACTTGGACTATGTAGGTTAACTAGCGGGCACTTGGACTATCTAGGTTAGCTAGAGGGCACTTGGACTATGTACGATCCCTAGCGGGCACTTGGGCTATCTACGTTATCTAGCGGGCACTTGGACTATATAGGTTAACGAACGGGCACTTGGACTATGTAGTTTCACTAGCGGGCATTTGGACTATTTATGTTACCATCGGGAACTTGGACTATGTAGGTTACCTAGCGGGCACTTGGACTATATACGTCTCCTAGTGGGCACTTGGACTATCTAGGTTAACTAACGGGCACTTGGACTATGTAGGCTGCCTAGCGGGCACTTGGACTATGTAGGTTCCCTAGCGGGCACTTGGATTATGTAGGTTCCCTATCGGACACTTGGATTATGTAGGATCCCTATGGTGCTCTTGGACTATGTAGGTTAACTAGCGGGCACTTGGATTATCTAGGTTAACGAACGGGCACTTGGACTATGTAGGTAACCTAGCGGGCACTTGGATTGTCTAGGTTTCCTAGCGGGCACTTTGACTATCTAGGTTAACGAAAGGGCACTTGGACTATGTAGGTTACCCAGCGGGCACTTGGACTATCTAGGTTAAGGAACGTGCACTTGGACTATGTAGGTAACCTAGCGGGCACTTGAATTGTCTAGGTTACCTAGGGGGCACTTGGCCTATCTAGGTTAACGAACGGGCACTTGGATTATGTACGTTACCTAGCGGACACTTCGACTATCTAGGTTAGCTAACGGGCAATTGGACTATCTAGGTTACCTGGCGGGCACTTGGACTATGTAGGTTCCCTAGCGGGCACTTGGACTATGTAGGTTCCCTATCGGGTACTTGGACTGTCTAGGTTAACTAGCGGGCAATTGGACTGTCTAGGTTACCTAGTGGGCATTTGGACTATGTAGTTTACCTAGCAGGCACTTGGACTATGTAGGTTAACTAGCGGGCACTTGGACTATCTAGGTTACCTAGAGGGCACTTGGACTATGTACGTTCCCTAGTGGGCACTTGGGCTATCTACGTTACCTAGCGGGCACTTGGACTATGTAGGTTAACGAACGGGCACTTGGACTATGTAGTTTCCCTAGCGGGCATTTGGACTATTTATGTTACCATCGGGAACTTGGACTATGTAGGTTACCTAGCGGGCACTTGGACTATGTACGTCCCCTAATGGGCACTTGGACTATCTAGGTTAACTAAGGGGCACTTGGACTATGTAGGCTGCCTAGTGGGCACTTGGACTATGTAGGTGCCCTAGCGGGCACTTGGATTATGTAGGTTACCTATCGGGCACTTGGATTATGTAGGTTCCCTATCGGGCACTTGGACTATGTAGGTTAACTAGCGGGCACTTGGACTGTCTAGGTAACCTAGCGGGCACTTGGATTATCTAGGTTAACGAACGGGCACTTGGACTATGTAGGTAACCTAGCGGGCACTTGGACTGTCTAGGTTACCTAGCAGGCACTTTGACTATCTAGGTTTACGAAAGGGCACTTGGATTATGTAGGTGACCTAGCGGGCACTTGGACTATCTAGGTTAACTAGCGGGCATTTGCACAATGAAGGTTCCCTAGCGGGCACTTTGAGTATGTAGGTTCCCTATGGGTTCTTGGACTATCTAGGTTCCCTAACGGGCACTTGGAATATATAGGTTCCCTATCGGGCACTTGGAGTATGTAGGTTCCTCAGCGGGCACTTGGACTATGTAGGTTCCCTATCCGGCATTGGACTATGTAGGTTAACTAGCAGGACCTTGGACTATCTAGGTTACCTAGCAGGCATTTGGACTATGTAGGTTAACTAGCGGGCACTTGGACAATCTAGGTTACCTAGCGGGCACTTGAACTATGTACATACCCTAGCGGGCACTTGGACTATCTAGGTTACCTAGCGGGCACTTGGACTATGTAGGTTACCCAGCGGGCACTTGGACTATCTAGGTTAACGAACGTGCACTTGGACTATGTAGGTAACCTAGCGGGCACTTGGACTATATAGGTTACCTTGCGGGCATTTGGCCTATCTAGGTTAACGAACGGGCACTTGGACTATGTACGTTAACTAGCGGACACTTCGACTATCTAGGTTAGCTAACGGGCAATTGGACTATCTAGGTTACCTGGTGGGCACTTGGACTATGTAGGTTCCCTAGCGGGCACTTGGACTATGTAGGTTCCCTATCGGGTACGTGGACTGTCTAGGTTAACTAGCGGGCAATTGGACTCTCTAAGTTACCTAGTGGGCATTTGGACTATGTAGTTTACCTAGCAGGCACTTGGACTATGTAGGTTAACTAGCGGGCACTTGGACTATCTAGGTTACCTAGAGGGCACTTGGACTATGTACGTTCCCTAGCGGGCACGTGGGCTATCTACGTTATCTAGCGGGCACTTGGACTATATAGGTTAACGAACGGGCACTTGGACTATGTAGTTTCACTAGCGGGCATTTGGACTATTTATGTTACCATCGGGAACTTGGACTATGTAGGTTACCTAGCGGGCACTTGGACTATATACGTCCCCTAGTGGGCACTTGGACTATCTAGGTTAACTAACGGGCACTTGGACTATGTAGGCTGCCTAGCGGGCACTTGGACTATGTAGGTTCCCTAGCGGGCACTTGGATTATGTAGGTTCCCTATCGGGCACTTGGATTATGTAGGATCCCTATGGGGCACTTTGACTATGTAGGTTAACTAGCGGGCACTTGGACTGTCTAAATAACCTAGCGGGCACTTGGATTATCTAGGTTAACGAACGGGCACTTGGACTATGTAGGTAACCTAGCGGGCACTTGGACTGTCTAGGTTTCCTAGCGGGCACTTTGACTATCTAGGTTAACGAAAGGGCACTTGGACTATGTAGGTTACCCAGCGGGCACTTGGACTATCAAGGTTAAGGAATGTGCACTTGGACTATGTAGGTAACCTAGCGGGCACTTGAATTGTCTAGGTTACCTAGGGGGCAGTTGGCCTATCTAGGTTAACGAACGGGCACTTGGATTATGTACGTTACCTAGCGGACACTTCGACTATCTAGGTTAGCTAACGGGCAATTGGACTATCTAGGTTACCTGGCGGGCACTTGGATTATGTAGGTTCCCTAGCTGGCACTTGGACTATGTAGGTTCCCTATCGGGTACTTGTACTGTCTAGGTTAACTAGCGGGCAATTGGACTGTCTAGGTTACCTAGAGGGCATTTGGACTATGTAGTTTACCTAGCAGGCACTTGGACTATGTAGGTTAACTAGCGGGCACTTGGACTATCTAGGTTACCTAGAGGGCACTTGGACTATGTACGTTCCCTAGCGGGCACTTGGGCTATCTACGTTACCTAGCGGGCACTTGGACTATGTAGGTTAACGAACGGGCACTTGGACTATGTAGTTTCCCTAGCGGGCATTTGGACTATTTATGTTACCATCCGGAACTTGGACTATGTAGGTTACCTAGCGGGCACTTGGACTATGTACGTCACCTAGTGGGCACTTGGACTATCTAGGTTAACTAAAGGGCACTTGGACTATGTAGGCTGCCTAGCGGGCACTTGGACTATGTAGGTGCCCTAGCGGGCACTTGGATAATGTAGGTTCACTATCGGGCACTTGGACTATGTAGGTTAACTAGCGGGCACTTGGACTGTCTAGGTAACCTAGCGGGCACTTGGACTATCTAGGTTAACGAACGGGCACTTGGACTATGTAGGTAACCTAGTGGGCACTTGGACTGTCTAGGTTACCTAGCGGGCACTTTGACTACCTAGTTTAACAAAAGGGCACTTGGACTATGTAGGTTACCTAGCGGGCACTTGGATTATCTAGGTTAGCCAAGAGGAATTTGGAATATCTAGGTTACCTAGCGGGCACTTGGACTATGTAGGTTACCTTGCGGGCACTTGTACTATCTAGGTTACCTAACGGGAACTTGGACTATTTAGGCTAACTAGCGGACACTTGGACGATCTAGGTTAACTAGTGGGCACTTGGAATATCTAGGTTAACTAGCGGGCCCTTGGACTATGTAGGTTAACTAGCGGGAACTTGGACTATCTAGGTTAACTAGCGGGTTCTTGGACTATGTAGGTTAACTAGCGGGCACATGGACCATCTAGATTAACTAGTGGGCCCTTGGACTATCTAGGTTTACTAGCGGGCACTTGGACTATCTAGGTTAACAAGCGGGCACTTGGACTATGTAGTTTCCCTAGCGGGCATTCGGATTACTTAGGTTACCCAGTGGGCACTTGGACTATGTAGGTTACCTAGCGGGCACTTGGACTATGTAGGTTAACCAGAAGGCACTTGGACTATCACGGTTACCTAGCGGGCCCTTGGACTATGTAGATTACCAGCGGGCACTTTGACTATCTAAGTTAACGAACGTGCACTTGGACTATGTAGGTAAAATAGCGGGCACATGGACTGTCTAGGTTACCTAGCGGGCACTTGGCCTATCTAGGTTAACTAACGGGCACTTGGACTATGTAGGTTAACTAGCGGGCACTTGGACTATCTAGGTTTCCTAGCATGCACTCGGACTATGTACATACCCTAGCGTGCACTTGGACTATCTAGGTTACCTAGCGGGCACATGGACTATGTACGTCCCCTAGTGGGCACTTGGACTATCTAGGTTAACTAAGGG
Organism: Tenrec ecaudatus; assembly: GCF_050624435.1. Classification (NCBI taxonomy): domain Eukaryota; kingdom Metazoa; phylum Chordata; class Mammalia; order Afrosoricida; family Tenrecidae; genus Tenrec; species Tenrec ecaudatus. The sequence continues at coordinate 132,521 of NW_027459378.1, read as the reverse complement.
GCACTAGGACTATCTAGGTTAACTAGCGGGCACTTGGACTATCTAGGTTATCTAGCAGGTACTTGGATTATGAAGGATCCCTAGCGGGCACTTGGACTATCTAGGTTAACTAGCGGACACTTGCACGATCTAGGTTAACTAGCGGGCCCTTGCACTATGTAGGTTAACTAGCGGGCCTATGGATTATGTATGTTTACTAGCAGGCACTTGGACTATCTAAGTTAACTAGCGGGCACTTGGACTATGTAGTTTCCCTAGCGGGCATTTGGAATATTTAGGTTACCAAGCAGGAACTTGGACTATGTAGGTTACCTAGCAGGCACTTGAACTATCTAGGTTAACGAAAGGGCACTTGGACTATTTAGGTTACCTATCGGGCACTTGGATTATCTAGGTTAGCTAACAGGAACTTGGAATATCTAAGTTACCCTGCAGGCACTTGGACTATGTAGGTTACCTTGCGGGCACTTGTACTATCTAGGTTACCTAACGGGAACTTGGACTATGTAGGTTAACTAGCGGGCGTTGGACTATGTAGGTTAACTAGCGGGCACATGGACTATCTAGGTTAATTAGCTGACCTTGGACTATGTAGGTTAACTAGCGGGCACTTGGACTATCTAGGTTAACTAGCTCACCTTGGACTATTTAGGTTAACTAGCGGGCATTTGGACTATCTAGGTTAACTAGCGGCCACTTGCACAATGCAGGTTCCCTAGGGGACACTTTGACTATGTAGGTTCCCTAGCGGGCACTTGGACTATTTAGGTTAACTAGAGGGACTTGGACTATGTAGGTTAACTAGCGGGCACTTGGATTATCTAGGTTAACTAGCGGGCACTTGGACTATCTAGGTTAACTAGAGGGCACTTAGACTATCTAGATTAACTAGCGGGCCGTTAGACTATCTAGGTTTACTTGCGGGCACTTGGACTATCTAGGTTAACTAGCGGGCACTTGGACTATGTAGTTTCCCTAGGGGGCATTTGGATTACTTAGGTTACCCAGAGGGCACTTGGACTATGTAGGTTACCTAGCGGGCACTTGGACTATGTAGGTTAACTAGAAGGCACTTGGACTATCACGGTTACCTAGCGGGCCCTTGGACTATGTAGATTACCAGCGGGCACTTTGACTATCTAGGTTAACGAACGTGCACTTGGACTATGTAGGTAACCTAGCGGGCACTAGGACTGTCTAGGTTACCTAGCGGGCACTTGGCCTATCTAGGTTAACCAACGGGCACTTGGATTTTGTAGGTTACCAGCGGGCACTTGGACTATCTAGGTTAACGAATGTGCACTTGGACTATGTAGGTAACCTAGAGGGCACTTGGATTGTCTAGGTTACCTAGCGGGCACTTGGCCTATCTAGGTTATCGAACGGGCACTTGGACTATGTACGTTAACTAGCGGACACTTCGACTATCTAGGTTAGCTAACGGGCAATTGGACTATCTAGGTTACCTGGTGGGCACTTGGACTATGTAGGTTCCCTAGCGGGAACTTGGACTATGTAGGTTCCCTATCGGGTACTTGGACTGTCTAGGTTAATTAGCGGGCAATTGGACTGTCTAGGTTACCTAGTGGGCATTTGGGCTATGTAGTTTACCTAGCAGGCACTTGGACTATGTAGGTTAACTAGCGGGCATTTGGACTATCTAGGTTACCTAGAGGGCAATTGGAATATGTACGTTCCCTAGTGGGCACTTGGGCTATCTAGGTTACCTAGCGGGCACTTGGACTATGTAGGTTAACGAACGGGCACTTGGACTATGTAGTTTCCCTAGCGGGCATTTGGACTATTTATGTTACCATCGGGAACTTGGACTATGTAGGTTACCTAGCGGGCACTTGGACTATGTACGTCCCCTAGTGGGCACTTGGACTATCTAGGTTAACTAAGGGGCACTTGGACTATGTAGGCTGCCTAGTGGGCACTTGGACTATGTAGGTGCCCTAGCGGGCACTTGGATTATGTAGGTTCCCTATCGGGCACTTGGATTATGTAGGTTCCCTATCGGGCACTTGGACTCTGTAGGTTAACTAGCGGGCACTTGGACTGTCTAGGTAACCTAGCGGGCACTTGGATTATCTAGGTTAACGAACGGGCACTTGGACTATGTAGGTAACCTAGCGGGCACTTGGACTGTCTAGGTTACCTAGCAGGCACTTTGACTATCTAGGTTAACGAAAGGGCACTTGGATTATGTAGGTTACCTAGTGGGCACTTGGATTATCTAGGTTAGCCAACAGGAACTTTGAATATCTAGGTTACCTAGCGGCACTTGGACTATGTAGGTTACCTTGCGGGCACTTGTACTATCTAGGTTACCTAATGGGAACTTGGACTATGTAGGTTAACTAGCGGACACTTGGACGATCTAGGTTAACTAGCGGGCACTTGGAATATCTAGGTTAACTAGCGGGCCCTTGGACTATGTAGGTTAACTAGCGGGAACATGGACTATCTAGGTTAACTAGCTGACCTTGGACTATGTAGGTCAACTAGCGGGCACTTGGACTATCTAGGTTATCTAGCGGGCATTTGCACAATGCAGGTTCCCTAGCGGGCACTTTGAGTATGTAGGTGCCCTATGGGCTCTTGGACTATCTAGGTTCCCTAACGGGCACTTGGAATATATAGGTTCCCTATCGGGCACTTGGACTATGTAGGTTCCTCAGCGGGCACTTGGACTATGTAGGTTCCCTATCCGGCATTGGACTATGTAGGTTAACTAGCAGGACATTGGACTATCTAGGTTACCTAGCAGGCATTTGGACTATGTAGGTTAACTAGCGGGCACTTGGACAATCTAGGTTACCTAGCGGGCACTTGAACTATGTACATACCCTAGCGGGCACTTGGACTATCTAGGTTACCTAGAGGGCACTTGGACTATGTACGTCCCCTAGCGGGCACTTGGACAATCTAGGTTAACTAGAGGGCCCTTGGACTATGTAGGTTAACTAGTGGGCACTTGGATTAGCTAGGTTAACTAGCGGGCACTTGGACTATCTAGATTAACTAGCGGGCCCTTGGACTATCTAGGTTAACTAGCGGGCACTTGGACTATCTAGGTTAACTAGCGGGCACATGGACCATCTAGATTAACTAGCGGGCCCTTGGACTATCTAGGTTTACTAGCGGGCACTTGGACTATCTAGGTTAACTAGCGGGCACTTGGACTATGTAGTTTCCCTAGCGGGCATTTGGATTACTTAGGTTATCCAGTGGGCACTTGGACTATGTAGGTTACCTAGCGGGCACTTGGACTATGTAGGTTAACTAGAAGGCACTTGGACTATCAAGGTTACCTAGCGGGCCCTTGGACTGTGTAGGTTACAGGCGGCACTTTGACTATCTAGGTTAACGAACGTGCACTTGGACTATGTAGGTAACCTAGCGGGCACTTGAATTGTCTAGGTTACCTAGGGGGCACTTGGCCTATCTAGGTTAACGAACGGGCACTTGGGCTATGTAGGTTACCTAGCCGCCACTTGGATTATCTAGGTTAGCTAACAGGCACTTGGACTATCTAGATTCCCTAGCGGGCACTTGTATTATCTAGGTTACCTAGCGGGCACTTGGGCTATCTACGTTACCTAGCGGGCACTTGGACTATGTAGGTTAACGAACGGGCACCTGGACTATGTACTTTCCCTAGCGGGCATTTGGACTATTTATGTTACCATCGGGAACTTGGATTATGTAGGTTCCCTAGCTGGCACTTGGACTATGTAGGTTCCCTATCGGGTACTTGTACTGTCTAGGTTAACTAGCGGGCAATTGGACTGTCTAGGTTACCTAGTGGGCATTTGGACTATGTAGTTTACCTAGCAGGCACTTGGACTATGTAGGTTAACTAGCGGGCACTTGGACTATCTAGGTTACCTAGAGGGCACTTGGACTATGTACGTTCCCTAGCGGGCACTTGGGCTATCTACGTTACCTAGCGGGCACTTGGACTATGTAGGTTAACGAACGGGCACTTGGACTATGTAGTTTCCCTAGCGGGCATTTGGACTATTTATGTTACCATCGGGAACTTGGACTATGTAGGTTACCTAGCGGGCACTTGGACTATGTACGTCCCCTAGTGGGCACTTGGACTATCTAGGTTAACTAAAGGGCACTTGGACTATGTAGGCTGCCTAGCGGGCACTTGGACTATGTAGGTGCCCTAGCGGGCACTTGGATAATGTAGGTTCCCTATCAGGCACTTGGATTATGTAGGTTCACTATCGGGCACTTGGACTATGTAGGTTAACTAGCGGGCACTTGGACTGTCTAGGTAACCTAGCGGGCACTTGGACTATCTAGGTTAACGAACGGGCACTTGGACAATGTAGGTAACCTAGTGGGCACTTGGACTGTCTAGGTTACCTAGCGGGCACTTTGACTACCTAGTTTAACAAAAGGGCACTTGGACTATGTAGTTTACCTAGCGGGCACTTGGATTATCTAGGTTAGCCAAGAGGAATTTGGAATATCTAGGTTACCTAGCGGGCACTTGGACTATGTAGGTTACCTTGCGGGCACTTGTACTATCTAGGTTACCTAACGGGAACTTGGACTATTTAGGGTAACTAGCGGACACTTGGACGATCTAGGTTAACTAGTGGGCACTTGGAATATCTAGGTTAACTAGCGGGCCCTTGGACTATGTAGGTTAACTAGCGGGAACTTGGACTATCTAGGTTAACTAGCGGGTTCTTGGACTATGTAGGTTAACTAGCGGGCACATGGACCATCTAGATTAACTAGTGGGCCCTTGGACTATCTAGGTTTACTAGCGGGCACTTGGACTATCTAGGTTAACAAGCGGGCACTTGGACTATGTAGTTTCCCTAGCGGGCATTCGGATTACTTAGGTTACCCAGTGGGCACTTGGACTATGTAGGTTACCTAGCGGGCACTTGGACTATGTAGGTTAACCAGAAGGCACTTGGACTATCACGGTTACCTAGCGGGCCCTTGGACTATGTAGATTACCAGCGGGCACTTTGACTATCTAAGTTAACGAACGTGCACTTGGACTATGTAGGTAAAATAGCGGGCACATGGACTGTCTAGGTTACCTAGCGGGCACTTGGCCTATCTAGGTTAACTAACGGGCACTTGGACTATGTAGGTTAACTAGCGGGCACTTGGACTATCTAGGTTTCCTAGCATGCACTCGGACTATGTACATACCCTAGCGTGCACTTGGACTATCTAGGTTACCTAGCGGGCACATGGACTATGTACGTCCCCTAGTGGGCACTTGGACTATCTAGGTTAACTAAGGGGCACTAGGACTATCTAGGTTAACTAGCGGGCACTTGGACTATCTAGGTTATCTAGCAGGTACTTGGATTATGAAGGATCCCTAGCGGGCACTTGGACTATCTAGGTTAACTAGCGGACACTTGCACGATCGAGGTTAACTAGCGGGCCCTTGCACTATGTAGGTTAACTAGCGGGCCTATGGATTATGTATGTTTACTAGCAGGCACTTGGACTATCTAAGTTAACTAGCGGGCACTTGGACTATGTAGTTTCCCTAGCGGGCATTTGGAATATTTAGGTTACCAAGCAGGAACTTGGACTATGTAGGTTACCTAGCAGACACTTGAACTATCTAGGTTAACGAAAGGGCACTTGGACTATTTAGGTTACCTATCGGGCACTTGGATTATCTAGGTTAGCTAACAGGAACTTGGAATATCTAAGTTACCCTGCAGGCACTTGGACTATGTAGGTTACCTTGCGGGCACTTGTACTATCTAGGTTACCTAACGGGAACTTGGACTATGTAGGTTAACTAGCGGGCGTTGGACTATGTAGGTTAACTAGCGGGCACATGGACTATCTAGGTTAATTAGCTGACCTTGGACTATGTAGGTTAACTAGCGGGCACTTGGACTATCTAGGTTAACTAGCTCACCTTGGACTATTTAGGTTAACTAGCGGGCATTTGGACTATCTAGGTTAACTAGCGGCCACTTGCACAATGCAGGTTCCCTAGGGGACACTTTGACTATGTAGGTTCCCTAGCGGGCACTTGGACTATTTAGGTTAACTAGAGGGACTTGGACTATGTAGGTTAACTAGCGGGCACTTGGATTATCTAGGTTAACTAGCGGGCACTTGGACTATCTAGGTTAACTAGAGGGCACTTGGACTATCTAGATTAACTAGCGGGTCTTAGACTATCTAGGTTTACTTGCGGGCACTTGGACTATCTAGGTTAACTAGCGGGCACTTGGACTATGTAGTTTCCCTAGGGGGCATTTGGATTACTTAGGTTACCCAGAGGGCACTTGGACTATGTAGGTTACCTAGCGGGCACTTGGACTATGTAGGTTAACTAGAAGGCACTTGGACTATCACGGTTACCTAGCGGGCCCTTGGACTATGTAGATTACCAGCGGGCACTTTGACTATCTAGGTTAACGAACGTGCACTTGGACTATGTAGGTAACCTAGCGGGCACTAGGACTGTCTAGGTTACCTAGCGGGCACTTGGCCTATCTAGGTTAACCAACGGGCACTTGGATTTTGTAGGTTACCAGCGGGCACTTGGACTATCTAGGTTAACGAATGTGCACTTGGACTATGTAGGTAACCTAGAGGGCACTTGGATTGTCTAGGTTACCTAGCGGGCACTTGGCCTATCTAGGTTATCGAACGGGCACTTGGACTATGTACGTTAACTAGCGGACACTTCGACTATCTAGGTTAGCTAACGGGCAATTGGACTATCTAGGTTACCTGGTGGGCACTTGGACTATGTAGGTTCCCTAGCGGGAACTTGGACTATGTAGGTTCCCTATCGGGTACTTGGACTGTCTAGGTTAATTAGCGGGCAATTGGACTGTCTAGGTTACCTAGTGGGCATTTGGGCTATGTAGTTTACCTAGCAGGCACTTGGACTATGTAGGTTAACTAGCGGGCATTTGGACTATCTAGGTTACCTAGAGGGCAATTGGAATATGTACGTTCCCTAGTGGGCACTTGGGCTATCTAGGTTACCTAGCGGGCACTTGGACTATGTAGGTTAACGAACGGGCACTTGGACTATGTAGTTTCCCTAGCGGGCATTTGGACTATTTATGTTACCATCGGGAACTTGGACTATGTAGGTTACCTAGCGGGCACTTGGACTATGTACGTCCCCTAGTGGGCACTTGGACTATCTAGGTTAACTAAGGGGCACTTGGACTATGTAGGCTGCCTAGTGGGCACTTGGACTATGTAGGTGCCCTAGCGGGCACTTGGATTATGTAGGTTCCCTATCGGGCACTTGGATTATGTAGGTTCCCTATCGGGCACTTGGACTCTGTAGGTTAACTAGCGGGCACTTGGACTGTCTAGGTAACCTAGCGGGCACTTGGATTATCTAGGTTAACGAACGGGCACTTGGACTATGTAGGTAACCTAGCGGGCACTTGGACTGTCTAGGTTACCTAGCAGGCACTTTGACTATCTAGGTTAACGAAAGGGCACTTGGATTATGTAGGTTACCTAGTGGGCACTTGGATTATCTAGGTTAGCCAACAGGAACTTTGAATATCTAGGTTACCTAGCGGCACTTGGACTATGTAGGTTACCTTGCGGGCACGTGTACTATCTAGGTTACCTAATGGGAACTTGGACTATGTAGGTTAACTAGCGGACACTTGGACGATCTAGGTTAACTAGCGGGCACTTGGAATATCTAGGTTAACTAGCGGGCCCTTGGACTATGTAGGTTAACTAGCGGGAACTTGGACTATCTAGGTTAACTAGCTGACCTTGGACTATGTAGGTCAACTAGCGGGCACTTGGACTATCTAGGTTATCTAGCGGGCATTTGCACAATGCAGGTTCCCTAGCGGGCACTTTGAGTATGTAGGTGCCCTATGGGCTCTTGGACTATCTAGGTTCCCTAACGGGCACTTGGAATATATAGGTTCCCTATCGGGCACTTGGACTATGTAGGTTCCTCAGCGGGCACTTGGACTATGTAGGTTCCCTATCCGGCATTGGACTATGTAGGTTAACTAGCAGGACATTGGACTATCTAGGTTACCTAGCAGGCATTTGGACTATGTAGGTTAACTAGCGGGCACTTGGACAATCTAGGTTACCTAGCGGGCACTTGAACTATGTACATACCCTAGCGGGCACTTGGACTATCTAGGTTACCTAGAGGGCACTTGGACTATGTACGTCCCCTAGCGGGCACTTGGACAATCTAGGTTAACTAGAGGGCCCTTGGACTATGTAGGTTAACTAGTGGGCACTTGGATTAGCTAGGTTAACTAGCGGGCACTTGGACTATCTAGATTAACTAGCGGGCCCTTGGACTATCTAGGTTAACTAGCGGGCACTTGGACTATCTAGGTTAACTAGCGGGCACATGGACCATCTAGATTAACTAGCGGGCCCTTGGACTATCTAGGTTTACTAGCGGGCACTTGGACTATCTAGGTTAACTAGCGGGCACTTGGACTATGTAGTTTCCCTAGCGGGCATTTGGATTACTTAGGTTATCCAGTGGGCACTTGGACTATGTAGGTTACCTAGCGGGCACTTAGACTATGTAGGTTAACTAGAAGGCACTTGGACTATCAAGGTTACCTAGCGGGCCCTTAGACTATCTAGGTTAACGAACGTGCACTTGGACTATGTAGGTTTCCTAGCAGGCACTCGGACTATGTACATACCCTAGCGTGCACTTGGACTATCTAGGTTACCTAGCGGGCACTTGGACTATGTACGTCCCCTAGTGGGCACGTGGACTATCTAGGTTAACTAACGGGCACTAGGACTATCTAGGTTAACTAGCGCGCACTTGGACTATCTAGGTTACCTAGCGGGCACTTGGACTATGTAGGTTAACTAGCGGACACTTGCACGATCTAGGTTAACTAGCGGGCCCTTGCACTATGTAGGTTAACTAGCGGGCCCATGGATTATGTATGTTTACTAGCAGGCACTTGGACTATCTAAGTTAACTAGCGGGCACTTGGACTACGTATTTCCCTAGTGGGCATTTGTACTATTTAGGTTACCAAGCGGGAACTTGGACTATGTAGGTTACCTAGCAGGCACTTGGACTATCTAGGTTAACGAAAGGGCACTTGGACTATTTAGGTTACCTATCGGGCACTTGGATTATCTAGGTTAGCTAACAGGAACTTGGAATATCTAGGTTACCTAGCGGGCACTTGGACTATGTAGGTTACCTTGCGGGCACTTGGACTATCTAGGTTAACGAAAGGGCACTTGGACTATGTCGGTTAACTAGCGGGCCCTTGGACTATGTACGTTAACTAGCGGGCAGTTGGACTATCTAGGTTAATTAGCTGACCTTGGACTATGTAGGTTAACTAGCGGGCACTTGGACTATCTAGGTTAACTAGCTCACCTTGGACTATGTAGGTTAACTAGCGGGCATTTGGACTATCTAGGTTAACTAGCGGGCACTTTCACAATGCAGGTTCCTTAGGGGGCTCTTTGAGTATGTAGGTTCCCTAGCGGGCACTTGGACTATCTAGGTTAACTAGAGGGACTTGGACTATGTAGGTTAACTAGTGGGCACTTGGATTATCTAGGTTAACTAGCGGGCACTTGGACTATCTAGGTTAACTAGAGGGCACTTGGACTATCTAGATTAACTAGCGGGCCCTTAGACTATTTAGGTTTACTAGCGGGCACTTGGACTATCTAAGTTAACTAGCGGGCACTTGGACTTTGTAGTTTCCCTAGCGGGCATTTGGATTACTTAGGTTACCCAGTGGGCACTTGGATTATGTAGGTTACCTAGCGGGCACTTGGACTATGTAGGTTAACTAGAAGGCACTTGGACTATCAAGGTTACCTAGCGGGCCCTTGGACTATGTAGGTTACCTAGCGTGCACTTGGCCTATCTAGGTTAACGAACGGGCACTTGAACTATGTACGTTAACTAGCGGACACTTCGACTATCTAGGTTAGCTAAAGGGCAATTGGACTATGTAGGTTACCTGGTGGGCACTTGAACTATGTAGGTTCCCTAGCGGGCACTTTGATTATGTAGGTTCCCTATTGGGCAATAGGCTTATGTAAGTTCCCTATCGGGCACTTGGACTATGTAGGTTAACGAACGGGCACTTGGACTATGTAGGTAACCTAGCAGGCACTTGGACTGTCTGGGTTACCTAGCGGGCACTTTGACTATCGAGGTTAATGAAGGGGCACTTGCACTATGTAGGTTACCCAGCGGGCACTTGGACTATCTAGGTTAACGAACGTGCACTTGGACTATGTAGGTAACCTAGCGGGCACTTAGATTGTCTAGGTTACCTAGCGGGCACTTGGCCTATCTAGGTTAACGAACGGGCACTTGGACTATGTACGTTAACTAGCGGACACTTCGACTATCTAGGTTAGCTAAAGGGCAATTGGACTATGTAGGTTACCTGGCGGGCACTTGGACTATGTAGGTTCCCTAGCGGGCACTTGGACTATGTAGGTTCCCTATCGGGTACTTGGACTGTCTAGGTCAACTAGCGGGCAATTGGACTGTCTAGGTTACCTAGTGGGCATTTGGACTATGTAGTTTACCTAGCAGGCACTTGGACTATGTAGTTTAACTACTGGGCACTTGGACTATCTAGGCTACCTAGAGGGCACTTGGACTATGTACGTTCCCTATCGGGCACTTGGGCTATCTAGGTTACCTAGCGGGCACTTGGACTATGTAGGTTAACGAACGGGCACTTGGACTATGTAGTTTCCCCAGCGGGCATTTGGACTATTTATGTTACCATCGGGAACTTGGACAATGTAGGTTACCTAGCGGGCACTTGGACTATGTACATCCCCTAGTGGGCACTTGGACTATATAGGCTGCCTAGCGGGCACTTGGACTATGTAGGTTCCCTAGCGGGCACTTGGACTATGTAGGTTAACTAGCGGGCACTTGGACTGTCTAGGTAACCTAGCGGGCACTTGGACTATCTAGGTTAACGAACGGGCACTTGGACTATGTAGTTTCCCTAGCGGCCACTTGGACTCTCTAGGTTACTAGCGGGCACTTTGACTATCTAGGTTAATGAAAGGGCACTTGGACAATGTAGGTTACCTAGCGGGCACTTGGATTATCTAGGTTAGCCAATAGGAACTTGGAATATCTAGGCTACCTAGCGGGCACTTGGACTATGTAGGTTACCTTGCGGGCACTTGTACTATCTAGGTTACCTAACGGGAACTTGGACTATGTAGGCTAACTAGCGGACACTTGGACGATCTAGGTTAACTAGCGGACACTTGGAATATCTAGGTTCACAAGCGGGCCCTTGGACTATGTAGGTTAACTAGCGGGAACTTGGACTATCTAGGTTAACTAGCGGGTTCTTGGACTATGTAGGTTAACTAGCGGGCCCTTGGACTATCTAGGTTAACTAGCTGACCTTGGACTATGTAGGTTAACTAGCGGGCACTTGGACTATCTAGGTTAACTAGCGGGCATTTGCACAATGCAGGTTCCCTAGCGGGCACTTTGAGTATGTAGGTTCCCTATGGGCTCTTGGACTATCTAGGTTCCCTAAAGGGCACTTGGAATATATAGGTTCCCTATCGGGCACTTGGACTATGTAGGGTCCTCAGCGGGCACTTGGACTATGTAGGTTCCCTATCGGGCATTGGACTATGTAGGTTAACTAGCAGGACCTTGGACTATCTAGGTTACCTAGCAGGCACTTGGACTATGTAGGTTAACTAGCGGGCACTTGGACAATCTAGGTTACCTAGCGGGCACTTGAACTATGCACATACCCTACAGGGCACTTGGACTATCTAGGGTACCTAGCGGGCACTTGGACTATGTACATACCCTAGCGGGCACTTGGACTCTCTAGGTTAACTAGAGGGACCTTGGACTATGTAGGTTAACTAGCGGGAACTTGGATTAGCTAGATTAACTAGCGGGCACTTGGACTATCTAGGTTAACTAGCGGGCACTTGGACTATCTAGGTTAACTAGCGGGCACTTGGACTATGTAGTTTCCCTAGCGGGCATTTGGATTACTTAGGTTACCCAGTGGGCACTTGGACTATGTAGGTTACCTAGCGGGCACTTGGACTATGTAGGTTAACTAGAAGGCACTTGGACTATCAAGGTTACCTAGCGGGCCCTTGGACTATGTAGGTTACCAGCGGGCACTTTGACTATCTAGGTTAACGAACGTGCTCTTGGACTATGTAGGTAACCTAGCGGGCACTTGGACTGTCTAGGTTACCTAGCGGGCACTTGGCCTATCTAGGTTAACCAACGGGCACATGGACTATGTAGGTTAACTAGCGGGCACTTGGACTATCTAGGTTTCCTAGCAGGCACTCGGACTATGTACATACCCTAGCGCTCACTTGGACAATCTAGGTTACCTAGCGGGCACTTGGACTATGTACGTCCCCTAGTGGGCAGTTGGACTATCTAGGTTAACTAACGGGCACTAGGACTATCTAGGTTAACTAGCGGGCACGTGGACTATATAGGTTATCTAGCAGGTACTTGGATTATGAAGGATCCCTAGCGGGCACTTGGACTATCTAGGTTACCTAGCGTGCACTTGGACTATGTTGGTTAACTAGTGGACACTTGCACGATCTAGGTTAACTAGCGGGCCCTTGCACTATGTAGGTTAACTAGCGGGCCCATGGATTATGTATGTTTACTAGCAGGCACTTGGACTATCTAAGTTCACTAGCGGGCACTTGGACCATGTATTTCCCTAGCGGGCATTTGGACTATTTAGGTTACCAAGCGGGAACTTGGACTATGTAGGTTACCTAGCAGGCACTTGGACTATCTAGGTTAACGAAAGGGCACTTGGACTATTTAGGTTACCTATCGGGCACTTGGATTATCTAGGTTAGCTAACAGGAACTTGGAATATCTAGGTTACCTAGCGGGCACTTGGACTATGTAGGTTACCTTGCGGGCACTTGTACTATCTAGGTTACCTAACGGGAACTTGGACTATGTCGGTTAACTAGCGGGCCCTTGGACTATGTACGTTAACTAGCGGGCACTTGGACTATCTAGGTTAATTAGCTGACCTTGGACTATATAGGTTAACTAGCGGGCACTTGGACTATCTAGGTTAACTAGCTCACCTTGGACTATGTAGGTTAACGAGCGGGCATTTGGATTATCTAGGTTAACTAGCAGGCACTTGCACAATGCAGGTTCCCTAGGGGGCACTTTTACTATGTAGGTTCCCTAGCGGGCACTTGGACTATCTAGGTTAACTAGCGGGCCCTTAGACTATCTAGGTTTACTAGCGGGCATTTGGACTATCTAGGTTAACTAGCGGGCACTTGGACTATGTAGTTTCCCTAGTGGGCATTTGGATTACTTAGGTTACCCAGTGGGCACTTGGACTATGTAGGTTACCTAGCGGGCACTTGGACTATGTAGGTTAACTAGAAGGCACTTGGACTATCAAGGTTACCTAGCGGGCCCTTGGACAATGTAGGTTACCTAGCGGGCACTTACCTATCTAGGTTAACGAACGGGCACTTGGACTATGTACGTTAACTAGCGGACACTTCGACTATCTAGGTTAGCTAAAGGGCAATTGGACTATGTAGGTTACCTGGCGGGCACTTGGACTATGTAGGTTCCCTAGCGGGCACTTGGACTATCTAGGTTCCCTAACGGGAACTTGGAATATATAGGTTCCCTATCGGGCACTTGGACTATGTAGGGTCCTCAGCGGGCACTTGGACTATGTAGGTTCCCTAGCGGGCACTTGGACTATGTAGGTTCCCTATCAGGTACTTGGACTGTCTAGGTTAACTAGCGGGCAATTGGACTGTCTAGGTTACCTAGTGGGCATTTGGACTGTGTAGTTTACCTAGCAGGTACTTGAACTATGTACATACCCTAGCGGGCAATTGGACTATCTAGGTTACCTAGCGGGCACTTGGACTAGGTACGTACCCTAGCGGGCACTTGGACTATCTAGGTTAACTAGAGGGACCTTGGACTATGTAGGTTAACTAGCGGGCACTTGGATTAGCTAGGTTAACTAGCGGGCACTTGGACTATGTAGATTAACTAGCGGGCCCTTGGACTATCTAGGTTAACTAGCGGGCACTTGGACTATCTAGGTTAACTAGCGGGCACTTGGACTATCTAGGTTAACTAGCGGGCACTTGTACTATCTAGGTGAACTAGCGGGCACTTGGATTACTTAGGTTACCCAGTGGGCACTTGGACTATGTAGGTTACCTAGCGGGCACTTGGACTATGTAGGTTAACCAGAAGGCACTTGGACTATCAAGGTTACCTAGCGGGTCCTTGGACTATGTAGGTTACCAGCGGGCACTTTGACTATCTAAGTTAACGAACGTGCTCTTGGACTATGTAGGTAACCTAGCGGGCACTAGGATTATCTAGGTTAGCCAACAGGAACTTGGAATATCTAGGTTACCTATCGGGCACTTGGACTATGTAGGTTACCTTGCGGGCACTTGTACTATCTAGGTTACCTAATGGGAACTTGGACTATGTAGGCTAACTACCGGACACTTGGAGGATCTAGGTTAACTAGCGGGCACTTGGAATATCTAGGTTAACAAGCGGGCCCTTGGACTATGTATGTTAACTAGCGGGAACTTGGACTATCTAGGTTAACTAGCGGGTTCTTGGACTATGTAGGTTAACTAGCGGGCCCTTGGACTATCTAGGTTAACTAGCTGACCTTGGACTATGTAGGTTAACTAGCGGGCACTTGGACTATCTAGGTTTCCTAGCAGGCACTCAGACTATGTACATACCCTAGCACGCACTTGGACTATCTAGGTTACCTAGCGGGCACTTGGACTATGTACGTCCCCTAGTGGGCAGTTGGACTATCTAGGTTAACTAACGGGCACTAGGACTATCTAGGTTAACTAGCGGGCACTTGGACTATCTAGGTTATCTAGCAGGTTCTTGGATTATGAAGGATCCCTAGCGGGCACTTGGACTATCTAGGTTACCTAGCGGGCACTTGGACTATGTAGGTTAACTAGCGGACACTTGCACGATCTAGGTTAACTAGCGGGCCCTTGCACTATGTAGGTTAACTAGCGGGCCCATGGATTATGTATGTTTACTAGCAGGCACTTGGACTATCTAAGTTAACTAGTGGGCACTTGGACTATGTATTTCTCTAGCGGGCATTTGGACTATTTAGGTTACCAAGCGGGAACTTGGACTATGTAGGTTACCTAGCAGGCACTTGGACTATCTAGGTTAACGAAAGGGCACTTGGACTATTTAGGTTACCTATCGGGCACTTGGATTATCTAGGTTAGCTAACAGGAACTTGGAATATCTAGGTTACCTAGCGGGCACTTGGACTATGTAGGTTACCTTGCGGGCACTTGTACTATCTAGGTTACCTAACGGGAACTTGGACTATGTAGGTTAACTAGCGGGCCCTTGGACGATGTAGGTTAACTAGCGGGCACTTGGACTATCTAGGTTAATTAGCTGACCTTGGACTATGTAGGTTAACTAGCGGGCACTTGGACTATCTAGGTTAACTAGCTCACCTTGGACTATGTAGGTTAACTAGCGGGCATTTGGACTATCTAGGTTAACTAGCAGGCACTTGCACAATGCAGGTTCCCTAGAGTGCACTTTGACTATGTAGGTTCCCTAGCGGGCACTTGGACTATCTACGTTAACTAGAGGGACTTGGACTATGTAGGTTAACTAGCGGGCACTTGGATTATCTAGGTTAACTAGCGGGCACTTGGACTATCTAGACTAACTAGCGGGCTCTTAGACTATCTAGGTTTACTAGCGGGCACTTGGACAATCTAGGTTAACTAGCGGGCACTTGGACTATGTAGTTTCCCTAGCGGGCATTTGGATTACTTAGGTTACCCAGTGGGCACTTGGACTATTTAGGTTACCTACAGGCCACTTGGACTATGTAGGTTAATTAGAAGGCACTTGGACTATCAAGGTTACCTAGCGGGCCCTTGGACAATGTAGGTTACCTAGCGGGCACTTACCTATCTAGGTTAACGAACGGGCACTTGGACTATGTACGTTAACTAGCGGACACTTCGACTATCTAGGTTAATTAGCTGACCTTGGACTATATAGGTTAACTAGCGGGCACTTGGACTATCTAGGTTAACTAGCTCAACTTGGACTATGTAGGTTAACGAGCGGGCATTTGGATTATCTAGGTTAACTAGCAGGCACTTGCACAATGCAGGTTCCCTAGGGGGCACTTTTACTATGTAGGTTCCCTAGCGGGCACTTGGACTATCTAGGTTAACTAGAGGGACTTGGACTATGTAGGTTAACTAGCGGGCACTTGGATTATCTAGGTTAACTAGCGGGCACTTGGACTATCTAGGTTAACTAGCGGGCCCTTAGACTATCTAGGTTTACTAGCGGGCACTTGGACTATCTAGGTTAACTAGCGGGCACTTGGACTATGTAGTTTCCCTAGTGGGCATTTGGATTACTTAGGTTACCCAGTGGGCACTTGGACTATGTAGGTTACCTAGCGGGCACTTGGACTATGTAGGTTAACTAGAAGGCACTTGGACTATCAAGGTTACCTAGCGGGCCCTTGGACAATGTAGGTTACCTAGCGGGCACTTACCTATCTAGGTTAACGAACGGGCACTTGGACTATGTACGTTAACTAGCGGACACTTCGACTATCTAGGTTAGTTAAAGGGCAATTGGACTATGTAGGTTACCTGGCGGGCACTTGGACTATGTAGGTTCCCTAGCGGGCACTTGGACTATGTAGGTTCCCTATCGGGTACTTGGACTGTCTAGGTCAACTAGTGGGCAATTGGACTGTCTAGGTTACCTAGTGGGCATTTGGACTATGTAGTTTACCTAGCAGGCACTTGGACTATGTAGGTTAACTAGCGGGCACTTGGACTATCTAGGTTACCTAGAGGGCACTTGGACTATGTACGTTCCCTAGCGGGCACTTGGGCTATCTACGTTACCTAGCGGGCACTTGGACTATGTAGGTTAACGAACGGGCACTTTGACTATGTAGTTTCCCCAGCGGGCATTTGGACTATTTATGTTACCATCGGGAACTTGGACTATGTAGGTTACCTAGCGGGCACTTGGATTATGTAGGTTCCCTATCGGGCACTTTGACTATGTAGGTTAACTAGCGGGCACTTGGACTGTCTAGGTAACCTAGCGGGCACTTGGACTATCTAGGTTAACGAACGGGCACTTGGATTATGTAGGCAACCTAGCGGGCACATGGACTGTCTAGGTTACCTAGCGGGCACTTTGACTATCTAGGTTAATGAAAGGGCACTTGGACTATGTAGGTTACCTAGCGGGCACTTGGATTATCTAGGTTAGCCAACAGGAACTTGGAATATTTAGGTTACCTAGCGGGCACTTGGACTATGTAGGTTACCTTGCGGGCACTTGGACGATCTAGGTTAACTAGCGGGCACTTGGAATATCTAGGTTAACTAGCGGGCCCTTGGACTATGTAGGTTAACTAGCGGGAACTTGGATTATCTAGGTTAACTAGCGCGTTCTTGGACTATGTAGGTTAACTAGCGGGCACTTGGACTATCTAGGTTAACTAGCTGACCTTGGACTATGTAGGTTAACTAGCGGGCACTTGGACTATCTAGGTTAACTAGCGGGCATTTGCACAATGCTGGTTCCCTAGCGGGCACTTTGAGTATGTAGGTTCCCTATGGGCTCTTGGACTATCTAGGTTCCCTAACGGGAACTTGGAATATATAGGTTCCCTATCGGGCACTTGGACTATGTAGGGTCCTCAGCGGGCACTTGGACTATGTAGGTTCCCTAGCGGGCACTTGGACTATGTAGGTTCCCTATCAGGTACTTGGACTGTCTAGGTTAACTAGCGGGCAATTGGACTGTCTAGGTTACCTAGTGGGCATTTTGACTGTGTAGTTTACCTAGCAGGTACTTGAACTATGTACATACCCTAGCGGGCAATTGGACTATCTAGGTTACCTAGCGGGCACTTGGACTAGGTACGTACCCTAGCGGGCACTTGGACTATCTAGGTTAACTAGAGGGACCTTGGACTATGTAGGTTAACTAGCGGGCACTTGGATTAGCTAGGTTAACTAGCGGGCACTTGGACTATGTAGATTAACTAGCGGGCCCTTGGACTATCTAGGTTAACTAGCGGGCACTTGGACTATCTAGGTTAACTAGCGGGCACTTGGACTATCTAGGTTAACTAGCGGGCACTTGTACTATCTAGGTGAACTAGCGGGCACTTGGATTACTTAGGTTACCCAGTGGGCACTTGGACTATGTGGGTTACCTAGAGGGCACTTGGACTATGTAGGTTAACCAGAAGGCACTTGGACTATCAAGGTTACCTAGCGGGCCCTTGGACTATGTAGGTTACCAGCGGGCACTTTGACTATCTAAGTTAACGAACGTGCTCTTGGACTATGTAGGTAACCTAGCGGGCACTAGGATTATCTAGGTTAGCCAACAGGAACTTGGAATATCTAGGTTACCTATCGGGCACTTGGACTATGTAGGTTACCTTGCGGGCACTTGTACTATCTAGGTTACCTAATGGGAACTTGGACTATGTAGGCTAACTACCGGACACTTGGACGATCTAGGTTAACTAGCGGGCACTTGGAATATCTAGGTTAACAAGCGGGCCCTTGGACTATGTAGGTTAACTAGCGGGAACTTGGACTATCTAGGTTAACTAGCGGGTTCTTGGACTATGTAGGTTAACTAGCGGGCCCTTGAACTATCTAGGTTAACTAGATGACCTTGGACTATGTAGGTTAACTAGCGGGCACATGGACTATGTAGGTTAACTAGCGGGCACTTGGACTATCTAGGTTTCCTAGCAGGCACTCGGACTATGTACATACCCTAGCGCGCACTTGGACTATCTAGGTTACCTAGCGGGCACTTGGACTATGTACGTCCCCTAGTGGGCAGTTGGACTATCTAGGTTAACTAATGGGCACTAGGACTATCTAGGTTAACTAGCGGGCACTTGGACTATCTAGGTTATCTAGCAGGTTCTTGGATTATGAAGGATCCCTAGCGGGCACTTGGACTATCTAGGTTACCTAGCGGGCACTTGGACTATGTAGGTTAACTAGCGGACACTTGCACGATCTAGGTTAACTAGCGGGCCCTTGCACTATGTAGGTTAACTAGCGGGCCCATGGATTATGTATGTTTACTAGCAGGCACTTGGACTATCTAAGTTAACTAGCGGGCACTTGGACTATGTATTTCTCTAGCGGGCATTTGGACTATTTAGGTTACCAAGCGGGAACTTGGACTATGTAGGTTACCTAGCAGGCACTTGGACTAGCTAGGTTAACGAAAGGGCACTTGGACTATTTAGGTTACCTTTCGGGCACTTGGATTATCTAGGTTAGCTAACAGGAACTTGGAATATCTAGGTTACCTAGCGGGCACTTGGACTCTGTAGGTTACCTTGTGGGCACTTGTACTATCTAGGTTACCTAACGGGAACTTGGACTATGTAGGTTAACTAGCGGGCCCTTGGACGATGTAGGTTAACTAGCGGGCACTTGGACTATCTAGGTTAATTAGCTGACCTTGGACTATGTAGGTTAACTAGCGGGCACTTGGACTATCTAGGTTAACTAGCTCACCTTGGACTATGTAGGTTAACTAGCGGGCATTTGGACTATCTAGGTTAACTAGCAGGCACTTGCACAATGCAGGTTCCCTAGAGTGCACTTTGACTATGTTGGTTCCCTAGCGGGCACTTGGACTATCTACGTTAACTAGAGGGACTTGGACTATGTAGGTTAACTAGCGGGCACTTGGATTATATAGGTTAACTAGCGGGCACTTGGACTATCTAGACTAACTAGCGGGCTCTTAGACTATCTAGGTTTACTAGCCGGCACTTGGACAATCTAGGTTAACTAGCGGGCACTTGGACTATGTAGTTTCCCTAGCGGGCATTTGGATTACTTAGGTTACCCAGTGGGCACTTGGACTATGTAGGTTACCTACAGGGCACTTGGACTATGTAGGTTAACTAGAAGGCACTTGGACTATCAAGGTTACCTAGCGGGCCCTTGGACTATGTAGGTTACCTAGCGGGCACTTGGCCTATCTAGGTTAACAAACGGGCATTTGGACTATGTACGTTAACTAGCGGACACATCGACTATCTAGGTTAGCTAAAGGGCAATTGGACTATGTAGGTTACCTGGTGGGCACTTGGACTATGTAGGTTCCCTATCGGGTACTTGGACTGTGTAGGTTAACTAGCGGGCAATTGGACTGTCTAGGTTACCTAGTGGGCATTTGGACTGTGTAGTTTACCTAGCAGGTACTTGAACTATGTACATACCCTAGCGGGCAATTGGACTATCTAGGTTACCTAGCGGGCACTTGGACTAGGTACGTACCCTAGCGGGCACTTGGACTATCTAGGGACCTTGGACTATGTAGGTTAACTAGCGCGCACTTGGATTAGCTAGGTTAACTAGCGGGCACTTGGACTATGTAGGTTTACTAGCGGGCACTTGGACTATCTAGGTTACCTAGAGGGCACTTGGACTAGGTACGTTCCCTAGGGGGCACTTGGGCTATCTACGTTATCTGGCGGGCACTTGGACTATGTAGGTTAACGAACGGGCACTTGGATTATGTAGTTTTCCTACCAGGCATTTGGACTATTTATGTCACCATCGGGAACATGGACTATGTAGGTTACCTAGCGGGCACTTGGACTATGTACGTCCCCTAGTGGGCACTTGGACTATCTAGGTTTACTAACGGGCACTTGGACTATCTAGGCTGCCTAGCGGGCACTTGGACTCTGTAGGTTCCCTAGCGGGCACTTGAATTATTTAGGTTCCCTATCGGGCACTTGGATTATGTAGGTTCCCTATCGGGCACTTGGACTATGTAGGTTAACTAGCGGGCACTTGGACTGTCTAGGTAACCTAGCGGGCACTTGGACTATCTAGGTTAACGAACAGGCACTTGGACTACGTGGATAACCTAGCGGGCACTTGGACTGTCTAGGTTACCTAGCGGGCACGTTGACTATCTAGGTTAACGAAGGGGAACTTGGACTATGTAGGTTACCCAGCGGGCACTTGGACTATCTAGGTTAACGAACGTGCACTTGGACTATGTAGGTAACCTATCGGGCATTTGGATTGTCTAGGTTACCTAGTGGGCACTTGGCCTATCTAGGTTAACGAACGGACACTTGGACTATGTACGTTAACTAGCGGACACTTCGACTATCTAGGTTAGCTAATGGACAATTGGACTATCTAGGTTACCTGGCGGGCACTTGGACTATGTAGGTTACCTTGCGGGCACTTGTACTATCTAGGTTACCTAATGGGAACTTGGACTATGTAGGCTAGCTAGCGGACACTTGGACGATCTAGGTTAACTAGCGGGCACTTGGAATATCTAGGTTAACTAGCGGGCCCTTGGACTATGTAGGTTAACTAGCGGGAACTTGGATTATCTAGGTTAACTAGCGCGTTCTTGGACTATGTAGGTTAACTAGCGGGCACTTGGACTATCTAGGTTAACTAGATGACCTTGGACTATGTAGGTTAACTAGCGGGCACATGGACTATGTAGGTTAACTAGCGGGCCCTTGAACTATCTAGGTTAACTAGATGACCTTGGACTATGTAGGTTAACTAGCGGGCACATGGACTATGTAGGTTAACTAGCGGGCACTTGGACTATCTAGGTTTCCTAGCAGGCACTCGGACTATGTACATACCCTAGCGCGCACTTGGACTATCTAGGTTACCTAGCGGGCACTTGGACTATGTACGTCCCCTAGTGGGCAGTTGGACTATCTAGGTTAACTAATGGGCACTAGGACTATCTAGGTTAACTAGCGGGCACTTGGACTATCTAGGTTATCTAGCAGGTTCTTGGATTATGAAGGATCCCTAGCGGGCACTTGGACTATCTAGGTTACCTAGCGGGCACTTGGACTATGTAGGTTAACTAGCGGACACTTGCACGATCTAGGTTAACTAGCGGGCCCTTGCACTATGTAGGTTAACTAGCGGGCCCATGGATTATGTATGTTTACTAGCAGGCACTTGGACTATCTAAGTTAACTAGCGGGCACTTGGACTATGTATTTCTCTAGCGGGCATTTGGACTATTTAGGTTACCAAGCGGGAACTTGGACTATGTAGGTTACCTAGCAGGCACTTGGACTAGCTAGGTTAACAAAAGGGCACTTGGACTATTTAGGTTACCTATCGGGCACTTGGATTATCTAGGTTAGCTAACAGGAACTTGGAATATCTAGGTTACCTAGCGGGCACTTGGACTATGTAGGTTACCTTGTGGGCACTTGTACTATCTAGGTTACCTAACGGGAACTTGGACTATGTAGGTTAACTAGCGGGCCCTTGGACGATGTAGGTTAACTAGCGGGCACTTGGACTATCTAGGTTAATTAGCTGACCTTGGACTATGTAGGTTAACTAGCGGGCACTTGGACTATCCAGGTTAACTAGCTCACCTTGGACTATGTAGGTTAACTAGCGGGCATTTGGACTATCTAGGTTAACTAGCAGGCACTTGCACAATGCAGGTTCCCTAGAGTGCACTTTGACTATGTAGGTTCCCTAGCGGGCACTTGGACTATCTACGTTAACTAGAGGGACTTGGACTATGTAGGTTAACTAGCGGGCACTTGGATTATATAGGTTAACTAGCGGGCACTTGGACTATCTAGACTAACTAGCGGGCTCTTAGACTATCTAGGTTTACTAGCCGGCACTTGGACAATCTAGGTTAACTAGCGGGCACTTGGACTATGTAGTTTCCCTAGCGGGCATTTGGATTACTTAGGTTACCCAGTGGGCACTTGGACTATGTAGGTTACCTACAGGGCACTTGGACTATGTAGGTTAACTAGAAGGCACTTGGACTATCAAGGTTACCTAGCGGGCCCTTGGACTATGTAGGTTACCTAGCGGGCACTTGGCCTATCTAGGTTAACGAACGGGCATTTGGACTATGTACGTTAACTAGCGGACACATCGACTATCTAGGTTAGCTAAAGGGCAATTGGACTATGTAGGTTACCTGGTGGGCACTTGGACTATGTAGGTTCCCTAGCGGGCACTTGGACTATGTAGGTTCCCTATCGGGTACTTGGACTGTGTAGGTTAACTAGCGGGCAATTGGACTGTCTAGGTTACCTAGTGGGCATTTGGACTGTGTAGTTTACCTAGCAGGTACTTGAACTATGTACATACCCTAGCGGGCAATTGGACTATCTAGGTTACCTAGCGGGCACTTGGACTAGGTACGTACCCTAGCGGGCACTTGGACTATCTAGGGACCTTGGACTATGTAGGTTAACTAGCGCGCACTTGGATTAGCTAGGTTAACTAGCGGGCACTTGGACTATGTAGGTTTACTAGCGGGCACTTGGACTATCTAGGTTACCTAGAGGGCACTTGGACTAGGTACGTTCCCTAGGGGGCACTTGGGCTATCTACGTTACCTGGCGGGCACTTGGACTATGTAGGTTAACGAACGGGCACTTGGATTATGTAGTTTTCCTACCAGGCATTTGGACTATTTATGTCACCATCGGGAACTTGGACTATGTAGGTTACCTAGCGGGCACTTGGACTATGTACGTCCCCTAGTGGGCACTTGGACTATCTAGGTTAACTAACGGGCACTTGGACTATCTAGGCTGCCTAGCGGGCACTTGGACTCTGTAGGTTCCCTAGCGGGCACTTGAATTATGTAGGTTCCCTATCGGGCACTTGGATTATGTAGGTTCCCTATCGGGCACTTGGACTATGTAGGTTAACTAGCGGGCACTTGGACTGTCTAGGTAACCTAGCGGGCACTTGGACTATCTAGGTTAACGAACAGGCACTTGGACTACGTGGATAACCTAGCGGGCACTTGGACTGTCTAGGTTACCTAGCGGGCACGTTGACTATCTAGGTTAACGAAGGGGAACTTGGACTATGTAGGTTACCCAGCGGGCACTTGGACTATCTAGGTTAACGAACGTGCACTTGGACTATGTAGGTAACCTATCGGGCATTTGGATTGTCTAGGTTACCTAGTGGGCACTTGGACTATGTAGGCTAGCTAGCGGACACTTGGACGATCTAGGTTAACTAGCGGGCACTTGGAATATCTAGGTTAACTAGCGGGCCCTTGGACTATGTAGGTTAACTAGCGGGAACTTGGATTATCTAGGTTAACTAGCTCGTTCTTGGACTATGTAGGTTAACTAGCGGGCACTTGGACTATCTAGGTTAACTAGCTGACCTTGGACTATGTAGGTTAACTAGCGGGCACTTGGACTATCTAGGTTAACTAGCGGGCATTTGCACAATGCAGGTTCCCTAGCGGGCACTTTGAGTATGTAGGTTCCCTATGGGCTCTTGGACTATCTAGGTTCCCTAAAGGGCACTTGGAATATATAGGTTCCCTATCGGGCACTTGGACTATGTAGGGTCCTCAGCGGGCACTTGGACTATGTAGGTTCCCTAGCGGGCACTTGGACTATGTAGGTTGCCTATCAGGTACTTGGACTGTCTAGGTTAACTAGCGGGCAATTGGACTGTCTAGGTTACCTAGTGGGCATTTGGACTGTGTAGTTTACCTAGCAGGTACTTGAACTATGTACATACCGTAGCGGGCAATTGGACTATCTAGGTTACCTAGCGGGCACTTGGACTAGGTACGTACCCTAGCGGGCACTTGGACTATCTAGGGACCTTGGACTATGTAGGTTAACTAGCGCACACTTGGATTAGCTAGGTTAACTAGCGGGCACTTGGACTATCTAGATTAACTAGCGGGGCCTTGGACTATCTAGGTTAACTAGCGGGCACTTGGACTATCTAGGTTAACTAGCGGGCACTTGGACTATCTAGGTTAACTAGCGGGCACTTGGACTATGTAGTTTCCCTAGCGGGCATTTGGATTACTTTGGTTACCCAGTGGGCACTTGGACTATGTAGGTTTCCTAGCGGGCACTTGGACTATGTAGGTTAACCAGAAGGCACTTGGACTATCAAGGTTACCTAGCGGGCCTTTGGACTATGTAGGTTACCAGCGGGCACTTTGACTATCTAGGTTACCAGCGGGCACTTTGACTATCTAGGTTAACGAACGTGCTCTTGGACTATGTAGGTAACCTAGCGGGCACTTGGATTATCTAGGTTAGCCAACAGGAACTTGGAATATCTAGGTTACCTAGAGGGCACTTGGACTATGTAGGTTACCTTGCGGGCACTTGTACTATCTAGGTTACCTAACGGGAACTTGGACTATGTAGGCTAACTAGCGGACAATTGGACGATCTAGGTTAACTAGCGGGCACTTGGAATATCTAGGTTAACAAGCGGGCACTTGGACTATGTAGGTTAACTAGCGGGAACTTGGACTATCTAGGTTAACTAGCGGGTTCTTGGACTATGTAGGTTAACTAGCGGGCCCTTGGACTATCTAGGTTAACTAGCTGACCTTGGACTATGTAGGTTAACTAGCGGGCACATGGACTATGTAGGTTAGCTAGCGGGCACTTCGACCATCTAGATTAACTAGCAGGCACTCGGACTATGTATATACCCTAGCGCGCACTTGGACTATCTAGGTTACCTAGCGGGCACTTGGACTATGTACGTCCCCTAGTGGGCAGTTGGACTATCTAGGTTAACTAACGGGCACTAGGACTATCTAGGTTAACTATCGGGCACTTGGACTATCTAGGTTATCTAGCAGGTACTTGGATTATGAAGGATCCCTAGCGGGCACTTGGACTATCTAGGTTACCTAGCGGGCACTTGGACTATGTAGGTTAACTAGCGGACACTTGCACGATCTAGGTTAACTAGCTGGCCCTTGAACTATGTAGGTTAATTAGCTGGCCCATGGATTATGTATGTTTACTAGCAGGCACTTGGACTATCTAAGTTAACTAGCGGGCACTTGGACTATGTATTTCTCTAGCGGGCATTTGGACTATTTAGGTTACCAAGCGGGAACTTGGAGTATGTAGGTTACCTAGCAGGCACTTGGACTATCTAGGTTAACGAAAGGGCACTTGGACTATTTAGGTTACCTATCGGGCACTTGGATTATCTAGGTTAGCTAACAGGAACTTGGAATATCTAGGTTACCTAGCGGGCACTTGGACTATGTAGGTTACCTTGTGGGCACTTGTACTATCTAGGTTACCTAACGGGAACTTGGACTATGTCGGTTAACTAGCGGGCCCTTGGACTATGTACGTTAACTAGCGGGCACTTGGACTATCTAGGTTAATTAGCTGACCTTGGACTATGTAGGTTAACTAGCGGGCACTTGGACTATCCAGGTTAACTAGCTCACCTTGGACTATGTAGGTTAACTAGCGGGCATTTGGACTATCTAGGTTAACTAGCAGGCACTTGCACAATGCAGGTTCCCTAGAGTGCACTTTGACTATGTAGGTTCCCTAGTGGGCACTTGGACTATCTAGGTTAACTAGAGGGACTTGGACTATGTAGGTTAACTAGCGGGCACTTGGATTATCTTGGTTAACTAGCGGGCACTTGGACTATCTTGGCTATCTAGCGGGCTCTTAGACTATCTAGGTTTACTAGCGGGCACTTGGACTATCTAGGTTAACTAGCGGGCACTTGGACTATGTAGTTTCCCTAGCGGGCATTTGGATTACTTAGGTTACCCAGTGGGCACTTGGACTATGTAGGTTACCTAGCGGGCACTTGGACTATGTAGGTTAACTAGAAGGCACTTGGACTATCAAGGTTACCTAGCGGGCCCTTGGATTATGTAGGTAACCTAGCGGGCACTTGGCCTATCTAGGTTAACGAACGGGCACTTGGATAATGTACGTTAACTAGCGGACACTTCGACTATCTAGGTTAGCTAAAGGGCAAATGGACTATATAGGTTATGTGGTGGGCACTTGGACTATGTAGGTTCCCTAGCGGGCACTTGGACTATGTAGGTTCCCTATCGGGTACTTGGACTGTCTAGGTTAACTAGCGGGCAATTGGACTGTCTAGGTTACCTACTGGGCATTTGGACTGTGTAGTTTACCTAGCAGGCACTTGGACTATATAGATTAACTAGCGGGCACTTGGACTATGTAGGTTAACGAACGGGCACATGTAGGTTAACGAACGGGCACTTGGATTATGTAGTTTTCCTAGCAGGCATTTGGACTATTTATGTCACCATCGGGAACTTGGACTATGTAGGTTACCTAGCGGGCACTTGGACTATGTACGTCCCCTAGTGGGCACTTGGACAATCTAGGTTAACTAACGGGCACTTGGACTATCTAGGCTGCCTAGCGGGCATTTGGACACTGTAGGTTCCCTAGCGGGCACTTGAATTATGTAGGTTCCCTATCGGGCACTTGGATTATGTAGGTTCCCTATCGGGCACTTGGACTATGTAGGTTAACTAGCGGGCACTTGGACTGTCTAGGTAACCTAGCGGGCACTTGGACTATCTAGGTTAACGAGCGGGCACTTGGACTATGTAGGTAACCTAGCGGGCACTTGGATTGTCTAGGTTACCTAGTGGGCACTTGGCCTATCTAGGTTAACGAACGGGCACTTGGACTATGTACGTTAACTAGCGGACACTTCGACTATCTAGGTTAGCTAATGGACAATTGGACTATCTAGGTTACCTGGCGGGCACTTGGACTATGTAGGTTCCCTAGCGGGCACTTGGACTATGTAGGTTCCCTATAGGATACTTGGACTGTCTAGGTTAACTAGTGGGCAATTGGACTGTCTAGGTTACCTAGTGGGCATTTGGACTATGTAGTTTACCTAGCAGGCACTTGGACTATGTAGGTTAAGTAGCGGGCACTTGGACTATCTAGGTTACCTAGAAGGCACTTGGACTATGTACGTTCCCTAGCGGGCACTTGGGCTATCTACGTTACCTAGCGGGCACTTGGACTATGTAGGTTAACGAACGGGCACTTGGACTATGTAGTTTCCCTAGCGGGCATTTGGACTATTTATGTTACCATCGGGAACTTGGACTATGTAGGTTACCTAGCGGGCACTTGGACTATGTAGGTTCCCTAGCGGGCACTTGGTTTATGGAGGTTCCCTATTGGGCACTTGGATTATGTAGGTTCCCTATCGAGCACTTGGACTATGTAGGTTAACTAGCGGGCACTTAGACTGTCTAGGTAACCTAGCGGGCACTTGGACTATCTAGGTTAACGAACGGGCACTTGGACTATGTAGGTAACCTAGCGGGCACTTGGACTGTCTAGGTTACCTAGCGGGCACTTTGACTATCTAGGTTAAAGAAAGGGCACTTGGACTATGTAGGTTACCTAGCGAGCACTTGGATTATCTAGGTTAGCCAACAGGAACTTGGAATATCTAGGTTTCCTAGCGGGCACTTGGACTATGTAGGTTACCTTACGGGCACTTGTACTATCTAGGCTACCTAACGGGAACTTGGACTATGTAGGCTAACTAGCGGACACTTGGACGATCTAGGTTAACTAGCGGGCACTTGGAATATCTAGGTTAACTAGCGGGCCCTTGGACTATGTAGGTTAACTAGCAGGCACTTGGACTATCTAGGTTAACTAGCGGGCATTTGCACAATGCAGGTTCCCTAGCGGGCACTTTGAGTATGTAGGTTCCCTATGGGCTCTTGGACTATCTAGGTTCCCTAACGGGCACTTGGAATATATAGGTTCCCTATCGGGCACTTGGACTATGTAGGGTCCTCAGCGGGCACTTGGACTATGTAGGTTCCTATCGGGCATTGGACTATGTAGGTTAACTAGCAGGACCTTGGACTATCTAGGTTACCTAGCAGGCACTTGGACTATGTAGGTTAACTAGCGGACACTTGGACAATCTAGGTTACCTAGCGGGCACTTGAACTATGTACATACCCTAGCGGGCAATTGGACTATCTAGGTTACCTAGCGGGCACTTGTAGTATGTACGTACCCTAGCGGGCACTTGGACTCTCTAGGTTAACTAGAGGGACCTTGTACAATGTAGGTTAACTAGCGGGCACTTGGATTAGCTAGGTTAACTAGCGGGCACTTGGACTATCTAGATTAACTAGCGGGCCCTTGGACTATCTAGGTTAACTAGCGGGCACATGGACTATCTAGGTTAACTTGCGGGCACTTGGACTATCTAGGTTAGCTAGCGGGCACTTGGACTATGTAGTTTCCCTAGCGGGCATTTGGATTAATTAGTTTACCCAGTGGGCACTTGGACTATGTAGGTTACCTAGCGGGCACTTGGACTATGTAGGTTAACTAGAAGGCACTTGGACTATCAAGGTTACCTAGCGGGCCCTTGGACTATGTAGGTTACCAGCGGGCACATTGACTATCTAGGTTAACGAACGTGCACTTGGACTATGTAGGTAACCTAGCGGGCATTTGGACTGTCTAGGTTACCTAGCGGGCACTTGGCCTATCTAGGTTACCAACGGGCACTTGGACTATGTAGGTAAACTAGCGGGCACTTAGACTATCTAGGTTTCCTAGCAGGCACTCGGACTATGTACATACCCTAGCGCGCACTTGGACTATCTAGGTTACCTAGCGGGCACTGGGACTATGTACGTCCCCTAGTGGGCAGTTGGACTATCTAGGTTAACTAACGGGCACTAGGACTATCTAGGTTAACTAGCGGGCACTTGGACTATCTAGGTTATCTAGCAGGTACTTGGATTATGAAGGATCCCTAGCGGGCACTTGGACTATCTAGGTTACCTAGCGGGCACTTGCACGATCTAGGTTAACTAGCGGGCCCTTGCACTATGTAGGTTAACTAGCGGGCCCAAGGATTATGTATGTTTACTAGCAGGCACTTGGACTATCTAAGTTAACTTGTGGGCACTTGGACTATGTAGATTCCCTAGCGGGCATTTGGACTATTTAGGTTACCAAGGGGGAACTTGGACTATGTACGTTGCCTAGCAGGCACTTGGATTATCTAGGTTAACGAAAGGGCACTTGGACTATTTAGGTTACCTATCGGGCACTTGGATTATCTAGGTTAGCTAACAGGAACTTGGAATATCTAGGTTACCTAGCTGGCACTTGGACTATGCAGGTTACCTTGCGGGCACTTGTACTATCTAGGTTACCTAACGGGAACTTGGACTATGTAGGTTAACTAGCGGGCCCTTTTACTATGTAGGTTAACTAGCGGGCACATGGACTATCTAGGTTAATTAGCTGACCTTGGACTATGTAGGTTAACTAGCGGGCACTTGGACTATCTAGGTTAACTAGCTCACCTTAGACTATGTAGTTTACCTAGCGGGCATTTGGACTATCTAGGTTAACTAGCGGGCACTTGCACAATGCAGGTTCCCTAGGGGGCACTTTGACTATGTAGGTTCCCTAGCGGGCACTTGGACTATCTAGGTTAACTACAGGGACTTGGACTATGTAGGTTAACTAGCGGGCACTTGGATTATCTAGGTTAACTAGCGAGCACATGGACTATCTAGGTTAACTAGAGGGCATTTGGACTATGTAGTTTGCCTAGCAGGCACTTGGACTATCTAGGTTACCTAGAGGGCACTTTGACTATGTAGGTTACCTAGCGGGCACTTGGACTATGTACGTCCCCTAGTGGGCACTTGGACTATCTAGGTTAACTAGAGGGCACATGGACTATCTAGATTAACTAGCTGGCCCTTAGACTATCTAGGTTTACTAGCGGGCACTTGGACTATGTAGTGTCCCTAGCGGGCATTTGTATTACTTAGGTTACCCAGTGGGCACTTGGACTATGTAGGTTACCTAGCGGGCACTTGGACTATGTAGGTTAACTAGAAGGCACTTGGAATATCAAGGTTACCTAGCGGGCCCTTGGACTATGTAGGTTACCAGCGGGCACTTGGACTATCTAGGTTAACGAACGTGCACTTGGACTATGTAGGTAACCTAGCGGGCACTTGGATTGTCTAGGTTACCCGGCGGGCACTTGGCCTATCTAGGTTAACGAACGGGCACTTGGACTATGTACGTTAACTAGCGGACACTTCGACTATCTAGGTTAGCTAACGGGCATTGTACTATCTAGGTTACCTGGCGGGCACTTGGACTATGTAGGTTCCCTAGCAGTCACTTGGACTATGTAGGTTGCCTAACGGGTACTTGGACTGTCTAGGTTAACTAGCGGGCAATTGGACTGTCTAGGTTACCTAGTGGGCATTTGGACTATGTAGTTTACCTAGCAGGCACTTGGACTATCTAGGTTACCTAGAGGGCACTTGGACTATGTACGTTCCCTAGCGGGCACTTGGGCTATCTACGTTACCTAGCGTGCACTTGGACTATGTAGGTTAAGGAACGGGCACTTGGACTATGTAGTTTCCCTAGCGGGCATTTGGACTATTTATGTTACCATCGGGAACTTGGACTATGTAGGATACCTAGCGGGCACTTGAACTATGTACGTCCCCTAGTGGGCACTTAGACTATCTAGGTTAACTAACGGGCACTTGGACTATGTAGGCTGCCTAGCGGGCACTTGGAATATGTATGTTCCCTAGCGGGCACTTGGATTATGTAGGTTCCCTATCGGGCACTTGGATTATGTAGGTTCCCTATCGGGCACTTGGACTATGTAGGTTAACTAGCGGGCACTTGGACTGTCTAGGAAACCTTGCGGGCACTTGGACTATCTAGGTTAACGAACGGGCACTTGGACTATGTAGGTAACCTAGCGGGCACTTGGACTGTCTAGGTTACCTAGCGGGCACTTTGACTATCTAGGTTAACGAAAGGGCACTTGAACTATGTGGGTTACCTAGCGGGCACTTGGATTATCTAGGTTAGCCAACAGGAACTTGGAATATCTAGGTTACCAAGCGGGCAATTGGAATATCTAGGTTAGGTAACGGGCACTTGGACTATCTAGGTTGCCTAGCAGGAATTTGGACTATGTAGTTTACCTAGCGGGTACTTGGACTATCTAGGTTACCTAACGGACACTTGGACTATCTAGGTTTCTTAGCGGACACTGGACTATGTAGGTTAACTAACGGGCACTTGGACTATATAGGTTACCTATCGAACCCTTGGACTATGTAGGTTATCTAGCGGGCACTTGGACTATCTAGGTTAACGAACGTGCACTTGGGCTATGTAGGTAACCTAGCGGACAATTGGACAGTTTAGGTTACCAAGCGGGCACTTGGATTATCTAGGTTAACGAGAGGGCACTTGGACTATGTAGGTTACCTAGCGGGCACTTGGATTATCTAGGTTAGCTAAAAGGAACTTGGAATATCTAGGTTACCTAGCAGGCACTTGGACTATGTAGGTTACCTTGCGGGCACTTGTACTATCTAGGTTACCTAACGGGAACTTGGATTATGTAGGTTAACTAGCGGACACTTGGATCATCTAGGTTAACTAGCGGGCACTTGGACTATCTAAGTTAACTAGCTGACTTTTGACTATGTAGTTTAACTAGAGGGCACTTGGGCTGTCTAGGTTAACTAGCGGGCACTTGCACAATGCAGGTTCCCTAGCGGGCATTTTGACTATGTAGGTTCCCTAGCGGGCACTTGGACTTTATAGGTTCCCTATGGGCACTTGGACTATCTAGGTTCCCTAACAGGCACTTGGAATATGTAGGTTCCCTATCGGGCATTTGGACTATGTAGGTTCCTCAGCGGGCACTGGGACAATGTAGGATCCCTATCGGGCATTGGACTATGTAGGTTAACTAGCGGGCACTTGGACTATATAGGTTA
Source organism: Tenrec ecaudatus (assembly GCF_050624435.1). Taxonomy (NCBI): domain Eukaryota; kingdom Metazoa; phylum Chordata; class Mammalia; order Afrosoricida; family Tenrecidae; genus Tenrec; species Tenrec ecaudatus. The sequence goes on along the minus strand of NW_027459378.1, from coordinate 99,721 downwards.
ACTAGCGGAACTTGGACTATGTAGGTTAACTAGCGGGCCCTTGGACTATGTAGGTTAACTAGCGGGCACTTGGACTATCTAGGTTTCCTAGCCGGCACTCGGACTATGTACATACCCTAGCGGGCACTTGAACTATCTAGGTTACCTAGCGGGCACTTGGACTATGTACATCCCCTAGCGGGCACTTGTACTATCTAGGTTAACTAGAGGGCCCTTTGATTATGTAGGTTAACTAGCGGGCACTTGGATTATCTAGGTTAACTAGCGGGCACTTGGACTATCTAGATTAACTAGCGGGCCCTTGGACTATCTAGGTTAACTAGCGGGCACTTGGACTATCTAGGTTAACTAGCGGGCACTTGGACTATCTAGATTAACTAGCGGGCCCTTGGACTATCTAGGTTTACTAGCGGGCACTTGGAATATCTAAGTTAACTAGAGGGCACTTGGACTATGTAGTTTCCCTAGCGGGCATTTGGATTACTAAGGTTACCTAGTGGGCACTTGGACTATGTAGGTTACCTAGCGGGCACTTGGCCTATCTAGGTTAACGAACGGGCACTTGGACTATGTAGGTTAACTAGCGGACACTTTGACTATCTAGGTTAGCTAACGGGCAATTGGACTATAAGTTACCTAGCGGGCACTTGGACTATGTAGGTTCCCTAGTGGGCACTTGGACTATTTAGGTTACCTAGCAGGCACTTTGACTATCTAATTTAACTAACGGGCATTTGGACTATGTAAGTTGCCTAGCGAGCCCTTGGACTATGTAGGTTCCCTAGCGGGCACTTGGACTATGTAGGTTTCCTATCGGGTACTTGGACTGTCTAGGTTACCTAGTGGGCACTTGGACTATGTAGTTTACGTAGCAGGCACTTGGACTATGTAGGTTAACTAGCGGGCACTTGGACTATCTAGGTTACCTAGAGGGCACTTGGACTATGTAGGTTCCCTAGCGGGCACTTGGGCTAACTACGTTACCTAGCGGGCACTTGGACTATGTAGGTTAACGAAAGGCACTTGAACTATGTAGGTAACCTAATGGTCACTTGGACTGTCTAGGTTACCTAGCGGGGACTTGGACAATGTAGGTTAACTAGTGAGCACTTGGACGATGTAGGATCCCTATCGGACATTTGTATTATTAGGTTAACTAGCGGGCACGTTGACTATCTAGGTTAACTAGCGATCACTTGGACTATCTAGGCCAACTAGCGGGCCCTTGTACTATGTAGGTTAACTAGCGGGAACTTGGACTATGTAGGTTAACTAGCGGGTTCTTGGACTATGTAGGTTAACTAGCGGGCACTTGGACTATCTAGGTTAACTAGCTGACCTTGGACTATATAGGTTAACTAGCGGGCACTTGGACTATCTAGGTTAACTAGCGGGCATTGGCACAATGCAGGTTCCCTAGCGGGCACTTTGAGTATGTAGGTTCCCTAACGGGCACTTGAAATATATAGGTTCCCTATCGGGCACTTGGACTATGTAGGTTCCTCAGCGGGCACTTGGACTATTTAGGTTCCCGATCAGGCATTGGATTATGGAGGTTAACTAGCAGGACCTTGGACTATCTAGGTTACCTAGCAGGCACTTGGACTATGTAGGTTACCTAGCGGGCACTTGAACTATGTACATACCCTAGCGGGCACTTGGGCTATCTAGGTTACCTAGCGGAAACTTGGACTATGTACGTACCCTAACGGGCACTTGGACTATCTAGGTTAACTAGAGGGCCCTTGGACTAGGTAGGTTAACTAGCGGGCACTTGGATTAGCTAGGTTAACTAGTGGGCACTTGGACTATCTAGGTTAGCTAGCGGGCACTTCGACCATCTAGATTAACTAGCGGGCCGTTGGACTATCTAGGTTTACTAGCGGGCACTTGGACTATCTAGGTTAACTAGCGGTCACTTGGACTATGTAGTTTCCCTAGCGGGCATTTGGATTACTTAGGTTACCTAGTGGGCACTTGGACTATGTAGGTTACCTTGCGGGCACTTGGACTATGTAGGTTAACTAAAAGGCACTTGGACTATCAAGGTTACCTAGCGGGCCCTTGGACTATCTAGGTTAACGAACGTGCACTTGGAATATGTAGGTAACCTAGCGGGCACTTGGACTGTCTAGGTTACCTAGCGGGCACTTGGCCTATCTAGGTTAACGAACGGGCACTTGGACTATGTAGGTTAACTAGCAGACACTTCGACTATCTAGGTTAGCTAACGGGCAATTGGACTCTCTAGGTTACCTAGCGGGCACTTGGACTATGTAGGGTACCTAGCAGTCACTTGGACTATCTAGGTTAACGAAAGGGCACTTGGACTATTTAGGTTACCTATCGGGCACTTGGATTATCTAGGTTAGCTAACAGGAACTTGGAATATCTAGGTTACCTAGCGGGCACTTGGACTATGTAGGTTACCTTGTGGGTACTTGTACTATCTAGGTTACCTAACGGGAACTTGGACTATGTAGGTTAACTAGCGGGCCCTTGGACGATGTAGGTTAACTAGCGGGCACTTGGACTATCTAGGTTAATTAGCTGACCTTGGACTATGTAGGTTAACTAGCGGGCACTTGGACTATCTAGGTTAACTAGCTCACCTTGGACTATGTAGGTTAACTAGCGGGCATTTGGACTATCTAGGTTAACTAGCAGGCACTTGCACAATGCAGGTTCCCTAGAGTGCACTTTGACTATGTAGGTTCCCTAGCGGGCACTTGGACTATCTACGTTAACTAGAGGGACTTGGACTATGTAGGTTAACTAGCGGGCACTTGGATTATCTGGGTTAACTAGCGGGCACTTGGACTATCTAGACTAACTAGCGGGCTCTTAGACTATCTAGGTTTACTAGCGGGCACTTGGACAATCTAGGTTAACTAGCGGGCACTTGGACTATGTAGTTTCCCTAGCGGGCATTTGGATTACTTAGGTTACCCAGTGGGCACTTGGACTACGTAGGTTACCTACAGGGCACTTGGACTATGTAGGTTAACTAGAAGGCACTTGGACTATCAAGGTTACCTAGCGGGCCCTTGGACTATGTAGGTTACCTAGCGGGCACTTGGCCTATCTAGGTTAACGAACGGGCACTTGGACTATGTACGTTAACTAGCGGACACATCGACTATCTAGGTTAGCTAAAGGGCAATTGGACTATGTAGGTTACCTGGTGGGCACTTGGACTATGTAGGTTCCCTAGCGGGCACTTGGACTATGTAGGTTCCCTATCGGGTACTTGGACTGTGTAGGTTAACTAACGGGCAATTGGACTGTCTAGGTTACCTAGTGGGCATTTGGACTGTGTAGTTTACCGAGCAGGCACTTGGACTATGTAGGTTTACTAGCGGGCACTTGGACTATCTAGGTTACCTAGAGGGCACTTGGACTAGGTACGTTCCCTAGGGGGCACTTGGGCTATCTACGTTACCTGGCGGGCACTTGGACTATGTAGGTTAACGAACGGGCACTTGGATTATGTAGTTTTCCTACCAGGCATTTGGACTATTTATGTCACCATCGGGAACTTGGACTATGTAGGTTACCTAGCGGGCACTTGGACTATGTACGTCCCCTAGTGGGCACTTGGACTATCTAGGTTAACTAACGGGCACTTGGACTATCTAGGCTGCCTAGCGGGCACTTGGACTCTGTAGGTTCCCTAGCGGGCACTTGAATTATGTAGGTTCCCTATCGGGCACTTGGATTATGTAGGTTCCCTATCGGGCACTTGGACTATGTAGGTTAACTAGCGGGCACTTGGACTGTCTAGGTAACCTAGCGGGCACTTGGACTATCTAGGTTAACGAACGGGCACTTGGACTACGTAGATAACCTAGCGGGCACTTGGACTGTCTAGGTTACCTAGCTGGCACGTTGACTATCTAGGTTAACGAAGGGGAACTTGGACTATGTAGGTTACCCAGCGGGCACTTGCACTATCTAGGTTAACGAACGTGCACTTGGACTATGTAGGTAACCTATCGGGCATTTGGATTGTCTAGGTTACCTAGTGGGCACTTGGCCTATCTAGGTTAACGAATGGACACTTGGACTATGTACGTTAACTAGCGGACACTTCGACTATCTAGGTTAGCTAATGGACAATTGGACTATCTAGGTTACCTGGCGGGCACTTGGACTATTTAGGTTACCTTGCGGGCACTTGTACTATCTAGGTTACCTAATGGGAACTTGGACTATGTAGGCTAGCTAGCGGACACTTGGACGATCTAGGTTAACTAGCGGGCACTTGGAATATCTAGGTTAACTAGCGGGCCCTTGGACTATGTAGGTTAACTAGCGGGAACTTGGATTATCTAGGTTAACTAGCGCATTCTTGGACTATGTAGGTTAACTAGCGGGCACTTGGACTATCTAGGTTAACTAGCTGACCTTGGACTATGTAGGTTAACTAGCGGGAACATGGATTATCTAGGTTAACTAGCGCGTTCTTGGACTATGTAGGTTAACTAGCGGGCACTTGGACTATCTAGGTTAACTAGCGGGCATTTGCACAATGCAGGTTCCCTAGCGGGCACTTTGAGTATGTAGGTTCCCTATGGGCTCTTGGACTATCTAGGTTCCCTAAAGGGCACTTGGAATATATAGGTTCCCTATCGGGCACTTGGACTATGTAGGGTCCTCAGCGGGCACTTGGACTATGTAGGTTCCCTAGCGGGCACTTGGACTATGTAGGTTCCCTATCAGGTACTTGGACTGTCTAGGTTAACTAGCGGGCAATTGGACTATCTAGGTTACCTAGCGGGCACTTGGACTAGGTACGTACCCTAGCGGGCACTTGGACTATCTAGGGACCTTGGACTATGTAGGTTAACTAGCGCGCACTTGGATTAGCTAGGTTAACTAGCGGGCACTTGGACTATCTAGATTAACTAGCGGGCCCTTGGACTATCTAGGTTAACTAGCGGGCACTTGGACTATCTAGGTTAACTAGCGGGCACTTGGACTATCTAGGTTAACTAGCGGGCACTTGGACTATGTAGTTTCCCTAGCGGGCATTTGGATTACTTTGGTTACCCAGTGGGCACTTGGACTATGTAGGTTTCCTAGCGGGCACTTGGACTATGTAGGTTAACCAGAAGGCACTTGGACTATCAAGGTTACCTAGCGGGCCTTTGGACTATGTAGGTTACCAGTGGGCACTTTGACTATCTAGGTTAACGAACGTGCTCTTGGACTATGTAGGTAACCTAGCGGGCACTTGGATTATCTAGGTTAGCCAACAGGAACTTGGAATATCTAGGTTACCTAGCGGGCACTTGGACTATGTAGGTTACCTTGCGGGCACTTGTACTATCTAGGTTACCTAACGGGAACTTGGACTATGTAGGCTAACTAGCGGACAATTGGACGATCTAGGTTAACTAGCGGGCACTTGGAATATCTAGGTTAACAAGCGGGCACTTGGACTATGTAGGTTAATTAGCGGGAACTTGGACTATCTAGGTTAACTAGCGGGTTCTTGGACTATGTAGGTTAACTAGCGGGCCCTTGGACTATCTAGGTTAACTAGCTGACCTTGGACTATGTAGGTTAACTAGCGGGCACATGGACTATGTAGGTTAACTAGCGGGCACTTGGACTATCTAGGTTTCCTAGCAGGCACTCGGACTATGTACATACCCTAGCGCGCACTTGGACTATCTAGGTTACCTAGCGGGCACTTGGACTATGTACGTCCCCTAGTGGGCAGTTGGACTATCTAGGTTAACTAACGGGCACTAGGACTATCTAGGTTAACTATCGGGCACTTGGACTATCTAGGTTATCTAGCAGGTACTTGGATTATGAAGGATCCCTAGCGGGCACTTGGACTATCTAGGTTACCTAGCGGGCACTTGGACTATGTAGGTTAACTAGCGGACACTTGCACGATCTAGGTTAACTAGCGGGCCCTTGCACTATGTAGGTTAATTAGCGGGCCCATGGATTATGTATGTTTACTAGCAGGCACTTGGACTATCTAAGTTAACTAGCGGGCACTTGGACTATGTATTTCTCTAGCGGGCATTTGGACTATTTAGGTTACCAAGCGGGAACTTGGAGTATGTAGGTTACCTAGCAGGCACTTGGACTATCTAGGTTAACGAAAGGGCACTTGGACTATTTAGGTTACCTATCGGGCACTTGGATTATCTAGGTTAGCTAACAGGAACTTGGAATATCTAGGTTACCTAGCGGGCACTTGGACTATGTAGGTTACCTTGTGGGCACTTGTACTATCTAGGTTACCTAACGGGAACTTGGACTATGTCGGTTAACTAGCGGGCCCTTGGACTATGTACGTTAACTAGCGGGCACTTGGACTATCTAGGTTAATTAGCTGACCTTGGACTATGTAGGTTAACTAGCGGGCACTTGGACTATCCAGGTTAACTAGCTCACCTTGGACTATGTAGGTTAACTAGCGGGCATTTGGACTATCTAGGTTAACTAGCAGGCACTTGCACAATGCAGGTTCCCTAGAGTGCACTTTGACTATGTAGGTTCCCTAGTGGGCACTTGGACTATCTAGGTTAACTAGAGGGACTTGGACTATGTAGGTTAACTAGCGGGCACTTGGATTATCTTGGTTAACTAGCGGGCACTTGGACTATCTTGGCTATCTAGCGGGCTCTTAGACTATCTAGGTTTACTAGCGGGCACTTGGACTATCTAGGTTAACTAGCGGGCACTTGGACTATGTAGTTTCCCTAGCGGGCATTTGGATTACTTAGGTTACCCAGTGGGCACTTGGACTATGTAGGTTACCTAGCGGGCACTTGGACTATGTAGGTAAACTAGAAGGCACTTGGACTATCAAGGTTACCTAGCGGGCCCTTGGATTATGTAGGTTACCTAGCGGGCACTTGGCCTATCTAGGTTAACGAACGGGCACTTGGATTATGTACGTTAACTAGCGGACACTTCGACTATCTAGGTTAGCTAAAGGGCAAATGGACTATGTAGGTTACGTGGTGGGCACTTGGACTATGTAGGTTCCCTAGCGGGCACTTGGACTATGTAGGTTCCCTATCAGGTACTTGGACTGTCTAGGTTAACTAGCGGGCAATTGGACTGTCTAGGTTACCTAGTGGGCATTTGGACTGTGTAGTTTACAAAGCAGGCACTTGGACTATATAGATTAACTAGCGGGCACTTGGACTATGTAGGTTAACGAACGGGCACTTGGATTATGTAGTTTTCCTAGCAGGCATTTGGACTATTTATGTCACCATCGGGAACTTGGACTATGTAGGTTACCTAGCGGGCACTTGGGCTATGTACGTCCCCTAGTGGGCACTTGGACAATCTAGGTTAACTAACGGGCACTTGGACTATCTAGGCTGCCTAGCGGGCATTTGGACTCTGTAGGTTCCCTAGCGGGCACTTGAATTATGTAGGTTCCCTATCGGGCACTTGGATTATGTAGGTTCCCTATCGGGCACTTGGACTATGTAGGTTAACTAGCGGGCACTTGGACTGTCTAGGTAACCTAGCGGGCACTTGGACTATCTAGGTTAACGAGCGGGCACTTGGACTATGTAGGTAACCTAGCGGGCACTTGGATTGTCTAGGTTACCTAGTGGGCACTTGGCCTATCTAGGTTAACGAACGGGCACTTGGACTATGTACGTTAACTAGCGGACACTTCGACTATCTAGGTTAGCTAATGGACAATTGGACTATCTAGGTTACCTGGCGGGCACTTGGACTATGTAGGTTCCCTAGCGGGCACTTGGACTATGTAGGTTCCCTATCGGGTACTTGGACTGTCTAGGTTAACTAGTGGGCAATTGGACTGTCAAGGTTACCTAGTGGGCATTTGGACTATGTAGTTTACCTAGCAGGCACTTGGACTATGTAGGTTAACTAGCGGGCACTTGGACTATCTAGGTTACCTAGAGGGCACTTGGACTACGTACGTTCCCTAGCGGGCACTTGGGCTATCTACGTTACCTAGCGGGCACTTGGACTATGTAGGTTAACGAACGGGCACTTGGACTATGTAGTTTCCCTAGCGGTCATTTGGACTATTTATGTTACCATCGGGAACTTGGACTATGTAGGTTACCTAGCGGGCACTTGGACTATGTAGGCTGCCTAGAGGGCACTTGGACTATGTAGGTTCCCTAGCGTGCACTTGGTTTATGGAGGTTCCCTATCGGGCACTTGGATTATGTAGTTTCCCTATTGAGCACTTGGACTATGTAGGTTAACTAGCGGGCACTTGGACTGTCTAGGTAACCTAGCGGGCACTTGGACTATCTAGGTTAACGAACGGGCACTTGGACTTTGTAGGTAACCTAGCGGGCACTTGGACTGTCTAGGTTACCTAGCGGGCACTTTGACTATCTAGGTTAAAGAAAGGGCACTTGGACTATGTAGGTTACCTAGCGGGCACTTGGATTATCTAGGTTAGCCAACAGGAACTTGGAATATCTAGGTTACCTAGCGGGCACTTGGACTATGTAGGTTACCTTACGGGCACTTGTACTATCTAGGCTACCTAACGGGAACTTGGACTATGTAGGCTAACTAGCGGACAATTGGACGATCTAGGTTAACTAGCGGGCACTTGGAATATCTAGGTTAACTAGCGGGCCCTTGGACTATGTAGGTTAACTAGCGGGAACTTGGACTATCTAGGTTATATAGCGGGTTCTTGGACTATGTAGGTTAACTAGCAGGCACTTGGACTATCTAGGTTCACTAGCGGGCATTTGCACAATGCAGGTTCCCTAGCGGGCACTTTGAGTATGTAGGTTCCCTATGGGCTCTTGGACTATCTAGGTTCCCTAACGGGCACTTGGAATATATAGGTTCCCTATCGGGCACTTGGACTATGTAGGGTCCTCAGCGGGCACTTGGACTATGTAGGTTCCTATCGGACATTGGACTATGTAGGTTAACTAGCAGGACCTTGGACTATCTAGGTTACCTAGCAGGCACTTGGACTATGTAGGGTAACTAGCGGGCACTTGGACAATCTAGGTTACCTAGCGGGCACTTGAACTATGTACATACCCTAGCGGGCAATTGGACTATCTAGGTTACCTAGCGGGTACTTGTAGTATGTACGTACCCTAGCGGGCACTTGGACTCTCTAGGTTAACTAGAGGGACCTTGGACAATGTAGGTTAACTAGCGGGCACTTGGATTAGCTAGGTTAACTAGCGGGCACTTGGACTATCTAGATTAACTAGCGGGCCCTTAGACTATCTAGGTTAACTAGCGGGCACATGGACTATCTAGGTTAACTTGCGGGCACTTGGACTATCTAGGTTAACTAGCGGGCACTTGGACTATGTAGTTTCCCTAGCGGGCATTTGGATTAATTAGTTTACCCAGTGGGCACTTGGACTATGTAGGTTACCAGCGGGCACATTGACTATCTAGGTTAACGAACGTGCACTTGGACTATGTAGGTAACCTAGCGGGCATTTGGACTGTCTAGGTTACCTAGCGGGCACTTGGCCTATCTAGGTTACCAACGGGCACTTGGACTATGTAGGTAAACTAGCGGGCACTTAGACTATCTAGGTTTCCTAGCAGGCACTCGGACTATGTACATACCCTAGCGCGCACTTGGACTATCTAGGTTACCTAGCGGGCACTGGGACTATGTACGTCCCCTAGTGGGCAGTTGGACTATCTAGGTTAACTAACGGGCACTAGGACTATCTAGGTTAACTAGCGGGCACTTGGACTATCTAGGTTATCTAGCAGGTATTTGGATTATGAAGGATCCCTAGCGGGCACTTGGACTATCTAGGTTACCTAGCGGGCACTTGCACGATCTAGGTTAACTAGCGGGCCCTTGCACTATGTAGGTTAACTAGCGGGCCCAAGGATTATGTATGTTTACTAGCAGGCACTTGGACTATCTAAATTAACTAGCGGGCACTTGGACTATGTAGATTCCCTAGCGGGCATTTGGACTATTTAGGTTACCAAGGGGGAACTTGGACTATGTAGGTTGCCTAGCAGGCACTTGGATTATCTAGGTTAACGAAAGGGCACTTGGACTATTTAGGTTACCTATCGGGCACTTGGATTATCTAGGTTAGCTAACAGGAACTTGGAATATCTAGGTTACCTAGCTGGCACTTGGACTATGTAGGTTACCTTGCGGGCACTTGTACTATCTAGGTTACCTAACGGGAACTTGGACTATGTAGGTTAACTAGCGGGCCCTTTTACTATGTAGGTTAACTAGCGGGCACATGGACTATCTAGGTTAATTAGCTGACCTTGAACTATGTAGGTTAACTAGCGGGCACTTGGACTATCTAGGTTAACTAGCTCACCTTGGACTATGTAGTTTACCTAGCGGGCATTTGGACTATCTAGGTTAACTAGCGGGCACTTGCACAATGCAGGTTCCCTAGGGGGCACTTTGACTATGTAGGTTCCCTAGCGGGCACTTGGACTATCTAGGTTAACTACAGGGACTTGGACTATGTAGGTTAACTAGCGGGCACTTGGATTATCTAGGTTAACTAGCGAGCACATGGACTATCTAGGTTAACTAGAGGGCATTTGGACTATGTAGTTTGCCTAGCAGGCACTTGGACTATCTAGGTTACCTAGAGGGCACTTTGACTATGTAGGTTACCTAGCGGGCACTTGGACTATGTACGTCCCCTAGTGGGCACTTGGACTATCTAGGTTAACTAGAGGGCACATGGACTATCTAGATTAACTAGCTGGCCCTTAGACTATCTAGGTTTACTAGCGGGCACTTGGACTATGTAGTGTCCCTAGCGGGCATTTGTATTACTTAGGTTACCCAGTGGGCACTTAGACTATGTAGGTTACCTAGCGGGCACTTGGACTATGTAGGTTAACTAGAAGGCACTTGGAATATCAAGGTTACCTAGCGGGCCCTTGGACTATGTAGGTTACCAGCGGGCACTTGGACTATCTAGGTTAACGAACGTGCACTTGGACTATGTAGGTAACCTAGCGGGCACTTGGATTGTCTAGGTTACCCGGCGGGCACTTGGCCTATCTAGGTTAACGAACGGGCACTTGGACTATGTACGTTAACTAGCGGACACTTCGACTATCTAGGTTATCTAACGGGCATTGTACTATCTAGGTTACCTGGCGGGCACTTGGACTATGTAGGTTCCCTAGCAGTCACTTGGACTATGTAGGTTGCCTAACGGGTACTTGGACTGTCTAGGTTAACTAGCGGGCAATTGGACTGTCTAGGTTACCTAGTGGGCATTTGGACTATGTAGTTTACCTAGCAGGCACTTGGACTATCTAGGTTACCTAGAGGGCACTTGGACTATGTACGTTCCCTAGCGGGCACTTGGGCTATCTACGTTACCTAGCGTGCACTTGGACTATGTAGGTTAAGGAACGGGCACTTGGACTATGTAGTTTCCCTAGCGGGCATTTGGACTATTTATGTTACCATCGGGAACTTGGACTATGTAGGTTACCTAGCGGGCACTTGAACTATGTACGTCCCCTAGTGGGCACTTAGACTATCTAGGTTAACTAATGGGCACTTGGACTATGTAGGCTGCCTAGCGGGCACTTGGAATATGTATGTTCCCTAGCGGGCACTTGGATTATGTAGGTTCCCTATCGGGCACTTGGATTATGTAGGTTCCCTATCGGGCACTTGGACTATGTAGGTTAACTAGCGGGCACTTGGACTGTCTAGGAAACCTTGCGGGCACTTGGACTATCTAGGTTAACGAACGGGCACTTGGACTATGTAGGTAACCTAGCGGGCACTTGGACTGTCTAGGTTACCTAGCGGGCACTTTGACTATCTAGGTTAACGAAAGGGCACTTGAACTATGTGGGTTACCTAGCGGGCACTTGGATTATCTAGGTTGGCCAACAGGAACTTGGAATATCTAGGTTACCAAGCGGGCAATTGGAATATCTAGGTTAGGTAACGGGCACTTGGACTATCTAGGTTGCCTAGCAGGAATTTGGACTATGTAGTTTACCTAGCGGGTACTTGGACTATCTAGGTTACCTAACGGACACTTGGACTATCTAGGTTTCTTAGCGGACACTGGACTATGTAGGTTAACTAACGGGCACTTGGACTATATAGGTTACCTATCGAACCCTTGGACTATGTAGGTTATCTAGCGGGCACTTGGACTATCTAGGTTAACGAACGTGCACTTGGGCTATGTAGATAACCTAGCGGACAATTGGACAGTTTAGGTTACCAAGCGGGCACTTGGATTATCTAGGTTAACGAGAGGGCACTTGGACTATGTAGGTTACCTAGCGGGCACTTGGATTATCTAGGTTAGCTAAAAGGAACTTGGAATATCTAGGTTACCTAGCAGGCACTTGGACTATGTAGGTTACCTTGCGGGCACTTGTACTATCTAGGTTACCTAACGGGAACTTGGATTATGTAGGTTAACTAGCGGACACTTGGATCATCTAGGTTAACTAGCGGGCACTTGGACTATCTAAGTTAACTAGCTGACTTTTGACTATGTAGTTTAACTAGAGGGCACTTGGGCTGTCTAGGTTAACTAGTGGGCACTTGCACAATGCAGGTTCCCTAGCGGGCATTTTGACTATGTAGGTTCCCTAGCGGGCACTTGGACTTTATAGGTTCCCTATGGGCACTTGGACTATCTAGGTTCCCTAACAGGCACTTGGAATATGTAGGTTCCCTATCGGGCATTTGGACTATGTAGGTTCCTCAGCGGGCACTGGGACAATGTAGGATCCCTATCGGGCATTGGACTATGTAGGTTAACTAGCGGGCACTTGGACTATATAGGTTAACTAGCGGAACTTGGACTATGTAGGTTAACTAGCGGGCCCTTGGACTATGTAGGTTAACTAGCGGGCACTTGGACTATCTAGGTTTCCTAGCCGGCACTCGGACTATGTACATACCCTAGCGGGCACTTGAACTATCTAGGTTACCTAGCGGGCACTTGGACTATGTACATCCCCTAGCGGGCACTTGTACTATCTAGGTTAACTAGAGGGCCCTTTGATTATGTAGGTTAACTAGCGGGCACTTGGATTATCTAGGTTAACTAGCGGGCACTTGGACTATCTAGATTAACTAGCGGGCCCTTGGACTATCTAGGTTAACTAGCGGGCACTTGGACTATCTAGGTTAACTAGCGGGCACTTGGACTATCTAGATTAACTAGCGGGCCCTTGGACTATCTAGGTTTACTAGCGGGCACTTGGAATATCTAAGTTAACTAGAGGGCACTTGGACTATGTAGTTTCCCTAGCGGGCATTTGGATTACTAAGGTTACCTAGTGGGCACTTGGACTATGTAGGTTACCTAGCGGGCACTTGGCCTATCTAGGTTAACGAACGGGCACTTGGACTATGTAAGTTAACTAGCGGACACTTTGACTATCTATGTTAGCTAACGGGCAATTGGACTATAAGTTACCTAGCGGGCACTTGGACTATGTAGGTTCCCTAGTGGGCACTTGGACTATTTAGGTTACCTAGCAGGCACTTTGACTATCTAATTTAACTAACGGGCATTTGGACTATGTAAGTTGCCTAGCGAGCCCTTGGACTATGTAGGTTCCCTAGCGGGCACTTGGACTATGTTGGTTTCCTATCGGGTACTTGGACTGTCTAGGTTACCTAGTGGGCACTTGGACTATGTAGTTTACGTAGCAGGCACTTGGACTATGTAGGTTAACTAGCGGGCACTTGGACTATCTAGGTTACCTAGAGGGCACTTGGACTATGTAGGTTCCCTAGCGGGCACTTGGGCTAACTACGTTACCTAGCGGGCACTTGGACTATGTAGGTTAACGAACGGGCACTTGAACTATGTAGGTAACCTAATGGTCACTTGGACTGTCTAGGTTACCTAGCGGGGACTTGAACTATGTAGGTTAACTAGTGAGCACTTGGACGATGTAGGATCCCTATCGGACATTTGTATTATTAGGTTAACTAGCGGGCACTTTGACTATCTAGGTTAACTAGCGATCACTTGGACTATCTAGGCCAACTAGCGGGCCCTTGTACTATGTAGGTTAACTAGCGGGAACTTGGACTATGTAGGTTAACTAGCGGGTTCTTGGACTATGTAGGTTAACTAGCGGGCACTTGGAATATCTAGGTTAACTAGCTGACCTTGGACTATATAGGTTAACTAGCGGGCACTTGGACTATCTAGGTTAACTAGCGGGCATTGGCACAATGCAGGTTCCCTAGCGGGCACTTTGAGTATGTAGGTTCCCTAACGGGCACTTGAAATATATAGGTTCCCTATCGGGCACTTGGACTATGTAGGTTCCTCAGCGGGCACTTGGACTATTTAGGTTCCCGATCGGGCATTGGATTATGGAGGTTAACTAGCAGGACCTTGGACTATCTAGGTTACCTAGCAGGCACTTGGACTATGTAGGTTAACTAGCGGGCAATTGGACAATCAAGGTTACCTAGCGGGCAATTGAACTATGTACATACCCTAGCGGGCACTTGGGCTATCTAGGTTACCTAGCGGACACTTGGACTATGTACGTACCCTAACGGGCACTTGGACTATCTAGGTTAACTAGAGGGCCCTTGGACTAGGTAGGTTAACTAGCGGGCACTTGGATTAGCTAGGTTAACTAGTGGGCACTTGGACTATCTAGGTTAGCTAGCGGGCACTTCGACCATCTAGATTAACTAGCGGGCCGTTGGACTATCTAGGTTTACTAGCGGGCACTTGGACTATCTAGGTTAACTAGCGGTCACTTGGACTATGTAGTTTCCCTAGCGGGCATTTGGATTACTTAGGTTACCTAGTGGGCACTTGGACTATGTAGGTTACCTTGCGGGCACTTGGACTATGTAGGTTAACTAAAAGGCACTTGGACTATCAAGGTTACCTAGCGGGCACTTGGACTATCTAGGTTAACGAACGTGCACTTGGAATATGTAGGTAACCTAGCGGGCACTTGGACTGTCTAGGTTACCTAGCGGGCACTTGGCCTATCTAGGTTAACGAACGGGCACTTGGACTATGTAGGTTAACTAGCAGACACTTCGACTATCTAGGTTAGCTAACGGGCAATTGGACTCTCTAGGTTACCTAGCGGGCACTTGGACTATGTAGGTTCCCTAGCGGGCACTTGGACTGTCTAGGTAAACTAGCGGGCAATTGGACTGTCTAGGTTAACTAGTGGGCACTTGGACTATGTAGTTTACCTAACAGGCACTTGGACTATGTAGGTTATCCAGCGGGCACTTGGACTATCTAGGTTACCTAGAGGGCACCTGGACTATGTACGTTACCTAGCGGGCACTTGGGATATCTACGTTACCTTGCGGGCACTTGGACTATGTAGGTTAACGAACGGGCACTTGGACTATGTAGGTAACCTAATGGTCACTTGGACTGTGTAGGTTACCTAGCGGGCACTTGGACTATGTAGGATCCCTATCGGACATTTGTACTACTTAGGTTAACTAGCGGTCACTTTGACTATCTAGGTTAACTAGCGGGCACTTGGATTATCTAGGTCAACTAGCGGGCCCTTGTACTATGTAGGTTAACTAGCGGGCACTTGGACTATGTTCGTCCCCTAGCGCGCACTTGGACTATCTAGGTTACCTAGCAGGTACTTGGATTATGAAGGATGCCTAGCGGGCACTTCGAATATCTAGGTTACCTAGCAGGCACGTGGACTATGTAGGTTAACTAGCGGACACTTGCACGATCTAGGTTAACTAGCGGGCCCTTGCACTATGTACGTTAACTAGCGGGCCCATGGATTATGTAGGTTTACTAGCAGGAACTTGGACTATCTAGGTTAACTAGCAGGCACTTGGACTATGTAGTTTCCCTAGCGGGCATTTGGACTATTTAGGTTACCATCAGGAACTTGGACTATGTAGGTTACCTAGCATGCACTTGGATTATGTACGTCCCCTAGTGGGCACTTGGACTATCTAGGTTAACTAACGGGCACTTGGATTATGTAGGTTCCCTATCGGGCACTTGAATTATGTAGGTTCCCTATCGGGCACTTGGACTATGTAGGTTAACTAGCGGGCACTTGGACTGTCTAGGTAACCTAGCGGGCACTTGGACTATCTAGGTTAACGAACGGGCACTTGGACTATTTAGGTAACCTAGCGGGCACTTGGACTGTCTAGGTTACCTAGCAGGCACTTTGACTATCTAGGTTAACTAGCGGGCCCTTGGACTATGTAGGTTAACTAGCGGGAAATTGGACTATCTAGGTTAACTAGAGGGTTCTTGGACTATGTAGGTTAACTAGCGGGCACTTGGACTATCTAGGTTAACTAGCTGACCTTGGACTATGTAGGTTAACTAGCGGGCACTTGGACTATCTAGGTTAACTAGCTGACCTTGGACTATGTAGGTTAACTAGCGGGCACTTGGACTATCTAGGTTAACTAGCGGGCACTTATCAATGCAGGTTCCCTAGCGGGCACTTTGACTATGTACGTTCCCTAGTGGGCACTTGGACTATATAGGTTCCCTATGGGCACTTGGACTATCTAGGTTCCCTAACGGGCACTTGGAATATGTAGGTTCCCTATCAGGCACTTGGACTATGTAGGTTCTTCAGCGGGCACTTGGACTGTGTAGGTTCCCTATTAGGCATTGGACTATGTAGGTTAACTAGCAGGGCCTTGGACTATCTAGGTTACCTAGCGGACACTTGGACAATCTAGGTTACCTAGCGGGTACTTGAACTATGTACATACCCTAGCGGGCACTTGGACTATCTAGGTTACCTAGCGGGCACTTGGACTATGTATGTACCCTAGCGGGCACTTGGACTATCTAGGTTAACTCGAGGGCCCTTGGACTATGTAGGTTAACTGCGGGCACTTGGACTATCTAGATTAATTAGCGGGCTCTTGGACTATCTAGGTTAACTTGCGGGCACTTAGAGTATCTAGGTTAACTAGCGGGCACTTGGATTATCTAGATTAACTAGCGGGCCCTTGGAATATCTAGGTTTACTAGCGAGCACTTGGACTATCTAGGTTAACTAGCGGGCACTTGGACTATGTAGTTTCTCTAGCGGGCATTTGGATTACTTAGGTTACCTAGTGGGCACTGGGACTATGTAGGTTACCTAGCAGGCACTTGGACTATATAGGTTCCCTTGCGGGCACTTGGACTATTTAGGTTACCTAGCAGGCACTTTGACTATCTAGGTTAACTAACGGGCGCTTGGACTATGTAGGTTGCCTAGCGAGCACTTGGACTATGTAGGTTCTCTAGCGGTCATTTGGACTATGTAGGTTCCCTATCGGGTACTTAGACTGTCTAGGTTAACTAGCGGGCAATTGGACTCTCTAGGTTACCTAGTGGGCACTTGGACTATGTAGTTTACCTAGCAGGCACTTGGACTATGTAGGTTAACTAGCGGGCACTTGGACTATCTAGGTTACCTAGAGGGCACTTGGACTATGTATGTTTCCTAGCAGGCATTTGGGCTATCTACGTTACCTAGCGGGCACTTGGACTATGTAGGTTAACAAAGGGGCACTTGGACTGTCTAGGTTACCTAGCGGGCACTTTGACTATCTAGGTTAACGAACGGGCACTTGGCCTATGTAGGTAAACTAGCGGGCACTTGGACTGTCTAGGTTACCTAGCGGGCACTTTGACTATCTAGGTTAAATAGCGGGCCGTTGGATTATGTAGGTTAACTAGCGGGCACTTGGTCTACCTAGGTTAACTAGCGGGCACTTGCACAATGCAGGTTCCCTCGTGGGCACTTTGACTATGTAGGTTCCCTATCTGCACTTGGACTATCTAGGATCCCTATCGGGCACTTGGACTGTGTAGGTTCCCTATCGGGCATGGACTATGTAGGTTAACTAGAGGGCCCTTGGACTATGTAGGTTAACTAGAGGGCCCTTGGACTATGTAGGTTAACTAGCGGGCACTTGAATTATGTAGGTTCCCTAGCGGGCACTTGGATTATCTAGATTAACTAGCGGGCACTTGGACTGTCTAGGTAACCTAGCGGGCACTTGGACTATCTAGGTTAACGAACGGGCAATTGGACTATTTAGGTAACCTAGCGGGCACTTGGACTGTCTAGGTTACCTAGCGGGCACTTTGACTATCTAGGTTAACTAGCGGGCCCTTGTACTATGTAGGTTAACTAGCGGGCACTTGGACTATATAGGTTAACTAGCGGACCTTGGATTATGTAGGTTAACTAGCGGGCCCTTGGACTATGTAGGTTAACTAGCGCGCACTTGGACTATCTAGGTTAACTAGCGGGCACTTGTAGTATGTAGTATCCCTAGCGGGCATTTGGATTACTTAGGTTACCCAGAGGGCACTTGGACTATGTAGGTTACCTAGCGGGTACTTGGACTATGTGGGTTACCAGCGGGCACTTGGACTATCTAGGTTAACGAACGTGCACTTGGACTATGTAGGTAACCTAGCATTCACTTGGACTGTCTAGGTTACCTAGCGGGCACTTGGCCTATCTAGGTTAACGAACGGGCAATTGGACTATGTAGGTTACCTAGCGGACACTTCGACTATCTAGGTTAGCTAACGGGCAATTTTACTATCTACGTTACCTAGCAGGCACATGGACTATGTAGGTTAACTAGAAGACACTTGGACTATCAAGGTTACCTAGCGGGCCCTTGGACTATGTAGGTTACCAGCGGGCACTTGGATTATCTAGGTTAACGAACGTGCACTTGGACTATGTAGGTAACCTAGCAGGCACTTGGAATATCTAGGTTACCTAGCGGGCACTTGGCCTATGTAGGTTAACGAACGGGCACTTGGACTATGTAGGTTAACTAGCGGACACTTCGACTATCTAGGTTAGCTAACGGGCAATTGGACTATCTAGGTTACCTAGCGGGCACTTGGACTATGTAGGTTCCCTAGCGGGCACTTGGACTATTTAGGTTACCTAGCAGGCACTTTGACTATCTAGGTTAACTAACGGGCACTTGGATGATGCAGGTTGCCTAGCGAGCACTTGGACTATGTACATCCCCTAGCGGGCACTTGGACTATCTAGCTTAACTAGAGGGCCCTTGTACTATGTAGGTTAACTATCGGGCACTTGGATTATCTAGGTTTACTAGCGGGCACTTGGACGATCTAGGTTAACTAACGGGCACTTGGACAATCTAGATTAACTAGCAGGCCCTTGGACTATCTAGGTTTACTAGCGGGCCCTTGGACTATCTAGGTTAACTAGCGGGCACTTGGACTATGTAGTTTCCCTAGCGGGCATTTGGATTATTTAGGTTACCTAGCGGGCACTTGGACTATGTAGGTTACCTAGCGGGCACTTGGACTATGTAGGTTAACTAGAAGGCACTTGGACTATCAAGGTTACCTAGCGGGCCCTAAGACTATGTAGGTTAACAGCGGGCACTTGGACTATCTAGGTTAACGAACGTGCACTTGGACTATGTAGGTAACCTAGCGGGCACTTGGACTGTCTAGGTTACCTAGCGGGCACTTGGCCTATCTAGGTTAACGATCGGGCTCTTGGACTATGTAGGTTACCTAGCGGGCACTTGACTATATAGGATACCTATTGGACATTTGGACT
Organism: Tenrec ecaudatus; assembly: GCF_050624435.1. NCBI lineage: Eukaryota > Metazoa > Chordata > Mammalia > Afrosoricida > Tenrecidae > Tenrec > Tenrec ecaudatus. The sequence goes on along the minus strand of NW_027459378.1, from coordinate 80,137 downwards.
ACTTAGGTTACCTAGCGGGCACTTGGAGTATCTAGGTTAAGGAACGGGCACTTGGACTATGTAGGTTAACTAGCGGCCACTTCGACTATCTAGGTTAGCTAACGGGCAATTGGACTATCTAGGTTACCTAGCGGGCTCTTGGACTATGTAGGTTCCCTAGCGGGCACTTGGACTATATAGGTTACCTAGCAGGCACTTTGACTATCTAGGTTAACTAACGGGCACTTGGACTATGTAGGTTGCCTAGCGAGCACTTGGACTATGTAGGTTCCCAGCAGGCACTTGGACTATGTAGGTTCCCTATCGGGTACTTGGACTGTCTAGTTTAGCTGGCGGGCATTGGACTGTCCAGGTTACCTAGTGGGCGCTTGGACTATGTAGTTTACCTAGCAGGCACTTGGACTATGTAGGTTAACTAGAGGGCATTTGGACTATGTACGTTTCCTAGCGGGCACTTGGGCTATCTACGTTACCTATCGGGCACTTGGACTATGTAGGTTAACGAACGGACACTTGGACTATGTAGGTAAACTAATGGTCACTTGGACTGTCTAGGTTACCTAGCAGGGACTTGGACTATGTAGGTTAACTAGCGGGTACTTGGACTATGTAGGATCCCTATCGGACATTTGTACTACTTAGGTTATCTAGCGGGTACTTTGACTATCTAGGTTAACTAGCGGGCACTTGGACTATCTAGGTCAACTAGCGGGCCCTTGTACTATGTAGGTTAACTAGCGGGCACGTGGACTATCTAGGCAAACTAACGGACCTTGGACTATGTAGGTTAACTAGCGGGCCCTTGGATTATGTATGTCCCCTAGTGGCCACTTGGACTATCTAGGTTAACTAAAGGGCACTAGGATTATCTAGGTTAACTAGCGGGCACTTGGACTATGTAGGTTAACTAGCAGAACTTCGACTATCTAGGTTAGCTAACGGGCAATTGGACTACCTAGGTTACCTAGAGGGCACTTGGACTATGTAGGTTCCCTAGCGGGCACTTGGACAATTTAGGTTACCAAACAGGCACTTTGACTATCTAGGTTAACTAACGGGCACTTGGACTATGTAGGTTGCCTAGTGAGCACTTGGATTATGTAGGTTCCCTAGCGGGCACTTGGACTATGTAGGTTCCCTATCGGGTACTTGGACTGTCTAGGTTAACTAGCTGGCAATTGGACTGTCTAGGTTAACTAGTGGGCACTTGGACTATGTAGTTTACCTAACAGGCACTTGGACTATGTAGGTTAACTAGCGGGCACTTGGACTATCTAGGTTACCTAGAGGGCACCTGGACTATGTACGTTCCCTAGCGGGCACTTGGGCTATCTACGTTACCTAGCGGGCACTTGGAGTATGTAGGTTAACGAACGGGCATTTAGACTATGTAGGTAACCTAATGGTCACTTGGACTGTCTAGGTTACCTATCAGGGACTTGGACTATGTAGGTTAACTAGCGGGCACTTGGACTATGTTCGTCCCCTAGTGGGCACTTGGACTATCTAGGTTAACTAACAGGCACTTGGACTATCTAGGTTACCTAGCAGGCACTTGGATTATGAAGGATGCCTAGCGGGCACTTCGACTATCTAGGTTACCTAGCAGGCACGTGGACTATGTAGGTTAACTAGTGGACACTTGCACGATCTAGGTTAACTAGCGGGCCATTGCACTATGTAGGTTAACTAGCGGGCACTTGGACTATGTTCGTCCCCTAGTGGGCACTTGGACTATCTAGGTTAACTAACAGGCACTTGGACTATCTAGGTTACCTAGCAGGCACTTGGATTATGAAGGATGCCTAGCGGGCACTTCGACTATCTAGGTTACCTAGCAGGCACGTGGACTATGTAGGTTAACTAGCGGACACTTGCACGATCTAGGTTAACTAGCGGGCCCTTGCACTATGTAGGTTAACTGGCGGGCCCATGGATTATGTAGGTTTACTAGCAGGCACTTGGACTATCTAGGTTAACTAGCAGGCACTTGGACTACATAGTTTCCCTAGCGGGCATTTGGAATATTTAGGTTACCATCAGGAACTTGGACTATGTAGGTTACCTAGCAGGTACTTGGACTATGTACGTCCCCTAGTGGGTACTTTGACTATCTAGGTTAACTAATGGGCACTTGGACTTTGTAGGTTGCCTAGCGAGCACTTGGACTATGTAGGTTCCCTAGCGGTCACTTGGACTATGTAGGTTCCCTATCGGGTACTTGGACTGTCTAGGTTAACTAGCCGGCAATTGGACTCTCTAGGTTACCTAGTGGGCACTTGGACTATGTAGTTTACCTAGCAGGCACTTGGACTATGTAGGTTAACTAGCGGGCACTTGGACTATCCAGGTTACCTAGCGGGCACTTGGCCTATCTAGGTTAACGATCGGGCTCTTGGACTATGTAGGTTACCTAGCGGGCACTTGGACAATGTAGGATCCCTATCGGACATTTGGACTACTTAGGTTACCTAGCGGGCACTTGGACTATCTAGGTTAACGAACGGGCACTTGGACTATGTAGGTTAACTAGCGGACACTTCGACTATCTAGGTTAGCTAACGGGCAATTGGACTATCTAGGTTACCTAGCGGGCACTTGGACTATGTAGGTTCCCTAGTGGGCACTTGGACTATTTAGGTTACCTAGCAGGCACTTTGACTATCTAGGTTAACTAACGGGCACTTGGACTATGTAGGTTGCCTAGCGAGCACTTGGACTATGTACGTCCCCTAGCAGGCAATTGGACTATCTAGCGTAACTAGAGGGCCCTTGGACTATGTAGGTTAACTATCGGGCACTTGGATTATGTAGGTTTACTAGCGGGCACATGGACGATCTAGGTTAACTAGCGGGCACATGGACAATCTAGATTAACTAGCGGTTACTTGGACTATCTAGGTTTACTAGCGGGCACTTGGACTATCTAGGTTAACTAGCGGGCACTTGGACTATGTAGTTTCCGTAGCGGGCATTTGGATTATTTAGGTTACCTAGTGGACACTTGGACTATGTAAGTTACCTAGCGGAGACTTGGACTATGTAGGTTAACTAGAAGGCACTTGGACTATCAAGGTTACCTAGTGGACCCTTGGACTATGTAGGTTACCAGCGGGCACTTGGACTATCTAGGTTAACGAACGTGCACTTGGACTATGTAGGTAACCTAGCGGACACTTGGACTGTCTAGGTTACCTAGCGGGCACTTGGACTATATAAGTTACCTAGCAGGCACTTTGACTATCTAGGTTAACTAACGGGCACTTGGACTATGTAGGTTGCCTAGCGAGCACGTGGACTACGTAGGTTCCCAGCGGGCACTTGGACTATGTAGGTTCCCTATCGGGTACTTGGACTGTCTAGGTTAACTAGCGGGCAATTGGACTGTCTAGGTTACCTAGTGGGCACTTGGACTATGTAGGTTAACTAGGGGGCACTAGGACTATGTAGGTTACCTAGCGGGCCCTTAGACTATCTAGGTTACCTAGCGGGCATTTGGACTATATAGATTACCTAGCGGGTACTTAGACTTTGTAGATTACCTAGCGGGCACTTGGACTATCTAGGTTACCTAGCTGGCATTTGAACTATCTACGTTACCTAGTGGGTACTTGGAGTATGTAGGTTACCTACCGGGCTGTTGGACTATCTAGGTTACCTAGCGGGCACTGGGACTATCTAGGTTAACTAACGGGCACTTGTACTATGTAGGTTAACTAGCGGGCCCTTGGACTATGTAAGTTCCCTAGCGGGCACTAGGACTATGTGGGTTCCCTAGCGGGCATTTGGAATATCTAGGTTACCTAACGGGCACTTGCACTAGGTAGGTTCCCTAGCGGGCACTTGGATTATGTAGGTTCCCTATCGGGCACTTGGACTATGTAGGTTAACTAGCGGGCATTTGGACTATGTAGGTTACCTAGCGGGCACTTGGACTATGTAGGTTCCCTATCAGGCACTTTGAGAATGTAGGTTAACTAGGGGGCACTAGGACTATGTAGGTTACCTAGTGGGACCTTGGACTATCTAGGTTACCTAGGGGGAACCTGGACTATGTAGGTTAACTAGTGGGCACTTGGACTATTGGTTACCTAGCAGGCACTTGGACTATATACGTTCCCTAGCGGGCATTTGGACTATCTAAGTTACCTAACGGGCACTTGGACTAGGTAGGTTCCCTATCGGGCACTTGGATTATGTAGGTTCCCTATCGGGCACTTGGACTATGTAGGTTAACTAGCGGGCATTTGGACTATGTAGGTTACCTAGCGGGCACTTGGACTATGTAGGTTCCCTATCGGGCACTTGGAGAATGTAGGTTAACTAGGGGGCACTAGGACTATGTAGGTTACCTAGTGGGCACTTGGACTATGTAGGTTCCCTATCGGGCACTTGGAGAATGTAGGTTAACTAGGGGGCACTAGGACTATGTAGGTAACCTAGCGGGCCCTTAGACTATCTAGGTTACCTAGCGGGCATTTGGACTATGTGAGCTCACTAGCGGTCATTTGGACTATCTAGGTTACCTAGCTGGAACTTGAACTATCTACGTTAACTAGCGGGTACTTGGAGTATGTAGGTTACCTAGCGGGCTGTTGGACTATCTAGGTTACCTAGCGGGCACTGGGACTATCTAGGTTAACTAACGGGCACTTGGACTATGTAGGTTCCCTTGCGGGCCTGGACTATGTAAGTTCCCTAGCGTGCACTTGGACTATGTGGGTTCCCTAGCAGGCATTTGCACTATCTAGGTTACCTAACGGGCACTTGGACTATGTAGGTTCCCTAGCGGGCACTTGGATTATGTAGGTTCCCTATCGGGCATTTGGACTATGTAGGTTACCTAGCAGGCACTTTGACTATGTAGGTTCCCTATCGGGCACTTGGAGAATGTAGGTTAACTAGGGGGCACTAGGACTATGTAGGTTACCTAGCGGGCCCTTGGACTATTTGGTTACCTAGGGGGAACCTGGACTATGTAGGTTAACTAGTGGGCACTTGGACTATCTAGGTTACCTAGCAGGCACTTGGCCTATGTACGTTCCTTAGTGGGCACTTGGATTATGTAGGTTCCCTATCGGGCACTTGGACTATGTACGTTACCTAGCGGGCACTTGGACTATGTACGTTTCCTAGCGGGTACTTGGACTAGATAGGTTCCCTAGCGGGCACTTGGTCTATCTAGATTAACTAGCGAGCACTTGGACTATCTAGGTTAACTAGCCGGCATATGGACTATTAGGGCCCCTAGCGGGCATTTGGACTATATTGGTTACCTAGCGGGCACTTGGACTATGTAGGTTAACCAACGGGCACTTGGACTATGTAGGTAACCTAGTGGTCACTTGGACTATATACGTAAACTATCGGGCCCTTGGACTATGTAGGTTAACTAGCGGGCCCTTGGACTATGTAGGTTAACTAGTGGGCACTTGGACGATCTAGGTTAACTAGCGGGTACTTGGACTATGTAGGTTAACTAGTGGTCCCTTGGACTATGTAGATTAACTAGCGGCACTTGGACTATCTACGTTAACTAGCGGGACCTTGGACTATGTAGATTCCCTAGCGGGCACTTGGACTATGTATGTTCCAGAGCGGGCACTTGGACTATGTAGGGTCCCTTGCTGTCACTTGGACTATGTAGGTTCCAGAGCCGGCACTAGGCTATCTAGGTTCCCTAGCAGGCACTTGTACTATGTAGGTTAATTAGCGGACACTTGGACGATCTAGGTTAACTAGCGGGCACTTGGATTATGTAGGTTCCCTATCGGGCACTTGAACTATGCAGATTAACTAGCGGGCACTTGGACTATGTAGGTTCCCTAGCGGGCACTTGGACTCTGTATATTCCCTACGGACCCTTGAACTATGTAATTTAACTACCGGGCACTTGGACTATGTAGGTTAACTACAGGGCCCTTGGACTATCTAGGTTACCTAGCGGGCACTTGGACTATGTAGGTTAACTACCGGGCACTTGCACTATCTAGGTTACCAAACGGGCATTTGGCTATGTAGTTAACCTAGCGGGCACTTGGAGAGTCTAGGTTACCTAGCGGGCACTTGGACTTCTAGGTTAACGAACGGCACTTGGACTATGTATGTTGCATAGCGGGCAATTGGACTGTCTAGTATAGGTAACGGGCACTTGGACTATCTAGGTTTCTTAGCGGGCACTTGGACGATCTAGTTTAACTAGAGGGCACTTGGACTAACTAGGTTAGGTAACGGGCACTTGGACTATTTAGGTTTCTTAGCTGGTACTTGGACTATGTAGGTTAACTAGTGGGCCTTTTAACTATGTAGAATAACTAGCGGCACTTGGACTATCTACGTTAACTAGCATGCCCTTGGACTATGTAGATACCCTAGCAGGCATTTGGACTATATAGATAACCTAGCGGGCACTTTGACTTTGTAGGTTACCTAGCGGCACATGGACTATCCAGGTTACCTAGATGGCACTTGAACTATCTAAGTTGCCTAGCGGGTTCTTGGAGTATGTAGGTTACCTAGCGGGCTGTTGGACTATCTAGGTTACCTAGCGGGCACTTGGACTATCTAGGTTAACTAACGGGCACTTGGACTATGTAGGTTCCCTAGCGGGCCCTTGGACTATGTTAGTTCCCTATCGGGCACTTGGACTGGGTTGGTTCCCTAGCGGGCACTTGGTCTATCTAGGTTAACTAGCGGGCACTTTGAGTATCTAGGTTAACTAGCGAGCACTTGGACTATCTAGGATAACTAGCGGACACTTGGATTATTAGGGTCCCTAGCGGGCATTTGGACTATATTGGTTACCTAGAGGGCACTTGGACTATGTAGGTTAACGAACAGGCACTTGGACTATGTAAGTAACCTAGTGGTCACTTGAACTGTCTAGGTTACCTAGCGGGCAGTTGGACTATGTAGGTTAACTAGCGTGCACTTGGACGATCTAGGTTAACTAGCGGGTACTTGGACTATGTAGGTTAACTAGCGGGCCCTTGGACTATGTAGATTAACTAGCGGCACGTGGAGTATCTACGTTAACTAGCGGGCCCTTGGACTATGTAGATTCCCTAGCGGGCACTTGGACTACGTAGGTTCCCTAGCGTGCACTTGGACTATGTATGTTCCCTAGCGGGCACATGGACTGTATATATTCCCTATGGACACTTGAACTATGTAAGTTAACTAGCGGGCCCTTGGACTACTTAGGTTAACAAGCGGACACTTGCACTATGTAGGTTACCTAGCAGGCACTTGGACTATGTAGGTTAACTAGCAGGCCCTTGGACTATCTAGGTTACCTAGCAGGCACTTGGACTATGTAGGTTAAATAGACAGTACTTGGACGATCTAGGTTAACTAGCGTGCACTTGAACGATCTAGGTTAACTAAGGGGCACTTGGACTATCAAAGTTAACAAGCGAGCCCTTGGACTATGTAGGTTAACTAGCGGGCCCTTGGACTATCTAGGTTACCTAGATAGCACTTAGACTATATAGGTTCCCTAGCGGGCACTTGGACTATCTATGTTAACGAACAGGCACTTGGACTATGCAGATAACCTAGCGGGCACTTGGACTGTCTAGGTTACATAGCGGGCTCTTGGACTTCTAGGTTAACGATCGGGCACTTGGACTATGTAGGTTGCCTAGCGGGCACTTGGACTATCTAGGTTAGGTAACGGGCATTTGGACTATCTGGGTTACCTAGCGGGAACTTGGACTATCTAGGTTGCCTAGCAGGCACTTGAATTATGAAGGATCCCTAGCGGGCAGTTGGACTATCTAGGTTACCTAGCGGGCACTTGGACTATGTACGTCCCCTAGTGGGCACTTGGACTATCTAGGTTACCTAGCAGGCACTTGGATTATGAAGGATCCCTAGCGGGAACTTGGACTATGTAGGTTAACTAGCGGACACTTGCACGATCTAGGTTAACTAGCGGGCCCTTGCACAATGTAGGTTAACTAGCGGGCACTTGGACTATCTAGGTTAACTTACGGGCGATTGGACAATGTAGGTTAACTAGCGGACACTTGCACTATGTTGGTTCCTTATTGGGCACTTGGATTATCAAGGTTAACGAACTGGCACTTGGACTAAGTAGGTTACCTAGCCGCCACTTGGACTATCTAGGTTAGCTAACAGGCACTTGGACTATTGAGGTTACCTAGCGGGCACTTGTACTATCTAGGATACCTAGCTGGCCCTTGGACTATGTAGGTCAATTAGCGGGCCCTTGGACTATCTAGGTTAGCTAACGGGCACTTAGATTATGTAAGTTAACTAGCGGGCACTTGGAATATGTAGGTTAACTAGCGGGCCCATGGACTATGTAGGTTTACTTGCGGGCCCTTGGACTATCTAGGTTCCCTAAAGGGCACTTGGATTATCTAGGTTACCGAAAAGGCACTTGGACTATCTAGGTTACCTAGCAGGCACTTGGACTATGTAGGCTAACTAGGGGGCCCTTGGAATATCTAGGTTACCTAGCGGGTACTTGAACTATCTAGGTTAACTAGCGGGGACTTGGACTATGTACGTTCCCTAGCGGGCACTTGCACTATCTATGTTAACTAACGGGCACTTGGAATATGTAGGTTAACTAGCGGACACTTGCACTATGTAGGTTACATAGCAGGCACTTGGACTATCTAGATTAACTAGCGGCCACTTGGACTATCTAGGTTAACTAGCGTGCACTTGGACTATATAGGTTCCTTAGCGGGCACATGGACTCTCTAGGTTGCCTAGCAGGCACTTGTACTATGTAGGTTAACTAGCGTGCCCTTGGACTATCTAAGTTACATAGCGGGCACTTGGTATATAGGTTAACTAGCGGGTACTTGGACTATATAGGCTAACTAGCGGACACTTGCACGATCTAGGTTAACTTGCGGGCCCTTGCACTATGTAGGTTAACTAGCGGGCCCATGGATTATGTAGGTTTACTAGTAGGCACTTGGACTATCTAGGTTAACTAGCGGGCACTTGGACTATGTAGTTTCCCTAGCAGGCATTTGGACTATTTAGGTTACCTAGCGGGCACTTGGACTATGTAGGTTATATAGCGGGCACTTGGACTATCTAGGTTACCTAGCAGGCACTTAGATTATGTAGGTTAAATAGCGGGCACTTGGAATATGTAGGTTAACTAGCGGACACTTGGTCTATGTAGGTTATCTAGCAGGCCCATGGAATATGTAGGTTTACTAGCGGGCCCTTGGACTATCTAGGTTACATAGCGGGCACTTGGTATATAGGTTAAGTAGCGGGCACTTGGACTATATAGGCTAACTAGCGGACACTTGCACGATCTAGGTTAACTAACGGGCACTTGGAGTATGTAGGTTGCCTAGCGGGCACTTGGATTATGTAGGTTCCCTATCGGGCACTTGGACTATGTAGGTTAACTAGTGGGCACTTGGACTGTCTAGGTTACCTAGCGGGCACTTGGATTATCTAGGTTAGCTCACAGGCACTTGGACTATCTAGATTCCCTAGCGCGCACTTGTACTGTCTAGGTTACCTAGTTGGCACTTAAATTATGTAGGTTAAATAGCGGGCACTTGGAATATGTAGGTTAACTAGCGGACACTTGGACTATGTAGGTTATCTAGCAGGCCCATGGACTATGTAGATTTACTAGCGGGCCCTTGGACTATCTAGGTTCCCTAAAGGGCACTTGGACTATCTAGGTTACCGAACGGGCACTTGGACTATCTAGGTTAACTAGCGGGCCCTTGGACTATGTAGGTTAACTAGCGTGCACTTGGACGATCTAGGTTAACTAGCGGGTACTTGGACTATGTAGGTTAACTAGCGGGCCCTTGGACTATGTAGATTAACTAGAGGCACTTGGACTATCTATGTTAACTAGCGGGACCTTGGACTATGTAGATTCCCTAGCGGGCACTTGGACTATGTATGTTCCAGAGCGGGCACTTCGACTATGTAGGTTCTCTAGCAGGCACTTGTTCTATGTAGGTTCCAGAGCGGGCACTTGGACTATCTAGGTTCCCTTGCGGGCACTTGGACTATGTAGGTTAACTAGCGGACACTTGGACGATCTAGGTTAACTAGCGGGTACTTGGGTTATGTAGGTTAACTAGCGGGCCCTTGGACTATGTAGATTAACTAGCAGCACTTGGACTATCTACGTTAACTAGCGGGCCCTTGGACTATGTAGATTCCCTAGCGGGCACTTGGACTACGTAGGTTCCCTAGTGGGCACTTGGACTATGTATGTTCCTTAGGGGGCACTTCGACTATGTATGTTCCCTACGGACACTTAAACTATGTAAATTAACTACCGGGTACTTGGACTATGTATGTTAACTAGCGGGCCCTTGAACTACTTAGGTTAACTAGTGGACACTTGCACTATGTAGGTTACCTAGCGGGCACTTGGACTATCTAGGTTAACTTACGGGCGATTGGACTATGTAGGTTAACTAGCGGACACTTGCACTATGTAGGTTACCTAGCGGGCACTTGGACTATGTAGGTTAACTAGCAGGCCCTTGGACTATCTAGGTTACCTAGCGGGCACTTGGACTATGTACCTTCCCTAGCAGGCACTTAGATTATCTATGTTAACTAGCGGGCACTTGGACTACGTAGTTTACCTAGCAGACACTTGCACTATGTAGGTTACCTGGCGGGCACTTGGACTATGTAGGTTAAATAGAGGACACTTGGACAATCTAGGTTAACTAGTGGGCCCTTGGACTATGTAGGTTAACTAGCCAGTACTTGGACTATCTAGGTTAACTAGCGGGCACTTGAACGATCTAGTTTAACTAAGGGGCACTTGGACTATCAAAGTTAACAAGCGAGCCCTTGGACTATGTAGGTTAACTAGCGGGCCCTTGGACTATCTAGGTTACCTAGATAGCACTTGGACTATATAGGTTCCCTAGCGGGCACTTGGACTATCTATGTTAACGAACGGGCACTTGGACTATGCAGGTAACCTAGCGGGCACTTGTACTGTCTAGGTTACATAGCGGGCACTTGGACTGTCTAGGTTACATAGCGGGATCTTGGACTTATAGGTTAACGAACGGGCACTTGGACTATGTAGGTTGCCTAGCGGGCACATGGACTATCTAGTTTAGGTAACGGGCACTTGAACTATCTAGGTTACCTAGCGGGCACTTAGACTATCTAGGTTGCATAGCAGGCACTTGGATTATGTACGTCCCCTAGTGGGCACTTGGACTATCTAGGTTAACAAACGGGCACTAGGACTATGTAGGTCAACTAGCGGGCACTTGGACTATCTATGTTACCTAGCAGGCAGTTGGATTATGAAGGATCCCTAGCGGGCACTTGGACTATGTAGGTTAATTAGCGGACACTTGCACGATCTAGGTTAACTAGCGGGTCCTTGTACAATGTAGGTTAACTAGCGGGCCCATGGATTATGTAGGTTTACTAGCAGGCACTTGGACTGTCTAGGTTAACTAGCGGGCACTTGGACTATGTAGTTTCCCTAGCGGGCATTTGGACAATCTAGGTTACCTAGCGGGCACATGGACTATGTAGGTTACCTAGCGAGCACTTGGACTATTTAGGTTACATAGCAGGCACTTTGACTATCTAGGTTAACTAACGGGCACTTGGACTATATAGGTTGCCTAGCAGGCACTTGGACTATGTAGGTTCCCTAGCGGGCACTTGGATTATGTAGGTTCCCTATCTAGCACTTGGACTATGTAGGTTACCTAGCCGCCACTTGGACTATCTAGGTTAGCTAACAGGCACTTGGACTATTGAGGTTTCCTAGAGGGCATTTGTACTATCTAGGATACCTAGCTGGCCCTTGGACTATGTAGGTCAACTAGCGGGCCCTTGGACTATCTAGGTTAGCTAACGGGCACTTAGATTATGTAGGTTAACTAGCGGGCACTTGGAATATGTAGGTTAACTAGGGGGCCCATGGACTATGTAGGTTTACTTGCGGGCCCTTGGACTATCTAGGTTCCCTAAAGGGCACTTGGACTATCTAGGTTACCGAAAAGGCACTTGGACTATCTAGGTTACCTAGCGGGCACTTGGATATGTAGGCTAACTAGGGGGCCCTTGGACTATCTAGGTTACCTAGCGGGTACTTGAACTATCTAGGTTAACTAGCGGGCACTTGGACTATGTACGTTCCCTAGCCGGCACTTGGACTATCTATGTTAACTAGCGGGCACCTGGAATATGTAGGTTAACTAGCGGACACTTGCACTATGTAGGTTACCTAGCAGGCACTTGGACTATCTAGGTTAAATAGCGGGCAATTGGACTATCTAAGTTAACTAGCGTGCACTTGGACTATGTAGGTTCCTTAGAGGGCACTTGGACTATCTAGGTCGCCTAGCGGGCACTTGTACTATGTAGTTTAACTAGCGTGCCCTTGGACTATCTAGGTTACTTAGCAGGCACTTGGTATATAGGTTAACTAGCGGGCACTTGGACTATATAGGCTAACGAGCGGACACTTGCACGATCTAGGTTAACTAGCGGGTCCTTGCACTACGTAGGTTAACTAGCGGGCCCATGGATTATGTAGGTTTACTAGCAGGCACTTGGACTATCTAGGTTAACTAGCGGGCACTTGGATTATGTAGTTTTCCTAGAAGGCATTTGGACTATTTAGGTTACCTAGCGGGCACTTGGACAATGTAGGTTACCTAGCGGGCACTTGGACTATCTAGGTTACCTAGCAGGCACTTTGACTACCTAGGTTATCTAACGGGCACTTGGAGTATGTAGGTTGCCTAGCGGGCACTTGGATTATGTAGGTTCCATATCGGGCACTTGTTCTATGTAGGTAAACTAGCGGACACTTGGACTGTCCTGGTTACCTAGCGGGCAATTGGATTATCTAGGTTAACGAACGGGCACTTGGACTATGTAGGTTACCTATCCGCCACTTCGACTATGTAGGTTAGCTAACAGGCACTTGGACTATCTAGATTCCCTAGCGGGCACTTGTACTATCTAGGTTAACTAGCGGGCACTTGGATTATGTAGGTTCCCTACCGGGCACTTGGACTATGTAGGTAAACTAGCGGACACTTGGACTGTCCTGGTTACCTAGCGGGCACTTGGATTATCTAGGTTAACCAACGGGCACTTGGACTATGTAGGTTACCTATCCGCCACTTGGACTATGTAGGTTAGCTAACAGGCACTTGGACTATCTAGATTCCCTAGCGGGCACTTGTACTATCTAGGTTACCTAGCTGGAACTTAGATTATGTAGGTTAAATAGCGGGCACTTGGAATATGTAGGTTAACTAGCCGACACTTGCACTATGTAGGTTAACTAGCGGGCCCATGGACTATGTAGGTATACTAGCGGGCCCTTGGACTATCTAAGTTCCCTCAAGGGCACTTGGACTATCTAGGTTACCGAACGGGCACTTGGACTATCTAGGTTACCTAGCGGGCACTTGGACTATGTAGGCTAACTAGCGTGCACTTGGACGATCTATGTTAACTAGCGGGCACTTGGAATATGTAGGTTAACTAGCGGACACTTGCACTATGTAGGTTAACTAGCAGGCACTTGGACTATCTAGGTTAACTAGCGGGCACTTGGACTATCTAGGATAACTAGCGTGCACTTGGACTATGTAGGTTCCTTAGCGGGCACTTAGACTATCTAGGTTGCCTAGTGGGCACTTGGACTATATAGGTTAACTAGCGTGCCCTTTGAATATCTAGGTTACATAGCGGCACTTGGTATATACGTTAACCAGCGGGCACTTGGACTATGTAGGTTGACTAGAGGACACTTGGACTATCTAGGTTAACTAGTGGGCCCTTGGACAATCTAGATTAACTAGCGGGCACTTGGAAGATCTAGGTTAACTAGCGGGCACTTGGACTATCAAAGTGAACAAGTGAGCCCTTGGACTATGTAGGTAAACTAGCGGGCACTTGGACTATATAGGTTACCTAACGGGCACTTGGACTCTGTAGGTTACCTAGTGGGTAATTGGACTATCTAGGTTAAGGAATGGGCACTTGGAATATGCAGGTAACCTAGCGGGCACTTGGACTGTCTAGGTTACCTAGCGGGCACTTTGACTTCTAGGTTAACGAACAGGCTCTTGGACTATGTAGGTTGCCTAGCGAGCACTTGGACCATCTAGGTTAGGTAACAGGCACTTGAACTATCTAGGTTACCTTCGGGAACTTGGACAATGTAAGTTACCTAGCAGGCACTTGGACTATCTAGGTTACCTAACGGGCACTTTGACTATCTAGGTTACATAGCGGGCACTTGGACTATGTAGGTTAACTAGCGAACATTTGGACTCTAGGTTATCTGGCGGACACTTGGACTATCTAGGTTACCTAGCGGGCCCTTGGACTATGTAGGTTTCCTAGCGGGCACTTGGACTATCTAGGTTAACGCTTAACCTACATATTCCATGTTCCCGCTAGTTAACCTACATAATCTAAGTGCGCGTTGGCTAACCTAGATAGTCCAATGGCCGGCTAGTTGACCTACATAGTCAATGTGCCAGCTAGGTAACCTAGATAGTACAAGTGCCCGCTAGGGAACCTAGATAGTCCAAGTGCCTGTTAGCTAACCTAGATAGTCCAAGTGCCCACTATTAACCTACATAGTCCAGGTTCCCCCTAGGTAATCTAGATAGTCCAAGGGCGCGCTAGGTAACCCACATAGTCCAAATGCCCGATAGGGAACCTATATAGTCCAAGTGCCCGCTAGGTAACCTACATATTCCATGTTCCCGCTAGGTAACCTACATAATCTAAGTGCGCGTTAGCTAACCTAGATAGTCCAATGGCCGGCTAGTTGACCTACATAGTCAATGTGCCAGCTAGGTAACCTAGATAGTACAAGTGCCCGCTAGGGAACCTAGATAGTCCAAGTGCCTGTTAGCTAACCTAGATAGTCCAAGTGGCGGCTTGGTAACCTACATAGTCCAAGTGCCTGTTCGTTAACCTAGATAATCCAAGTGCCCGTTCGTTAACCTAGATAATCCAAGTGCCCACTAGGAAACCTAGACAGTCCAAGTGCCCGCTAGTTAACCTACAAAGTCCAAGTGCCCTATAGGGAACCTACATAATCCAAGTGCCCGCTAGGCAACCTACATAATCCAAGTGCCCGCTAGGTGACGTAGATAGTCCAAGTGCCCGCTTGGGAACGTACAAAGTCGAAGTGCCTGCTAGGTAACCTAGATAGTCCAAGTGGCCGCTAGTTAACCTACATAGTCCAAGTGCCTGCTTGGTAACCTAGATAGTCCAAGTGCCCACTATTAACCTACATAGTCCAGGTTCCCCCTAGGTAATCTAGATAGTCCAAGGGCGCGCTAGGTAACCTACATAGTCCAAATGCCCGATAGGGAACCTATATATTCCAAGTGCCCGCTAGGTAACCTACATAGTCCAAGTGCCCGCTAGGTAACCTACATAGTCCAAATGCCTGCTAGTTAACCTACATAGTCCTAGTGCCCGATAGGGAACCTACCTAATCCATGTGCCCGCTAGGGAACCTACATAGTCCAAGTGCCCTCTAGGTAACCTAGATAGTCCAAATGCCCGCTAGGGAACCCACATAGTCCAGGTGCTCGCTAGGGAACCTACATAGTCCAAGGGCCCGCTAGGGAACCTACATAGTCCAAGTGCCCGCTAAGCAACCTACATAGTCCAAGTGCCCATTAGTTTACCTTGATAGTCCCAGTGCCCTCTTGGTAACTTAGATAGTCCAACAGCCCTCTAGGTAACCTACATACTCCAAGAACCCGCTATAACGTAGATAGTTCAAGTGCCAGCTAGGTAACCTAGATAGTTCTTGTGCCGCTAGGTAACCTACAAAGTCTAAGTGCTCGCTAGGTTATCTATATACTCCAAATGCCCGCTAGGGAATCTACATAGTCCAAGGGCCCGCTAGTTAACGTAGATAGTCCAAGTGCCGCTAGTTAATCTACATAGTCCAAGGGCCCGCTAGTTAACCTATATAGTCCAAGTACACGCTAAAAACCTAGATAGTCCAAGTGCACGCTAGTTAACCTAGATAGTCCAAGTGACCTCTAGTTAAACTAGATCGTCCAAGTGCCCGCTAAGAAACCTAGATAGTCCAAGAGCCCGTTACCTAACCTAGATAGTCCAATTGCCCGCTATGCAACATACATAGTCCAAGTGCCCGTTCGTTAACCTAGAAGTCCAAGTGCCCGCTAGGTAACCTAGACTCTCCAAGTGCCCGCTAGGTTACCTACATAGTCGAAATGCCAGTTTGGTAACCAAGATAGTGCAAGTGCCCGGTAGTTAACCTACATAGTCCAAGTGCCCGCTAGGTAACCTAGATAGTCCAAGTGCCCGCTAGGTAACTTACATAGTCCAAGTGCCCGCTAGGCAATCTACATAGTCCAAGGGCCCGCTAGTTAATGTAGATAGTCCAAGTGCCGCTAGTTAATCTACATAGTTCAAGGGCCCGCTAGTTAACCTACATAATCCAAGTACCCGCTAGTTAACCTAGATCGTCCAAGTGTCCGCTAATTAACCTACATAGTACAAGTGCCAGCTAGGGATCCTAGATAGTCCAAGTGCCCGCTCTGGAACATACATATTCCAAGGGACTGCTAGGGAACCTACATAGTCCAAGTGCCCGCTCTGTAACATACATAGTCCAAGTGCCCGCTATGGAATCTACATAGTCCAAGGGCCCGCTAGTTAATGTAGATAGTCCAAGTGCCGCTAGTTAATCTACATAGTCCAAGGGCCCGCTAGTTAACCTACATAGTCCAAGGGCCCGCTAGTTAACCTACATCGTCCAAGGTCCCGAAATTAACCTAGATCGTCCAAGTGCTCACTTAGTAACCTACATAGTCCAAGGGCCCGCTAGTTAACCTACATCGTCCAAGGGCCCGCTAGTTAACCTACATAGTCCAAATGCCCGCGAGGTAACCTAGACATTTCAAGTGACCACTAGGTTACCTACATAGTCCAAGTGCCCGTTCGTTAACCTACATAGTCCAAGTGCCCGCTAGGTAACCAATATAGTCCAAATGGCCGCTAGGGGCCCTTAAGTCCAAATGCCCGCTAGTTAACCTAGATAGTCCAAGTACTCGCTAGTTAAACTAGATAGTCCAAGTGCCTGCTAGTTAACCTAGATAGACCAAGTGCCCGCTAGGGAACCTATCTAGTCCAAGTACCCGCTAGGAAACGTACATAGTCCATGTGCCCGCTAGGTAACGTACATAGTCTAAGTGCCCGCTAGGTAACCTAGATAGTCCAAGGGCCTGCTAGGGAACATACATAGTCCAAGTGCCTGCTAGGTAACCTAGATAGTCCAAGTGCCCACTAGTTAACCTACATAGTCCAAGTGCCCGCTAGGTAACCTAGATAGTCCAAGTGCCTGCTAGTTAAGGTAGAGTGTCCAAGTGCCCACTAGGGGACGTACTTAGTCCAAGTGCCTGTTATCTAACCTAGATAATCCAAGGGCCCGCTAGTTGACCTACAAAGTCCAAGTGCCCGCTAGTTAACCTAGATAGTCCAAGTGCCTGCTAGGTAACCTACATAGTGCAAGTGTCCGCTAGTTAACCTACATATTCCAAGTGCCCGCTAGTTAACATAGATAGTCCAAGTGCCCGCTAGGGAACGTACATAGTCCAAGTGCCCGCTAGGTAACCTAGATAGTTCAAGTACCCGCTAGGTAACCTAGATCGTCAAAGGGCCCCCTAGTTAGCCTACATAGTCCAAGTGCCCTTTAGGGAACCTAGATAGTCCAAGGGCCCAATAGTAAACCTACATAGTCCATGGGCCCGCTAGTTAACCTTCATAGTGCAAGTGTCCGCTACTTAACCTACATATTCCAAGTTCCCGCTAGTTAACCTACATAATCTAAGTGCCCGTTGGCTAACCTAGATAGTCCAATGGCCCGCTACTTGACCTACATAGTCAAAGTGCCAGCTAGGTAACCTAGATAGTACAAGTGCCCGCTAGGGAACCTAGATAGTCCAAGTGCCTGTTAGCTAACCTAGATAGTCCAAGTGGCGGCTAGTTAACCTACATAGTCAATGTGCCCATTCGTTAACCTAGATAATCCAAGTGACCGTTCGCTAACCTAGATAATCCAAGTGCCCACTAGGTAACCTAGACAGTCCAAGTGCCCGCTAGTTAACCTACAAAGTCCAAGTGCCCTATAGGGAACCTACATAATCCAAGTGCCCGCTAGGCAACCTACATAGTCCAAGTGCCTGCTAGGTAACGTAGATAGTCCAAGTGCCCGCTTGGGAACGTACATAGTCCAAGTGCCCGCTAGGTAACCTAGATAGTCCAAGTACCCACTAGTTAACCTACATAGTCCAGGTTCCCCCTGGGTAACCTAGATAGGCCAAGGGCGCGTTAGGTAACCTACATACTCCAAATGCCCGATAAGGAACCTATATAGTCCAAGTGCCCGCTAGGTAACCTACATAGTCCAAGTGCCCGCTAGGTAACCTACATAGTCCAAATGCCCGCTAGTTAACCTACATAGTCCAAGTGCCCGTTAGGGAACCTACATAGTGCAAGTGTCTGCTAGTTAACATACATATTCCAAGTGCCCGCTAATTAACATAGAAAGTCCAAGTGCCCGCTAGGGAACGTACATAGTCCTAGTGCCCGCTAGGTAACCTAGATACTACAAGTGCCCGCTAGTTAACCTAGATAGTTCAAGTACCCGCTAGGTAACCTAGACTGTCCAAGGGCCCCATAGTTAGCCTAGATAGTCCAAGTGCTCGTTCGGTAACCTAGATAGTCCAAGTGCCCGTTCGGTAACCTAGATAGTCCAAGTGCCCTTTAGGGAACCTAGATAGTCCAAGGGCCCGCTAGTAAACCTACATAGTCCATGGGCCCGCTAGTTAACCTTCATAATGCAAGTGTCCGCTACTTTACCTATATATTCCAAGTGCACGCTAGTTAACCTACATAATCTAAGTGGCCGTTGGCTAACATAGATAGTCCAAGGGCCCGCTAGTTGACCTACATAGTCCAAGTGCCCGCTAGTTAACCTAGATAGTCCAAGTGCCTGCTAGGTAACCTACATAGTGCACGTGTCCGCTAGTTAACCTACATATTCCAAGTGCCCGCTAGTTAACATAGATAGTCCAAGTGCCCGCTAGGGAACGTACATAGTCCAAGTGCCCGCTAGGTAACCTAGATAGTTCAAGTACCCGCTAGGTAATCTAGATCGTCAAAGGGCCCCCTAGTTAGCCTACATAGTCCAAGTGCCCTTTAGGGAACCTAGATAGTCCAAGTGCCCTTTAGGGAACCTAGATAGTCCAAGGGCCCGATAGTAAACCTAAATACTCCATGGGCCCGCTAGTTAACCTTCATAGTGCAAGTGTCCGCTACTTAACCTACATATTCCGAGTAACCCGCTAGTTAACCTACATAATCTAAGTGCCCGTTGGCTAACCTAGATAGTCCAATGGCCCGCTAGTTGACCTACATAGTCAAAGTGCCAGCTAGGTAACCTAGATAGTACAAGTGCCCGCTAGGGAACCTAGATAGTCCAAGTTCCTGTTAGCTAACCTAGATAGTCCAAGTGGCGGCTAGGTAACCTACATAGTCCAAGTGCCCGTTCGTTAGCCTAGATAATCCAAGTGCCCACTAGGTAACCTAGACAGTCCAAGTGCCCGCTAGTTAACCTACAAAGTCCAAGTGCCCTATAGGGAACCTACATAATCCAAGTGCCCGCTAGGCAACCTACATAGTCCAAGTGCCCGTTAGTTAACCTAGATAGTCCAAGTGCCCGCTAGTTAACCTACATAGACCAAGTGCCCGCTAGGTAACCTAGACAGTCCAAGTGACCACTAGGTTACCTACATAGTCCAAGTGCCCGTTCGTTAACCTACATATTCCAAGTGCCCGATAGGTAACGTAGATAGTCCAAGTGCCCGCTTGGGAACGTACATAGTCCAAGTGCCCGCTAGGTAAACTAGTTAGTCCAAGTGGCCGCTAGTTAACCTATATAGTCCAAGTGCCTGCTAGGTAACCTAGATAGTCCAAGTGCCGACTAGTTAACCTACATAGTCCAGGTTCCCCCAAGGTAACCTAGATAGTCCAAGTGCCCACTAGTTAACCTACATTGTCCAGGTTGCCCCTAGGTAACCTAGATAGTCCAAGGGCCCGCTAGGTAACCTACATAGTCCAAATGCCCGATAGGGAACCTACATAGTCCAAGTGCCCTCTAGGTAACCTACATAGTCTAAATGCCCGCTATTTAACCTACATAGTCCAAGTGCTTGATAGGGAACCTACATAATCCAAGTGCCCGCTAGGGAACCCACATAGTCCAAGTGCTCGCTAGGGAACCTACATAGTTCAAGGGCCCGCTAGGGAACCTACATAGTCCAAGTGCCCGTTAGTTAACCTAGATAGTCCCAGTGCCCACTTGGTAACTTAGATAGTCCAACAGCCCTCTAGGTAACCTACATACTCCAAGAACCCGCTATAACGTAGATAGTTCAAGTGCCAGCTAGGTAACCTGGATAGTTCTTGTGCCGCTAGGTAACCTACAAAGTCAAAGTGCCCGCTAGATTATCTATATAGTCCAAATGCCCGCTAGGGAATCTACATAGTCCAAGGGCCCGCTAGTTAACATAGATAGTCCAAGTGCCGCTAATTAATCTACATAGTCCAAGGGCCCGCTAGTTAACCTACATAGTCCAAGTACAAGCTAAAAACCTACATAGTCCAAGAGCCCGTTACCTAACCTAGATAGTCCAATTGCCCGCTATGCAACATACATAGTCCAAGTGCCCGTTCGTTAACCTAGAAGTCCAAGTGCCCGCTAGGTAACCTAGACTCTCCAAGTGCCCGCTAGGTTACCTACATAGTCCAAATGCCCGTTCGATAACCTAGATAGTGCAATTGCCCGGTAGTTAACCTACATAGTCCAAGTGCCCGCTAGGTAACCTAGATAGTCAAAGGGCCCGCTACTTAACCTATATAGTCCAAGTGCCCGGTAGTTAACTTACATAGTTCAAGTGTCCGTAGGGAACATACAGAGTCCAAGTGCCCGCTAGGGAACATTCATAGTCAAAGTGCCCGCTAGGCAATCTACATAGTCCAAGGGCCCTCTAGTTAATGTAGATAGTCCAAGTGCCGCTAGTTAATCTACATAGTTCAAGGGCCCGATAGTTAACCTACATAATCCAAGTACCCGCAAGTTAACCTAGATCGTCCAAGTGTCCGCTAATTAACCTACATACTACAAGTGCCCGCTAGGGAACCTAGATAGTCCAAGTGCCCGCTCTGGAATCTACATAGTCCAAGTGACTGCTAGGGAACCTACATTATCCAAGTGCCCGCTCTGTAACATACATAGTCCAAGTGCCCGCTATGGAATATACATAGTCCAAGGGCCCGCTAGTTAATGTAGATAGTCCAACTGCCGCTAGTTAATCTACATAGTCCAAGGGCCCGCTAGTTAACCTACATAGTCCAAGGGCCCGCTAGTTAACCTACATCGTCCAAGGGCCCGCTAGTTAACCTAGATAGTCCAAGTGCCCGCTAGTTAACCTACATAGTCCAAGTGCCCGCGAGTTAACCTAGACATTTCAAGTGACCACTAGGTTACCTACATAGTCCAAGTGACCGTTCGTTAACCTACATAGTCCAAGTGACCGTTCCTTAACCTACATAGTCCAAGTGCCCGCTAGGTAACCAATATAGTCCAAATGCCCGCTAGTTAACCTAGATAGACCAAGTGCCCGCTAGGTAACCTAGATAGTCCAAGGGCCTGTAAGGGAACATACATAGTCCAAGTGCCTGCTAGGTAACCTATATAGTCCAAGTGCCCACTAGTTAACCTACATAGTCTAGGTTCCCCCTAGGTAACCTAGATAGTCCAAGGGCCCGCTAGGTAACCTACATTGTCCTAGTGCCCCCTAGTTAACCTACATTCTCCAAGTGCCCGATAGGGAACCTACATAATCCAAGTGCCTGCTAGGGAACCTACATAGTCCAAGTGCCCGTTAGGTAACATAGATAGTCCAATTGTCCGTTAGGGAACCAACATAGTCCAAGTACCCGCTAGGGAACTTACATAGGCCAAGGGCCTGCTAGGGAATCTACATAGTCCAAGCGCCCGTTACTTAACCTAGATAGTCCAAGTGCCCGCTAGGTAACCTATATAGTCCAACAGCCTTGTAGGTAACCTACATACTCCAAGTACCCGCTAGGTAAGGTAGATAGTTCACGTGCCTGCTAGGTAACCTAGATAGTCCAAGTGCCCGCTAGGTAACCAAAAAAGTCTACGTGCCCGCTAAGTAATCTATATAGTCCAAATAACCGCTAGGGAGCCTACATATTCCAAATGTCCGCTAGGTAACCTAGATAGTCTAAGGGCCCGCTAGGTCACCTACATAGTCCTAGTGCCACCTAGTTAACCTACATTTTCCAAGTGCCTGATAGGGAACCTACATAGTCCAAGTGCCCGCTAGGTAACCTACATAGTCCAAATGCCCTCTAGTTAACCTTCATAGTCCAAGTGCCCGATAGGGAACCTACATAATCCAAGTGCCCGCTAGTTGACCTACATAGTCCAAGTGCCCGCTAGGTAACCTAGATAGTCCAAATGCCTGCTAGTTAACCTAGATAGTCCTAGTGCACGCTAGTTAACCTAGAGTGACCAAGTGCCCACTAGGGGACGTACTTAGTCCAAGTGCCTGTTAGCTAACCTAGATAGTCCAAGTGCCCGCTAGTTAACATTGATCATCCAAGTGCCCGCTAGTTAACTTAGATAGTCCAAGTGCACGCTAGTCAACCTACATAGTCCAAGGGCCCGCTAGTTAACATATGTAGTCCAAGGTCCGCTAGTTAACCTAGATAGTCCAAGTGCTCGCTAGTTAACCTACATAGTACAAGGGCCCGCTAGTTGACCTAGATAGTCCAAGTGCCCGCTAGGTAACCTAAGTAGTCCAAATATCCGGTAGGGATCCTACATACTCCAAGTGCCCGCTAGGTAACCTACATAGTCCAAGTGCCAGTTCGTTAACCTAGATAGTCCAAGTGCCCGCTAGGAAACTTATATAGTCCAAGGGCGCGCTAGGTAACCTAGAAAGGCCAAGTGCCCGCTAGGTAAATTAGAGTCCAAGTGCTCGCTAGTTAACCTACATAATCCAAGTGCCCGCAATGCAACCTAGATAGTCAAAGTGCCCGTTAGGTAACCTAGATAGTCCAAGTGCCCGCTAGGTAACTTACATTGTCCAAGTTCCCGCTAGGTAACCTAGATACTCAATGTGCCCGTTACCTAACCTAGATAGTCCAAATGCCCCCTAAGCAACCTACATAGTCCAAGTGCCCATTCGTTAACCTAGAAATCCAAGTGCCCGCTAGGTAACCTAGACAGTCCAAGTGCCCGCTAGGTTTCCTGCATATTCCAAGTGCCCATTCGTTAACCTAGATAGTCCGAGTGCCCACTAGGTAACCTACATAGTCCAAGTGCCCGCTAGGTAACCTATATAGTCCAAGTGCCCGCTAGGTAACCTAGATAGTCCAAGGGCCCGCTAGTTAACCTACATAGTCCAAGGGCTCACTTGTTCACTTTGATAGTCCAAGTGCCCGCTAGTTAACCGAGATAGTCGTAGTACCCGTTAGTTAACCTAGAGTGAGTGTCCATGGGCCCACTAGGGGACGTACTTAGTCCAAATGCCCGTTAGCTAACTTATATCGTCCAAGTGCCCGCTAAGAAACCTAGACATCCAAGTGCCCGTTAGGTAACCTAGATAGTCCAAGTGCCCCCTAGGTAACCTACGTAGTCCAAGTTCCCGCTAGGTAACCTAGATAGTCCAAGTGCCCGTTACCTAACCTAGATAGTCCAATTGCCCGCTATGCAACATACATAGTCCAAGTGCCCGTTCGTTAACCTAGAAGTCCAAGTGCCCGCTAGGTAACCTAGATAGTCCCCGTGCCCGCTAGGTTACCTACATAGTCCAAGTGCACGCTAGGTAACCTAGATAGTCCAAGGGCCCGCTAATTAACCTACATAGTCCAAGTGCCCGGTAGTTAACTTACATAGTTCAAGTGCCCGGTAGTTAACTTACATAATTCAAGTGTCCATAGGGAACATACATAGTCCAAGTGCCCGCTAGGGAACATACATAGTCCAAGTGCACGCTAGGGAATCTACATAGTCCAAGTGCCCGCTAGGTAACCTACATAGTCCAAGTTCCCGCTAGGTAAACTTGATAGTCCAAGTGTCCGTTACCTAACCTAGATAGTCCAATTGCCCGCTATGCAACATACATAGTCCAAGTGCCCGTTCGTTAACCTAGAAATCCAACTGCCCGCTAGGTAACCTAGACTGTCCAAGTGCCCGCTAGTTTACCTACATAGTCCAAGTGCACGCTAGGTAACCTAGATAGTCCAAGGGCCCGCTAATTAACCTAGATAGTCCAAGTGCCTGCTTAGAAACCTAGATAGTCCAACAGCCCGCTAGGTAACCTACATACTCCAAGAACCCGCTAGGTAACGTAGATAGTTCATGTGCCAGCTAGGTTACCTAGATAGTCCAAGTGCCCGCTACGTAACCTACAAAGTCTAAGTGCCCGCTAGATTATCTATATAGTCCAAATGCCCGCTAGTTAACCTACATAGTCCAAGTACCCGCTAGTTAACCTAGATCGTCCAAGTACCCTCTAGGTAACCTACATAGTCCAAGGGCCCGCTAGTTAACCTACATAATCCAAGGGCTCGCTAGGTAACCTACAAAGTCCAACTGCCTGTTAGGTTATATATATAGTCCAAATGCCCCCTAGGGAACCTACATGGTCCAAGTGCCCGCTACGTAACCTAGATAATCCAAGTGCCCGCTAGTTAACCTATATAGTCCAAGTGCCTGCTAGTTAACCTAGATCGTCCAAGTACCCGCTAGTTAACCAACAGAGTCAATGGACCCGCTAAGTAATCTATATAGTCCAAATAACCGCTAGGGAGCCTACATATTCCAAATGCCCGCAAGTTAACCTAGATAGTCTAAGGGCCCTCTAGGTAACCTACATAATCCTAGTGCCCCCTAGTTAACCTACATTTTCCAAGTGCCCGATAGGGAACCTACATACTCCACGTGCCCGCTAGGTAACCTACATAGTCCAAATGACCTCTAGTTAACCTACATAGTACAAG